>NC_041401.2:47819924-48537424 GCF_900747795.2 Erpetoichthys calabaricus
TAAAAAAAAGTATGGGAGAAAATGGGGAGACAATTAAAACGTAGTAAGAAGTATGTTACAAACTAAAGGGTTCAGAATTAAATCTGCAAAGATTTTATTGAGTTTACTCTAAGAATTCACGTTTATTTACTTATTAGCATAACTTAATTAATAACTGAATTGCATTTTTATTTGCCCAGACCTAGCAGGTTCAAAAAGTTTCAAGCTTGAATTTCACAGATGGTGGAATTCTTTAGTTTTCTTTACTGAATACTTCATGCTGTTTCTGTGTTGTTGCTGCATTTCAATTTCTTAACATCAAGCACACGTGTCCCCCCGTGTATTTGTCAGGCCACTAGGGGAAGGGATGAAGAACCATAAAATGAAATCATAACAGAAACACCAGCAGTGATCATTACAAGAAGACTGACAAAACTACAGTCTCAAAACCTGGTAGGAAAGTCAGAAAAACCAAGAGATCAATAACAAAAGTTTTTAGTTTTGAAATCAACAAACTTGGAAGGTTAGAGTAATGCTACAAAAGCTCCAAGTGGCAGCACATGTTCCGATTTCTGCAAAGCATGACAAGTAACCGATATTAGCATTCTAGCAACTAACCTTCAAACTTACAAAGCTCATGAAAAAGCGATGACATTCACAGATCAAAAATAACAAAAACAAATAAAAATACAAGCTTGAAACAAAACAGAAGCATAATCAGAATCCAAGTGACTCAGAGTGTTAGGAAAAAGAAAATTACAGAATTAGATAAAAATGCATCCTTAGCATAAAAATGTATAAAATTACAAATGAGTCATGACAAGAGGCACACAATAAAGTTGGGAAGAACACGGAATAGAAATGTGTTACCCTTTTTGTGGATGAACTGCAATCGCTTTTGGTTTATCCAGTCCTTCAGATATAACCACGAAACGGAATGAACCATTGAGCCTTGCTGCTTCAATAAGATCAAAGCCATGGTCAGTCCAATAAACATTTCCTTTATAAACAGAAAGAAACAGATTTGATTCAGCAGCACTGACAACACAAGATGCCAATGTTTCTTTTGCATCTAAAATGCACAAACTGTGTAACCATTACTTAAATTTTCAAGATTTTTGGACATTAGGGATTGGATCAGATTAGAAGGGGAACTAGAGATGCACCTCCAAATCCGTTCTGACAGGGCAGAAGAAAATGGAAGCTATCCAAAAATTAATTATACTGTATTACTAGTGCTTATTTATAATACAGTGTTTCAAGTTAAATATTTTAGCTCAAAATGCAGTTGCTGACAAAATTCGATACCTGAGGGCTACAGAATGTACGGAACAGTTCATTGTCATCTTTTTCAATTGTTGTACAAACTAAACTGGGTTAATTAACAACACAAATCAATAGAAAAAGTCTGATATTCCTTACAGATTGCAGGTAAGCCAGGCATGCCTTTCAGTAATCCATTTGTACTTTTTTAAAGGAAGAGGATTTTTGTCACTTTCTACCATTTATATCCCTCAAGACTATACTGAAAAACTGCAATAGGTCATCCTGTCACCTAGGAGACTACTTTTTTCTTTATCCTACCAAATTATAGTGGTAGAGAAAGGCTTAACAATAATTCTGAAGAGAATTATGAACATGAAAAAGCACAGGAGCGCTCACAGTAATCTCCTAGGGGATATCTGACATAATACTGAAAATGTATAGTAACTTTGGGGGAAAAAATACCTGCAATCCAGTCAACTGCAATTCCTTCAACTCTTCCAATGCCATTTGTGATAATGTCTTCTTTCCAGGTCTGATCTCGCTTAGCTCGGCTGATTTTATTTAACCCCATGTCTGTCCAATAGATTGTGTCATTTTCTAAAAATAAATTGAAAATATATAATAAGTCACATGAACTATAATGAAACAACTGTTTTACAAGTAATGTTATTTCAATTTTTGCACACTTTTAACTGTATTGCTTTCCCATTTGTTGCAACATACCTTTTTGGAATGTCAACCTGTCATTCTCAAATCTGTATTCAGAAACTGCTAATGCCTTGCAGTATTGGTGACACAATTATGGTCTTATAGTTTTTAAATATATGCCGTATTGCACTAAGTACAGTTAGTTAAATCTTGGGATACTGAACACCTATTTGTATGGAGTCAAAGAAACAAAAGAAGCAAGGATTCTCATTAAAAAAATCAAAACTCATTCATCTTTTTAGAAGATGTGCACAAAATTTCAAAAATAATTAAATAGCTTAATAGCTCTCAATGAGATTGCAATTTGTAGATTATATATAATATACTGGGAGTATGATCTGCCATCAAAGATTTGTAGCCTTTTGCCATGACGACATGTACCATTAATTTGAGAGTGAGGAAGGTGGGACTGTTCTGAATAGATTACTACAGAAACAAACAGACACTCATGAAGAATCACTGCAATACTAGCCTTAGTTGAGAAAGATGAGATTAAGAATGGTACTTGCTACAACTCAAAAAGCGCTGCCTGTAATCTACTGATATATTAAGTCATCATTTCAAAGACCTGCCATCATTACCTTTGTTGTCTCCTTTTATCTGTGCACACAGATCAATATCAGTGTAAGATTTTAGCAACGATGGAAAATGGATTAACAAGGAAGCATACAGTAATTATGATAGTAGCTAAAAGTGGATAAAGATATCAGGCATGCTCAGTCCAAGGGTAGGGTGTTATGTGAGCTGAGGAATGAGGAACCATAAATCACAATGTCACAGTTTGGTTGGGTAAATAAAAAATATTTTCCATTGGTTAATGTAGCTTGATTGCTAATGTAACATGTCAGGGTATAAAGCCAGCTGCCCAAGTGCTAGGAAGATTCAAGGGCACAAAACAAAAGCAGGGTTCATAACCAGGAAGTCCAAAACACACAAAAAGTAGAGCAAAGTTGAAAGTTTTCAAATGTTATTATTAGGTAACATTAATTCATAGTGGATTTAATTTGGCATTTTTAGGAGAAAAACACTATTTAATGCTGCAATACAAGCAGATCTCTATAAAGTGGTCTAAATTAATTACAAATGTTAAGCGCAAAATAATTGACCATATGCAGCAATTATCCCATTCAAGTGAGCATTAAGCCTACGAAAAAACTCACAAACCTGGCCCACCTTAAATCCGTTTGCACCTCTACGTCAGCGTCCCTGTATAGTTTTGGCTATATGCTTGGGGATGATGTTTTCCTCCCAAGGGTTACCTTGCAGACTTCATCAAGTTTTCCTTAAGGATTTCCCTGTATTTTGCTGCACTGATGTTATCTTCTAATCTCACAAGCCTCCCAGTGTCTTCTGCAGAGATGCAATTGCTCAGCATGATGCTGCCCTCCACCATGTTTCACGGTGGGGATGGTGTGCTTTCATTAATGTTTAGTGTTCAACTAACGGCAAACTAGGCATTTTAGTCTGATGGGCAAAAAAGCTTACTTTTGGTCTTATCAGAGCAGAGAACCTTCTTCCAGATGACTTCAGATTCATCCGTGTGTCTTCTGGAAAACTCTAGCCAAGATGTCATGTGCGTTTTTTTAATTTTTTTTTTTACAGTGGCTTTCTCTTTGCCACTTTCCAATGAAGCTTTGACTGGTGAATGGCTTGAGTGACAGTTGTTGTATGCACAGTCTCTCTAATTTTGCCACCGTAGAGTTATCACAGGTCTCCTGGTGGCCTCCCTCACTAATCTTCCTTCTTGCACAATCACTTAGTTTTTTGGATGGCCTGCTCTAGGCACATCTCCACCTGTGCCATACTCTTTCCATTCCTTAATGACTGATATAGCTGGGCTTCAAGGAATTTTCAATGACTTGGATATTTTCTTGTTAACATCCCCTGAGTTGTGCTTTTCAATGACCTTTTCACAGGATTGCTTAGAGTGTTCTATCTTCATACAGGCTCAGCTAGACCATCCAGATAAGGTGTGTTTAAACTACATTCAATAGAAACTACTGACAGGTGATATCCATTGGACATCTTTATGTGACTTTTAAAACCAATTGCCTGCACCAGTGATCACTGAGTGTGTCATATTAACACCGAATATTTATGGACTAAAGTGTTTTATGTTTCATATATTTGTAATTAATTTAGATGACATTGCTGAGATTGTTTTTTCACTTTGACATTAAAGAGTCTTTTTCTTTGGATCAGTGTCACAAAAGCCAAGATAAATTTGCTGTGATTGGATGTTGTATAGCAAAAAAATGTTGAAACGTCGAAGGGACAAATACTCTTTATGGGTAATTTATATATTTTGGAAGCAACTGTAACTTAACATCAGGGGCAGTTACAGCTTGAAACCAAGGATTCAATCAATCAATGAGGATATTAGACTCAGGGAAGCTGAACCTTAAAGAAAGAATGCGGAGGTGTCAGAACTACAACGTAAAACAGTTTTCTGTGGTCAACATTATCAGGATTACAAATACTAACACACATGAGGAAAAGCAGAAAGATAAGAGAAACAAACAAGGCATATGGCACCAAGGGAGAAGAGCTAGATCAGGGGTGTTGAACTCTGGGCCTGGATGGCCACAGTGGCTGCAGGTTTTCATTCTAACCCTTTTCCTAATCAGTAACCAGTTTTCAATACTATTTAACTTCTTTTCTCATCATTTTAATATCCCTGTTTTGTAAGGATTCAGTCTTCTGAACTGATTCTTTTCTTCATTAAATGAAAGCCAAAACAGAAATGAGACATGAAATGAGCCAACAGATGACCAGCTAAATTGGGGCTTCAAACTCCAACCAATTTCACTTCAACCAGTTTCTTAATGAGAAGCTGATTCTTGCTGTTAATTAAACCTGTTATTTAATTCCATGGCTTGTTGCTGCTCTCATTATGCACAGCAGAAATTTCCAGAACTGTTGATTTTCTGTTTTTTCTAAGAACATCGTCAAAATGTTTTGGTGACCTGAGAGATCAACCTTACTGAGACCTCTATTTCTCTTTATTTTCAGATGCTGTGTGATGGACACAGGTGACTTGGTATTGTAGCGGTTTGTTTTGTGTCTCATTATTGTTTTACTACTCATTAAGGAAAAAGAAACAACTAAGGGGTCTGAGTCAAGTTGATTAAAACTAAAGCAGAAGTTAGGGGTGGGGGTTGATTTGTTTTCGATCCTATTCTTGTAAAATTGATCTATTTGTATGGAATGTTGTGTGATTTCAAAAAAATCAATAAAAAAAACAAAAAAACAAAACTAAAGCAGAAGTTAATTAGCAGGGAAAACTGATCACTAATTAAGAAGATGATTAGAATGAAAACCTGCAGCCACTGCAGCCCTCTAGGATCGGAGTTAGACATCCCTGATCTAGATCAACACAGAAAAAGACCAAAGCCAGCTCTGATGAAAGCTTCATGGCTGAATAAATGAAATAGGATAATGTTCATTGCTTGTGTTCAGAAGACTCCATAAACAATACAGAGACATAATTAAGGACAATCGTCATCAAGGTTGGTGATTGGTTAGCTGCGCAGACAAAACACTGCAGGGGATTTATGCAGCTGCTATGATGCCTTGGATATTCTTGCGCTTTGTGATTGTACTATAACTGTTTCTATCAACCGCTATTGCTTACTTCAACATTGTTTTCTCCTAATATCCCTTTGAAACTTCGGAACACTTGAGGTAGTGCTCTTAAGGAAACAGAATTCAACAATGTGCTGCTTATACCATTTTTCTTCTTGGTTGTACAATTCTAAAACAAATGGTAGCCTTCTTTGGCAAGCTAGACCAGGAATTACTTCTGATTAGTTTGTCCTGTGTATCTTCTAATGTATTTGCTTCACCAATTCTCACTTAGATTTTCAAAAATGTAATGATGTTAAACAGCTAATGTGTACAAGGTAAGTTTGCGGTATTCAGTCTATGTAGCCAGCAACCTTCTCATGCCCACTGTAAGTTAAAGAAACGAAGATATAAAGAACTTGAGGTTACCTACTCCCTAGGGTTAACGCCATACATTTCCATGTAAGCTTATCTGTTATGGAAACACAGCTTAAAAGGCACTTTTATTCCAAAGTAATTTCCTTGTCTGCTGGATATGAGCTCTATAGGCAAACAAATCCCCCCTATTTTTTTTCCGTTACTTCGTTATGTAGGCTATCTTAGCAGGAGTGCCTTTTCAGTAACTTCTGTGGTATTTTGTATTTCAGCATCAACACTTTAATCATGTTTTCATCCCTGGAGAATAACTGAATATTTTCTCCTGTTCTGTCAGATTGCTGTTTGCAAAATACAATAGCAAAATGCTTTTTGCAAAACCCCAGCATCATATCATAATGGTTTTCTCTTAAGCGCTTGTGGGTATCAAGTCGCATGACAATTGTGAGCAAAATGGATTAAAAGACACATGAAACTAGAGTATATTTACTTTCTGGAATTATATTTTGGATTTACAAAGGTGCATGATGCTACTGTTACTGTCAGCATTTCTCATTCAATGTTCAATTTGGTGCCTTGGGACCACAATGCAAGCTTTTTTAATCTCATATATATCTTCAATACTTTAGGAAGCCATAGTAAAGAAGTCAAAAATGTATGTTTAATTTGCAGAAGACTATATAGTTAATATCTGGGGCCTCTGTATCAGAAGATGAAGGGAAAATCTGTTGCCATGCTAATGCCTTTTGACTGCATCCTGACAATAGGTCAGCTTAATTCAGTTCATTTCAGGTTTACTGCCCAAAGAAAGAAATTTACTTTTGCAATCCAACTAATTAAAGTAGATTTTAGAGAGAAATGTTGAAATTTTAATGAATTTATTATTAGTACACATTGCAGTCAATGAAGACTATTTGTTTCTATCCTTCTGGTGTACAACCCTCCACAAGAAAATCAATACAGTGCTAAGTAACAATGGCACAAGTCTGTAATAAGGCATGAGATTTGAAGGCAATATACTAGTTCCACTGCAGTATCAAATTAAGAAATATAAATATCAGACATCACCACGTGGTATGCAGGAAACAGAATAAGCAACAAGCACCCAGCATGGCTGCAGAATGACCCATGACATTAATTTAGTAGTACACAGGAATGTGAACAAAGGAGTAGCTGCAGTAGTTCAAACCTCTGCTCCTCTCCCATCATTAGCCCAGAGCGTCACTACAATACGGACCCCCTTTAACTTTTGTTAAACAAGTGCACCACAAAAGAATTCTCCACATAGAACTAAAGCTGGAACTTGTTTATCTGCTTGAAACAGACATACCCATTGAAGCACGGAGACACCCAACTTCAATCAGCTTCTATGGAGAAGGTTTTCTATGCTTTAAATAATACAAAAAATGTGAATGTTCATTGGTCTGCAAGAATTCAAACACATAATTTAACCACTTTCTGAAGGAAAGTATCAATAGATGACACTAAATGTACCTTATTTATTGAACCACTTTGTTGTTGAACCCCTAGAAGTTAAGAGGATTTGTATTGTATAAAGGATCCTGCCCTGTGAGCGCCATTTTCTTGCTCCACTCAGGGCCACTTCCCGACCACTTGCCTCCACACTACTACACCAGCTCAACCACAATCCAGGCTTTTCATATTTCTGCCCTGTTCAGGCTCCTTTCATGCTTCAGTGGGTGCAGGTGCCTAATTACAAACCCCAGAGTGCTAAAAAGGAAATCAGCTGAACTGTGCTTGTCTGCACATAAATGTAGGCTTCAACGATTCCCCCATCAACACCTCAGGGCTGCCCGTTGATCCTACCACGTGCAGCTATGCCTGCCTAGAGAATGAATGGAATGTGCTTACTAAAAATATTTGTTCTTTCACCTAACCCCTAATTGGCATTCCCATAGCATTCTTTTGTTTGCTCCTTCCTCTTGTTGAGATGTGTTATATTGACAGAATAAAGAAACTAAAAAATAAAAGTAGCCATTGATTTGCGGCTAGGATTAAAATGTAAGAGATTCTCTCTTTTAAAGTTCCCCTTCTCCCCTTTGTGAGTTGCTGCCCACCAAAAGGTCTGCACATGTCACTGCTAGTACAGGGGCTTTTGCTGTGGAGTCTTGAGCACAGGTCAAACATGACTGTATACAAAATAGTTATTACATGGTTATAAAACATTTGTAGGTAGTGGTAGTATTAAAATGAAGGCTTCAAATACCTCTTGCTAGATAGCAGTGGGGACAAACAGTTTATTGCTGAAGTTTCTGGAATCTGCAAAGATGGAAAATGTTTTCTTCAGACATCTCCTAATAAATGTCTTGTACTTGGCCCTAGACCATTTTAACTACCTCTTGCAGAGCCATGCTTTCTGCCAGACTGCAATTGCTACCCCAGACTCTGATGTGACAAGTATGGATGCCCTTCACTGTGCACCTTTAGGAGTTAGTAAAATGTTCAGAAAAGCAGACTGATTTGTCTCCATCTTCTCAAAATGTAAAGGTACTGTTAAGCTTTCTTAACATGATAGATAATACTGACGGACCATAGAAGATTCGAAAGCTTTTCACTCTTACCAAAGCAAACTTAATAAAGTCAATAAGAGTTCCCTTATTTTGCTGGTATTGCAGGTAATATAGTTGTTTCTACACCATTCAGCAAGTTCAACCTCATTACTCTAGGTAATGCAGTAAATCTAGCCAATCATAAAGTTAAAAAACTTCCCTGGGATTCTTAACTCTGTCTGCTGCTGAACAAAGTTTAACTGCTAGACTAATAAGGATAATGACCCTTACTGTATATAGGATGACATTTGGTTTGTGTATAGCGTCTTCTTATATAATGTCTACTATATTGTCATTTTTTGTCGCCGCCAATAATGTTGTGACATTGTCAAGTACGGAATACTGTGTTCATTTTAATTTGGTATTGTCATATGTATGGCTGTAATATTTTGACAAATTCCAAGCCACTATACTACATGGTAACAGAATTTTCATTGATAGATCGATTAATTGATTGATTCCTTCAGCTTTTCTAATATAACATAATGTAACTCTTCCTAATGACCAGTGCTAGTTTGACTCCCGCCTTTTGTAAATGTTATGTTCTTATGAGATGCCTAGAGACATCCAATAATTTGGTTTACCCTGCAAGAAAGAACATTTTCGTTTTGTTCCGACCTGTCAATGGGTAATCCATAGCAGTGAATCGAGTCCTTTCACATCTTTAAATGTAATTTTAGAGGTCATAAACTAAGTAAAATGGGTAATTTTGCAAAGAGTAAACAGTTAAATCATGCTGGGAATTTACATTTAGCACATCTGTTGCATTCCTAACACTTTTTTAAATGTGCAATGTATCTGGTACAGTACATTTTCCTTTTTCTTAGCAACTATCTGGATTGTGGTGACAAGTTGATAGATGTTTATGTTATTAACTGTAACTGTTATATAGTATTTGAAATAAAAAGCTTAAAAGTATTAATTCTAAAGACTAACACATTTGTTAATACAAAACAACTAAGTACAATGTACCACTCTCACACTTTGAATGATTCATCTAAAAACTACAGTTCAAATCCAGATGATTTCACTTTAAATGGATAGACAGATAGATACTTTATTTGCCCCTAGGTTGAAATTAAAACTAGATTAAATTTTAATTATATTAAATTTAAGTTAATTAAAATTAAAATTGAAGTTTAACTTTGGTTTCTTAGTCATACTTTAAAAAATAAAATGCACAAATATCAGTATAATACTAAACATAATTATAGCACAAATAATAAGAAACTTCATTTGCATAGCAACCTTCATTTTCTAGTACAGCTCAAGACTCTTCACAATAAATATAAATGCAGACAATCATGTTAAAATAAAGAGAAGTAATAAAATAAAACAACTGAAACAGAGACAATCCACTAAAAATAAAAATCAGTTATTTAAAGACACAAAAAAAGAAAGGGACTTTGGAGTGCTGTAAAATTCCATGTGGACAGATGTATAGCAGGTTCACAGCAGTGGGGTCGTAAGGGAAGCTTCGTAGACTTTGGTCCCTGATCACAGGCTTGTAGCCTTTAGTTTTCAAGAGTGCTCTCCCCACCAGCTCAATGTACATATGTCCATACTCACTGATCTCTTAATAGGTGGACCCATCCCACCAGATGTCAAGAGTGTGAAAACTCCAAGGCGAGTTGGGGGTCAGCTTTATATTAAGTACAGAAGCCTGCAATACTGTGGTTCATAGGGCACTACCTCATAGTTATATTTCAGTTAATAACTTTGTGCCAAACATGTATAAAAAAATAAATACCTATTTTTGATTTATTGAATTTTTACACACAACATAAAATAAAAGCACTTAATAAAATCAAAAGCTAGATCTACACAAATGTCATGGGAAAGCACAATGGAAGAATTCTTGAAGAGCAACATGATTGTGCAACAAGCTGAGATGAGGCTGGTGGAAGACGTTTCTGAAAAAAAGCTTATAGTTGAAAAACAAAGTAATAGTATGGCATGGGAGCTTTTATATCACATGGATAAAAAAAAAACAGACAGCAAAATCATTAGAAATAATGAAGGTATATTAGTCTATGTTCATATTAATCTTTTCTGAACACATGTAAACCCGACTGGCTGATTTTGAGACAAAGACCTACAGTATAAAACATCGTTATGAACATGGAGACCCAAAAGCACATAAGTTCCATAAATACTTCCAAAATTGCCCATGTGGTTTATGTGGTTTAACGTCAAAACCACGACTAGGCGCAACAAAGGCCCTGAAGAATCTTTAAAAAATAAAAGATTCATTTTTAACAAAAATGCTCTGAAGCACAAGAATCTCCGTCAAGCACAAAAGGAACTGGCAATGCAAGGCAAGCACAGTCCTAATACAAAATCCAAAATGAAGTCAAAAGCAGAGCACAGGTCCAGAAATCCAGAAATCACAAAAGGTACCAAGCACAGCAAAACATAAGTAAACTCTCCACTCCCTAGTATATTTGAAATGAACTGCCAGGAACTATGGAAGACCCTCCATATTTGTAGGTCTGAGGGTAGTACCTGGCGATGATTAGCAGGTGCTCCCTACTCTTAAGGAGCTACCCTCAAAATACAAGGGACATAACAGAAACATTGGCCACAAAACAGACAATAAACAGAAGTAACATTAACAGGTAAGTGGCACAAAAATTCTGGAGGCTTCCAAAAAACAGCACCTTGGTGAAATATCTTCATCTTCTGACAAACAGCATTGATGAAATCACCTACCGACAATGTCTTCTTGTATACCACTCCTCAGTCCCTGGCCTATATGTGTTCTTAAATAAAATCAGCTAAAGAAAATAGAGACTTGAAGGCTTATCTGTTGACATCTGTTTTCAATTGGCAACCTTTCGCTGCTATTGCAGGCAGGAGTGTGTAAGCAATCAAAAAGAAAACAAGATAAGTACAATTCATTGCTTGACAATTTAGAGTTTGACTTCATTTTGTTGAGGTGAAACGTTTGTTTAATAGTTCAGTTTTTCACTTTGTACATGGGAAGGTATGCTAGGTTGCCGCATCTTGGGTTACTTGCTCTAAAAACCTCCTTAAGGGAGCTAGCACGACCCTGCTGGATACATTGACGTTTCCTTGACTGACCCAGAGGCAATTCCAAACTGTGATGAGAAGCTGCTTACCATGACATTTTGAAATTAAGAGTGACAGGCCAACGTAAAAATACAGTAGCTGGATGAAATCCACTATCAGACAGGAAAAACAGAAAGACAATGACAAAGTGCGAGAAGATATTATGGGTTAAATAAATAAACACTCCTGTTATCATATAAATTGCACAGCACCCATGAGGCTGTTTTATACAGAAAGAGACCCTTGCACATGTTACTAACTGTCAGTAATGGGCTGGTGCTATTGCCCTTAGCTCTTCTTTTTACCTGCCAAGTGCCTGTTATGCCAACTGCAAGATTCCAAAGTGGTTTAGCTGGACCACAGTGTAGTCCTAGTTCACCTCCAGGGTAGTCCGAGCCGACCACTTAGAATTGTCTATTGTCAGTAGAGTTAGTGATCCAGGAAGGAAGGAGAAACCAGGAAGATGGTGTTAAAGTGCACCAGGAGATGTACATGCATTTGAGAAACTGTGATGTGAGCCAATATCTAAAACTCCAAAATGCCATTGTCTAAAATTTTAAAGTAAAATAGTGAGGAGAGCCAAAATGACAATTTTCAAAAGCTGTTAATCAAAGAATGAGTTGTTACCAAAACCAAAATTCTAAGAGCATAAACTGAGTCAATAAATGAAGTGCTATGAGTCATTAACCATGAAGGTTTAAATACTATGACCCTCTGTTATGTACAGTAGGTGCTTTTTGAGTGATGAAAAATCGCTTTCATTTATGGGATAGTATTTACTCAAGCTTTTTAAGCTAAATGTGCAATGAAAAGACACATTATTGCTAACCATGTTAATTATTCAACCTCCTCTTCAGAAAACAAAGCAGTAAATTGTTAGTGTAGGTGTTATTTTAGCTGCTTGGTCATTTTGATTTTAAGAGGTTTCATGAAGGAGCCTCTAAAATGGTTAACCTACTGATGATTATGAATTTCAAATGATATGTGCTTTGAAAACTGAGAAAAACCATTTATATAGGTAGTCAGAGTTTGGGGATGCAATCCAGAAGACAGAACTGTATATATGTGTACCTGGAGTAGATAAAAGAGTAGGATTAAGCTGCAAAGTAATACTGAATCTCAATAGAGTAGGCCTGATAAAGTAAATTATCACATTTTTAATCCATTCATGCATCCATTTTCAAATCCAGAATTGTTGATCAAGGTTGTGAGTTTCCATGCCTATCTCAACAATACTGAATGTAAAGTACAGTAATTGAAGGTTGTACTGTATATTAAATTCACATTATGTTATTTAATCATTATGTTATTTAATCATAAAGCCTAAAATAAAAATGTTTGACACAGTTAATTTGTTTAAGCTTTTTGTTTAAATGTCATGAGAAAAGATCATTTGTACTTCTGTTTTTACAGTTATGAATAAGTTCAATCCTTATTGCAATGTGCCTACTACATCTAAACCATTTTTAAG
This sequence comes from Erpetoichthys calabaricus, assembly GCF_900747795.2. Taxonomy (NCBI): domain Eukaryota; kingdom Metazoa; phylum Chordata; class Cladistia; order Polypteriformes; family Polypteridae; genus Erpetoichthys; species Erpetoichthys calabaricus. The sequence goes on from NC_041401.2 coordinate 47,832,930, forward strand.
TCAATTGCACAGACATATATGTACTAGGTAATTAAAAATGTGTTCTCAATAATGTGGCTCCAATATCAAGTGTGAAATGTATATGAGGGTTGGTTTCATTTATGTCCTTAAGCTTTAATTATGAATGTTTATCTGTTTTGCTCAAGATTGTCTGCATAATTAAACAATCAAAGGGGACACAGGCTGGGATATGACCTCATTACAATGGTGTATTAGAAATGGAGGAAGATTGATGTCACACCTGTCCTTGTGCTCCCAATGATAGTCTTATGATGCAGGAGGTGATAGGAATTTTTTAATTTGCAGAGAACGAGAGAGAAGGAGGACTAAGGGGAAGGCTGTCCATAGAGAATATACTGTACCCACTGAAACAGAGCATGCCAGGTGACAACAGCAGTGTGCTTGCAACAAGTATATACAAGAGGAACCTGGGTGTCATCCGTAATATTCTTCTTTGTCACTGCAGATTTGTTATATAGTATCGATTTAACAGTAGTCACTTAACATCTGTCTATCTATCTGTCCAGAAAATAAAGAAACTCAAAGTTTAATGTTTTAATAAAAAGAGTTGCTGCTTCTACAAATCATTTGCAGTGGTTTCATTAGAAAATAAATAAAAAGATTGGATGTTTACTAAAATAATAAATGTTAAATTATCATGCATTATCTAAATAACTAGCTCCAAGTCATGTTGATTATTAGAAGACAAAACAGTCTGAATTTTAAGTAGCAACCCAACAGCAGGGGTTCTATATCAATTTCTCTAATGAATTACTTTTAAAATGCAAATGTACTTTCAAGTTATTGGACAAAATCCCAAACTGCAGTGCAATATTTGAAGAATTCTTCTAATTGAATCTTGTTTTATTTTAAATGATATACTTAAGTTTTATTCATTGTATATATACTGAATATATTGTATGTTAACAGAAATCCCCCAGAGTGGTAGGTGACAGAAAGCAGGTCCTCTAAAGTATATGTGGATCTCTGCTGCATATTCAAACTGACTGATTAACTGGCGGCTACCTGGCCCTTTAAAAGAGAGGTAGGAGTTGGATTAATGTAATTAATACATTAATACTAATAATTCTTTATAATTATTAATAATTATTAATGTAATTAATAATTAATACAGAGTAATGGGGATTGTGGAAGAAAGGTGAAAAAGAGAGTGCAGACAGGGTGGAATGGGTGGAGAAGAGTGTCAGGAGTAATTTGTGACAGACGGGTATCAGCAAGTGTGAAAGGGAAGGTCTACAGGACGGTAGTGAGACCAGCTATGTTATATGGGTTGGAGACGGTGGCACTGACCAGAAAGCAGGAGACAGAGCTGGAGGTGGCAGAGTTAGAGATGTTAAGATTTGCATTGGGTGTGACGAGGATGGGCAGGATTAGAAATGAGTACATTAGAAGGTCAGCTCAAGTTGGACGGTTGGGAGACCAAGTCATAGAGGAAAGATTGCGTTGGTTTGGACATGTGCAGAGGAGAGATGCTGGGTATATTGGGAGAAAGATGCTAAGGATAGAACTGCCAGGCAAAAGAAAAAGTGGACGGCCTAACAGAAGGTTTATGGATGTGGTGAGAGAAGACATGCAGGTGATGGATGTAACAGAACAAGATGCAGAGGACAGAAAGATATGGAAGAAGATGATCTGCTGTGGCAACAACTAACAGAAGCAGCCAAAAAAAGAAGAAGAGGAAGGAGTTGGGGCTGCAGGAACAGTGAAAGCTCTAGAATGATGGCATCAGAACCTCTAATGGTCCTAACCCAAAATAATTAGAAAATACCCTGGAAGTAATACCATGTTGGTATTTAATAATTACTTCTAGTAAGCGAACTTGTGACCTTGGATTTTGAAAGTAAGTCATGGCAAGGGCTTGACTGGCAGACATACAGATAGTGGTTTACAGAAGTGATGAGGAAGACTAATACAGTCTAAGGTTATATAGCACAAGTCAAGGGGTGTTATGCTTAAGTTATTATATAACTCACTAGTGATGCCTCACCTTGACTACTGTGTATAGTTTTGGTTTCCATATTACAAAAAAAGATGCAGTAGCTCTAGAGAAGAGCATCTAGGCAGATTCTGGGACTGGGAGCTAAATGCTGTGAGGAAAGATTGAAAGAGTGTCATGGTTTGGGTTCATTTACATTTTTAATTTTTTCGTTTTGTCCTTCGAGTTTTTTCACCAAGATGTTTTGGACTTTCTTAGGAGCTTTTAGCTAGAACAACATTTTGGACATGTTGAAATTTGTCAAAATTTTTCACATCATTTTGTTTTTTGTGTTGAAACCGCTCACTTTAGCACTCCGTTGGTTGACGTGTTGCTGCTACCCAATGTCAAACAAAGTGTAAAGGTCAGTGTCACTCACTTCCAATTTTCAAAGTTTCTGAACATAAACAAAGACTTGGTGTTGGTAACATTATCTGACTTTTGGTTTTCAATTTTCACACATTTCTTTTTGGCAAGCATTTGGGTTTGTTCTCCAAGTTATTTCTGTGTATCTGGTAAAAACTGGCAGGATCTAATCAATAACATTTTAAAATAAGGGGAAAATGATTCTCCCCCCTGTTTTCTACTCTTCCAGTTTTACTCTGGCTGTTGGCCATCCTCTCTTTCTCATGGGTGGGGGTTGAATTGAATTTAGTTTTGTCAAGTTTGACTTCTTTGTATAGAATGTTACTTACTTTTAATACATTCAAATAAAAACATGGTCTGGTTTTTGCTTTTAGTTTAGATTCACTCATTTCCTGACCCACTAAGCTTTCTTCCCTGCCTTTTGTTATCTGACAGAATAAAATGTTGAATATTTTCCCTTTAAACAATAGAAGATTAAGAAGTGACATGACAGAAGTGTTTACAATCATAAAGGAAATTACCACAGTGGATCTCTTCTGTTACGTCAAAATAATTTTGTCAATAAGAACACAGGGATACATTTGTAAACTTGTTAAGGGTAAGTCTTTCTCAAATGTTTTTCTTCACACATGCACATTTTTGGAGAATCTATATAAATAGGATTGGAGAGCTTGCTGGGCTAAATGGCCTACTCTCACCAAAATTATTCCAGTGTTCTAATGTTCTAAAAGAAAAGCCAAAGAATAACAGACAAAGTTGAGAAAGACAAGTACTTGTTTAAGTAGTGGGTTAGTCAATCCACTAGGTAGACAGAGTGACTAGTCTGTATAAGTAGGGCCAGAGAAACAATAGCTTTTTGCATTCCTTTTGTTTATTCAAATACTTTATTGTTCCTGTTTATTTCTGTATGTTTGTGCTTTATTTGCAATAAATATGACAAATTTTTATGTTTTTTTTCTATCTTATTGTTCTTTCTACATTCATAACTAGCTTCCTGTTATCCTCTATACACAGGCTTGGAAGTTAATCTGGAAATAGAATCAAAAAGCCACCTACAGTACAATTAGTTTTCTCACACAAATGGACAGTGGTCTCTAGTATTCATTCTATGACAGAGAAGTTGCCAGGTGACTTATCTGCTTAAATGTCATGGCACTCAGAACAGGGAAAGAAGGCCCTCAATATACAGCTTCAGAATATTCATTAAGTTTAGCAGTACACAATGAGAAGAAGGTCAGAGTACAACATACATCAGTGATGAATTTATATGCTGTGAGAAATTTCAGAAATACAAGCTTCACAGGGACAAATCTCATATGAAGGTCCTTCCAAGTGGCATCTCACAGTGGAATAATTCAGCGATACCTTTGTTACCCAAATTCGTCATGTTATGACATAATGCTGACCTCATTTCACAATAAACATACATTCATTTGCTCCAGAAATGCCTGAAGCATTTTTTTAAATAATGCTTAACTTAAAAACTCAAGTTTCAGGGGCAAAGGAATGTATGCTATGACTGTGAAAAATAACTTTGACTCTGAAAATACCAAACTTATCCTTGAATGCAATTCTTTCATTTTTTTGTTTTATTTTCATGAAGAAAAGTTACTGTAGATCCTAAGCTGCTTTGTGTGCAAACAGCAAATTAACAGCAACCTCATATTTCTTCCAAGACTCAGATAGAAATGTACACATAAACAGAACAAAGTGGGAAGGTATGATCTTACAAATGGTAACTCACAGAACTCCTGAATGAAGTGAAACTGGAAGGAAAGGGTATAACTGTTCTTCAAATATTAGAGGATGAGATTCTCATTTGCTCCCTTTCAAAAGTGTATGCTAAAATTTCTTTCAGTGTTGGACTCTGGAATTTGATGGGACTTGTATATCATGCGTGAGTTCTCTATCCATCAACTTGCCTTGTTATGAAAACTACACCAGAACTTTGAAAAAAAACATTTATTTTTCCAAAATGCTACAGAGAGGTAACATAAACTAAAATAACACAAAACAAATAGCAACAATTTGGGCCTGAGTTTCTAATTAAAAGAGATGCCAAAATTGTAAATAACCAAAGAAGTAGTAAAGAGCTCTCTTCGCAAAATAAACTTCCTCTGGTTTCTTTTCTTTTACTGTCATTATCTCCATACAGTAAGTGTCTCTGCTACCTTTTAGTCCTTTTCCTGTAGGCTGTTGAATTTTACCTGTGTATTCAATGTGCACTTACTAAAAGTGGCAATTTATGCATCATCTTATCTACACAAGAAACCATAGGGTGCCACATAAAGTTTTAGAGCTACCAGCACTCATAATGCAGAAGAATAGTGGGACATAAAGCCATCTGATTAATGAACAATGTGCTTCTTTAAATAAAGCAGAACCCCACTACTTTTCTCCAGGAGTCTCATTTTTAAAACTTTGCAAGGATTTTCACACACCAAAAAAAATCAGGAAAATGCCTATGCTGAAAAAATCATATTTATAAAACCTGACATACATACAGTTCTATGCAAATTACCCTTTATCAATTACAATCACCCTGTAAATATGCATATGTGAATGTGCCTCGAACACAGCTTTAAAACATCTCTATATTGAGTATGCTAATCAACCTCATACATATGCAATCACAATGCTGCAGCATTTCATTGGTTGGTAGAGAAGTCTCCCACCTGACGCTCTGAGACACTGCATTCAAGAGTATAGTGCTGTGCTCTGCAACAGATAGCACAAAAGCATACATGACATTATAGCGCCTTTCCTCTGCATACTGGGGGTACAGGGAAAGATGACAGGTGCCTGCATCTGGTGGGTACAGGGAAGGATGACAGGTGCCTGCATCTGACCAGATAACCAGTATCACCATGTAAATATTGCTGTTACATTGACACATTGCTGTTAACAATGAATAATACTGGCCAGTGAGGGTCCAGCCCATTACCTTACCAACAGGCCATTAACTATGTACAGTATCATCACATCTGCCAAAGCTACTTTGCCTCAAAATAAATGAACCAGGAAATGACCCACTCAGACACGACATTTGTCAGCCACATCTTGGCATCACGGATGATTTGTGCTTTAATAGAATGTCATTGCTAATCGTTAACAAAAGCAGCTTCATTCTCACTAGGTGCCCTTATTGTATGCAATATGAGTGCAGTAATGTGCTCCGATTACATTAGGAGGACCAGACACTGCTGGAAATTGTCTTTTTATGTTGGCAAAAACATATTATGCTTTATTTACATACACCCACACCATACAAAACCTGGATGAAGCGCCTCACCGGTCAGTTAATGGCTTCCAGCACAGTGGGCACGACTGACTAAAGCTTGGCTGAGATATTATCTGAGAAGTGAAAATAGTGAGGCGATATAAACTGATGAAAAAAACAAAAAAGCTCTTCAGTGCAGCCTTGGCCAACTTAAAAGGAACTAAAATACAGTCTTAACATCATATTCTTTACTTTTGAAGTGTAATATGTTGTTAGAGTCAATTACATTACAACGGCTCAGTGATATCAATTATTATGCGTGCAAGTCCTACTTTAAGGAAGGGTGTCATCAATTACCAGTTTCTCCTAAATGTTGTGTATACATGGGTCAGAGTTGTACCTAATATATGCATGTTCCCTGTCAAGTTTTCTTTTATAAATCGTGGCATTACAAATTTGGAAAATGGGCTCCTCTGTTTTAACGTATAGTTTCAGAGAAATAGCTTGGGAATACTGCCTCACTTACAGTATGTAGCACTTATGGCCTTCTGTATACCATATTGGGATTCAGTATTTGGGGACACTCAATGACTGGTATTCAACCCACTTTGGCTAAACACATCTGTTGTCTAATTTAGAACTGTTTTTATCCTCCTTGTCCTGACTAGAAAAAATAATCAAGTTTTCAGTGACCTTCCCTGAAGGTACAATGACATAAACCAGTGATTTTGCATTAATGAGTTTAAAGTTTCTTTCTCAACTTTATAAAAAGAAAATAGCTCCAAAAAGTGAATAGAAATGCTAATATTGACAATACTGATAGACTTAAAGGCTTCTCTAGGAAGAATTACTGATGTTAGAGAAGCGTATCATAAGCATGAGTCTAGCTAAAACCGTACTGTATATAGGTAATGCTCTGTATTAGCTATAGTCCCAGTATGTTTTAAAATTAAGAAAAAATTCATAAAAAAACAGCATCATAACATGTAAAAGCATATAATAAAACAGCAGGAGATATTTGGACATATGCCAAACAACTGTGAAACATTTCTTTCTACCTCTGCTGTCAGGAGTCATTAGCTCTAAATTAATACTCTTTGTTTATGTAATTTTCAGTAAATGCAAGGCTCTGGATTTACAATAGCATGCTGTAGTACCTGCATGAAAGTCCACTCCCACTGCAAATAAAGATCCCTTTATAGGCATGAGGGTTTCTATGTTGTCATTGGGATCCAAAGAAATTCCTCTTACTCCTTCATGAACTGAATAGATTAGGAATGAATCAATACCTGTTTATAAGAAGGGGAAAACATCATGTTGAGTAAATAATAATAAGTGATGGAATGAAAGGTACAAAAAATGCATGAAAGCAACTTTGTGTGAATAGAGATCATATTTATTGTACCTTCACATGACATCCGGTCGTTTCGTAGATTGTATCCGACAGTACAAGCACAACTTCTCGTGGTTTCTGATGTAGGCAAACAAAGCTGTGAACATCCCCCATTATTCTGTTGACATGGATTGCTGCCTAAACAGAAGAAGCAAGTGTAAAGTCTTACAAAATGGCACACCAATTCAGGATTTAACAGTTAGGCTGGTTGTGATCCCCAAATATTGAAGCTAATAACAAATTGACTTCTGTGTCTAAGGGTCTCCAACTTGCAGTATCAGATACGGTATCAAACCTGTACTAAGATAACAGAATGTAAGAAATAATGTTGCATATCACCTTTGCTTAATATTTTGTGAAATCAGCACTCTTCCCACCTTTTTCATTTTATCTCCTATATTCGTTACGTTATATTACAGTAAAATTATATCAATGAGAACATCTTGCCTGAAGAAGGAGCCTGAGTTGCCTCGAAAGCTTGCATATTGTAATTTTTTTAGTTAGCCAATAAAAGGCGTCATTTTGCTTGGCTTTTCTCTACATCAATGAGAACTAAATCCAAAAAATGTTATTTTTTTAAATACAGGATCCTGGAGTAGGGCAACTGATGAGGACATTAAATCAGTTTCATCATTTTTACATAAATTTGCGTGAAATTCAGTCTCTTATGCTATTGTGCTATTTTGTTCCTCAAATTCAGGATAGAAGCTACTCCTTTTGGCTAATTTGAAGTAGACTAATGAGACATCTTCTGGCTCCCCTGTGGTCTCTGTCAAAGAGATAAATGAAGTAACTAATTGGTCTAAAGAAGTTTGAAGAGGCAGTAAAAAGATTTACCTTGAGGACTACTTAATTGCCATTTTTTTATACTAATGGAACATTTAAGGTATCTGTACCAATACTGTTAATGGACCTGTCATTAATATTGATGATTTTGCCAATAATTCATTAAGATGAGGGCTATGGCTCCTCTGTATTTAAACTCCTTAACAATAATGCAAGGATTAAAGGTTGTTTAACCTGATTTCTAATTCCTTTAAGAACACCAATATCCCTCATGCAAATTATGCCTAGACATTAATAAAATCTCTTAGAAAGACCAAAAGGAGTGCCATTTTTAATACAAAGTCATTAGCTTCAAAAAAGATCTTTTGTGGAATTTTTATATAAACATATATAAACACATATGCAGAAGATTATTTTCACTGTAGAAGACACTGAAACTAAAACTCAATTTATTAAAGGTTGAAATTATGGTACACTGCTTGATCCCTGGACTGATTATCATTTCTGTTCACCCTGTGTCCACGTGAAGCACTCCAATGTCCTTTCACATTCCAAAGACATGCTATAAGGACATTTTTAATCTGTCCCATCATGGATGAGTGCGGAGAAGTGTATCATTTGTACGGAGATGGAGTGAAGCTTTTATTTTTTTGTGATTACTGCCTTAAATCTGACTCTGCCGGAATACACTGTAAAGTGTGAATGGAAAAGAAAGTTTTTGTTTGTTGTTTAATGATGGGAAAGACATGACAATCTCTTACTCTGACCTTAACAGCATGATTGATAGGTGAAAATTAAATGTCAATAAACTATAAGCAAATTTCAATTGTTTCATGTGAATTTTAAACTAAGCAAAAATGTAAGTATACCAATATCAACAGAGATACAATTGTTAAAAGATGCCAATGTTAGTATTCTAAAATGTATTCAAACAGTGATTTATTCAGTTAATAGCTTTGTAGGACTGCATTGTTGACTGACAGTGATCAATAGTGTCATTTCTCCATTGTTTTGTAGCTCACATACACAATAATGCCGTCTCTTATTAGGAGAGACAGAAGAGAAAATCAGCCTTATTTTTTTTTTTGTTATCTAAGATAATAAATCTAATAAAGAAGGACAGCCACATGTTTTATAAGATAACCAACTCTGTGTATTTTCTCTTAAGCAGTGTGCAGAATCCCTTTATCTGCAACATTCTAATGAACGCTTATGTTGTTTAACAAGGACAGCTAACAAAATGCCAAAACATTACAGATTTAGTGAACAGCTAACCTTTTTGTCCATCTTTATCATATATTTTCATGTGGACAACCCCTGTTGTCTTATTCCTCAGTATGATTGGATTTCTTCCATCTTTCTTGTTTGTGGTACCCAATGTACCTGAAGTTTCATCTGCCCACCATAGTTTACTATCTGGAAAAAAAAAATAAAGTAATAATATAAAAATACTTACAAATATCAACCATCAGTTCTTTTTTAAACTTATTCCAACCCTGGAAGAAGCATGTAGATTGAATTGTAAAAGTAGGTAAATCCATTTAAATAGAAAATATAAACTATACAGAAAATGCAAAATTGTGACTTTTTTCATAACAATTTCCAAAAGATTTAATGTAATTTTAGAAGAGTTATGCTCAGATGCTATAATGCATTAGTGAGATGCCATTTGGAGTATTCTATGTTCTGGTCACCATTCCCAGAAAAGGACTTAGCAGCTTTAGAAGCTATACAAACAAGACCAACTCAGTGTTTCCTGGGACTAAAGGGCATCTCCTAATCTGAGAGCCTCTGAGAATTAAACCTCTTTAGCGTGGAGCAGATAAGGATGTGTGGGTACTTATCCAGGACTTCAGAATCTCAAAGGCATCAATAAAGTCAATTCAGCACTGTTCTTTCAATTAAATAGCGAGTCACATACTCAAGGACACTGGTGAAAACTAAGGGATGGTGCATTTAAGGCAGAAACATGGAAACACCTTTCACACAAAATATTATGCAACTCTTGAGCAAATTACTGAGGCACATAGCTGAACCAGAAACCTTGAAAACTTTTATAAAAGTCCCTGGATAATATATTGAAACAACTTAGCTATTAATAAACAAATCAATCATAGACTGAATTGTATCCCCTCATTTGTCAAACTTCTTATGTTCTTTCCTTCTTATGTATTGTCCATATGAACAAGTAAATACGCTGCAAGTGTGGTACAGTGGTTAAGGCTTTGTACTTCAAGCCCTGTGCTTGTTGGTTCAGTTCCTGCTACGGACACTGTGTGTCCATGAGCAAGTCACTTGACCTTTTGGAAAACCAAAAGAAATGTAACCAACTGTATCATAAAGGTTATAAGTCGCCTTGGAAAAGGTGTCAACCAAATAAGTAAATGTACATAAGCTAAATTAATAAATATTCTGTACTCTGATTATTATAAAGTAAATTAATATAGTCCAAATATTTACTCTATATTAATATGTGGTAATGTAGGATGAAACGGAACTCAACAGTCTAGAAAACATATCCACAAATTTATTTACTAAGTAATCATGTTGTTTTCGTTAATGTTTTATTGTGGCTCTGTCTTGCCGATTATGAAAATGATTAAAAACATTTGTGGGACTCTTTGTTATTTAATCTTTTGGACTCGAATGAATTATGTATGAAACCAGTGTTGACAGCAAGTAAGTGCCTTTAAAATGATAAATATATTAATTATTACTTTCTGATTGCCTCGGATGAATGGGAATGATCTAGCGCCCTTGCCATTGAAATAAATAAGAATTTCATCATGAAGTATGACATAAACTGCCTGATAGTAGGCCATGTACTTTCTGTTGGTGGTTGAGATGCATTACATGCACAGTCTTCACTATAATTAAACATTTTTTTTACTGATTTAGTTAGGATTTTCAATTTAAGTACCACTACCCTTTAATTTATCTATAAAAAGTTTTCATAAAAAGACAAAAAAGATTGCCCAAAACTCATTTTATACATCTCATCTCATTTTGTTAACAGCTTTTCCTGGTGAGGGTCACTTCCCTGTCCACAGCTCCAGATCCCACTTCTTCCTGGGGAATTTTTGGGTGTTCCCAAGCCCACAGGTTATCTGCTCAGTGGGACTTGCCTAGAGCCGCTGTAGGAGAAGCAGCCCAGGGACACCCTTACTAAATGCTCAAACCACCACAACTGGCTCCTCTCAATCTAGAAGAGCAGTAGCTCTACTCTACTGTCCCAAATCACAGAGAGTTTCATCCTATCATGGATTGTTAGCCCAGCCTCCCTGTAAAGAAACCTCATTTCTGCTGCTGGTACTGGTGATCTCATTCATTCAGTCATTATCCATAGCTTATGACCAAAGGTGAGGACAGGGATGTAGATCGACTGGTCTTTCAGATTCAGCTCCCACTTCACCACCAGGTACAGCAATCACAGAACAGCTATTTCCGGCTTCAATCTGCTTGTCGATCTCATGTTCCCTTTTTCTGTCACTCATGAACAAGATTCCTAAGATACCTGAACTCCTCCAATAAGGGCAGTTGTTCACTCCTCACCCGAAGAGTGCAAAACACTCTTCTCTGACAGAGAACCATTAACTTAGACTTGAAGGTGCTGATCCGCAACCCAGCTGCTTCACACTCAGCAGGGAATCATTTGAGTATGTGCTAAAGGTCACAGTCAGATGAGGCAAAGAGAACAACATGATCTGCATAATGCCATGATGCTACCCATAGCTGCTCCAACCAGAAACCCTCACATCTACAGCTGTGCCTTGATATCCTGTCCATGAAAACCACAAAACTCAGGCACCCTTCCAAATGTTTCATCTGGAGGGAGGAGGAGTGTGATCCCTCAGTAGTTGGAAGACACCTTCTGATCAGCTTTCTTAAATATTAGGACCACCACACCGGTCTGTCATTCCAAATTTGTTTTACCATCCTTCCATGCAATACTGAATCGATATGTTAACCACACTATCCAAAAATTGTCCAGTATTTTCAAGATCTCTGTTCAGATGTCATCAGCAGCCTTACCCCCACTGAGTCCTCAGGCCATAGGGAAAGACAAAACCTTGTCCCGACTATGTTATGCAGGGACGGAGGGTTGCTTAACTCTTCTGGTGAATATGTGAAGTGGTGGAAGGAACACTTTGAGGAATTCCTTAGCCTGGTGGACATCCCCTCCTCCCAGGAGGCAACGCTGGACATGTCTGATTGGGGGGTTCCATCACTGCTGCCAAGGTCACTAATTTCATATCTTGAGCATTTTAGTTAATCGAGGGCACAATGGTTAACATCACACTGTTCCAAAGTTCAAAGATGTCATTCCATGTCAGTGTAAATGCTTCTCTAGATACCCCATGTAGCATCAACATACCAAAGATGTGCATATTTGGTTAATTATGACTCCAAATTGTCCTGTATGAGTGAGTATCAGTGCGTTAAGATACGGTCCAGCCCTCTATGCCCAAAAACTGAATGAACTGAGTTTTCAAAATGTATTATAAATGAATGAATGACAAAATGTACCCTTTGATACACAACCCTATTTCGACTTACCACGCTGATTTAAAATTACTGGTCAACCTAACAGTAGGAGCATGGAAAGAGATAAGTGTTGTCAGCGGAAACCATCGTGAATGTGGGAAAAGAATTACAGACTCCACACACCAGCAATCCTAAATACTGGGCCTTTCCGTTTTCCAAATCATATTTTATAAAATGTGACCCGGTAGTAGTAGTAGTAGTGGGGAAATATAAAGCTGGCTGTATTTATTATTTTTTTAATAACTGAAAGCTTTTGTGATTGGTATTCTGTAATTGGTATTCTTGTTATAACATGATTAACATTTTATTATTTATTAGTATCACAGTTTTATCAGAATAATACCTGTATTTTAATTTTAGTTTGTTTGTTTTGAACAAATAATATATTGAAGAATAATTTGAGTTGCTGCCCCTCACACCCACAATTCTTATGTTTATGTCCTATCTTCCTCCAAGTACACTGGTTTTCTTCATATCTCAAAGATGTTCTGGCTAGATTGCTTGGCAATGTCACATTGGCCCTGTGTGAGTGTTGTTTTGTGACCAAGTGCTGCCAGAATGGAGCTCTGCCCCGTTACTGTCTGGGTTAAGTGACTTTGAGAATGTTATGAATAAATAACAGATGTATGAATCCTTAGATAATTCTTCATCTATTAGTCATTTAGACATATTTTTTGTTTGTTTATTATTTTGACAGAAAACAAATCATGTGGGTGTATAATTTTATTTCTTCTAATTATTTCAAAGAGCTTTGTATATCATATAACTTAGGAAACTTCCCTATTTGCTGCAGTATAAAAAAAGTAATAATAATAAGAAAACTTACTTTTAAATCAGGATTGTGCATTACTGAGATTTTCTTTGCACAGTATAACAGTTACATTTTGTTCTACTTCCCTTTCTCACTTCTGAATTCATAAAAAGGAATATAATCTCAATCACACTGCAGAAAGTGGCATATGTGACTGATTATACTTAAAGAACATTTCATTTTAACATTTAAATATTTATACATTAATTTAGATAAAGATTTTTAACCAAACGTTAATGGACCTCTTCACATGACAGGTACTGTGGCAGTTGTACACTGCAATCACTGCTTGCTGGGTAATGTGTTACCTCAGGCTGAACTGCTTGGTAGTCAGGAGCTGGACTGCTAGGTCAAGTCATTTGTGTCAATCTGTGATGGGACTGATCTGTGGGTGGCATGGAAAGACTTTTAAAATACAAATAGATAGTTGTAATTTTCTTACACTTATTATTGTGAGATCAGGCTGAACTGTTTGTTAGTCAGCAGCTGGATTCATAAGCCAAGTCTCTTGTGTAAATTTAAGATATCACTGACCTGTGGGTGTCATGGAAAGACAAATTGACAGTTGTCGTTTTAGTCAGACATATTATAGTGGAATCCATACATAAGGCATACACCTTTGCTTTACAGGTAAGTGATTACATTTTGTTTACTCAAACCTGTAAGATTAGTTTTTTTTTTGCAAATTTACGGTGTTGTTTTATGTGGCTTTTTATCAGGGGTTACCTCTGACCAGCCCACCGTTCTCCCATTGACTACTACTACTACTTCTACTTCAGTAGCCTTGCAGATTATTAAATATTGGGCAATGTCTACTGTCTTGGTCAGGGAACTCTGTATCTGATTGGTCAGTGGTTTCTTGCTTTATGTTTGATCAATATGGAAGAAAGCCCATTTCTAGGAAGAGTCTTGGAGGTATATTCCATATATTTCCTTAACTGGGGTTTAGGAACTTTCATTTGAAAATTGATTAAAACCATTTACTAGACAGATACCTCCTCAAAATTATTATTATTATTATTATTAGGGGGCTTTGCCCCCTTCTTGCTTCGCTTGCCATCTCCCCAGCCTACGCTACGTGCCAGCCACTTCGCATCTCTGCCGCTTGTGTATGTGGATTTCACTTTCACCAAACAATAAATATTTTAATTCTCGCGAATATGCCTCTTCATTGGGAAGAAACACTACTTTTCCCTGATGGCAACATGAATTAGACGATCTACAAGTCTCCGACTTAAAGTTTAAATCCGAACAATATCTACATACTTTTGTCATATCACCTATGTCCATATATTTGATCTCTTTTCGCTGTTCCGTTATTTCACCGAGTAATAATTTCCATTTGTTTAACCTAATGTGATCTTTACTATCATTTTTTTTGAGACATTCAAATTTTAGAACTTTCATTATTTCTAACCTGCTCTGCATGTGTACCGCGCCAACGTTTTTGAACCTCTTTATGACGTTCTACTTTGTCATCTACTCTTTTTCTTTTAATTCCAGCCCTGGGCATGATTAAATCTCTTGGCACAAAGTCTCGTCTTGTGGGACATGAAATTATCTCTCTGAAAAAGTCACGTCTCATCCCAGGCTAAAAAGTCTTGTCTCATTCCAGGATTTTTTTATATAATAGAGAGATTATTATTATTATCACTACTATTATTATATTATATAGTCACTATTGCAACATATTGTACAATAAAAGTCTTACTGCATGTATGAATCAGAACTGAATGTAATGTTAACTTAAAAACAGCTTAAAATATACAAAAATATGTTGAACTGAAATTACAAGGCAATTGGATGGAAGAGTTATAGACGTTCACCGCACCAAAGAGACTCAATGTCCGGTCACTATTCAGGGAGTGGATGTAGAGGTGGTACACTCCTACAAGCACTTGGGGGTGTACAGTACATCAATGACATGTTGGACTGGTTTCAGAACATACAGGAGCAATATACTGTAAGAAAGGGAGGAGCAGG
Source organism: Erpetoichthys calabaricus (assembly GCF_900747795.2). Taxonomy (NCBI): domain Eukaryota; kingdom Metazoa; phylum Chordata; class Cladistia; order Polypteriformes; family Polypteridae; genus Erpetoichthys; species Erpetoichthys calabaricus. The sequence continues at coordinate 47,848,030 of NC_041401.2, forward strand.
CTCTTCTTCCTTAGCAGACTGTTCCTTCACATCTTCTATAACTCTGTGAGGGTGTGATTATCCACCATGTGGTGTGCTGTGCAGGTAACATCACTAATTAGAAGTTCAGGCTCAGTTAAAGGATGCACTCTGGACCCTCTGGAGGTAGTAGCAAAGGAGAGAATTAAAACAATCTATCTATCTATCTATCTATCTATCTATCTATCTATCTATCTATCTATCTATCTATCTATCTATCTATCTATCTATCTATCTATCTATCTATCTATCTATCTATCTATCTATCTATCTATCTATCTATCTATCTATCTATCTATCTATCTATCTATCAGTTTGAAGAGTCATGTAATAAGAGGGTAAATACCTAAGGCATGTATGCTTTAGATATATCTTACATGTGAAAAACATGTAATGCAGAAACAGTATACTGTATAACTAAAATAACTATTAATCTGTTAATGTCAACAACATTAAAGTGGAGTGAATTGGTACCATAATGTCTAAGAAGTCAGAAGACATGAGAAGACAGAAAGTATAATTCAGGGTAAACATGTGACTTACTTACCTGTGGAGACTTGGTGGCTACTCTTTGCTGCTAGTGATTACATATATATTTATAAATACACTAAGATTTACACAACTGCTGTTCTATTAAAAACCCGGAGAATCTGTCTGACTATTTCAAGTAATAGGAGCAGTTAAAATGTTTCACTATATGGTAAATGTTGTCTACATGGTTTTGAGAAAATATATATCAAAGCACTTGACATTTCTTTTACAACAAAAGCAGAAGCTTTATGGTCTAGTGATTAACCTGAATGATGACTGCATATAGCATAAATGATGCCCATAGTGGGATGATGCAAAGCAAACAAATGTTTTAAACACAAAATAAATAAATAATGGTTTTGATTTAATCAGTCATTAGTTAAAAAGCATATCTTTGGGAAACATAATTAGATTTGCTTCACTGCTATTGTGATTCTTAACTATATTCTCCAAATCATGGATAATCCTCAGTGGCCCTAATGACTTAATGATGTGTTGGAGGGAAAAGCTTGCTGTTCGGAGGATTAAGCTTCTGATATCACAATGAGATCTCCAACTCTGAGCATGTTCAAAGTAGGATAAATGTTAATTTAGATCTTGTCTCAAGATTAAAAAACAATCTAATCATACCTTCTTGCCTTTTTCAGGTTGTTATTTTGTATTACAGTTCCTGTTATAATATTTCCCTGGATATAACACTTTTCAATGATATTTAAAAAATTTAAAAATCAACAGGAAAGTTTCAACATTTTTCACAGTTTTTTTGAACAATTTAATCTTTTATTTGAAGGCATGACATTGAATCGCAATGTGAGTGATCTTCACTTGATTATCTGTAAAAAAATATGTGGAAATCAGTTGAACTTCATGATCTGTCACAATTCTTATTTCTTTTGTGACAAAATATAGACCATCATTGACTACAGTAAGCAGAAAGTGATTTCTGCGTCAAGTGCAGCAGACTAGGACACACTTCCAAAAAGTTATTTATTTAGTCAAAAGCTTAAAAATAAACTGAATTATGGAAAGGACATTATGTGAAATTATTATATAATTTTATTACCTGACATTTATATTTGATGCTTAAAATAAACATATTTAATCAGTCACTTATCTATACATTCTCGTACTTGCAACCTAAAATTCATGTGGCCAAATTAACAAGGGTGACACCTAAGCATGGTGGTGGCAGCATCATGCTGTGGGGATGTTTTTCAGCAGGAGGGACCGGGAGACTAGTCAGGATAAAGGGAAAGATGACTGCAGCAATGTACAGAGACATCCTGGATGAAAACCTGCTCCAGAGCGCTCTTGACCTCAGACTGGGGTGACAGTTCATCTTTCAGCAGGACAACGACCCTAAGCACACAGCCAAGATATCAAAGGAGTGGCTTCAGGACAACTCTGTGAATGTCCTTGAGTGGCTCAGCCAGAGCCCAGACTTGAATCCGATTGAACATCTCTGGAGAGATCTTAAAATGGCTGTGCACCGACGAATCCCATCCAACCTGATGGAGCTTGAGAGATGCTGCAAAGAGGAATGGGCGAAACTGGCCAAGGATAGGTGTGCCAAGCTTGTGGCATCATATTCAAAAAGACTTGAGGCTGTAATTGCTGCCAAAGGTGCATCGACAAAGTATTGAGCAAAGGCTGTGAATACTTATGTATATGTGATTTCTCAGTTTTTTTATTTTTAATAAATTTGCAAAAACCTCAAGTAAACTTTTTTCACGTTGTCATTATGGAGTGTTGTGTGTAGAATTCTGAGGAAAAAAATGAATTTAATCCATTTTGGAATAAGGCTGTAACATAACAAAATGTGGAAAAAGTGATGCGCTGTGAATACTTTCCGGATGCACTGTACTGTATATAAATAAAAACTTTTTTAATGTTTTAATTTATTGAATGAAATTGGTTATTGCTCAGCTGAACACATTCAGACAAGGTGAATGAGACTCAAACTTTCATATGTGAATGACAAATTAAAATTATATTTGTTAATTCAGAATCAAGTTCTTTAATGATTTGATGCTTTGTCTCTGTCTGAAGATAAGCCAAGGTTTTATTTGCTGGTGTTATGACCTCCTTATCCAAAACTTTTTTGGAGTCTTACTGTGTACTACTATGAGTTGATAATTATTTGGATGCTATGTAAAAACAAAAGAAAATAATTGGTATGTGTGCCATAGCAATAGTACTAACATAAACATGGCAATAGTTACTTGATCCAAATAATGACCATTTCATTTATTTTTCTGCTATTAGCATATGTTTTCAGCGTGTGCTTCATTTGTGTTTTAATAACAGGGTGTTGAGATTTTTTTCTGATATTTACAGAAAACCTATAAAACCAATGTTAGCACACTTACAGTAAGTGCTGTAAAGAAAGTGCAATTCGTAGATTCTTTTGAAGCGCAGATGGCAAAGCTTTTAGATGTGTGATTTTTAAAATTTTAGAATTACCTTTTATTTTAAGTTGTTTGTAATAATTTTATATTGTAATAAATGGGATTTTAGTGGATACATGTGGTACAAGAGGTCTGCAGCTTGTTGGGATCTATGTAAATAAATAACTGACACACTTGAAAGAACACAAGGAAAGCCATGAGACCAGCATTGGATGGAGGAGCAGGATGAACCAGCCAGCTAATGTGGAAAGGCAGCACAGTCGTGGGTCCCGCATAGAAGCAAAGGATCGGTGTTCTAGGGGTGGCTTGACCCACTGAACATTTTTAGAGGAGTTAGTGCGAGGATGGTGGAGTTCTCCACAGGGATCCAAGGCACACCAGGGGAGTGAGAAGGAAAACAGGAGGACAGCCAACGCTTGAGCGGTCTGGCTGATGCTGGTTAATAAGGCCAAGATGGTGGTTGGTTGGGCAGAACTGTGGCTACCGGCTGAGTAAGCAATGGGAGAGTCGGGGAGACAAAGGGAGAGTTGTGCTGGGCTCATCAGATGGAGTAGTACACTGATGACTGTGTAGTTGATATTATTCTCATTTTCTTCTGGATTTTAACTTCAGACTTTCACTGTCTTCAAGGATTATTTATTTATGGATTTTTTTTGATGTACTACACTTTTGGACACTTTGTTTTTGACTGTTTTTAATAACAGCACTTTTACACTTTTATGCACCTACCCTTTGCTTTGTGTGAATCTGCTAGCTCATCCCTTGGGTACTTTATCAGCACTGGTGGGTTCAAGAGGCCCTCGGGGTGCAACTGGTAGCATGAAGCCAACCTGTGCCGTCATAGTATATCCTAAGGAAGAATAGCTGGGAAGCTGTATGGAGAGCTGGTACGCGATTGTAAGATTTACCTATAGATCTCTTTCTCATCTATCTTAGTGTTTGTAATCTGAGAAAGCAAAGCAGGAATATTCTGGGTGTACTCACTGCTGGACATACATGGGCTGTCAGGCAAATGAGCATCAAGGAGCTTTACTTACCAGGTGTTGTTCAAAAATAAAATTGCTAAATGTCCAAGCCAAACTTAACTAAGACACCAAAACAAAGGAAAGGCAATAGTAAGTTCAGAGAAGATAAATAATAGATATACAGCATTAGGTGTTTTCTCATTTAGTTTATTTTTCAGGGACTTTAAATGATATCTCCAGCAAAAAGTAGGAATGCTGATTACTGAAATTTGACAAAAAACTAAAACACAAATGATTTTTTTTATCTCACACCATCTCTTATTTTTTTCTTCCCAGAAGTCTGATGTAATTTTTGGTTAGGCAGCTTGTTAATCCCACTGTTAACTGATACATGTTGCTGTATTATTGTAAAAGGTTTTCTAAAAAATTACCCATTTCTTCTCAAAGAAGACAGTAGTACTGTGTTCATCCATCTGGAGATTTTCACCTGTGTGTTAGCCAGCTCAAAAGTATATCAGTTCAACATTTGCTTGGTAAAACATCTGCCTAACATTGCACTGTTTGAGTGTGCGAGTCCTCAGCTCATCAATTTCTTTCTCTGTCCATTCTCTTCTAACTTGATTTTACTGTAGCACACTTTGATGAAGAAGAACTACAAAGTTAGGATATGTAAACAAGTGAGCTACAGGATGTCACTTGCCAGCAGTAGGAGTGTTTCATAGATTTTACGAAAACAACATTTATGTTTTATTGTTCTGCATTATTTTCAATGGTAGCAAGAAACCAGCTATATGCTTTCAATATGATCTAATTCAGAGAAGCAGGAACATTAGATCTTACTATATGGCTGTGAATCTTCACAAGTATAAATAGCTGAAATATTTGGATTTGAAACATAAAGGTGTATACTATGGCTAGGGTGTAAAATCACAAGGTCTACAAACTTGTTTTCTTTAATTTTATAAGGCATGAAGATTAACGTGGATCCAATAGTGGCATAGCTAAGATCACTGTCACCTTACTGATCCACCATCTTTGGCTCAAATCTAATATTCAGCCATTGTGTTTGTGGAGTTTGCACATTCTCTCCAGGTCTGTTTGTGCTTTCCTTTGGGTACTGGGTAGTTTTTTCACACATTCACAAAGACATGCTGGTTAGGTTGATTGGTAATTCAAAGTTAGTCCTGTGTCGGTGTTGGCATGTATTTGAGTGGATCTTACGACTGGCTTTGGACCGCCTATATATTGTGAAGAATTAGTTCACCTACCCTGCACATGACACTGTAATAATATCTGTTGAACAGAACAAAATATATATTTTACTATACTACTAAAATATTATATATCTTCTTTATTTTAGAGCAGAGGAATAAGTATAATACCAAACACTGACCTAAAACAACAGTTTTAAATTGTACATTACATAGAACAAATGCTAAAAAATGTCCTTCCACATTTTAACAAAAAAATAGATAATTGAAATTTAAACACTACAAAACTTGTGAGAGTTTTTTCTGCCAATCAGGTCTATCTACACTGCTCCCAAATACAGTTAACTAATAGAAAACTCTGATTCACCAAACACAAAGGTATTCTGCTCATTGCTTTTATTAGATCGTGGTTTTACGTTTTTGGTGCAAATGATTTGGAAAAAGGTACAGTTTGAGTATCCCTAATGCCTGGGACCAGAAGTATTTTAGTTTTTGGATATTTTTTAAATTTAGAATATTGGCATATATATAATGAAATATTGTGGGAACAGCTTTGATCAAGTATGGAAATACAGCTAAACCAGCTAAATGACAACTCATATAATACTTATTATTTTAGTGAAGTCTTTGCCAGTAACGGAATGGAAAACATGTAAGCCAGAGAATGCTGTTTAAAAAATACAATAGTTTATTAGGGTAGGAGGTTTAAATGAAGGAGGCAAGGATGATGAGGGACAGAAATAGTTCCAAAGAAATAGAAGACTGAACTATATACAGTAAATTCTTCTCCACTGTTCTTAGCATGTGGAACGCCTTCACCAAGCTGCCTTTACTACTATTACTCTCGTTGGAAAGACCATTATACAAAATGAACTTAATATCGAGATTCTATCTGCATCCACTCTCACTCATGACGTTCATCCGGCCACACAAAACTCATTAACTGTGTTTTATTGCTTAGCGTTGCCAGATTGTCACATGTGTGTTTAAGTTTCACAAGGGACACATTTACAATATGATTAAGAATTTCGATGAAATGTGCAGACGTCAGGTTTTATAACAAGTTTTCTCTTTTGGCGTATGGATATTTTCACACTCAATACCATATTTCAAACAGACATCCCTTGTGTGGAATTTTCAAACTTGTGACATCATGTTGGTGCTCCAAAAGTTTCAGATTTTGGAGCATTTTGGATTTTGATGTTATGGATTAGGGATACACAATCTATATTTGTATTAAGTTATCAGCATAATTAAATTTCCTACTTTTGTATTTGTTTACTAATTTCATAAATTCATAACTTACTTGCAGTGTGAAAAAATGTCTTACAAGAGCCATCCCACAAAAGCACAGTTGCTTTATGTCTGTATATATACTGCTTGCAATGATCATGATAGTGTCTGAGTGATTAAAGATGAGCTTATTTTCTACAGAAATGTGCAAATTTCTCAGAAGTCACTAGTGTCTTAAAGAAAAACAAAACACACACTGTGGGATTGATATTAACTTTTAGTATTAGACTAATTTCTTATGTCTTGTGTCCCTTTCATATTTGCATAGGTACCAAGCAAGGCTATTCTCTGTCTCTCCTGTTTGTCAAATTATCTTTCAAACTGCTCGCTACTGCCACCCAAATCCCGCAACTTGCAACGATTATTACAGCTTTCAGTTCCAGTAATATAATCTTACTAGGGGGATCTGTTGCCTGCTCGCCAACCCTCGGGTTTAGTCCTGTGGAAATACAATTTAAAGTGTTTTTTTTCATGGGAATTGTTACATATGTATTATGTGCACTTTTTATTTTAGAACTTTAGCAAAAACAATATTTGGAATGAACTGTTCTTCATGATTGCATCAAATTTTGATTCCTTGTTTGGTCTTACAGCGTGATTATGCAACGAGTAACTGGCCGTGAGTGAATATAGTTTCTTTGTTTCTTATAAATAAACCGACTTTTTCAAATGTTTGTCCTTGTGATTTGTTAATTGTCAATGCAAAAGTTATTCTCACAGGAAACTGTAAACGGTTTAATATGAATGGCATATTCCTGTTCCAAGTTCATTCAATAAAAATAAGACTTTCTGATAAAACAATTTACTTAAGAAAGTGGGAATATCCAGAGCTGATGTAGCCCGGTGGCATTGTTCTCAAGAAGCTGTTAATATCCGGCCATTGTGGATTGCACGTCATTGTAAGAAATAAATCTGGCCAACCGATAGTTCTGGATATTGCCATTGCATCAAGATATAAGAGCAGCTCTGCTCTTGGACTACCTTGATATGATGATGGTAATATTACTGCTTTACCTATTTTGAATTTGTCTGAACTATTGATATTTGAATTTTGAACGTGATCAATGAGACCTTGCATATGTTCTGCTCTGAGTTTAGCTTGATTTGATTTAATAAAGAAGAGCCGATTAGCTGTGACTTTTACATATGCCTTAATAATGTAATGTTGCGATACACGTTGAGATGATAGAAGTGGGTTAAATACATGGGAACATATCGCTAATTTTGACCCGAAATATTATGTGGGTGTTATTCGTTTTTCTGAATGCGTTTGTTTCATATTGTACAACCATCCTGTTTCACCATCTGGGAAAAGCAAAGGAAAGAGTAAAGGGTTGGCATGTGGTAATGCATTTGACACAAATGACGAAGCATGCTTTGCCTTTGGATATACACGAATATCTACTCTGTCTTTGATATTTCCGTCTTTCGAAATTATTATCGCTGACAATTTGTCACATGTGGGTTTATTATAAATGCGACTGTGATCTTTCACATTCATATAGAAATTCAAGACAATTTCTTTGCACCGTGTTTTGCTGATAAATTTTGCGTAAAGTGCGATACTTTTGGACGTATGGATTTGTATCCATTTCTATTACGTTGGATTGATTACCTCTTTCGATTCTATGTTGCATCACTTCTCCGTGATCATAAAGATACACCTGACCAAATTGTTTTTTTTTTTAATATTAAACTTGTCGTAGCTGTAATTGTTGCGGGAACACAGATTCTCATAGCGTATGGTCCATTATTGTGTTAATCAATGTTTTGTATATTGAATGATGCTAACGTGAAACAATTACTGTAGACGCGTATATTTTGCATGTAGTGTTTGTGGATTTCACTTTCACCAAACAACAAATCTTTTAATTCTTGCTGAAACGCCTCTTCATTGGGAAGCAGCAGTACTTTTCCCTGATTGCAACATGAATGAGACGATCTATCAGTCTCCGACTTAATCTTTAAAGCCTTACAATATCTACATACTACCAACATAAGACCTATGTCCATATATTCGATCTCTTTTTGCTGTTCCGTTATTTCAACGAGTAATAACTTCCGTTTGATTGCATGAATGCGAGCTGTACTGTGTTTTTTTTTAAACCTTTGAATTTTAGTACTGTACTGTCATAATTTTTAACTTGCACTTCGTGTGTATTGCACCAATTTTTTTTTGTGCCTTTCAAATTCCACTGTTTTCATAATCTGTAACCTGCTCTGCATGTGTATGGCGCCAATGTTTTTGAACACCTTTATGAAGTTCTACTGTGTCTTTTACTCTTTGTCTTTTATTTCTGACCCCGTTTGGACCTGCAAGGTTTTCAATTCCACTTGTTCCGGGCTGATTATTACTTTCCTTGCCTAGGTCACCGCTTCCAATGGATGTCAGTATGATGTGACTTGACCGTGACTTGACCATGTTGTGGGAAGTGAAAGTGTATCTGCCTCTCTGAAGTGTCTCTCTGTCTCTCTTCAGAACATCACGTCTCATTGCAAGATTTTTTTTTATAATAGAGAGATATGTAGATAACATCCTTCACTTTTTAGGTAATGCCCACATGTCTGATATGTCTGATATCCCCACATGTTAAGTCTTTGGAAATCGTGTCTGGTTACAAAAGCAATTGGAATACAGTAAGTCTTTTCTTCAACCTGTTAATGGCCTGTGCCACCAGTCATGCCTGCCCTCTTTTAACTCTATATCTAATACTCTGAAATATATAGGAATTGATGTTTCTGTCTCAGTCTCAGATATATATTGTAACAATTACCATCACTAAATTTTTCCCTTGGGATTAATAAAGTATCTATCTATCTATCTATCTATCTATCTATCTATCTATCTATCTATCTATCTATCTATCTATCTATCTATCTATCTATCTATCTATCTATCTATCTATCTATCTATCTATCTATCTATCTATCTATCTATCTATCTATCACATCTTTACTGATGTAAGAACCTTCAAAAACAACTGGTCTAAACTTCCTCTCCCTTTTCAATCTCCTCTTACCATTATTAAAATGAATACTGCGCCACATTTTAACACTATAAATACTATGGTTCTGCTTCCTCTTCCACCGAGTATTGGGCTGATGTAAGACTGCTGATTTCTAGGCTTTTTATGGAATGATAAGAAACCTACCTTAAAGCATTCAACTCTAATCTGAGATCTGAATCTTAGGCCAAGTGTGTGATGGGGTATGACTTCTTGGCCTAGAATTCTACCATTTGGCCGCCATCAGGTTTTTGGTCATAGCTCTGTCCTTTCTCTCACTCACCTCTGTAGGTCCTTACAAAATCTGATCTGGCTTCTTCCATTTCTCATCAGGGTATTTTGTTCAACTCCCTAAAATCTAAACTACTAAAGCTTTTTTGGGTCTATTTTATCTTATGCCATGAACATTTAGCACTATGCTGAAAACCTCAGTGCACCGTGTAAGATGGCTTACTATTAACCCCGTATTTAACCAACCCATTTCTTGATAGGTGGCATGCCCTCTTGGCAGCATCTGGGAATCAGTGCACTTTGACATCTATTGGATAGTTCAGGGCTCATGATGTTCCACTCTTTATAACTTATTTTAATTTTCCTAGTGCAACTTTCTTTTTCTTCAAACAGTCCAATTTGAACTTAGGACAGGTGGGCATTTAGTAAATGTTCCTCTACAAACTCATTTGCTAGAAACTTTATCTTGTTTTTTCTCACCCAAGAGAAATTAAAAACTGTTGATATCCTCTGCTCAATACAACATAAAACATCTTACAAATCTTTCCACGTGATGAATGTTTTTGGTACATCATTCTCTGCTTTGTGCCCAGCTATTGGTGACCCCATCTCCCCCAAAATAAGACAATTGTGGCTATGGTAAGAGAGTATGTTTTTAATGTGTTAAATAGAATTTTGTCTTTTTATGTCCATATCTTTTAAAACTTCTGCTTAAATTTCAATTAGGTTATCCTTGACACAAGCTTCAACTGAAATCACACAGACAGAGGGAAAACAAAAAGACGTTAATACCTGTGATTTTTATCAACACATACTTGTTTGCAACTGAAGGATGTTCATCCCCATTTAATTATAAAAGGACTGATATATATGTGGCAGAGGAAGGATACACAGGATGCAGCTAATTGAATCACAGAGGACAGTGTGCAGACCCTAATGCCGCACCACTCAATCTACGGTCACCTAATTAACAGTAATAGCTTTACATAGGTAAAGAATCAAATTACAGAGGAGGCAGGCCTATTCAGTTTTTAAGTGTGAGGCACATCTGCAGTTTTCAAGAGAGAAATCACTCATAAAATATAACATCCGGACCGCAAAATTAAAAAAAGATTGTTTTTGTTAGAAGATATTCATAGACATTACTAGCATGAATTATAAAGTAATTTAATATTGATTTTAAATCCCAAATACTCTTCACTTTCATTATGCTGCCAGAATGTTTATGCATTCATGCTACAGACCATAAATAAATAATAATCTATTGTTTCCAGGTTAAGGTGCACTTAAATTTAAGATACAACCCCCATTCAAAAATATTTTTTAGTCTCTTTCTTAGAATTATGCCTCACTTTGACAATCCCATGAGTGCCAAATCACTTTTCCCTTCACAAGCCTGCATGAGCCTATTTTGTATATTTCTTTACAATTTTGGTGCCTTGAAGCTTGAACTGTTATGGGGGCCCCTTCACAACAAGGAACAATCTGGGTAACCACAATTCTCTTCTTCAATGGGATTGTTTCATGACAAATCAGGTTTTATAAAATAATTTGTGTCAATAAAAAGTTACAGACATGTTGTCCTTTACAATGAATGTAAGTAACAAAATAAGCTTTCATTTTTACGATTACGGCCAGCCTAAAATAAACAATTTTAGTAATAATTTTATTTCTGTCATAAATGTTAATAGTGTTTTAAATTATTTACGATTATTTTATATTAAATATTTTTAGAATGAAACTTGTCCTTAATTTGGACATTTTTTTTTTACAGCTAGCCTACTTAATACTTTAAAACCTTTATATTATTATTTTGTATTAAATTACACTTTATGATTAATATTATCATTATTTAAAATTCTCTTCTCATATAGACACCCACAATTTTTAAGCAATGTGGACTCACAAAGTCACTTCTGGGGTTCCTCCGGGCAGAAATTTACACATTTCTACGTCCTAGGCCAAAGCACATAATTCTGTGCTCCTCCTCCCCCCTCAAAAAGTTGATTTATAATTTTCAATTTAATATCCATCCATCCATCCATTGTCTCCCGCTTATCTGAGGTCGGGTCGCAGGGGCAGCAGCTTGAGCAGAGATGCCCAGACTTCCCTCTCCCCGGCCACTTCTTCTAGCTCTTCCGGGAGAATCCCAAGGCGTTCCCAGGCCAGTCGAGAGACATAGTCCCTCCAGCGTGTCCTGGGTCTTCCCCGGGGCCTCCTCCCAGTTAGACGTGCCCGGAACACCTCACCAGGGAGGCGTCCAGGAGGCATCCTGATCAGATGCCCGAGCCACCTCATCTGACTCCTCTCGATGCGGAGGAGCAGCGGCTCTACTCTGAGCCCCTCCCGGATGGCTGAGCTTCTCACCCTATCTTTAAGGGAAAGCCCAGACACCCTGCGGAGGAAACTCATTTCAGCCGCTTGTATTCGCGATCTCGTTCTTTCGGTCACTACCCATAGCTCATGACCATAGGTGAGGGTAGGAACATAGATCGACTGGTAAATTGAGAGCTTCGCCTTGCGGCTCAGCTCCTTTTTCACCACGACAGACCGATGCAATGCCCGCATTACTGTGGATGCCGCACCGATCCGCCTGTCGATCTCACGCTCCATTCTTCCCTCACTCGTGAACAAGACCCCGAGATACTTGAACTCCTCCACTTGAGGCAGGATCTCGCTACCAACCCTGAGAGGGCACTCCACCCTTTTCCGGCTGAGGACCATGGTCTCGGATTTGGAGGTGCTGATTCTCATCCCAGCCGCTTCACACTCGGCTGCGAACCGATCCAGAGAGAGCTGGAGATCACAGCCTGATGAAGCAAACAGGACAACATCATCTGCAAAAAGCAGTGACCCAATCCTGAGTCCACCAAACCGGACCCCCTCAACGCCCTAGCTGCGCCTAGAAATTCTGTCCATAAAAGTTATGAACAGAATCGGTGACAAAGGGCAGCCCTGGCGGAGTCCAACTCTCACTGGAAACGGGTTCGACTTACTGCCGGCAATGCGGACCAAGCTCTGGCACCGATCGTACAGGGACCGAACAGCTCTTATTCGGGGGACTGGTACCCCATACTCTCGGAGTACCCCCCACAGGATTCCCCGAGGGACACGGTCGAATGCCTTTTCCAAGTCCACAAAACACATGTAGACTGGTTGGGCAAACTCCCATGCACCCTCTAGGACCCTGCTAAGGCTATAGAGCTGGTCCACTGTTCCGCGACCAGGACGAAAACCACACTGTTCCTCCTGAATCCGAGGCTCGACTATCCGACGGACTCTCCTCTCCAGGACCCCTGAATAGACTTTTCCAGGGAGGCTGAGGAGTGTGATCCCTCTGTAGTTGGAACACACCCTCCGATCCCCCTTCTTAAAGAGGGGGACCACCACCCCGGTCTGCCAATCCAGAGGCACTGTCCCTGATGTCCATGCGATGTTGCAGAGGCGTGTCAGCCAAGACAGTCCTACAACATCCAGAGCCTTGAGTAACTCCGGGCGTATCTCATCCACCCCCTTGGCCCTGCCACCAAGGAGTTTTTTGACCACCTCGGTGACCTCAGTCCCAGAGATGGGGGAGCCCACCTCTGAGTCCCCAGGCTCTGCTTCCTCATTGGAAGGCATGTTAATGGGATTTCAATTTAATATGTAATAGTTTATTTTTGAAACATATAAGCACTTAATACAATCTTTATAATCTTTGAACCACATTATATTTTTAACTCAAAACCTGAAAAACATTAACACCTACAAAAAAACGTTCTATCGAATTTCTTCAAGTCATCTTAAATACCTACTAGAATTTCTTCCTCCGCGCTTTTGTCCATGAAAATGCTTCAATTGTTTCATTGAACTTGACAGATCTTGTTAAATCTGCTTCAATGCAAAGAAGTGCAAGGGCATTCAGCTTATTTTGCTGCATCGTAGATCTTAAATGATCCTTGATTCTTTTCAGAGAAGAAAAAGACCTTTCACCCGAGAAATTTGTCACTGGCATGAAGACAAACATTTTTAATAAAATGTCAACATTTGAATAAACTGTTTGTTGTACTTTTTCTCGTAGCCACTTGCAAAGTGCTAAGGGGTTTTTAGTCCCAATGTTGGAATCAGTTACTATGTGAGATTTCAGATGGACAAGTTCATCGCATAGAGTGGGTTCCAGATCATCTTTGAAAATCAAAAGCAGGTTTCTTCCCTCTTCTTCAAATCCAGGAGAAGTCATGGGAACGTAAATGTACCGCTCAGTATATTTAATATATGGCCTTTTCAAAATAATACTGAAAAATGTGTAAATATTTGGTTGTCATTTCTTCTGAATATACGCCCCCCTGACTGCTGCACCCTAGGCCATGGCCTAGGTTGGCCTTATGGGAAATCCAACCCTGCCTGCGGGATTTGTAGCCATGAAGCTAAAGCTAGTAGATCTGCCCCTGTGCAGAAGTTCTTACAAGCTGTGACAATGAAACACCTTGAACTGAAGATGCACCCTAATTTAAGTTTGGAAACACATTTAAAAAGTGCATCTTAAATCGAATAAGGTGTTAAAATGTGCTTTTTCATTTTTTTAACTCTATTGGTTATCACCTTTTTAACCTACAAGCTGAGAGCTGAGTCGTTTTGAATAGACATTCTTCCAAAGTCAACTAAGTACAATTTTTGAAATCACAACTCACATTTAAATACAATATGTTCAGTTCTTAATGTCATGCATTAGAAAACACTACAGTATATGTAGTGCCGGTGCTAGGTTATTTTGTGCCCTAGGCCAAGCTTATTAGTAAGCCAACTGGCTGTTCGGTAACTAACCCGTGTAACTGGATCCCCCCCCACTTATGATCTGCACCCTAGGGAAATGCCCAAGTCACCTTCCTGGTGGCACCGGCCTTGAATATATGCAAAGTATGTGAAATCTATAGAGCAAATTATGGCTCATTTTCGCACATTTGTTTCAATGGAGACAAATTGTTTCCATTGATATTGATAGTTATTGGTATGGTTTAGAAGTGAAGAACTTTTGACTAAAAGATATCACATTCTCATACTTGCTTAAATGAATACAGGGTCACAGGGAAACTCTCAGCAGTACTGGGCTCAAGGCAGAAAACAATCCTGGACAGAGTGCCAGTCTATCACAGAACCCTCTCTTGCATACCCTCGATTGGACAATATGGAATGACTAACTAACCCATGCATATGTGGGGATGTGGAAGGAAAACCCATGAAGACACAGGAAGAATATGCCAACTCCACACAGGCAACATCTGAGCACCAGATTTAAACTTGAGACAACAGGCACATAAGTCAGCAGTACTACGCATTGCACTGCAATGCCACCCAATGAATGATGTGGGACTTTTTAATTTTTTTAAATAGAGTTTAAAAACATAAAAGAAAATCATCAAAAAAACAAGTTACCTTTTGAAGATTTGTGAATAAACTGTTGTGTCAAAAGCCACAAAGCAAAGACTTAGTGTCTTAACCTTAGCCAGTTGACTATTACAATTTCTAATAATTATTTTTTTTAATAATAATAACTGCAACTGAGGTTGTGCGCTCTTCTACGCGGTGGTGTGCTGAGGAGGCAGCATTAAGAAGAAGGACACCTCACGCCTGGACAAACTGGTGAGGAAGGCAGGCTCTATTGTTGGCATGGAGCTGGACAGGTTGACATCTGTGGCAGAACGACGGGCGCTCAGCAGGCTCCTATCAGTTATGGAGAATCCACTGCATCCACTAAACAGTGTCATCTCAAGACAGAAGAGCAGCTTCAGCAACAGACTGCTGTCACTGTCCTGCTCCACTGACAGACTGAGAAGATCGTTCCTCCCCCAAACTATGCGACTCTTCAATTCCACCCGGGGGGGGGGGGGGGGAGGGGGTAAATGTTAACATTATACAAAGTTATTGTCTGTTTTTACCTGCATTGTTATCAATCTTTAATTTAATATTGTTTTTTGTATCAGTATGCTGCTGCTGGAGTATGTGAATTTCCCCTTGGGATCAATAAAGTATCTATCTATCTATCTATCTATCTATCTATCTATCTATCTATCTATCTATCTATCTATCTATCTATCTATCTAATTTAAGTAACTTGCATAATTGCAAACACTTGTCTACTACAATAATTTTTTTTAATTGATTCAACTTAAAAAAAAAATAAAAAAATTAAGTGATATTACAAAAAATGTGGGCCATGCTAATTTTATTTAATTGCTCATACTAGAATGCACCCTTGATGGTTAGCCAACTTTTACTACTAATTAAAATCTTGTTCTTGAAAATGAGCTTTGCTATGCACTGGGATTGTTTGTTATCAGTTTAAGTGGGTAATTAGGAAGAGGACAAGCTGTGTAGGAAGAATGCATCATTTTAATGCAATATTAAATTGCTTTACTTATTATGACTTGCTGTTTTGAGATTTTCATTGTTAAAGCACTACTTTGTTGAGAGCTGCAGCAATAGCTTTACAGACGTCTAAGGGTGACAGTTTTGCTTTAGCTCTGGATGCCTTTTATAGACAGATGTAATAGGACTATTTCAGATTCCATTGTAAAACTCGTATTCTATTTCTGTTAAACGTGGCATATTATCCTAAAATAAACAATACAAAGTCACATGGTCTAAACTAGTAAAATTCAGTGGCACATATAGTGTATTAATTGCAAGTAATTGGTTATGTAGGCTCTCCCTGACAGATAGCTCCCTTCAAAAGAGTATAATATAAAAAAGTCAGTCAGTCAGTCATTTTCCAACCCGCTAAATCACAACACAGGGTCACGGGGGTCTGCTGGAGCCAATCCCAGCCAACACAGGGCGCAAGGCAGGAAAAATACTCGGGCAGGGCACCAGCCCACCGCAGGACACACACACACACCAAGGACAATTTAGAATCGCCAATGCACCTAATCTGCATGTCTTTGGACTGTGGGAGGAAACTGAAGCACCTGGAGGAAACCCACATAGACATGGGGAGAACATTCAAACTCCACATAGGGAGGACCCGGGAAGCAAACCCAGGTCTCCTTACTGCGAGGCAGCAGCGCTACCACTGCGCCACCATGCCGCCCCATATAACAAAAGCCTCCAGAAAAATAATATATACACTGTTAGTAAGATCTTGTTCATATAGAAGTAATCAATATTAGTTACCTGTCAATATATTTAATGAGAATGAGTGTTTGGTGAGACAGGGCAATCTGAACAGTTATTTGAGTATAAGGACATTGATGATGGGTGGCATTGTTGTTAGTGCCACAACTGAATGGAATAGAGCATGCATTAATACATTCTTAAAACTGCTTAACCTAATTCAGGGTTGCAGGGGCATGGAGCCAGTCCCAGCAATACTATGGATAAGACATTCAACAGTTCTAAACAGGGCACCAATCTACTTTGATTTACACACAAATGTCCACACTTACTTCCACTGGGGTCAATTTGGAATGACCAATTAACTATATGTGAATGTCTGGGAAATGTCTGGGACGTCTGGGAATGTGGAAATAAAACCAGAGTACTGTAAAGTAAAACCCATTAAGATACGGAGAGAATATGAAAAGTCCACACTGACCATAACTGCATGCAGGATACTTATGGTAAAGGGGAACCTATAAACAAGATCACACTAAGTAAAGGGGAGACAGGGTTGGAAAAAGTAGTTAGAATTTAAAAACAAGCTAAGTAGAAAAAGGATTATATAGTTCTGAGATGTTGCATAATAAAGTGTGACTTTAGGGTGCTAAGTGTTTGTAGACTGCAACACTTCAGACTTGAGACCAAGAAGTGTGAGTGACTAATAAAGCTTAGTGCACCCAAAGAAAGGAGGCGGAACAGAAGGAGGTGGTTGACCAGACTGAGCTCTGACATGTAGGTCAGGAGCAGAAGACTTGAAATGGGAAGTGAGAGTATAGGGTGTTGCAGTACTCTGCATTATGTACACTGCACAAATATTTTGTGCTAACAGCTATGCTTACATTAAGAATACTAATTAATTAACTTTATTTTACCACTAAACACAGTAAAATATTGGCAGAAAGTGTGTGAATGAATGTTGATTTTTGCCTTGTGCCCTGTGCTTCTGAGTATTCAGTTCACCATGACACTGAATTGAATTAAGCAGGATTCAGAATGTTATGGTACCTACCAGTTCCATTTTTGCTTATGTTTATTTGTTTCTTACTGTAGATAAAGATGTAAGCTATTAATTGATAATAGTGCTCCCAGACTATTCCCTTCTTGGGAAATTCAGTAGGGTTTGTTCAAAAATGGAATAATACATTCATCCATCTTACTGGTTATCTGTGTTAATATGTGTTTTTTAATTTATTTTTATTGAATTCCTTTTATTTGAAAAAAATAACATTCTAATGCAAAACATCTCGATCAAACATTCAAAATAATATAGCAAGTTCAATAGTGCTCTTCAAAAGCAAGGCATATAGCATAATTTACTTAAAACTTTCAGAAAGCCTTTGATACAGTCCTTCACTGAAGATTGGTTCTGAAATTACTGTAGAAGCTGTAGGCATTAGAGGCAACCTACAAAACTGGATCACATTTTGGTTAACCGGCAAATGACAAAGAGTGCAGATAACAGGAGAATGCTCCACGTGGAGTGAGGTCATCAGTGGAGTCTTCTGTGATGGTTCCATCCATCCATTTTCCAACCCGCTGAATCCGAACACAGGGGTCCGCTGGAGCCAATCCCAGCCAACACAGGGCACAAGGCAGGAACCAATCCCGGGCAGGGTGCCAACCCACCGCAGGACACACACAAACACACCCACACACCAAGCACACACTAGGGCCAATTTAGAATCGCCAATCCACCTAACCTGCATGTCTTTGGACTGTGGGAGGAAACCGGAGCGCCCGGAGGAAACCCATGCAGACACGGGGAGAACATGCAAACTCCATGCAGGGAGGACCCGGGAAGCGAACCCAGGTCCCCAGGTCTCCCAACTGCGGGGCAGCAGCGCTACCCACTGCGCCACCGTGCCGCCCCTCTGTGACTGTTACTTCTTCTAATTTATATTAATGACATAGATTTCATTAATTAGTAAAATTGTGAAATTCACAGAAAAGATTGCAATAGTTGGAATGACAGAAACAAGGAAGTAGCAAAATTAATTCAAGAGTACTTGGATATGTTTCAGAACTGGGAGAACACTTGGGAAATGCAGTTTAACGTAGGAGTGTGCAAAATTCTATATATGAGTAAAAGTAATATCAACTTTAAATACAAGATGGGAGACACTGTCTTGAAGGAAGCAATGTCTGAAAGGGATTAAGGAGTTTATGCTGATACATTTTCATCTTCTAAGCAATACACAGAAGTTATTGAAAAGATAAATAAACTATTAGGTTATATCATAAAAACCACTGAATATAAATCAAGAGAAGTTATGCTCAGACTATATAAAGCACTAGTGAGACCAAAATACTGCAGAATTACAGTACTGTATATGCAGTTCTGGTCACAACGCTACAAAAAAGACATAGTAGCACTTGAAGTTCCGCAGAGGAAAGCAATCAGGTGCATCCCAGGACTTAAAGACGTCTCCTTCTCTGATAGACTCGGAGAATTAAACCTGTGTTGTTTTCAGGAAGGAATCCATGTGGGGACCTAATCTAGGTCTTCAAAATTCTCAAAGGAGTTGATAAAGTAGATTTGACCAAATAGCTACCGCATATATGAGGACACAGATATAAATTAAGGGGAAGGGCATTTAGGTCTGAAGCCAAGAAGCACTTCTTCACATAAAAAGTTGTGGATATCTGGAACAAACTACAGAGTCATGCAGATGAAGCAGAAACCCTGACAACCTTTAAGAAGACTCTGTTTGATATACTGAGACAGCTAGCTTAGTTAATTAAACAGCCGAGCTTGATGAACTGAATGGTGTCCTCTCATTTGTCAAACTTACGTTCTTATGCTCTATGTTCAAAGCCATCCATGAAACTAAGTATTCAATACCCACCTAAACAGGTGGCCCTGTCTAAAGTGTTTCTTTGTGTAGCATAAAAAAACAAGTAAGATAAAAACGTTGAGTACAGGTCCAGCATGTTTAATTTAGGACTGCATCAGAGAGTTCTGAACAAATCCTCTTAAAGAGTATCTGAGATAATATAAAATAGCCTCTTCCTAGAGGGTGGATAAAGATTTTTCCAACGGAGTGGTGTATAATATTATGAATTGTTTCTCATAGCACATGTTTACTCTATCTGTTATTACTGTAAATGCTCTTCTTAAGACATCAAGAGTGATTTTAAATCCAAGGAGTAATTTTACATTGCAGGCTGTGCAAGAGGTATGCAAAATTATTTCCCTAAAATGGTATTAAGTGTGTGACATTCCCACAACCTAGCAATACAGGCACTTGATAACAGCTCACAGATTGTGTTTTGCTCTGGGTACATTTTAGACAATTTAAGTATGTATGATCAATGAACACTTTTTGGCTGAGTTACAGTTGGTGCATATTGAAATTGTGTGTATTTTGGAAATGGCTAAATTTCATTCATTTCTGAAATTTTAAATTAGGGTTCCCTTTCCCATTCTTCACTAAGATCATAAAGTAGTAAGTTTGTTAATTTTTCTAATATTTGCTGGAGATGGTGTCTAAATCTATGGATGTGTATATGTGTAGTCTTTCTAAAGGAAAACAGATTACAGTAGGTCTCAGAATGTGTATATGTGTAGTCTTTCTAAAGGAAAACAGATTACAGTAGGTCTCAGAATCTTGGTATATCATGGAGTAAGAGATCCTAGAACCTGAAAAGCCTATGGGGTTCAGCTTCCACAAGGTAGACAGTGCAATTGTTAAACCTTCCTTAACCATGACCAATATAAATTCATAATTCACCTTTCAAAATGTGAAAATGTTGTGTAACTTACAGCCTGAGACAATTGAGGTGTTCCGTCCATTTAATTGTTTAGCAGAGTAAAAATGGTTTGAAAGCAAAATATTAGAAAACAATACAAATACAAATTTAAGCAGTGTTTTTGGCACTTATTTGATGTAGTATATCTCTCTATTATAATAAAAAAATCTTGGGAAGAGAGACGAGACGTGACTTTCTCAGTAGAGACACTTTCACGACCCACGAGACAAGACTTTGTGCCAAGAGATTTAACCACGCCCGGGCCCGGAAATAAAATACAAAGAGGAGATGACAAAGTAGAATGTTGTAAAGAATTCAAAAACATTGGTGCGATACACATGCAGAGCAGGTTACAGATAATGGAAGTATGAAAATTCAAAAGTCTCAAAATAATGATAGTAAAGATTGCATTAGCGCAAACAAACAGAAATCATTACTCTGTGAAATAACAGAACAGCAAAAAGAGATCAAATACTGTATATTGTTCGGATTTAAACTTTTAAGTTGGAGACTTGTAGATTGTATGTAATGAATTATTATTATTATTGTCTAATTTGTGTTGCCATCAGGGAAAAGTAGTGTTACTTCCCAATGAAGAGGCGTATCCACAAAAAATAAAAGATTTGTTGGTTGGTGAAAATGAAATCTACATACGCAAGCAGCAGAGACGTGAAGTTGCTGGCACGTAGCACAGGCATGGGGATTGGCAAGCGAGCGAGCAGGGGGCAAAGTCCCCTAGTATAAAGTATTATATTCTTTCTATCTATCTATCTAGTAGATGGATGGTGTGATGGACGGCCGGCAGCTCAACCCAGCCGGGACGCCCCGAGAATGAAAGGACGGGGGAAGGCAACAACATTTGGACACTGCCTCCCAAAGACGCTAGATGGAAGCTCCCCCGAAGTGTAGCAGTGCCCCGGATTCCCGCAGGGCATCCTGGAACATTGAGTTCAGTTTCTCAGCCCTGTTGGGTGTCGTGGGTGCCGCCGGGGGGAGCTGTTGAAGGACCTGAGGACTCATCCTTTCCATATAGTCTGGCAGTACAAGGTAGTCATGAGGACGGAAGCCCCGAAGTGCTTCTGGACTGAAGAAAGAAAGGCAGTTCTTTATTAGACCCGGACAGAAGCACTTCCAGGTCAAGGACTATTTAAAGGACTGATGGGAACCCGGAGTTGGGAGGTGTAGGACAGAGCTTGCTGGGAGGTGTGGAGGAGAGAATATTTGATTATTATTATTGTATGATTGTGTATTCACTTGCCTGTTTATTGTGGCTGGGGTGCTTTGGAGGCACTGCTAAAAAGAAGAAAAATTAAAATACTTCTGAGTGCTTTTAACCTGTGTCTGAATCTGTCTGTTGGGATTAAAGGGGCGACAGCGATCACTAGCAATCTTACAATGGATACAATTGAACCATAATATACTGTAAATACTTGAATAAACTGTATATATTGAACCATAATATATCGAAGATACATGAATATACTATAGATACATGAATATGAAAGGCACAATAGGATAGATAGATAGATAGATAGATAGATAGATAGATAGATAGATAGATAGATAGATAGATAGATAGATAGATAGATAGATAGATAGATAGATAGATAGATAGATAGATAGATAGATATGGCAAAACTGCACTCCCAAAGGAAGATTTTCTCAAAATGTTGTGCTTGTTGTTGTAGTACATTGCAATTCATACAAGATTTTTCATCTTGGAAAAAAGAAAAAAGCATAGAAGTCTACATTAAGTTATAATAATAAAAAGAAAAATGTAATTTAAAGCAAATAAATGCTAGTGTTTTGATTAATGTGTTACTCACTGAAAATAAATTACTCTGGTGCAACTTTGTGCAGCCCCATTTTTCACCGACTGTTTCTGTTAGTCAACAATAAAATCAAATATTCAGTACCAGCTTTGTTACCCAGCATTGCTCTAGCAATGCAGCCTACAATAGTTTATATTAAAAAATCAAAGAAAATCAAACAAACTTTTTAAAATTTATATGTGACCTGATTTTTCTTTTTTTTATTTTAGAGACTGGGATAAAGAAATGCATTTTTTTTCCATTTCGAACTCTTCGGTGTGTTACATTAAGTTTCCCAAAGGAACAGAAATGAGTCACTGGGATAATAAATATGAATGTAGGTAACTGTCTTTGAGCTTTTTGAAGTATTTCTTGATTAATTTATAAAATCTGAAATCTGACTTTTTAGTATACCTTTCTTAAGAAAAAAAAATAAAAAACAAAACCTCAAGCACTTCCAAAGTAAGAATGTTCTGAAAAAAGGTTTTTATCAACCCCAAGGCTAAGAACTTGAGAATGAAATTGTGTTCACTTTTTCATTTAAGTTCATTATTTAAAATAAACTAACATTTATGTAAATGCAATGTGTGGGTTAAGACGTCTCTCTCAGAGGTTAGGTATTGTAAATTGAAAAGAAGACAATGAATTGACATAAAAAACACCAATTTTTCAATTTTGTTTGCACTTATTTGAATGGCTTCCAAAGGCATAAAGAACTAGCAAAACAACAAACAAACATATCTGAGAAAATATATGTGGCAGATTTTATAGATAGTGTAGAGTGTCGTCAGGTAGGCAAACGGTGACAAAGAGGGATGTGGGATCAGGATGGCACAGAATGGAATGACAGTCATTCACAGTCCAGATACTAAAGTCAAGATCTACAGTGAGAAATGGGAGGTCATCTGGACTGGAAGTATTTTAAAACGTAAGCACCTGAGACAGCGCCAGGCCCTAGACAAATGACAAGAAGCTAGACAAACTCCAGTAATCTCAAAGGCAGAAGTGATTAAATCCAGCCTGGATATCAGGTATCAGGCTAGCAGGATTCTGACCTATCTGTTGTGTCAATTTTGTGGGAAGCACCAAGTTATGAAGCTGACTCTGAACCTTTGTTTGAAAGGAAGAACCCAGCTGGACATTCATTTCTGTTTACTGAAGAATTTTGTACAGAAGGCAGGTGAAACAATACCGTGTTCTGTGCAGATGGCCTGTCACCAATAGAGGGCACTAGCTGTGTGACAACAGCATTAAACCATTGTTCCACTATACCTAATATATTGGGCTGAAAAAGATAAATTCAACATAAAATACTGGGTTAATGAAACAATTAATCATGCTAAAGTAAGAAATATCTCTCCATAATCTCAGAAATTAGAATCCTTCATATATGTTATTATTATAACTTTCTAATATTCATTGCTTGGTTAATGCAAAATATTATTTCTAAGTTGTATAAAGTCAGTTAAGTAATAAAAAATAATTATAAGGTTAAGATAGTGCTTCTTTGGAATTTAATTTATTCTTAAAGTAGCAATAGCTGAATGGTTATAATGAATGCTAAAAAGAGAAAACACCTGTACAATGTGAAGATGTCTTGTTATTTGGATTTTCTTTAACATGTTTTTAGGAAAACAGAAACAATAAAAGAAATACCTACTGAAACTTTTAATTTAGATTTGATAGGTTATTTCAGGAGAGGAGTCTCAGTAATTAAAAGTTTAGGTAGAAATTTGGCTATTTTAAATTACAGTATCATTATTTTAATTAGCATAATTATTTCTCACTGTTCCCAATAATGTAACAGGTTAACACAAGGATATACAGTAAAGTATATAAAAATAAATTTGTAAGAACTCTTATTTTATGTCTCGAGCAACTAGATAATAATTTCAGTAAAGTCAAATTGACATTTCAGAGTATTCAAATGCCAGTTTATTTACAGTAAATGCACATGATTTTTAAAATTCTTCTTGGATTAAATTATTTCTTTTTTTAACTATTCTGTTAATTTTATTGTTTAAGTATTTATCTTCATTGTGCATGCTCTGATCCTGTCCAATGGGAAATGAACAGAACATAAAAAATAATGAAATGTAGCTGAATTTCTTTGTCTGTTAATTACACAATATATACAATAAATATTCTGTTTTTCATATGACTGCAGCATTGCCATTAGCTGAAATGCTTCTAATGTCAAGTATAATACAAAAGTTTAGGAAATCATTTACAAAAACAAAGAAATTGAAAAAAACTTGCCACCACAATACTATTATTCCTATTACATCCTGTAAACAAAATGAAAAGGATAGAGAAGAAAAGTATTCAATATGCAGATGAAATGTGAGAACCAAATAGAACAAAGGCTTTAGATGAGGCTTAAAAAGAGCAAAAGGAAGAAAACGACTTCTCCTAATGTCACATCCTCCATCATATACAGTATCCCAATATTGGACTCTCTTTTTCATTTTCACTCTCAGTTTAATACGTTTATATACAACGTAGGTTAGTCTGAGGATTAACGTGCATCCCAAGCATGACATGCTGTTTTTGGCCATGCTAATATTAGGAGTATGTCAAGAATGAAAACCTAAAGCATACATCTTGCTAGCATAATTATTATGTCAGTGCTGTCCTGCCTACTAACACCCCTTAGTGACATAACTGTCAGGCTTCAGGAGTTTCCTGTCACAACACTCACACAAACTCACATGAACTGGAGGTATATGGAGACATGCACTGCACACAAATTTAAACTGTTTAAACTGCAGCAGGACTCACATGATGTAAAGTAAGACGTGAGGAATCACACCTAATCTCAAGATGAGCAAAAACAGCATGCTATAGAAACATATGAATACTCTATCATAGAAACAACTTTCAGGGGTGTTCGTACAATAGGCTTTTTATACAAAATATCTTTGTTTATTCCTGCTGGGATAAAAACAATGCAGGATCATTAAACTGGCTTCATGGATTTAATAACAAACTGAACATTAAGATTATGGTACTGTTAAGACAAAGAGTAGGCAAAAAATTGCGCTCAAGTAAAAAAGATGACAAAGTAAAAATGAACAGCAAATACAGTGAAAGTATAAACTGGAATATCAATATATTTTGCATTTTCCACATAATTGGTAGTTGCTTGGACGGCAGGGTGTCTTAAAGTGCACATGGGTTTTCTCACATGCCATCTTAGATGTATTTGTAAATCTAAGTTACCATACTGACTAAGTGCAAATGAGTGAGTATGCCCTACGATAAACTGATGCTACATCTAGAACTGACTCCTTGTGTCCACTGCTGACTGGACAGTTCCTTGTACTGCAGTACCTGTTTTTGAATAAGCTGGTTCAGGCAATACACAAATCTTTCTAATATTTTATGACATATCAAACAATAGCCTATCAGGTTTTACCACCAAAAGAGTTGCACATTGGCCAGATGGTGAAAGAAACTACAGGTGACTGCAGAAAAAAAAAGTGTAGATAAAGCCATTGGAAAACAAGGGCAAATAATTAATGATAAATGATAAAACATCTTGATTTATCATTTAATGGTTTGATGCAAAAATTGTTTCCATGCTGAGAGCAGCTGTATGAGGGCTTTTGTTATAATATATCTTCTTCTTCCTCTTCATGTTTTCCCACTTCTATGTGGTGTCAATGTGCTTGATCATCTTCTCCAAACAGCTCAGTCCTGCACTTCCTTTACCAGCAAAGCCCTTTTCCTTCAGATATTCTTTTACTTTATCCATCCACCTCCACTGGCCTCCCTCTCTTTCTTTCCCCTTGCACTTCCACTCCCATTACTCATATTCCTTGTCTCTCCTCATCACATGTCTATATCGCATCAACCTACTTTCATGTACTTTCTTAGATATCTCTCCCACTTTTGCTGTACCTCTGATTGTCTCATTTTGTATTTTGTCCATCCATTATCCAACCCGCTATATCCTAACTACAGGGTCACGGAGGTCTGCTGGAGCCAATCCCTGCCAACACAGGGCGCAAGGCAGGAAACAAACCCCGGGCAGGGCGCCAGCCCACCACAGTTTCGTTGTCCTTTTTTGAAATGCCACACATCTATCTGAACATTCTCATTTCTGCCACATCTAACTTCTTCTCCTGTGTTTCCTTCACTGTCCATGTCTCAGCTCCATACATCATTGCTGGACTTATTATCACTGCCTTAAAAACCTTACCTTTAACCATCACCTTAATTTTTCAATCACACGATACTCCTTCTTATCGTTTCATTTACATTGCACTCTATGGGTTATGCTTGCATCTATTCTTTTTCATCTTGGGCTACCACTGATCCTAGACATTTTAATTGATCCACTCTTTTCAATAGCTCTCCCTGCATGTTAACTTCTGAATCCTAATAATTTTTAAACCTCACACATTCTGTCTCTTTCCTATTTATCTTCAACCCTCTATCTTCCAAAGCCCTTCTCCATTCTGTCATCAGCAGTCCAAGCATTAACCAGAGGAGTTGGAATTTATGCATTAACCAGGTCAAAGAGATATGGATTTCAAGAAGATCCCTGGTGCAGACCTACTATAACTGGGATCTTGTCTGTTATCCCAACACAGCTTTTAACTTGAGTCCCCTATGCTTTATTCATGTTGTGGACAATCCTCACATACTTCTCAGGTACTCCTTTCACTCTCATGCACCTCCAGATCTCATCCCATGGTACTCTATCATAAGCCTTCTCCAAATCAATATATATATGGTGATTAAACACACACATAGAAGCATACAGCCCACACAAACTCTCCTAACTAGCTCAAAAATCTCAGATTTTTCAGCTTTAGTTGTACTCTTAGGAGCAGGAATAAAAGCATTTTATCAGTTTTCCTATTTTAGGAAATTACTCCTAGCTGGATTTCGGAGAGCTTGTGAGCTATCCTAACTCACTCTGAACTGCCAGAAGAAGGTGTTCAATGACTGTTTTGAAAGTGTTGGCCAACAATGAACTCATAAAAAGATATAGATTTGACAAAGATAGAAAGATATTCATCACAAACTTTTTACATTACAAGATCTCTCTATTTGCATGGAGAAATCACGTAAAGTGTAACATTATGTGAAAAATGCAGCATTGCAATAGCAATGATATGTGTATGTCAAAACCAAGCATTTCTTACCAAGTTTGTACCAGTGTGTGAGGTAATATTCAGATACATTCATTTCCCCAACACTCCTTATGAGGCAGTGTTAAAGCAAACTGTATTCCTGCAAATTGTCACGCACGTAAAGATGATTCCCTCAAATGTGGAAGAACATGCATATGTTAATCACAAGCGATATCACAGTATCAACACACAGGTAGTCATGGATGCAAACTGTACTGTAGTAGTCAGCATATTATCTGAATGTTGATGGGGCCGAGTGGGTGATTGACAGAAAAAAGTTACACAGGTATGTTGAGCCTCGCATTCCACAAAATTCTGGAATATTCCAGTTATATTTTACAAGACTGTGAAAGATCAACAATGCAGGCAGAGACTTCCAAGGTATTAGATAAATAGAGCCTTACAGAAGATAAGGGGAGGATCTCATTGACAGATACTCCATGGCACTGTGGAATACGATCAGGACACTGCTAGATCAGAAATAGCTCAAGAATCGTTTTACGAGGCATTTTCTGTTGCGTAACAGCAAGAAGGAGGTTCTTCTGAAAGTAAAGCTGTTAATCACCCATTTTATCCATCCATCCATACATTTTCTAAACTCATTTTATCCTAAGCAGGATCAGGGGAAGCTGCAAACACAGGGCACAAATTAGGAATAATCCCTGGAGCATTCCTTGTTAAATTAAGGTGACCAATTGGGCTTTACTCTCATTCGTTGAGTGTGTCTTGGACTTTCCATCTAGGTGTCTGTTAAAATATTACTCATGATGTTGCAAAGCGGCAACAACTATGTGAAGATTAGCACAGTACCTTATTATTCTCCTTTGATTATTATTATTATCTTTGAGGTGATTCCTCAGTTTTAATATCAGAAAACTAAAAAATGTTATCATGAGAGCTAATTTATGGCAAGGGTTGCTGTAAAATCATAATGTCATTCATTCTGAGATGTGGCCACTTACTCCTCACTGCAGCTTGGACTTGGATGCTTCATAAATACTTCTTATGTCTTACTGTGAACAAATTATTATCATAGTGTGACGTTTAGTACCTTTGCCAGGAGTAGTTCTGAGACACTTGATACATGCTAGCCCTAGTCTTCAAAAGAACATGACAGGATATAAGACAAAAATGTTACAAAACTGCATCCAAAACATGATGATAACATCCATCCATTTTCCAACCCGCTGAATCCGAACACAGGGTCACGGGGGTCTGCTGGAGCCAATCCCAGCCAACACAGGGCACAAGGCAGGAACCAATCCCGGGCAGGGTGCCAACCCACCGCAGGACACACACAAACACACCCACACACCAAGCACACACTAGGGCCAATTTAGAATCACCAATCCACCTAACCTGCATGTCTTTGGACTGTGGGAGGAAACCCACACAGACACGGGGAGAACATGCAAACTCCATGCAGGGAGGACCCGGGAAGCGAACCCAGGTCCCCAGGTCTCCGAACTGCGAGGCAGCAGCGCTACCCACTGCGCCACCGTGCCGCCCACATGATGATAACATTTTTTTTTAATTTATTAAATTAACAAATAACATAGAAAGAAATTCAACTATACAAACAAAAGAATTATTCATTGACATTTCTTCTATCACTGTCTGAAGGAGTTGTGTCCAGAACTTTTAACGGGGTTGAAACTTTAACATCACCCTGCAAAGGTCTGGTGCACCTTTTTAGGGTTTGTTCCACTGTTGCAGCCATTGTGGCTTTACATGGGCCCTTCAAACCCCTGGTTTGGATCAAGTGGGTTCAGGAAGTGAAATGGAACAGTTACAGTTTATTATTTAAGGCATACACAGAAGTATTCATTACTATTAAAGTCATTCTGAAATCTCTGGCCGTGGTTTCAACTCATTACTAGACTGATAGCACAAGTGCAGATATTTAAATTTTTAATTATGAAAAATGGTATAATAGATGATGATTTGCACATTATACATCAAAACTTATTAATCTGAAAGATGCATAATAGAAAGTAACTTGGAATTATAATGAATGACACTGAATATAAATTTTGACTGCCTGAAGATGACTTTTAAGATTTGTTGAAGTGTCAAATAGCATGTGAACAATGCATTTAAATGCCTCTAAAAGGTTAGAAAAGGGTATTTGTTAATGGTAATTAACCTTATATCTGTGATATAATACAGAGTGTGTAATTATAATAACCTGTTTATGTATCATTTTTATTAAATTCTTCTAATTATTTTCTTGAATTGAATATCAAGTTTGTCTAGAATCTTTATTTTAAAGTAAGCCAAAGCTTGAGCACCCCTTGCAGTCACTGGCACAATAAATATTGCACAGGTTAAAAGAAGAATGTATTCAAAAAAATAGCCAGTTAAGAACTTAAAGCTGAAACAACTCTGGAAACGTGGGTAGAGCTGTCAATGTCTGTTGCATGATGTCCATGTGGTTAGGAGGATTTGTTTTACATTCCAAGAATGTGTATTACGCTAAACTGGCCTTTGGGTGTGTGCAAGATTGGTCCCAGCAAGGGACTGCACATCATGCAGGGTTTCTTCCTGTCATGTGCCAGTTCTGGTAAAACTGCATCCAGACACCCAATCTTTCATCCTGAATTGAATTATACAGGTATGAGATTGTTATCCAGTATGTCTTCCAGAATATACCTCAAAATAAACCATAACGTTTTTACACAAATAAAGGGTAAGCTTCAAAAATAGCCTTCACAGACCATAGGCTTAAATATAATTGAAAATCTCCATGGAATTCTCAAACATGCAATACATAAGAGAAAACCTAATATTCATAAACTAGAAAATTCCAGGAGGAACAGTGTGGAAAAATTCTAAAAGCAGGAATAGAAAGCTATGCTTTTTGCCAAAAACGGGTGCTAATAAGTGCTGAATGATACAGTGCCTAAACATTTACACACATATGTACCGTTTTATTTTTCAGATCTGTTAATAAGCATAGTAAATTTACAACCATAGAGTACAGAGGCTTTATTAACTCGTTTTTGCTTAGAGATTCACTGAATTTGACATGTTTCACTTATCAGGTGGAGATAACCTAAAGGCTAAGGGAGAAACTGTAGTAAATGATAGTAATACGATGTAATGGACGAAACATATACCAAAGAGGAAAGATCATTTATATAGTAAAACC
Source organism: Erpetoichthys calabaricus (assembly GCF_900747795.2). Classification (NCBI taxonomy): domain Eukaryota; kingdom Metazoa; phylum Chordata; class Cladistia; order Polypteriformes; family Polypteridae; genus Erpetoichthys; species Erpetoichthys calabaricus. Next base: position 47,878,682 of record NC_041401.2, read on the forward strand.
TCAATGTAAAATGATCTGACAAACCTTTTGCTGTTATGAACTATCAGCACTTGTGATATTTGCTCTCCAGAGCTCTGTCTACACTGTATGTCTACCCTAGGAAACTCCACCAGTGAATGTTTAGATCTAATATAATCAGTTTATACACTGTAGTTTTCTGCCAGACTCTGTACTTTGTCTATAGTGTTGTTTATCAACTACTCAATCACAGTGATCTGTCTACTCCTTAGGAAAGCACATTTATTTCTTCTTTCCTGCACTGGCTTGTCCTAGTACAGTACTTATCATCACAATTTAAATTAAAGCCAAACTCTTATTATTTTTACATACCACATTCTTTTTTTTCCCAGATTGTATTTTTAATAACCACAGTGTTCATTTTGATCAAGTTTCATCATCAATGATGAAACTAACAATAGACATTCATCATTGTTTTAGCATCACCAATGTTGAGTATCATTAATTTTTCTGTAGTAAGACTAGGCAGCTGAGCTATGGCAGATAAAATCTGGGACTAGAGTTTGTTTTGCTCTGTTCCATTTGTTTGAATGTTCACGGTTCTTTTCAGCAGAAAAACAAAGTTTGACAGAGAAGGTTACTAGAGCTGAGGTGTACTATACATCTTTCATTGATTAGCATAACCTGCCAATCCAAGTGTGTAAACACTCAGGTAAGCTAATCAGGAAAATGCTTCCAGATTCAGAAACTGCAAAAAACTATGCCTGCTCTTCAACTAAGACATCAGCTATTGTGAACATGACACTCAAACCTGAATGCTCACAGGATCTATAGGATCCAAGAAACAGGATACAGTATTTTTGTTGATAAAAGCAATGATATCATGTGTGAGAAGGAATGTGCCATATTAGCAAGGTAATTTAATGAAGCATACAATAAGGTAACAGTTGGATTAGTAGAAGTGCTACTGTGAAATGATGCCAAAGCTGAAAACATATTCAGCTGCATTGCATCATCCATCCATGACAAAGGCCTTGAATGAGCCAGCTGTGCTGGGTGTAGAAGTGACAATTCAATGTGATGATTAGCAAAAACAACTCTTGTCTTATCAAGAGTGAAAGCGCAGGCTCCTCATATTTACAATGGTGGCAGTCCAAGTCACCTGGTCAACATTTGTGCCAGAACTGCTGTCGAGGAGCTCTCAATGTCACCTGAAGAATTGCTCATTGACATCTACTGCTACTTGAGAAAAGTTCCAGACGAAGAGAAGACCTAAAATACTTTAAAAGTTCCTGCAATGTAGCCCAGCAGTGACTACAAAAGCTGTCGTGCACGCTGACTTTATTTGGGAAAAGGTTTGAACCTTCTGCTCCACCAATGGCCAGCCTTTAGTTTATATTTTGAGTCAATGAGTGTGTGAAGGAGGGCAACACTGATCACTCAAGACGTTTCTGATGGTGGAAGGGCAAATAGCAGGCGTTTCCTCTGGCCTAATGGCTAATCCATATATGAAATTGTTGTTTAGTTGGTTTGAAATAAAACATCTTGTTTGGGTTTTGTTAAATTGGTCAGTGTGTGTCGTTACTGCTGTCCTGTTGGTCATTATACTTTTAATAGTAGAAGTGGGTTACAGGCACTTTGAATGCTTCCTATGTTGTTTCTTGATAATCTTCATCCACACACACCATTAAAATTGCTACTTGTTGCTTATAACACAGGATCGTCCCTTTTTGCAATATAAAATGCTGTGATCTTTATTAAATCAATAAGGGATGCAATCCATATTTTCATACACATTGTTTTATTAATTGCTGTGTTCACACAATGACTGTAGAGAAAAAAAAAGGAAAGTCACATTGCACAGAGTAGCGGAACATCCGGAGCAAGATGATGCACACACTGTAAACATTACCATGGTGATATCCACTAATGCCAGTAGGTCATTCTTTTGTTGAGGGGTAATCTAACATGAAACAGCACAGTGCAGGAGCTATGCATGTCCGAGCAGCAGAAGAACAGATGACACTGGATGGAATCACTTGATTACTTATACCTCACCCAGACGTCCCCCAAAGCATACATGGTATGTTGTTGACATTTAAATATTTGTATTTTACCTACTGTAACCCACATTATATCCTATATTAGCCTATATTATATGAATTTCCCCTTGGGATTAATAAAGTATCTATCTATCTATCTATCTATCTATCTATCTATCTATCTATCTATCTATCTATCTATCTATCCATTTTTCAACCCACTGAATCCGAACACAGGGTCATGGGGGTCTGCTGGAGCCAATCCCAGCCAACACAGGGCACAAGGCAGGAAACAATCCCGGGCAGGATGCCAACCCACCGCATCTATCTATCTATCTATCTATCTATCTATCTATCTATCTATCTATCTATCTATCTATCTATCTATCTATTATACTGTAACCAAACATAGGCAATAATCAGTGCAAATTGGTACTATTTCCATCCATTTAGGCTGAAGGTTAAGATAGTCTGATTTCTTTTCTAATTCATGAATGATATATTCTATGGCAATATACATTTTAAAAAATGAAAATAAAGAATGCTATCAGGCTATCCTGTTTGATCCATAACCATGACACATATTTAAAACCTTTTTTTCAGTTAGTTACGCTTATTGTTATCATCTTGATCTGAAATGCAGTAATAATGAAAACAGCAATATTCTTTTTATTTGTTCATGGAAATGCATGGGTTTCATATCTTTACTAGAAGAAAAAATAATGCAAAGGAAAAGCATAGTTTATATCGCACTAGCAAAATACCCGCGCTTCGCAGCGGAGAAGTAGTGTGTTAAAGAGGTTATGTAAACATATATATACATAAACATATATACATATATATACATATCTACATATACACATATCTACATATACATATATATATATATATATATATATATATATATATATATACATATACACATCCACATATATATACATATATATATACACATATCAACATATATATACACATACATATACACACATACATAAACACACACATATACATATATACATACATACATAGTGCATTGTAACACGGGCTGTGATTGTTACATGGGAGGGAGACGACAAATCACAGCTTCCCGCTTTCTAATCGGGCCTGTGATTGGTGCTTTGACAGATGCCCAGATCCCACAGTATGTCCCCTTAGGAGAGGCGTTAGGCAAGTGTAATTGAATAGCGGTGCTGCAAGTTTAGCTTTACACCTGTTTTTAAGGCTTATTGACTGAAAGAACTTAGGGCTTTGCTACAGGATACACCCTCCACAAGTTAAGGAAGTAAAAAATAAAGGTATATATTTCTGTTTTATTTAAACCTTTTAAGTTTGTATGCGGGCAGTATGGTGGTGCAGTGAAAGGTGCCAGTTAGGAGACCCGGGTTCGCTTCCCTGCGTGGAGTTTGAATGTTCTCCCCGTGTCTGTCTGGGTTTCCTCCGGGTACTCCGGTTTCCTCCCACAGTCCAAAGACATGTAGGTTAGGTGCATTGGCGATTCTAAATTGTCCCTGGTGTGTGTGGGTGTGTGCGCCCTGCGGTGGGCTGGCACCTTGCCCGGGGTTTGTTTCCTGCCTTGTGCCCTGTGTTGGCAGGGATTGGCTCCTGTATTTAGGATATAGCGGGTTGGATAATGGATGGATGGACATTTGTATGCATAGCCCCATTTGCCCGTTTTTGTTTTTTTTCATTCTTCAGTAATATTTCAGCAAACCCGGAGCTTGTCAGTTCAAATCCTGGTACTGACACCACTGTGTGACCCTGAGGAAGTCACTTCACCTGCCTGTGCTGCAAAAAAACAAAGTAATGTAACAAATTGTACCTCAGATGTTGCAAGTTGCTGGAATAAAGGCATAAGTCAAATAGATAAATATGTATTATACACATAGGAACTATTCATTTATTTTCAGTTAAGTCATCTGCAGCAAACCTTTATAAATGAGGGTTTCTCCTTTTTAGATAGTGCAAACTGTTTCTTCTTCATTGAGGTTTTCTCTTGGAGAGCTTTTTTCATTTCATTGAAAATTAAAGCAGCAGCTGCCAAAATATGTAGCTTTCTTATTAATTTTTCAACATTGTGTAATATAAGTTTATAAAGTAACATAAAAGGTTTAAAAACTCGTTATCCTTTTACACTAAAATATTACTAAAGAGATACAAAAAAAGTAAAATGCATATGTTGTTTTTCTTTAAGGAGATTAAATATTACTGAAGAAAAAAAAAAAAACTTAAACAGCCAAATGGGGCTATGCATACGAACTTAAAAGGTTTAAATAAAACAGAAATATATACCTTTTATTTTTACTTCCTTAACTTGTGGAGGGTGTATCTTGTAGCAAAGCCCTAAGTTTTTTCATGAAAGCCCGTTTCAGTCAATAAGTCTTAAAAAGAGGTGTAAAGATATTGACAATAAGCTATGCAAACCCACCAAGACATGCAATCGTTTAAATCAAGGCGCAAGTCGAAAAACACCATCCCATACTATTAGTTAACGATTAACACATTTCTATATGTATTGTAAGCATACAATACAACTGATAATATGTTGCGCTTATTTATCTGGTGTACCGACATTTTTGCGCGTTTAACGGCTGAAATCTAACGTGGTTTGTGCCCTTCAGAATGAAAACAGTTTGCATTTACCTTTTTAATAAAAAGCGAGCTTTTAAGCCTGAGAATAAACTCTGTAAATGCACACGTTTAATTCTTTATCACTTCAAACAACTGAACTATCCAGAACATTTCAGGCATACATCCAGAATTCAAACTATGTATAAAAAGCACAACTGTTAAAGGAATTCAGCATTTCTTAATTGAAAATGTTCCTTTAATCCTCAACATGTCTCAATGAGTCGTTCTGGTGGTTTTACTTGACATTTTGATATTCTGGTTAATTGTGTTTGCAGTTGAGATGTTCTTTCCTGATTTATACTTGTTTTCTCGTTAATATTTGTTTCGCTGGTGTTAGTGTTCTGATTAGAGGTTATTGGTCCTTTGATGTCTTGACGGTTTCTTCTTAGAACAGCTCCTATTACGCAATTCCATCACATACTGGTCTATTGTTTCTCCGCTTTTCTGGAAACATGTAAAAAAACTTGTGCCGCTCAAACGTCACATTGCGCTTTGGGTTGCAATATGTTTCTAATTTTTCAACTATTTTGTTCAATTTCATATTGTCTCCATCTTCTTCAAACTGAAAATTGTTATACACCTCTAGCGCCTCTTCGCCAATTACATGTAGAAGCATAGACGCTTTCATTTTTTCACTTTTCCTATCTGCTTCAATCGCAGCAAGATACAACTTGAATCTCTGTTTAAATCTTTTCCAATTTTCAGCTACATTTCCCTTTAACTGGAGATTTGGTGGGGGCTGTAATCCTAACATATTTTTTTTTCTCTTTTGCTAGAACGTCTTAGCGCTTTCTGATCACGTTTTCGGTTTACTCACAGACACGCGACTCATTCAAAAGCTGAACCACTTCTTCACATTCCTCTTCCAATCCGCCACTTCTGACACCATGTAGTGATCTTGTTAGGTTCGTAGTTTAATCAATACACAGGATTGAAAGATATAATAACTTTTTAATAGACAGATTTTAGAGACATTTACTGTACAAGTTACTAATCGTTCTTTAGTTTACGCCCATTCTCCTACTTGCATCGGCATTCACAGGCATTACTAATCATTCTGTAAGTATCCCTTAATAGACCTTACTAATCAACTATCATTACAAAATCCAACGTGGTTTGTGCCCTTCAGAATGAAAACAATTAGCATTTACCTTTTTAATAAAAGGCGAGCTTTTAAGCCTGAGAAATCACCCCGTAAATGCACACGTTTAACTGCACATGTGTTAATATGTATGCTTACACAGTATTAAAAGACACTCAAAAATTAACGTCATTTACCTTTGTTCTCGCATTTGATAAAAGGCGAGCTTTTAAGCCTGAGAAATCACCCTGTAAATGCACACGTTTAATTGCACATGTGTTAATATGTATGCTTACACAGTATTAAAAGACACTCAAAAATTAACGTCATTTACCTTCGTTCCCGCGTTTGACTCGTGCTGTAAATCTCTTCCTTGTTTTTAGTTCAAGTGATTACGTAGGAGGTGTGATGACGCGATACGTGACTCCGCCTCCTCCATTAGAGTATATGGACAAAAAACAGGTTCCAGTTATGACCTTTACACGTAGAATTTCGAAATGAAACCTGCCTAACTTTTGTAAGTAAGCTGTAAGGAATGAGCCTGCCAAATTTCAGCCTTCCACCTACACGGGAAGTTGGAGAATTAGTGATGAGTGAGTGAGTGAGTCAGTCAGTCAGTCAGTGAGTGAGTCAGTGAGGGCTTTGCCTTTTATTAATTAGTATAGATATAGATTACATTTTAACATATCTAGTTACTTTTTGTAAGTAATGAGTAACAGACCTGTAAGGCATCCGTTTCCCAAACTACAGGCTCTGATGTCTTTATCCTCTTCTGCAGCTATGTATCTGGACCTTTTGATTCTTTTTCTATTCTATTTAGATTCAGTTTACCCTCTTTTCTCAAAACAACAGTGGGCACTTTTATATTAATATTAGCTGATTACCCAGTGGCTTCACTCAATTAGTGCAAGGGAAAAAATAAAATGTCTATAAGTTATTAAACAGTAAAACATTAAGATTTAAGAAGTAAAGATACATTGAGCACTACTGGAGTGGTTTCAGGTGAACTACATTTTAAAGGCGGTATAACACAACAGGTAAGTAGTACTAACAGCAACTAAATGTATTTGGATCATCTCTCGGTAGTAGATCCCTTGTGAAAGGTGCTACATGACCACTGTGTTATAGAAATTACATTTTCTATGTGATCGTCCAAATTTCTGCCTGACAACCTTGTACTACGTGCCTGTGATTTAAGAGAAAAATAATTCTGATAAATGTGGACGCTGCCCTTCAAAGCTTAATGGGCAGAAGGTCCAAACAATTCCCAAGTCCAACACTTTACATGAAGAGGTCTGTACATCTTCTTAGATGTAAACTCTCCATCTTCTTAAAATAATTGATCACAAAAGCAACCTTGAATGTTGCGGGGTTTTAGTGACCCGAACTCACCTTAAGGGACAGTAAGTAGTCGTGCAGGGCAATTTACATACAGAGTCCTGCTTCGATGGCGCCGATTACACTCAATCGCAAAGATTTCCACTCTCCTGAGAGCCGACGGGGCACTTGAAGTGTCACAAACAGTTCGAGAAGAGAGGACGCTGCCCGAAACTGGGAAGCTCTCGACCCGGCAGAGCAGCCTGACATTCCACGCATCCTAGAGTCCACTTTGTTCTCATGACCCCTCACCGCTGAAGGTGGTCTCGTCTTCACATTGTGTACAGCTCAGCGCAGTTAAAAAGTAGAAAGACGCAAAGCTGTTTTCCTCATCTCTTCTACTATCAAGTACTGCCAAGTAAAAAAAAAGTTACAATGTGGCAGTTTCTGCGACAGTCACGTGGACGAATAAATAAAACTTCTCTGTCAGAACATGCAGATGGCTCAGTAATGTAGTCCAGAGAGGAGGGCTGGGAGCGGGTGACGCGGGCCGGACTTCTATGGGATAGATCGGTGTGTTTGTGTTTACTTCTTTTCAATATCAGTAAAATAACTCTCACACAAATAATAACAATTTGTAAAGATGATATAAAAATGGCATCCACAAACGAAGTGATTAGTTCCTGTGTTATAATATGTTCTGTGGTCATACGGAATTTCTGTTTCAAACGCAAAAAGAATTTTATATATATAGATACAGTTTCTTGTCAGTCGGTTGCATAGAATACCATTCATTTTGCAAAACAACAAGACCAATGTGTTTCTTGAGAAAGCTGCTTGATTTTGACCATTTTTGAACCCAGAAGTGAACTTTAGGAATGTCAGTACCTTGCAACCCAAGTAAGGTCACATTACTTGCCTCAATAAAAAAAATAACAGGTCTCAGCTGTGCTAGCAAAATTAAAAAGCTTTCTCTAATAACCAATAAGCATTTAAACATCAAAGATGAGCTAAAATATTTGAATAATACCTACTGAAAATAGGGCTTTACCGTTATATGTGAAAAACAATTTTTAAATCAGCCATTTCAAGCAGTAATAGTCATGTGGAACATTAGTAATGTATTGTCTCTAATTTTAGATGAAAATAATGGTACCTTGATTTTCTATCAAAAATATGATAATTTCTGAATGATTTCAACCTTTTTAACGCTAGCACATATATGCAAATTTCAATGTGCATTTTGCCACTTAATTTTTGTGTTGTTATCATTGTGTTTGTAGTTTTTCTGTATGGGTATTATTCTGATTATTTGCAGTAAGTGTTAAAGTTGTATGCTCTTCAGCTCTGTTGACTCACAGGTTCAGAACAGTGGGTTTGTAATTTCAGCCCAGTCAACTACTGTACATGTGCAGTTTGGATTGTCTTCTCATGCCTGTGCTGTGTTTTCTCCAGTGTATTTCTCTCATTTCCAGAACATATGTCTGTTAGGTTAATTTGTGTCACTAGACCGTCTTGAGATTGTGAACATGCACGTCATTGTGCTCTATGATTGGCTGCCTACTGCTGACTGCTGCTAGGATATGCTGTGGTCCTTGCAAACTAGAAAAAAATTAGGTAGGTTTGAAGAACGATGGAGGGGTAGAAACATATCAGTAGAAAACCAAACTTGTAAGTGGAAGTGGGTCGTATTACAATAAAAACAATTCTGAATTGTTGTTAATCTTTCAGATATTTCAGTGTATCTGAGTGACTACTTTACATTAAATGAGTTTCTTTCTGCACTGCTAATGGATCAGATTTGTAAAACTTACATACGCACAAAAAGAGACTTGAAATGTGAGTACGTAACTACCCACGCAAAAGTCCATCCATCCATCCATTTTCCAACCTGCTGAATCCGAACACAGGGTCACGGGAGCCAATCCCAGTCAACACAGGGCACAAGGCAGGAAACAATCCTGGGCAGGGTGCCAACCCACCGCAGGACACACACAAACACACCCACACACCAAGCACACACTAGGGCCAATTTAGAATCACCAATCCACCTAACCGGCATGTCTTTGGACTGTGGGAAGAAACCGGAGCGCCCGGAGGAAACCCACGCAGACACGGGGAGAACATGCAAACTCCACACAGGGAGGACCCGGGAAGCGAACCCGGGTCCCCAGGTCTCCCAACTGCGAGGCAGCAGCGCTACCCACTGCGCCACTGTGCCGCCCCACACAAATGTCGAAATTTTTAAAAGATATCTTGATGGGAGAACATGCAAATATTTTTGGCCATATATGCAACATTTTGGAGAAACGGGGAAATGGTGACACTCTATCAAGTAAGCAAATGCATCACAACCAGCTAAATAACAACTCATATGAATACTAATTCATACCAGAGTCATTATTATAAAGTGTGTTGATGTTACAAACAAATTAAACCTCAAAAAGTATGAATATGATGTGTAGACTTATTTTTGTCCAGTTGTAAAACGACCAATGCTGCATACTTGCACTGAAGAACTTTTTGTGTTTTCATCAGTTTATATACTGACCACATGACGAAAAACTTAGTGATGCCATATTAGGACCCGAGCACAGCCGTGGAACAGGTGACACCTCAGCACCACACTGAAACAGTGTGAGGTTTTTACAGTGGCTGGAGTGCCACCAACTCCAAAGTTTTCTCTGCAAGATGAAGGACCAGCTGGATGCAGATTAACGTCATACCCAGGATGGAGCAATTACAGGTTAAGGGCCTTGCTCAAGGGCCCAGCAGAGTGGAATTACTTCTGGCATTTATAGAATTTCACCTGGCAATCTTTAATGCATGCTCCCAGCCTTGCTTGCTTATATACTTTACCTGTTCTCACTTCTAAGGATTAGAAACCAAAGCACGGTAAAAAAAAGAGACATGACTTACTCACTGTGTACAGAAAGCTCTAAATCATCTCCTATAGCTTATTCATAGCCTAACTGTTTAACACAACATGGCTTATTTGGTGCTGGTTGAAGACTATCCAAAGGGTCATATACAAGCTTTTATGGACCAGTAGGATTTATTTGTAAACTGTCATGTCTAGCTTATGAAACAACTTAGACTTTCAAAACACTACAGTGTTTACTGTGTTGGTCACGTCGTTAGAAAAACATATTGCCTAAAATTGGGCCACACCTGTCCATATTCAGGTTTTTACAGAAATAGACCCCTAACAGAGGGAAGTGGCCAAAAGATCAGGAATATCTTAGCCGAGCTTCAGCTCTGTCTTACCCACTGTGTTGGAAATTATAAACAACTGATGAGGTGCTATATTCAGTTTTCAAATTGTGTGGGTGCACATACTGTACCAACAACAGGAAAATTGCAGCACTGTCCAGTTCTCCTAACATAATCATATCAGTTAATAGCACTCATATTGCAATAAAGGTATCTAGCAAGAATGACTCTGCTTTTGTTAACTGTAAGCAGTTACATTACATTGACACAAGTCTTCTGTAATGCCAAGATCAGACTGACAAACAAAACGGCTTACTTGGCTGGGTCAACCAAAGTTTCATTTATTTTGATTCAAAGTATCATTGAACAGATGACTTGCAGAAGATGCTGTATGAGATGGCAGGCATGTTGGCAAGGTAAATGGCTGAACCTGTCTTTTTCATATGGCCTGTACCATTCATCCATCCATCCATCCATTTTCCAACCCGCTGAATCCGAACACAGGGTCACGGGGGTCTGCTGGAGCCAATCCCAGCCAACACAGGGCACAAGGCAGGAACCAATCCTGGGCAAGGTGCCAACCCACCGCAGCTGTACCATTCATTGTAACAGCAATCATATCATTACATGTGCCAGGTGATAGTGGCTACCAACTCAGACACTAGTGCCTCTCCCAGACCTCAAGAGGTGAGGCTCTTCTATGTGGTTTAGAGAGAGCCATAGAACTCTTCAAATGCAAATAACCATGGCTAGGTGTGTCCCCCAGAGGGGACTGGGCGGTCTCGTGGCCTGGAACCCCTACAGATTTTATTTTTTTCTCCAGCCTTCTGGAGTTTTTTTTTGTTTTTTCTGTCCACCCTGGCCATCGGACCTTACTCCTTTCTATGTTAACTAATGTTGTCTTATTTTAATTTCTTATTTTGTCTTTTATTTTTCTTCTCTTCATTATGTAAAGCACTTTGAGCTACTTTTTGTATGAAAATGTGCTATATAAATAAATGTTGTTGTTGTAGATAAGAGGCTGCTCTACCAGCCAATGAAGGTCTGAAGCATTATGACTGCATATGTATGAGGTTTATTAGCATAGTCCAGGTTCAGTTGTTCCAGGTTTGCAACCTGGTAGTGATTGAGACATGTTCACATAGGCACATTTACAAGATGATTGTCATTTATAACAGCAAATTGCATACAAATGTGTGTACCACCACATTTTATAAATTGCCGTTTTCCAGTTTGGCATGTGTATATTTTCCCACTCGAATCCAGACAAAATTGTATCCAGATGTGTAGAGATGTGTAAGGGGTATCTGATCTGAACCGATTAAGAAGTAATGCTGTTTGTTTTACTGATCTGTAACTTGCTCATTGCAATATAGTGCTTAAGGTCAAGAAAATATACTCCCAGAAAGAGTAAACTGAATTGAATTTACCTTAATTACCTTGCATCGTGTCCAGTGCTTGATGGGATAAGGTCCAGCTTCCCTGCAACCCTGCTTAGAATAAGCGGGCTTAGAAAATGAATGGACGGATAGATTCTACATCGCTCTTGATTATCTTGTTTTGATTTCCATTCTTGTGTGCTTTTTATAGTGTCTTACAACAGTGTGCAGTGCAAAAAACACTTTATAAATAAAGTAATCAATTGCTTGAGCTTGCGTACAACTGACCCCCTGATATAAGATGCAGTAGGCAGTCCTTTACAATATTATACATGTGCTAAGCATCTATATTTGCTTTTAAGGCATATCACTAAACATACAGGTGGTGCTGTTCTTTGTTCAGACTGTACTGGATTCTATTCTAAACTTAGTTTGTTTCATGATTATCTTTAGTTTAGGTACTGCAAAAATTCTTCAATTACTCATTTATTCTTATGCAACAAGACCTTAACAAAAGCTTCTTCTCTTCTGTTCTTCATAACACTTATAAAACATCAGTAGATAGATTAGTCATCTCTGTTCAGTGTAGCATATTAACATGATGGTAAAATCACTTGTTAATATGTCGATTCACAGGTCTTATATTAAATATGTAATATAAAGAAAAATATTTCTCAGTAAGGCCACCTCAGTCCACTCCAAACTGAAGTTTTGTTAGTAGGTCACTTTGCAGAGATGAATAAACACTTCACTGATGCTTTGTAGGTATTAAGAAGACCCAAGAAATTTTGTTTGTTAAGGCCTTGTTACGTAATAGTAAATGAGTAACAGATGCATTTTTACTGTACCTAAAGTGTTACTTGATTTTAAATGTTTTATAGAGAGCCTTTCTAGAAATGTCTGAGAGTTGGTCTGTTGGCAAGTGTAAAACTAACAGCTAATGAATACTTAACATGAATTTAAACTTCACAGATTTTCATCTACTTTTCCAAAAATATCCATCTAAATATTTTAGGCCACTTAAATCAATTATCAGATCCATTCATTGCACTTTTTCTCAAATATTGCATACTATTATATATTTTTTCCCTTGCAACTTTTTTTATACAGTATTGACCTTCTAACAGAGAGTCTTAAAAGACAACTGACAAGCCCTACTTTGTCAAATCTCATGACCATAAATGCACACTGTAATTCTCTGCTGGGAACTGTACAATAACATCCAGTACAAAGCAAATGCATTTTTTCTCCTTGTCCTTCACACACAAATCTCTGAACCCTGTTCAATACTCATCTGCAACCCATAAAAGCCATTGTGACAGATCAGCTTAGGAAGCTGATATCAGCCTTCTTGTTATATAAAAGCCTAGCTCTACCATTATTAAGTTGCTTTCATGCCAAGAATGCTATGAAAATGCCAGAAATGAAATGTAAGCACTGGTCAATTAGACCAATTCATACTGTCAGACACAGTTCAAAAAATCTTGGCAAAGTTTAAGCAAGAACTGAGCTGGCAAATGCAGCTTTTTCAGTAGATTTTGCTTCTGAATAAATGTGGCATTCATTGTTTTTGTGCAGTAAAACTGCATAATTACATGGTAAGCCAGTTAATTGAGAAGATCATTTAAAGCCACCACCACCAATCTATGTTATTTGGAAAATTTGTTCATTTTGAAAAACAGGCAAATGTTTTACCTTAAACAGAAATTTACTTTAAATCAGTGGTGCTGGGAGAAAAATCTTCTTCTTCTTCTTTTAGCTGCTCCCGTTTGGGGTTGCCACAGCGGAACATCCAAAATTGTTGTCCGCAAAATAACACCACACAGAAAACTACATTAAAAATGAAATGCAACAAGCTATAAAAACAGTCTAAGTATTATTCCAAACATATCAGCAATCCAGCTGACAGAGAAACATGAAAAAAATCAATGATCTGGGTTGTTATTAATAAACTACTATGTATTTCTTTAGTTGTATGGCTCTACATGCGGGTCAAGTATCAAGAACGACATATACATGAGGAAAACTGCTGCACTGCAAAACAAAGGACTTGCCATAACATGGTCCATCCATATCCTTTACCGCTTAACTGTCTGAAAGATGACAGCAGCAAATTTTATATCTGGGAAAGTTGGGCATCATGGAAACCTCTCTTGCTAAATTGCTGTTCATATTCAAAGTTCAAAGATTTTGACTGAGAATGTGGCATGGCTCAACCTAGACAGTGTGAAAAACAGTGGTCCACCTCATTCTACCGTGTTCTAAAAAAGACACAGCAGAGAGCAAATTTGGAGTTATAGGCATTTTGTTGTGTTATTTCAACACCTTTATTCCTTAGCTGAGATTTACATTTGTTAACAGTATGTATCTTATATAGCCTTCCCCCACGGCTGCGCACGCGTAGTAGTAAAACAGGACAGTGAGTAGGGCCCTGCCCGGCTTCCCCCTCCCCTCAGCCCGCAGCCTCTGTCTCGGATTAGTGTGAATATATCACTCCTGCAAGCAAACTATGATTCTTAGCACGATGAGAGAAGTCACAAAATCAACCGGAATGTTCAAGAAAATTATAGAAAAATACCTGATCTAAATCAGTGAAGTAGTTCTCTCGTTCACTAGATAAACGGAGGTAAGGAATGCCCCAGGGCTGGAGCGTGAGTGAGGAGGCCCTGTTCCCCTCCCCTTGGCCTGCTGTGCGTCTCTAAGATTCACGCAAATAAATCGGTACCACAAGAGAACTATGATACCTAATGCAATGACAGAAGTGCAAAATTAACTGGAATGTTCAAGCAAATTATAGAAAAAAACCTGATCTAAATCTGTTAAGTAGTTCTCTCGTGGAAAGCGGACAGACATACAGACAGACAGACAGACAGACAGATGTTGGATTATATATATATATATATATATATATATATATATATATACACATATATATATTCACAGCATTCGTAGTCTGAATCACAATCTGATTGTATGGGTGGTTACCTACCAGGTAACGCTTGTGGTTGGTCAGTAAGTCAGCTAACATCCGCCACGGTGCCCTCAGTTGTGAGAAGCAGATCATAGAATGGTTGAAATAGTTTACTGTCAAATAATGCAAAGAGTACGCAACACGTGTTTCGCCCTAATTCTGGGCTCATTTATTTGACAGCATGTAGATGGGGGTAATTACATTCACGGCATTCGTAGTCTGAATCACAATCTGATTGTATGGGTGGTTACCTACCAGGTAACGCTTGTGGTTGGTCAGCAAGTCAGCTAACATCCGCCACAGTGCCCACAGTTGTGAGAAGCAGATCAAATGTAATTAACCCGATCTACATGCTGTCAAATAAACGAACCACACGCCGTGGCACAACATTAGGGGCTTCGCCTCTAGCGCTGACGTCCGAGGTTCGATTCCCGAGAGGGAGTGCAGTAGAGTGTGTACGCCTGATGAGCCCAGAATTAGGGCAAAACACGTGTCACGTACTCTTTGCATTATTTGACAGTAAACTATTTCAACCATTCTATGATCTGCTTCTTACAACTGAGGGCACCGTGGCGGATGTTAGCTGACTTGCTGACCAACCACAAGCATTACCTGGTAGGTAACCACCCATGCAATCAGATTGTGATTCAGACTACGAATGCCGTGAATGTAATTACCCCGATCTACATGCTGTCAAATAAACAAACCACAAGCCGTGGCGCAACGTTAGGAGCTTCGCCTCTAGCGCTGACATCCGAGGTTCGATTCCCGAGAGGGAGTGCAGTAGAGTGTGTACGCCTGATGAGCCCAGAATTAGGGCAAAACACATGTCACGTACTCTTTGCATTATTTGACAGTAAACTATTTCAACCATTCTATGATCTGCTTCTCACAACTGAGGGCACCGTGGCGGATGTTAGCTGACTTACTGACCAACCACAAGCGTTACCTGGTAGGTAACCACCCATACAATCAGATTGTGATTCAGACTACGAATGCTGTGAATGTAATTACCCCGATCTACATGCTGTCAAATAAATGAACCACAAGCCGTGGCGCAACGTTAGGGGCTTCGCCTCTAGCGCTGACGTCCGAGGTTCGATTCCCGAGAGGGAGTGCAGTAGAGTGTGTACGCCTGATGAGCCCAGAATTAGGGCGAAACACGTGTCGCGTACTCCTTGCATTATCTGACAGTAAACTATTTCAACCATATACTGTATATATATATATATATATATATATATATATATATATATATATATATATATATTTGTTGTACATGCAGGAATCAACAGCATCCAAGCTACACTTCTAAGTTAAAAATACACAGACCATCCTTTGGGGAAGCGTGGCCACTAACAGCCTCTTCTCGTTTGCCCACAGCCAAGAGGATGAAGTTCACTGATGTCACTTCCAGCTTGGCCCCAAAGGTCCCACCTAGTCCATCCCAAAGACTACTTAAAAGACCATGGTGCCAGAAACCAGGGTTAACTTAGGAACCTGAAAGTGCCATAATTAACTGTCTGAGAAGATTGACACCAGAAAGCAACCAATGTCCACAGAGATTTTCAAAAAATTTTTTCTTCAGTAGAGCTAATTAAATGGGGTTCTGCAACAATTTGTTAAATCCCCTTTGTCTCTTCTGTAAAATATTATGTTTTTGCTAATTACAATTGTAATGGAGGGCATGGATGGACTGGCATTCTGGCAAGGATATGTGATAGTATCTTCCTAGTATGGATGCCACAATAGTGGAAGGAAAGTGGGAGATGGTCTCTAAGAGCCATACGTTCCCCCAGTACAGTGTACTCTCTGTCGGTGCTCCTGCTTGGATACTGCAGGGCTGCACAGTATTAATAGGCAGCCTGTTGGGGATCTTCAGAGCTAGCAGAGTGAGCTCCTCTGTCATCTTATAGCTCTGACTGACCTGGAAGTGCTTCTTAGCTACACACCTAATATGAAGAAATAATATTGTATTCCATTTCAACTGGAAAGTTGTAATTTCTGTGTTTTAAGTAAGAAGTTTCAGCTGGATCGCCCCTACAAGTCATACATCTTACTTAGAAAGTTTGGAGAGCCTCACGAACCCCAACCTTAAAATCCAAGATAGCTGCACTATGAATTAACAGAAGTGAAAGATGTAGTATTATACTGTTTATTAGCAGTTCTGTCTATTTGTGCCATTATTGAATAAATCGTATGCACAGTACTGGCCAATTTCTATTTGTGGACGTGTCACTAAAGTGTTTGGTTGCAAAGAACACCCCGTAATGCATTTTTATCAACTTGTTCATTAGTTGACTGTATTCCAAAAGAGCAAGCACAACAGGTTTTCCTGGAAGTGTCCATATTGGCTTTCTGAATGTTTTACTGGAATGGGGTCAACTTGGGTGTGATGTCATTCTGTGGTAAATGGAACACAGTATAACTCCAGGATCTAACTTTTAAAGTAGTTGTAAGCTGTTCAGACAAAAAGGAGCGAGAAAAAAGGAAGAGTCATAGTCTAAAAACCTGTTTGAAGTATTATGTGAGATTAAATGTGCCGTTTGGACCTGACCCTTGTGTTTGCTGCAGTTGTGTCCTTGGTTAAGGAGGTTCAAGAAACTCCCTTATGGGTCAAACTATGCACTCAATTTACCTTCTTTCATAGTTAATCTCTTTGATTTCATAAAGAAATAATACTGTTCTTTTAAACCTTCGTAAAGGGCTATTTAATCCACATAATTTCTGTTTTTGTTTTTTCTACTAATTTGAACAAATATATGACCAAACCAACTATCTGAAAGTTTCGATGCCAAGTATAATTCAACCCTAATGAATAAGGCCAAACAAGTTTAGATCAACAAATACAGATTTTGCTTTAAAAACAGAACATTTTGTCACAAAACATTGGTCTTCTGAGAATAAAGAAGATTGGACAACTATTTGTCTATTTTAAATTTATGTCTTTGGAAACCAAACACAAAAGAAATAGACAGATGGTCTATAAAAGAGGTATATATATAATTTTTTTTTTCATTTTCTTTTCTTACTTAATTGGTGATTATAATTACTTAGTTAATTAATGATTATACTCCTCTCTGCAGAACTGGTCCCATTACCACACTGCTTACTCACAAATTGGTGTCACTTTGCTGTCTGAACCTTCTCCATCACCAATCACATTTTTGAGACCCATATTTGAACTCTTTATTTAAGGTCTTCCCTGTTTCTCTTCTAAGTATCTGGTCGTTGTCAAGTCTACTGAATAATGCAGAACAGCAACTTGGAACAACTGGGAAGTAGGAATTGATTTTTGACCCAGCATTAGACGATCATATTTAAACACATTTCATACAGTTATTAATTTTATCAATGGACTATAAAAGTAAAATGGAGAAGAGGGGCCATTATGAATGTATGAAAGGGCAGTGGACAAGTACAGGAGTTCATTGTCTCAAACAATTGAGAAATGGAGTTTACATTTTCCTCACTTCCACTGTCAGTTGTTTATATGCTTTGTTAAATGAAACTTCACTTAATATGTTTGCTTAAAAGTTAAACAGATGCATTTTTAACAGTCATACCATTGTTTTTTTATCTTGATTAATGTAATTTATGTTTGTAAATTTGCATTGTCGTGCATTTTTCTACTTCTGTATTATATTTGTAAACCAGTTTTATCGTTTTGAGCCTATAGTTATTGAAAGCTGTTACATAAAAAATATCCTGAATTTTATTTATTCTGTCTCACTCCCTGTGAACATGAGCCTGAAGGCCATGTCACATTTGATGATGCTTTCAGCAATTTTCAGTCATAGCCTTCAATCACAATGTTAAGTGAGTCAGAAGTGGCGCACTCCAGTGAATTGAATCATGTAATGTGAGATGCCCAATGACTCGCTACATCCAGTCCACAACTCACCACAACAAAATCATACAGACTTGGTTACGTCTTTAGTTGTAGGAGTGGGCTCTGTGTGTATGAGAGCTGGCAACAAGTGAATACTCAGCTGGAAAGACAATGCATATAAATGCAGTAACAAAGAATAAGGTGTGTGGATGTTTTGTACCTCATAAGCAGAAAGGAAGCTTTTCTCTCTGATGTCTTGTGCTTTACATACCACAACATAATGGAAAATACAATAAAAAGTATAAAAAAAAAAAAAAAAAAAGGGCAGAGACTATGACTGAACTTGCCGTAGTTGTTGACCCTTTGCATAGCACTGACAGTTGTCAGGCAGAATGCTATACTGGCTGTCACAAAATAGGGCCAACAAAACTGTACTGGATGGTCAGCCAGCAGTTGCTAAAAGTGACATACCCAGGGATTATACAGTAAGTCATATAAACTGACATAGTCCAGTGTCGAGGTCAGCAACTGCAGTCAGCAAGTCTGACATGCCTAATGACTACAAGTTGCATATTGTGACATCAGGTTAAGGGAACAAACATTTTGGAAAATTAAAAAAAAAAAAAACTCTGAAGAAGATGAAATGTTGCTTATGGTTCACTCTGAATTATTTTCATCTATCCACCTATCCATTACCTAAACCTGTTTAATAAAATTTGTTTTTGTGGACAGACAAAACCTGCCTCAATAGTCTCAGAAGCAAGGAGAGAACTAAATCTAACAGGCACTCCAGTCCATCACAGTGGTCACTTGTGTGCTTGAAATATGGCTAGCAGGAACTAAACCTCTCTCTCATATGATTTTGCTCATTTATGCTGGTTGCATCAATTTTGTTTGAACATTAGAAAGTACACGGACAAAATATAGGAGCCGGCAGATAACCTTTGATAAAAAACATCACTGTCAGTATGAATGTATTAAAATAACCAACAATGAAATGCCATAAACCCAGCAAAATCAAGTTGAAACAAGAAATAATTTAAATATTATTTAAAAATTCTACATGTCTCAAATTTGATCCTCCACTCAAATAGGTCATGTCTTAAATTATTATTATGGTTATATTAAATATTTGGCTGACCCTTTATCCAGGGTGACTTACAAGATCACAATGCATTACAGTTGTTTACAGGAATTCTGTTCACTTGGAGCACCGGCAGGTTAAATGACTTGCTTGCAGTCAAACAGTGAACCAGGGGCGGGAATTGAACAGAATCCTTACGTAAGGCCCAGTGCCCATCACCGTCTACCAGTGCATTTTATCCTGAAGAAACGTTCCAAATTAGAATCCCCCTTTAAAGACACAAATAACTGATAGACCAAGAGACTATACTCAGTAATGTACACAAAGCCCACATGCTACAAATAAATACAGTATTGTATTTACAACATTAAGTATACTATCTAAAGGGAAAATATGACAATAATTACTATACCAAATATTTTAGGTAAACAATTAATAACATGAGAGAGAATGCTTGCCCTGTTTATGTATTTCTGAATTATATGCTAAATTCTTGGTACCTTAGGGTAATAAAGATTCCACTTGAAATTTATTCATCAACACTGCTGAACACCATCTTATCCACAAGTGTAATCAGGCAGTAAACATCATTTTAAGTGGTACCAATGTAGAATAATGAAGCTGGCCAGTAATTCCTTAATTTACCCCAAATTAAAAATGTTACTTCTGGTGTGCGCCAAGACCAGAAAACTCTTTTGAGATTAATGACTGCTTTGCCAGTTACAGCTGCAGAAACCCATTTTGCTAAGGTTAAATGTCACAATGTATTATATCATTCACCACAAATAGAAATGCCTATTAATTCATTTGTTTAAAATTATAATAGTAATAGTACCACTAAAATAGCAACAACTACAACAATAATAATACTATTAATAATAACAAAAGCAATCAATATGCAGAAATTCCTTGTTTTTAATACTTTGTCACAGATATTTCAGGCCTCTCTCTGAAAAAAATCAGTCCTTCACATTTACTCATCCTGGGCATACTAATCATTACATTTACTTATTTGGCTGACACCTTTAGCCAAGGTGACTATCAACGTTCATCAACGATTGGTTACATTTTTATTTGTTTGCTCTAATTGGAGCATAGGCAGGGCAACTGACTTGTTCATGGTCACACAAGGTCGGAAGTGGGTTTTGAACCCACAACTTCAGGGTTTAAAGTCCAAAGTCTTAACCACTACACCACACTACCTGAAAATATGAATATACCCAATATGGGGAAGACCATAATACACATAATAACACATGAAAGCAACAGGAAGAACATGCAAACTTCACACTAGTATGGGCTTAATCAGAATCACAACGCGGTCTCTTGAGTTGCAAACCAGTGACATTAACTTCTCTTCTTTTTTACCTGCTGTTTTGAATGTGGGCATTCGTTTGCATTTCCTGGGACTACATTAAAGGGGAGATTAGAAGAGGTTATAGAAATAGTCTATAGAGTCACATGCTTGCTTGTTTACTCTGGAAGTTGCTGCCCCAGAAGAAAATTGCCCTCATCAGCTCTCCACCTAACTTCCTCCTTTAGTTATACCCACTCTGCAGGTTTGTTGTGGGCACATAGATGGAAGGATGCCACTAACTTTAGTTCAATCTGTCTCCTTAGAAGGAAGAATGAGAAAAATCTGGAGCGCTGATGAGGTTACTACTCTTGCGGTGGAAGCCATGCTCCTTCTAGCCATGCCAGTACATAATCCAGAGTCCCACCGCAAGTCGACATTCAGTTATGGAACAGCTTCTGAGAACCCTGGAGGTCCAAGCCTGTGAAGATCTTTTTTTCAAGAGTGCCTTTTATGTGTTTTTTTTTTGTTTATGAGTGTGCTTTTCTTTCTTTTATCTCAACACCAAACATTTATCAGGGGCAACCTGTAGCACTCCAGCCTTCATTTCTATATTGTTTAATTTTACAGCACCATTACAACAACATCTGTAATAAATAGGATCTTCTCATCTGGGACCCAAAACTGTTTGAAACTCTGTTTGTGCTCCTTGTACACTTACATAGTTAGATAGATAGATAGATAGATAGATAGATAGATAGATAGATAGATAGATAGATAGATAGATAGATAGATAGATAGATAGATAGATAGATAGATAGATAGATAGATAGATAGATAGATGCTGATGGGATTCTAAATGAAAATGTAGCGTATATAATACAGAATGTTATTATGAAAAAAAAAAAAAAACTTTACCAAGAAGCAAACATTAAAAATGTAAATGCTTCATACATTTTTTGATTACATTTTGAGATCAAATTGGGTAAATAAATCTTCAAAACTAACACTGTAAAATACATCATTACAGAACTGTAATTTCAAAACTTACTGTGGGAAAGATTTATGAAACTTTCCAAAAACCTATCAATTTTCCAGATGCTTAGTTAAAACAAAATGTTAATTATGAATCAAGCTGCAAAAATAATATTGGATGCCGAAAAAAAAAATAAAAAAGACAGATCCTGTTAGGTAAAGAGAGCACAGTGCTTGTCAATAGCATGAGTTTGATTTCCATTCAGATCACTGTTCAGGGCCAGAGTTTGCATATTCTCCCTGGGCTAATGTGATGTTTCACCTACTACATTCAAAGATGTTAACTGGTGACTCTAAACTGGCATGGTACAAGTGAATACTAATGCATTCAAAACAGTGCCAAATGTAGAAACAGTGCAGTCAGGATTAGTTGATGGAGTTGTGGTCCAAATCTAAATTCAGTCACTGCCTGAATAGAGTTTGGATGTCCTCCTCATGTCTGCTTGGATTTTCCTCCCATATTCCAAAAATGGTAAAGCTAATATACCTGATGACTCTAAATTAGCCAGCATGTGCATGTGTGTGTGTGTGTGTATGCGTGAGTGTGTGCACTAGTGTCGCAATATTTCCAGGGTTTATATTTACATTTATTTACCTGGAAGATTATCTAAAATGACATACAAAAGAGGTCAACATAACCTATGCAGATAACCCAGAAGACAGTTGGGCATCAAACCCAGGACAGAAGTAGAGTCCTTACCTGGCCAGGTAGCCATAATGGAAGGATGGAGTAAATAGGAACAATACCCACTCTGGATGCCTTATGATTCCCATTCTGGGTGGGATCCCTGAAGAGTACAAGAACTGTCAGGAGAGAACAGCAGGGAGTGGTTCATTCCCACACTTTAATAGGTGTTTTTTTTCCTCATATAGTGTCCCATTTTGGACACCCACAGGGCTGCATGGGAGTTGGAGTCTGGAGGAGCAGCTCTGTAGGGATCCCTGGGGGACAATAGATGACACTGCTGGGGGTGGATCTCTCTGGCTTTCACATAACCCGGAACGGCCTCCAAATGGCTACATCACGTCACTGGAAGTACTCCCAGGACTACGATAAAAGGGACTGCACTGTCTTGTCCAGGCGAGTTGGAGCTGGGAGGTGGGAAGGCAACACTTGAATGGAGGAGAGCAGTGCAGTAGGGCAAGGAGAGGAGAGGAGAGGAAGAGAAAGACATAAAAGACAAGTTGTTTTGGTGATTGTGTATATGAGGAAACTGTGATAATACACCCTTTATTTGAACCTGAAACTGTGTCGGTGTGTTTGTGTTTGGGGCTCACTGGTGACCCCGAGCATTCACACCTGGTAAACATCAGTCTGGAGGACTGTTTGAGAACAAATGCTACAGGACAATGTTAGAAAATTAATCATCACAAGTCAAGAGCTCAGAACAGAGGGTCAGTTCTTGTCTTGCACCATATTCTTTTTTAATATGCTGAGGCTTCCAATGACCTTAAGGGTTAATAACATGGATTCACTAAATGACTAGAGAGTGTCTCACCTACTGTAATGTCCATGGCTACAGTGTTAGCTTATAGGGAGAGATAAAGCGAACACTGGGTAACACAAAATATGGTGGTGTATCTCTGGACAGTGTTGCAATAGAAAAGCAAAATACATCAGTAAAAGCACATTTTGATATCTTTTGGAGCATTTGGTGATAGATGTCAACACAGCCAAAGGAATTTAGTCAGAGTAAGCATAACTCAGACCCTTGAACATGATTACCCTCAGGAGAACACAATCAGCTCTGGTTGACCAAGTTTTCTGTTTGGCAGCAAAAGACAGACATGAGTGCTATTAATCAAACCGCACTAAAGCAGCCATCATGTGTGCTAATGATGGGGAAAATGAAGCTGGGGAATCAAAATGTTCCTTTAATAAAATCAGGCACATGAAGTCAAATACATGTGGTGTCATTTAAAACATGAACATAGAGAGATGATGCTGAAGCAGAGCACTGAAGTGTGTGAATCCAGCAGCAAAATGGTACAGAATTGGAAGCATGGGTGAGTGGGCCTTATCATGAAGCTTCCAGAATTTGATTCACAGAAACAATATTAATTTCTGCAATATGCAATCACATTTTAAAGTCAGGAGTAAAAAACAGTGTTCATGCTACAACCAGTTTTACCCAACTTTAAATAAAAATTCAGACATCAAATGAAAACCATTATGTAAACCGGAGGCAATGTTCAAAAGATAGAATGAGGACATTGCACAGTAATTGGTGCCTTAAAAAAATACATATGGTGATTGATGTGCTATCTCCAGAAATCAAGGTCATTACATTACCATATTGGTAAATGTATCAAGTTAACATGGCTTCCCCTCTCTGAATATTATATTACAATTTAAACATTTCTGCTGACTGATTTTGGTCTTTCCTTAGTTCTTCTTAATAGTGTTGTTTTGCTGACAGATACCATAGTGATTTTTCATCAATCCATCTTAGATCTTGCTTAATTAAATTCATGGTCATAATGAACCAGGTACTACTTCAGCAATGGAGTGAAAATGTGTAATCTCCACAGTTATTTTCAGAAGGCCAGAATTCTAACCCCATTTTCTGGAGATGAGGAGGTTGTAGGGCTAACCACCATACTGCTCTGTATAATGTATACATTGTTTCATTTATTTTGTGCTGTCCCACAGATGTACCTCCTAAGTGTGAAGCTCTGCCTGGTTATTGTCTGTATGGTTTTGCCATTGTATAGGTACATTTTACCAGAGCACTGGCAACTTTGTATTGACCCTTGTTAAGTGAGTGTTCCCCTTTGTTGGAGTGGTACTCCCATGAACCTGGAGCCATGCAACACAGGTTGATTGAGAAGACTTCACACAGATAACATTCAGCTGGGATTTCAAGAAAGGATTCTCAGTCTGTGAGGCAACAGTCTGTATGTGTGTACTGTGTGACCATTTATACATGAAATGGTTATATAGGTGGACAGTTTATTAATTTAGCTCATTATTCCAAACAGCCTGCTCTCCTCCAATCATTAGAACATTAGAGCAGCCTAAATGAAAACAGTCCATTCAGCCCAACAAAGCTTGCCAGTCCTATTCCCCCTTATCTCTTCCAAAATAACACTGAGTCAAGTTTGGAAAGTCCTTAAAGTTCTACTGTATACCACACTATTTGGTAGCTTATTCCAAGTGTCTATTGTTTTCTGTGTAAAGAAAAACTTACCAATGTTTGTGAAAAATTTACCCTTAACAAGTTTCCAACTGTTTCCCCGTGTTCTTGATGAGCTCATTTTAAAATAAAATCCACTGTATTAATGCCCTTCATAATTTTAAACACTTCAATCCTGTCTTCTCTTAATCTTCTTTTGCTTAAACTGAACTCAGCTCTTTTAACCTTTCTTCATAATTCATACTCTGTAGCCCTGGAATAAGCCTAGTCAGTCTTCTCCGGACTTGTTCCAGCGCTGCTACGTCCTTTTTGCAGCCCGGAGACCAAACCTGCACACAATACTCCAGATGAGGCCTCAACAGTGCATTATAGAGCTTACAGTCTACACATTGTGCTATACAGTATAACCTAACATTCTATTAGCCTTCTTAATGGCTTCTGAACATTGTCTGGAAGTTGATAGTGCAGAGTCGACTACAGCTCCTAAATCATTCTCATAAAGTGTACTTTTGACCTCTCATTGCCTATTCAAATCAAATATTGTTACTTCCTACGTGTAATACTTTACATTTACTTACATCATCTGCCACAACTCTGCCTAAACCTGTATGTTGCTAAATTTTTTTATATATAACACCATCACAACAGAACAACTTTGCCAGCATGTAGATATGGTCAACAGCTTTAGTTTTTGTTTGACCAAACACTAAAGTGGCCAAGATATGAGATCTAAATGAATTTAACCTTGATCTTGCTGAGCATGTTGGTAGCAGACATTGTGTTTACAACATTGTGTTTGCCCCCAGGAATTTTTAAGCACTATAGCCTGCAGAGTTCATAAAGATATCTGCTACAATCAAAGAATATCTAGCAGTTGTCAGTTCCGTGGGTGAAAACATCTTGTTTAATGTGAGAGATCAGAACAGAATGGCCAGATTTGTTCAATTCACAGAAAGGCCACAAATACACAAATAACAGTTCACAGCACAAGAACACATGACACATTAGGCCTTGAAGTGGATGGGCCGCATTTTCTCAAGCTGGTTCCACAAACACAATGGTGATTGTCATTTCTGCCAGTGGTGTGCTTAGTCCGCATACCCCTGTCTAATTGAGCTCGATTGGCATGAGGTGGAACAGGAGACTAGGAGGTTTGGAACATGAGCAATGTGATGCATTTACATGGGCATAAGGAATGTTGACATCACCTTGTTCAATCCATGACTTAAAAATTCAAGCTGTTTTAGAGACAAATGCCTGTCCTACCCTGTGCTAGTGAGATGTACCTAATAAAGCGTATACTGAGTGAATATAGTTATAGAAAGTGAAAACAGATCTCTAAATTGATTAAAAATATCCATCCATCCATTTTCCAACCCGCTGAATCCGAACACAGGGTCATGGGGGTCTGCTGGAGCCAATCCCAGCCAACACAGGGCACAAGGCAGGAAACAATCCTGGGCAGGGTACCAACCCACCGCAGGACACACACAAACACACCCACACACCAAGCACACACTAGGGCCAATTTAGAATCGCCAATCCACCTAACCTGCATGTCTTTGGAATGTGGGAGGAAACCAGAGCACCCGGAGGAAACCCACGCAGACACGGGGAGAACATGCAAACTCCACGCAGGGAGGACCCGGGAATCGAACCCAGGTCCCCAGATCTCCCAACTGCGAGGCAGCAGCGCTACCCACTGCGCCACCGTGCCGCCCGATTAAAAAATATAAAACACAAAATCACTAATTGCATAAGTATGCCTGTAATTGCCTCTGATGCTATGTTATAGTTGCTTTCTCATAAATAAAGTTCCTATAAAAGTTTTCATATTTCATTCTTACACAACATTGAATCACATTGGATTTAATTTGGCCTTTTTGGATACTAATCAGCAGAAAAATACTCTTTAATATTAAAAAGAATTCAAATATAAAACATAAAATAATTTATTTCATGAGTATTCACCCTACTGTGGTGGGCTGGCGCCCTGCCCAGGGTTTGTTTCCTGCCTTGTGCCCTGTGTTGGCTGGGATTGGCTCCAGCAGACCCCTGTGACCCTGTAGTTAGGATATAGCAGGTTGGATAATGAATGGATGGATGGATTCACCCTATTTAAATTGTCACTGATGCAGTCAGTTGATTTACGAAGACCCAAAATTAATTTAACGAAGATCACCCTGCTGTAGTTGTGGGGTTTCAATTGATTGTACTATACATTTACCTGTATCTGGAAGGTACCAACTGGTGCTGGGGAAGTAAAGACAAAAGAATTCCCCAAGCAACTCTTTGAAAAGGTGATTGAAATTTCCATGTCAAGTAATGCAGATAAGAAAATGTCCAAGTCATTGAATACCCCTTGGAGTTCAGTTAAATCAGTTATTAGAAAATGGAAAGATTATAGCACATCTTTAAATCTATTTAGAGCAGACCCTTCATAAAAACTGAGTGACCCTGCAAGACGAAGAATAGTGAGGGAGGCCAGCAAGAGACCGATAAAAACACTGACAGAGTTACAAGCTCAGGTTGAAGAGACAGATGCAGCTTTATGGTTGAGTGGCAAACAGAAAGCCACTGTTAAAAAACAACATTCATGACATCTCATCTAGAGTTGGCCAGAAGCCACAGGGGAGACTCTGAAGTAAGCTGGAAAAAGTACAACAGTCTGATGAGACCAAAATTGAATGCCATGTTTGAACCCTGCACATTATCAAAAACACACCGTCTCAACCGTGACGCGTGTCTGCTGCAGCATTATGCTGTGAGGATGTGTCTCTGCAGCAAGCCCTGGAAGACTTGTGAGGGTTAAATCAATACAGGAAAATCCCAAGGAAAACCTGATAGAGCCAGCAGAGACCTGCACCTTGGGAGAAGATTTGTTTTTCAGCTAGACAACAACCCCAAGCCAAAGCTGCAATAATATAAACAACAATGTTAATAATGTACTGGAGTGTCAGGATCTCAATCCAAGTGAGAATTTGTAGCTTGACTTGAAAAAGGCTGCTCATTCATGATCAACATACAACCTGACAGAGCTTGAGCAGTTTTGCTGAGAAGAATGGGGGAAAATAATTAGAGTGTCCAGATGCTCAATGCTGATAAAGGCCTATGCACACAGTCTAAGGACTGTCATGGCTGCCAAAGGTGCATCTACTGTACTAAATGCGGACTTAAATGCGTATGTAATCAACCATTTTGTGTGTTATACTTTGTAAATAAATTAGATCACTGTGCAGAAATCTGCTTTCACTTTGATGTTAATGAGTCTTTTTCTGCTACGATTCCATGTTGAATAACAATAAAATACTTTTTATAGCCAGTTGGCTTGGCAGTAGGGCACTTTGCACCATTAGTCAGGTTTTCTGCAGTGAAGAGTGACTTAGGGTTGGAACAAATAGAAAGAAATACTACAGTGTGATCATTTGACATAGAAGTAGCATTGCATGGGATGTAATAGTCAGTATGCTTTCTTTTCAACCAAGAAATGCTTGTTGACTTTACTTCCATTACATTAATCAAGTATTTCCCTCAGTATTTGTCTTGGCTTTAACCTACACCTAGTGGGTGCCATATATTGCCTTACATTTTTTGTTTTTTTGTGCTAGAAGGAAAAACCAAGAATATTATTAACAAAGAGTGTACTAAATTAAACAAAGTTTAAAGTTTAATATATACAGTACTTTGTATCTTGTACAGGTAACTCATGAGGTGTGTGTTAAGGGGGTATCATTTACTCTTTCTCTGGAAAACAAAAGTTGTTTGTATACTTGTTGGCATGTTCTACAGTCACCATTTTACTCATTTTACCAAGATGCACAGAGCCTCCTGGTGTTTTGGTAAAGACTGGGCTGTGTCATAGATGACATGCTGCTCATCGCCACTCTAGATTTTGTGTGAAGAAAGTTAACCCTGTGGCAGAACTTTAATTTAGAATCCAAAAGTGGAATCATATACTGATCTGTCCTGGACAGTGTGGGTACAGTTCAGCTGGCTCAACAGGCTTCTTGCTTTCCAGCTTGGTTTTGGAATTATGCCACTTATCCTATCTAATGGCTGCATAAGAAAGCACCAGCTCACCTAGCATAGAAAATGCTATTAGGTGTACTTATGGTTTTCACATTCCATCAGTTTTGTTTAAAAAACATGAGCAGTTAAATAGCAGATATGGCTCATTCTGTGATTTGTAATGTATAAAATGCAGCTGAAAAGGTTAATATACTATGCAAATTCTCAGTCATGCCCTTACTGTTGTGAAAAAGAAAATAACATTTAAAGTCAGTGGGGTAGAATATTCTTGTAGAATAATGATTCTGAAAAAGTACATCTTCATCAAAGATCCATAGTTTTTTCAAGGCTCCATATTATAGGTAAGCACACATTCCCATCTTTCCTACAATGCCTTTGCACTGCAGTAATGAATGTGGTCTTTGTATGAAAGCACAGTTTACAGTGTTAAAGTAAACCAAGGTACTTTGAAAGCCTTCAAATTACATTCAATGCAAGATAGAAAGTTTGTTCACAGTGCTTCTGCTATTTCCTTTGAAAGGTACAAAATAAAGACAACAGCATATCTCAGTAAAAGTTAAAACCTCCGTTTAGAACTGATTTTTGCATCACAATATTTGTATGAGCATATTACAGGAGTGCATTATTATAATAATGCTGCAGTGTTTCAATAATCAATTTATCTGAATCTTTTTCTATACCAACGTCCTTGTCATATCCTTTAGTCTTTCTTAGGACAAACTGCAGCACTATTTCTTATATGGCACTTTAATATGTTACTCTTGGCTGTCTTGCCAAATACTTAAATGTATAGTAGGTGTTAATAGGTAGGCTTAAATGTTTAGTTTAAGCTTTTAAATGCATCAGATGTTTGAAACATTCTTGTAATGTGGATGTACTTCTGAATTTTGAGGGGAACTTATCAACAATTGTTTGGTTTATCAGCTTTCATATTATAATTGGTTATTTTACTGGCATTCTTGGGGTGATAGAATACTTTTCACTGTAAATTTTCAGCTGGTCCATAATAAGAACTTGGTTGCTTGCTGCGCTCACCCCATAACTGGTCAGAACCACTAAAAAAAAGACTTGGAGTTGTCCAGACTGACACATTAGCCACAGGTTGGGGTGAAGAAGACAAAATAAATCGTTTATCTTAGCACACTGCAAAGGGTGGAATGCTGATTGGTAGAAGGATCAAGATTATAAGCAGTTCCTAGCCAGGATTGGTACAAGGACACAAAGCTTGCACGTAAATCATGATGCCCCATTGGTCCAAAGGATACAGTAAGTAATAGCAAGGCCATTATAGACAGAGGGCACTCCAATAGTTCTCTGTCTCTCCCTTCATTGGTTTCCATCCAGACACCATGCTGGATCAAAGACCCACCACCTCAGAAGTGCAACACAAGATTCAGAGAGTTACCTGTCTAGCGAGAAGAGCTGCTATCCATTCAGGCTAGGCAGTTATGAATTGTCATATCCATTTCCTTTGCTTCTGCTTTAGGCATATTAAAAATCTTAGTGTTATATTATAGCCCAGGTTTTTTCCCTGGCTTGTATTTATTTTCTGTTTTGTTTTATTTATTTTTTTATTATGAATTATTTTTCATGTTTTTTCTGTGATGTGTGTTGTTATTCCATTTTTAAAATGCCATCCATTTCTTGTACTTTGTGGGGGAAAACCAAAAAGGTTGGGCCACCTTGACATCACTGGTGCTGGGTACTCCTACTGTCTATTTCTTCCACTCAGATTAACAGACCCAAAAGTAGGTCAAAAAGTTTGTAAGAAGTTGTTTGTAAGTATTGCTTATGTTCTGTTTACACTGATTATTGGATTTGGTTTTTTTTTGATTGCAGATTCTAGAACAAAATGTTTTATACTGAGGCATTAAAATAAACCTCAAGCTCAGTAGTGTGTTGTAGCACACACTGAATACAAAAGTCTGCTTTGTGCAAAAGTGGTGGAGAACCAAACTCATAATGAATCTCAGCAGCTTATTATTACATGATTATGTTCATAAGGCACAAAACTTATGGATGTGTAACCAGAATTGAAAAATAGCTATTTTATAATTGTAATTTGTGAACTTGTGTTAGTGTACATGCAACTGAAGTAAGGACAGTTCTTTCAGGCAGAGATTGTGATTTATTAATGTGGGCCTGACCCATCACTTTCAGACAGAGACCTTGAGTGATTAGAGCCAGTACACTGTGTGCTGATAGGGAAAATATGATACTTGGTTCTTAAAAGAGCACAGTCCACATATAACATATTCAAATAAGCTCAAATTGTAGTTACCCATACCTAGCAAGTTTCATAAAAAACTCACTGAATATGCAAAATGTGTAGGCCTTTATAATCGTAAGGGATCTTCTAGAAGTTGTCTACAAGATAATACCTCCTGCATTCTGCCAAACCGAAACTACAATCATGAATAATTGAATATGAATAATTATATTACAATATATTTTGGAGCTGAAAGCATAGGGTATATATATACAGTTAGGTCCATAAATATTTGGACAGAGGCAACTTTTTTCTAATTTTGGTTCTGTACATTACCACAATGAATTTTAAATGAAACAACTCAGATGCAGTTGAAGTGCAAACTTTCAGCTTTAATTCAGTGGGGTAAACAAAATGATTGCATAAAAATGTGAGGCAACTAAAGCATTTTTTTAACACAATCCCTTCATTTCAGGGGCTCAAAAGTAATTGGACAATTGACTCAAAGGCTATTTCATGGGCAGGTGTGGGCAAGTCCATCATTATGTCATTATCAATTAGGCAGATAAAAGGCCTGGAGTTGATTTGAGGTGTGGTGCTTGCATGTGGAAGACTGTATTGTGAACAGACAACATGCGGTCAAAGGAGCTCTCCATGCAGGTGAAAGAAGCCATCCTTAATCTGCGAAAACAGAAAAAGCCCATCCGAGAAATTGCTACAATATTACGAGTGGTACATCTTGAGAAAGAAAGCAAGCACTGGTGAACTCAGCAATGCAAAAAGACCTGGACGTCCACGGAAGACAACAGTGGTGGATGATCGCAGAATCATTTCCATGGTGAAGAGAAACCCCTTCATAACAGCCAACCAAGTGAACAACACTCTCCAGGGGGTAGGCGTATCGATAACCAAGTCTACCATAAAGAGAAGACTGCATGAAAGTAAATACAGAGAGTGCACTGCAAGGTGCAAGCTACTCATAAGCCTCAAGAATATAAAGGCTAGATTGGACTTTGCTAAAGAACATCTAAAAAAGCCAGCACAGTTCTGGAAAAACATTTTTTAGATAGATGAAACCAAGATCAACCTCTACCAGAATGATGGCAAGAAAAAAGTATGAAGAAGGCGTGGAACAGCTCATTATCCAAAGCATACCACATCATCTGTAAAACACGGTGGAGGCAGTGTGATGGCTTGGGTGTGCATGGCTGCCAGTGGCACTGGGACACTAGTGTTTATTGATGATGTGACACAGGACAGAATCAGCCGAATGAATTCTGATGTGTTCAGAGACATACTGTCTTCTTAAATCCAGCTAAATGCAGTCAAATTGATTGAGCGGCGTTTCATGATACAGATGGACAATGACCCAAAACATACAGCTAAAGCAACCCAGGAGTTTATTAAAGCAAAGAAATGGAAAATTCTTGAATGGCTAAGTCAGTCACCTGATCTTAACCCAATTGAGCATGCATTTCACTTGTTGAAGACTACACTTCGGACAGAAAGGCCCACAAACAAACAGCAACTGAAACCCACTGCAGTAAAGGCCTGGCAGAGCATTAAAAAGGAGGAAACCCAACATCTGGTGGTGTCCATGAGTTCAAGGCTGTCATTGCCAGCAAAGGGTTTTCAACCAAGTATTAGAAATGAACATTTTATTTCCAGTTATTTAATTTGTCCAATTACTTTTGAGCCCCTGAAATGAAGGGATTGTGTTAAAAAAATGCTTTAGTTGCCTCACATTTTTATGCAATCGTTTTGTTCACCCCACTGAATTAAAGCTGAAAGTCTGCACTTCAACTGCATCTGAGTTGTTTCATTTAAAATTCATTGTGGTAATGTACAGAACCAAAATTAGAAAAAAGTTGTCTCTGTCCAAATATTTATGGACCTAACTGTGTGTGTATATATATATATATATATATATATATATATATATATATATATATATATATATATATATATATATATATATATATATATCTCCTATATATAGTATATATAGAATAGGACCTCTTTTCCCTACTGAGAGGCGAATTAAAAGGGAAGAGCAGGGAAAGGCAGCTTACTTGTGCTGGTTCCTTGCCCTAGACACTGGATGGGAGCCAACCCGGGCTGGGATTCCTGCTGGGTGCTGTAGTACCAGGGGACAGACATGTGGGGTTCCATGGAGTCCACCAGGGGTGGCTGCGGGGATTGGGAATCCCTACTTTGTGAGGCTTCAACCTTACCCAGAATTGCTTACAAGCTATAGTTTTATGTCACCAGAAGAACTCCCTGGTGTGGGATAAAAGAAGCAGCTCCACTTCAGTCGGGGAGTCGGATAGAGGTGAATGAAGCTTGCTAGAGTAGTAGAGGAGGTAGAGAGAAGAAGACAAAAAGTGCTTAGTGTCATACTTATGGTTGTAGTGTCAGTAACTCTTCCTTAAAGGGTTTCACACAAGTCACACATGTGCATCCATGGATGTTTTCCTGGGACTTGTCAAGGTATGTTATAACCCACTGAGACGAGAGGAGATTCTATCGCTAAGTGTATTTTCTTCTTTTATTTGTTGTAGCAATGAGAAACTGCCCATTGAGTGCATCTGACTCCATCCACTTCCGGTTTGTCAACTGTAAAACCCTGGGACTCCAGGTAGGCGGCATCTTTTGATGATCAGACTATCTGCTAGACAGAGCTCCCAAAAGCACTGACAAGTTCAAGTGCACTCTTTGTTTTAGCCCATAAACCTGGGCAATAACGCCAAGATGGGCATTACTTTCATTTAATTTCTTTTTTATTAAACAGGACGACCTAGTTTACACCCCAATACTGATAAATGTATCTGTCATTCCTGCATATGTTGTATTTCTTAAAACACACACATTCCCAGTGATCAGGATGTCAGTTTACAATATAAACCTTGTCAGCCACTATCTCACTTTCTTCCACACCCATCATACTTCTTTAGCACATGCTGTCAATATTAAGAGTGGAATTTCATCCAAGTGAAACATAATTAACAAGTTTGTGACTATTACTCAGGATGCTGCTTTATTGCTTACCACTCAATCCATTCTGCCTCTCAAAATTATCATTACAGACTATTTTTAATACTGGTTGCCATTAATTTATTAAACTATTAGCACTGTATGTTTTCCAACACTACTAAAGAAAAAGATAATAAAAAATACATATTTAAATAAATATATCCAAATAAACCACCACTTGACAAAAAAAATTAAACATATGTGTTCTTTACTAGCTTGTTATTGGATTTAAAATTACTTTGGGGAAATGTAATAAAATATGACTGCTAACATATTTTCTGCATAAACTAGTAATTTTAATTGTGATAGATCTCTCTGAGAATATACATCATTTTGTGTTTTTGCTGTAGCCTGCTATTTCTCTGAGTGTAAGACATTAGTCTTTCTGTCATTTTACATACAGCCTCACATCTAATAAATACCACACAGTCTGAACGGAGTTTTATGATTAAATGCTGCTTGTTTCCACCCTCTTCATTTTTCTACTACAGTGGCAATTTAAGTCTTACTGGAGAAAAACAGAACACAAGCAATTTTGTAACACTATATCGTGACTTGACCTGCAAGCTTTTTCAAACATAAGGTTACTGGGAGAGCTCCTGTTATTTATCAATTATATGTAAATTTAAACCACAATGAATCTACATATTAGCACAAATTGTATTTCAAGAAAGGGTTCTTATTATTACTTCTTTTTTATATTAATCTTGACTTGTGCACCACCTCTCAAATTTAAAATGTTACTAACACTATTTAATACAGTTGTAAAATGGTAATCGATAAAAAGGAAAAGACGCTGACAACTTTGTGTGATTGTCCTAGTTAAAATACAGTATATTTCATTCTCTGAATGGCAATGATTAAATAAATTCCTAACATGTTGGGAGGTGTTGAGAGTCACTTATGGAGAAAAACACAATCTATAGTGGCTCAGTAATTCATTCCAATGGTGCTGACTGCAAGGCATCAATAAACTCAGGATGAGACGCCAGTCCATTGCTCAGTTTCTCTTAAACTTGATGGGACCAAGTTGTAGTTGTCAGTCACTCTTGATGGAATGTGGGAGGAAGAAAGACTAGTAGGAGAATAATGGTAAGAACACAAGGAGAATGTGTAAACTGCACACAGGCTGCAATAAGACCATAAATTGAACTCAGATTCCTGTAACTATGGCACAGCAGTGTTAAAATCTAGGCTACCATGTAATTCTAAAATAAATCAGACAATGTTTATTATTTTTATTTTAAATTATACTTTGAGT
Organism: Erpetoichthys calabaricus; assembly: GCF_900747795.2. Taxonomy (NCBI): domain Eukaryota; kingdom Metazoa; phylum Chordata; class Cladistia; order Polypteriformes; family Polypteridae; genus Erpetoichthys; species Erpetoichthys calabaricus. The sequence goes on from NC_041401.2 coordinate 47,914,185, forward strand.
AGTCAGTCAGTCAGTCAGCCAATGTAGCAAATGTTGCATTCATTATGCAGTGGAGCAGGAAGTCGAAAGTGTGCACCATTTGCGACCTTCGCACGTTCATGCCTCCCAAGTGGGAAAGTAAAAATGGATGCCCTCATGGAAACTAGTGCTTCAGCAACAAATGCTGATAAACAGTTCTATTGTCTTGATCAGTCCTGTGGTGGGTTGGCACCCTGCCCGGGATTGGTTCCCTGCCTTGTGCCCTGTGTTGGCTGGGATTGGCTCCAGCAGACCCCCGTGACCCTGTATTTGGATTCAGCGGGTTGGAAAATGGATGGATGGATGGATGGATGTCTTGATCAAAGAAGAAAGCGAAGAGCAAGTAAATCACAAAAAGTATGTTATCATGTCTAAAAAAGATTTTTATGTCATGACAAATAGTACTCTTTCGGCTTAGAAGCTGCAATTAAAAAACTGCACAAAGCAACCACTGTACACAATGTACAAACAGTAACATGTATCAATCTAACATTGGTTAGTGCGTTACTGTCCGTTCTGGCAATGTTAAAGTTTATCTTCTCAATATTCAGTATTATGAATTAAGCTGATTCATTTCAAGCAAATTCTTCTAATAAATAAATTAAACCCATAAAGTGTTACTGTACATTCTGATTGCAGTGTACAACACCATTTTGGATTGACAACACAATCTAAAGACAGATAAACTCAGACTTGTGAGATCAGGCCTGAGTTTGCAAATAGACATTTTGAGTTTAGGGCACATTTTCTTTCGATTTACCAAGTCCATGTTTTAGCTGAATATAGGATTAGTTGCAAATGTACCAAACTTTGAACCACAAGGTTGTCACTTCCATGTTCATCACTAAAAAACTGTGCACCTTGTTATCAGCTAATTTTAGGGTCACATTTTTTTCATTTACTATTTATTCCTCTAACCTTCATATTTCAATACAGGGTCACATATGAATGAAGCCAATATTCACAGGGTCAGTTACAAGGCAAGAACCAGCAATGCACAGTGTGGTAGTCCAGTTTACTCATACAGGGCCAGTTCAGGGTTTCCAAGTCTTTGGGCAGAGGGAAAGAAAACCAGAGTAACTTGAGAAAAACCCTAGAAAAGTACTGCAGACCCCACGTGGATAGTGCATGGACTAGGAATTGAACCCAGGATTACTGAGCTATAAGGCTACAAGTATAGACAATGTAACAAGAGTGAGCTTCATAAGAACAAAACTACCTGAGCACAGACAGCTAGGTGTTTTGTTTTATTTTTAAATCACCAATTATTAAAGCACACAATGAAGAGAAACTCAGGTAGTGTCATAATTATGCATTACTATATGTGTATTTTGAGTATTTTTATATTGGAGAATGAATTTGAAGGGGTTTAGCTCTATACTGTTTTGATTTTACAGTAGTCACGCGTGTGATGTCAGCAAATGTTACACTATATATATAGTGGCAGGACCATGTAGCAACATCCCTGTGTTGAATAAAAAACAAAAACATTAGTAGTAGTTAAAGTATTTGTAGGCCTTAGCATTTGATGCTGTTCCTTTTTTTGAAAATCATCTTTTTGTTCTCAGCTTCTGATTCTCGTTTTGCCCCTTTGCTGTAGTCGCCCAGTTTGATGGTCTTTCTAGTTATGATCACTTTTGTTTTCAGTATAATTCAGAATTGCGATTCCAGCACCAGGACTTACTTTCATTTGCAGAAATGTTGGGAGACAAAGTCTCATGACAAGCTTGTCATTCCTTGGTTTCTGCCTTGGTAGGGTTAGGTTTTGTAATGTGCACCTAGATTGGAGGCTCTTCCACTTGGCCACATTTCATTCGTAGAATCCTAGACTCTCTTATTTCTATCAGTGAACCTTCCTTCCAGCTCGCTTCCCAATTCTAGAATCTTCTTGGAGGACTTTAAATTAAGACTAAGTATTTGTGGGGCATGTAAGGAGCTTACCTGATGCTGATTAGGTTCCTACTCCCCCTTTAACTCACCAATTCACTGAAGCACTCTGATAAGTCAATGACTTTGTGACTCGAAAGCTTTAAATATGTTTGTCAACAATAAATATGAAGAATTTTGCTAATGCTGCATGTGTTAAATATAGTGTGTGAGTTCTTCACTGAATGGTGACATAATTAGGTCTTTATGTACTTCAAGGGAGAGAGAAGCATGGCAGTTCAGGCACTACATGCGTTAAATAGGTAAGAACTAACCGTATTTATTCTCTGTGTGAGTGCCTTGTTTTACAGGTTTGGGGCATCTTAAGCTGTCTGAGCATGTGTAGTAGGGTTTATTAAGTCTTCTATAATGACAAGCAATTTTTTTTACATATATAAATATTTTTAAATGTCACACAATCAGTGTCTGTGCTCTAGATTTTCTTTAAACTCAATATTTATTGTTCTTTTGACAGATTTTAAACAGACTATAACAACAATAATCTTCTGTTCAACACAAATTACTGTAATAGAGTTAAGTTTGTACGTTATTCAGTGCAGTAATGTATATACCAATTGGCACAGCATATACTTGTAGAATATACTAAGTTTTTCATTACATTTATGTCCATAAAACAGTTCTTAGATGGTTAGTGCTGTTGCCTCATATTTACAGAACTCAGGGTTCAAATAATTTCCTGGTAATTTGTAAGGGGGTTTCACTCCTTACCAAAAATAACCACATTACAGTAGTCCAGATTGTCTGGTATGAATGAATGTGTGTATAGGCTTTGTAATGATATTGCCACCAATCTATCATTTATTCCTGCCTTGACCCCCAGTACTTCAGTTTATTATGAAATGGGTTCAGAATCAATTTATTTTTGTATAGCTGTGCACAAATCCTGAACTAGAATATATTAACAGCCAATTGCTACACCATACAACACGCTTTACAAATCAGAAAAGTACTGTACGTTAAACACACAACAAAAAAGAGCAATTTCAATATGATTAACATATCATGGCAACAGGTGGTCTGTTAACATTATAAACAAGATATGTCTAGTTAAAAATTATTAAAAAAAAAACAAAAACTGCAAACATTCCTAGAAAAAATACATGTTGGCAGGTCCATGGTGAGTTGTAACACACAACGTCTCAGTCAAATCTCTGACAATATACAGTAGGTCAATTGGCTTGACAATGCAAAACTGTGTCATATGTACATGCTGCACAGTATAAAATGAAGGTTAATTCTTTCTATATTTCAATCCCAAAACTCACAGTATCTCTGGCGACATTTACCATAGGCAGAACTGTTAGCTTGCCATGTGCAGTTGTTACTTAAACAATCTACAATAAGACCTAATTTATAACATTTTCTACACAATTAATCATTGGACAATTCTCACTGTAGGTTGGTTGGCCTACTGGATTCTAAGCTATAACCTCACACTTCCCATTTGCTGCTCACTGTGGAATGAGAAGCCTGGAATTGCCACTATAAGTGTTGCTGACCGTAAGGACAGATTCATTTGTTAAGCTTAAAGTTGAACAGCTTACAGGATTTCAGCCTAACATCAGTATAACTCCTTTGGCTTTTCCCACAATTGATCATTTCTCTCCTGCACTCAAACAAATTACTTCGCATTTTCTCTCACTGAGCAGAAAATGATGAGTTTTCCATGCAAAGCTAACAAGATGTTTCAGTAGGCCAAGAAAAATTGTAATTTTTCTGCAGTAAAAAGCTTATGCTGCTGACCTACTCTTGTAATAATAAGTATAATATTTCCTCCTTAACTCTGTCAAAATACAGTATTGCTTGCATTGGCTGTTGATCAGTAAATTTAGTACTTATCACATGATAACAATGTACATATTTTGTGCTCTTTTTCTTAGTACGTATCTTATATCGTTCCTTGGTATAAACATTTTAACTTTTAATGATTAAACTAATCGCGGCACGGTGGTGCAGTGGTAGCGCTGCTGCCTCGCAGTTAGGAGACCTGAGTTCACTTCCCGGGTCCTCCCTGCGTGGAGTTTGCATGTTCTCCCCGTTTCTGCGGTGGGCTAATGCCCTTCCCGGGGTTTGTTTCCTGCCTTGCACCCTGTGTTGGCTGGGATTGGCTCCTGTGACCCTGTAGTTAGGATATAGTGGGTTGGATAATGGATGGATGATTAAACTAGATTTCCACTCCTTCAGCCCACTAAAGTAGCAACTTCAGGCAAAGGAATGAGACACAAATCTTGCACCTTTCCACCCTTTTATTTACTTAAAAAAAACGATATGCCTTTTGGCATGGAATGAAAGTAACACATTTGGGTTTTTTTTTTGCTCCATTCTTCTTCACATTTGTGTGCATTCCGCTTAAACTCCTTACTTAGCTCATTGGTTATTTTTACATACTGAAGCATTGCAACACATGTGCTCATTCCTGCTCATTTAACGGATCTCTGCTACTCAATGTGCACTCAAATCCACTAAAAATCAAACTCATTCCATCTCTCCCTCTGTCTGTCTCTCCAATTCTCTATCCCTGATTTGTCTACAGTATTTTTTTTTTTAATGTCACAAATCTTCTTTTACAAATCTGTCATTTTTAAACTATGAGGATGAATTGTTACTGGATTTCTGTTCCAGTCGTGGATTGTTCTCAACAAACACAATGTACGGGCATAAGGGTGCACATGCAGTAAGTACAGTACTATGGTACCCTGTAACCGGGCTACACTCTGGTCTTCTTGTAGTTCAGGACTGAGGAGGAACAGAGAGAGAGACTGAGACATGTACAAAATATGTTACAAAAATAATGGTGCAATTTGTTTACAAGAGTGCATATAAAAACAGTTCAGTGCCATGCATTGTGATTATATACAATATTTACAGTGCAATCCCAAAAAGCAAATAATGATGGAAAAAACACAAAAATGGCTGCCTTCCTATACTCACAGCTCAGTTCGGGAAGAGTTCCCTTGAAACAAAAAACAAAGCCAAAATATTCACAAAGAAAATGTGTATATACAAGAAAATTGTACCAGCAAACCATACCCAAAAATAGCTCCACCAAAGCTGATGCTAGGAGGGTATTTAAATATTATCTGGACAAAAATATGCATGGGCCAAATTCTACTGTTAACACATTCACTCAAACGTTGAATTCCTTACTCACGCCATCTATCGAAAGATGACACCTGCTGGCTGGAAACTTGTTTTATATGGATTCCATATGGATCCAGCAGCCAATCCTCAAACACGTCTATTTCCCTTCACCAATAGCAGGAGACGCAGTCACTGTCACACCACACTATACGAGACGCCTTTGCAACTCCTTTATTAGTCTGCTTGGATCCTCTTGACTGTCAGCTCCTACCAGTGCTGTGGTAAATTCACTACATACTCAATGTCTATGGAATTTTTAGGTTGCAGTATTATGAAGCAAACTAATATATACCACAACTGTGAAAAAATAACTTTGATTTGAAAAATGTACTACTTGAACTTATACTTATGATACAGTAGAATCAATAAATAAATAAATCTAAATCAGGGTTAAATTCAAATATAAAACCTTTGTAATAACACTGAGGTTAATTTTTCCCCGGTGAGTCTCAGTGTCTCTCTACTTCCAATCTTTTCCCTGCTCACCCACAATTGCTGTCAACCTTTAAGGGGATTGTGTCCCAGCCACCTCATGCAGTTACCCACTGGGATGCTCAAATCCTGGCTCCATCATACCACGGCATCCATAGGATGATCTTCAAAGACCTTTAGCCAGTCTTGCTCTCTGAAAGCACAAGAGGAGCGTCCCACCACTGGGGTGCTACTCCCATCAGTCCCTGCGGGGCCACCTCCCGATCACCTCGTCTTTAGTCCACCACACTGGCTTACTCAAGAATGGGCTGGAGGAGGAGTATAGGGACCTAATCAATGACTTTGTTAAATGGTGCGACTCAAACCACCTACACCTGAACACCAGCAAAACCAAAGAGCTGGTGGTGGATTTTAGGAGGCCCAGACCCCTCATAGACCCAGTGATCATCAAAGGTGACTGTGTGCAGATGGTGCAGACCTATAAATATCTGGGAGTGCAGCTGGATGATAAATTAGACTGGACTGCCAATACTGATGCGCTGTGCAAGAAAGGACAGAGCCGGTTATACTACCTTAGAAGGCTGGTGTCCTTCAACATCTGCAATAAGATGCTGCAGATGTTCTATCAGACAGTTGTGGCGAGCACCCTCTACTACGCAGTGGTGTGCTGGGGAGGCAGCATTAAGAGGAAAGACGCCTCACGTCTGGACAAACTGGTGAGGAAGGCAGGCTCTATTGTTGGCATGGAGCTGGACAGTTTAACATCTGTGGCAGAGCGAAGGGCGCTCAGCAGGCTCCTATCAATTATGGAGAATCCACTGCATCCACTTAATAGTATCATCTCCAGACAGAAGAGCAGCTTCAGCGACAGACTGCTGTCACTGTCCTGCTCCACTGACAGATTGAGGAGATCGTTTCTCCCCCAAACTATGCGACTCTTTAATTCCACCCGGGGGGGGTAAACGTTAACATTCAACATTATACATAGTTATTATCTGTTTTTCACCTGCATTATTATCATTCTTTAATTTAATATTATTTATTGTATCAGTATGCTGCTGCTGAAGAATGTGAATTTCCCATTGGGATTAATAAAGTATCTATCTATCTATCTATCTATCTATCTATCTATCTATCTATCTATCTATCTATCTATCTATCTATCTATCTATCTATCTATCTATCTATCTATCTATCTATCTATCTATCTATCTATCTATCTATCTATCTATCTATCTATCTATCTACTCTTCCCATCATCCTGCTTTTTCCTAAATTCTGTCTTCATTTTTTCCTATCTCTTTGTCTCCTTTTCATATCTTTTCTCCTAGTCTTACTCTACTCAGGTAAGACCCATGGAGTGTCAATGCGGAAACTGGCTGGACTGATCGCATTTGCACACTCTGGGGCTGCACGGTTTTGCAGCGGGATGCACCTGTACACACTGAGCCCAAGCTGCAGCATTTCTATTTTAAAAAATCTGCACTGCCACAGACCTCCATGCTTCATCACCATTTTTTAGCACTGCTAAAACTTAAATAAAAAGGTCTATTGATTTTATAGAAAATACCATTCACCACAAGAGACAGTCATCAAAGACGAGACAGTTAAGAAAGTATCTTCAGACAAACAGAAACAACAACAAAAAAAAAAAACTTTTAATCAAAACACAGAAGCAAAAGTTTAATAGCACCATTTCCTCCTCAGGAAGCTAAGTCTTTTTAATATGAATTCCAGAAAAATATTTTTTTTGCATCTTCTTGTGAGCAAGTCTATTTTAATATTGGTTTTGTAAGCTCTGTTTGAAAATATTAATGTTCGCAGGCAAACAGGGTTAATCACACAGTGAGATGAAGTAAGATATTCTGATATATTAGTTTAATCAGCACGTATTATGGAAAACAGTTTGCATCCTTTCAGATAGAAACTACTGACTAAATTCATAGGTCCTCATCAGTTTAGAGATTCAAGTTGCTGAGGATAAAAGGCAAAGAGTTACTACTTCATTCCAACCTAAGAAACATGACTTATTTTAAAAGACATCTGCATGTTTAACTTGTGGTCCAAAAAGTTACAGTATTATTCTTGATAGTCATAGATTAAAGTCTAAATTTTGAACCAATATTTATATGGAGCAGGTAAGATCTGTTATTTAATTCAGGGCAACCTCTACCATTTTTACTGCCGTGGGAAAAAATGAAAATGTTGCACCCAAACCGTGGGGTCTTGAAGGCAATTGCTTTCCTCTGTCATGCATGTGCATCGGAGGATCGCCTTCTGGGCTCATCTGAGGTCCCTAATGTCACCTTGGGGCGAGAGGAGGGGCTTTCCTAACCGTGTTGTCTCATTCTTCCTCTAGTCCAGAGAAGACAAGGACAGCAAGTTGATGATCAGAGAGACCTCCTTATAATCAAAGACCAGGAAACATGTTTGGGCCAAGAAGCGCTAATTTTCCTGTTTTGATTTTGAGCTTGTCTTATTGTGACAACAAATGCTTGATTTGTCTGCTTAGTTCACTAAGGGAATTAAATGTGGACGAACGAGTTGGCACCCCAGCATTTACTTTGCCTGCTTCTTCCCTTGCATGATGACAACATACTATTGCAGATTGCAGAGCAGTGGGATGTGATAATCCACTTTGAGATTTTGCATGAGTTGTACATGGATGTCAAACCTAAGACTGGGGAGGGGGCGACGATATAAGCACACAGACACTCAACTATTTCATTCAGCTTCTCCTCCTTAGTGGCTTTGGCATGCAGTCATGGGCCACACAGGTGCTGACCCAGAACACAATGATGGTAGATCCACTGCTCATTACAATTGACTAAATGCTGCACCTCCTTAAGCAAACCACCTAGTTTACCTACATTGCAGAGTTGGTGCTGATTGTATAACTTGTATCATGCTTATCTTATTTCTTTTAAAGTACTGTATGTTTGATGGTTTTTACCATTTTTGATCAGATGTCTTTGCCTCTGTACAAAATCCATTCTGACAAACTAAATCTCTCTTTTCAGACACTCAGAAATGATTTGAATGGAACACACAGAGTATGTACTTGTCTATTGTATTTATACAATTCAAAGAATACACTGATACAGTACATTTTTCCATAAACTTCTAAAAGAGGATAAAATATACACACAGAATGAATCAGTTCCTCTTGAAGTGCACTTAAAAATGATATTTTTTTCATTTCACACTAAAAAAAATAAATAAAAAATAAATAAATAAACTTTTTAAATAAGAATTATGAATATACAGTTACTGCAATTGACTGTAAAACCTTTCTGCCTGTTATAGGACCTTAGGTTTCTGAAATTTAATTTATTAGCAGATATTGTTTTTCCAATGTGATGATTTATTTCAAAAGCCATGGAGTTATTTTACCATGAATTAAAAGGTATAATATAAATATACATACACAAACACAGATACTATATTTAGGGGTACCACTGAGCCCCAAACCATGGATAAAACTGACACACACAGTTGTGGGTTCAAAATAGAGGCTTTTACTATAAAATACCTCACAAAAGCTTTTTCTCTAGGTAACACAGGCACAAGCAGAAACAATATTTGTATTTCTTTCTTCCTTCTGCCTCTTCTCTCTCCATCCACCTCCCTCCTGTGAGTGTTGCCTTCCATTTTCTCGACTCTGACCCCTGGAGGAGGCCAAATGGCTTCTTTTTATGTCGGACCCGGGAGTACGTCCGGTGCCAGGGTAGAGCCTGAAGGAAGTACTTCTGGTTTAGGCAGAAGTCCCAAAAAGTAGGGTTCATCAATCCCTGCAGCACCCTCGGTGGCACCCGCAGGACCAAGCAGGACTGACCCTTGGCACTATTTTTTGATTTATCATTCTCTTGTTTTAATTTTACTAATGTTGTTTAATTTTATTGTAAGGTGACCTTGAGTGCTAAGATAGGTGCCTATTAAATAAAATGTAGTATTATTATTATTATTATTATTACAAATGCCATCATGGCCTGCAAGGTTCCTGGTGGACAGCCGGGACGCACCTTCAACACTAGATCCGGGGGAGAATCCATGGGATGCACGTTACATCCCCTGGAACACTTGGTGGCAGCCCCCTGGGTTGCATCGGGGCCTGTTTTGGGTTGGGCTCCTGGCCACCGGCAGGGGGAGCTGCAAGGCTTCCTGAGCCCATGTGTGCGGCAACGCAGCCACACTCGAAAGCGCAGCCTAATTTAGGTTAATTAATACCTGAAGCACTTCCGGGTGGGCTATAAAGGGAGCCTTCAGCCACTACTCAATGGCGCCAGAGTTGGGAGGAGGAGGACAAAGCTGCCCTGGGAGGAGTGGAGAAAAGAAAAAAGTGTGTGTTGTGTGTTTTTCTTTGGTGGTGTTTTTGGGACTGTGTTAGGGCCAGTGGGACACGGGGAAGACGTGTCCCATGGCTGAAGAAAAAATAAAACTTTTTGGTTATTTTGCCCGTGCCTCTGGTGTCAGTCTGAGTCGGTGCCAACATAGCGCCTTATCACAATATATACAGTACTGTGCAAAAGTTTTAGGCAGATGTGAAAAAATGCTGTAAACAAAGAATGCTTTCAAAAATGGAAGTGTTAATCATTTATTTTCATCAATCAACAAAATTCAATGAATGAACAAAAGAGAAATCTAAATCAAATCAATATTTGGTGTGACCACCCTTTGCCTTCAAAACAGCATCAATTCTTCTAGGTACACTTGCACACAGTTTATGAAGTAACTCGGCTGGTATGTTGTTCCAAACATCTTGGAGAACTAACCACATATCTTCTGTGGATGTAGGCTTCCTCACATCCTTCTGTCTCTTCATGTAATCCCAGACACACTCAATGATGTTGAGATCAGGGCTCTGTGGGGGCCATACCATCACTTCCAGGGCTTCTTGTTCTTCTTTACGCTGAAGATAGTTCTTAATGACTTTGGCTATATGTTTGGGGTTGTTGTCCTGCTGCAGAATAAATTTGGGGCCAATCATACAACTCCCTGATGGTATTGCATGATGGATAAGTATCTGCCTGTATTTCTCAGCATTGAGAACACCATTAATCCTGACCAAATCTCCAACTCCATTTGCAGAAATGCAGCCCCAAACGTTCAAGGAACCTCCACCATGCTTCACTGTTGCCTGCAGACACTCATTATTGTACCACTCTCCAGCCCTTCGACGCACAAACTGCTTTCTGCTACAGCCAAATATTTCAAATTTTGACTCATCAGTCCAGAGCACCTGCTGCCATTTTTCTGCACCCCAGTTCCTATGTTTTCGTGCATACCTGAGTCGCTTGGCCTTATGTCCACGTCAGAGGTATGGCTTTTTGGCTGCAACTCTTCCATGAAGACCACTTCTGGCCAGACTTCTCCGGACAGTAGATGGGTGTACCTGGGTCCCACTGGTTTCTGCCAGTTCTGAGCTGATGGCACTGCTGGACATCTTCTGATTTCGAAGGGTAATAAGCTTGATGTGTCTTTCATCTGCTGCACTAAGTTTCCTTGGCCGACCACTGCGTCTACAATCCTCAACGTTGCCCATTTCTGTGTGCTTCTTCAAAAGAGCTTGAACAGCACATCTTGAAACCCCAGTCTGCTTTGAAATCTTTGTCTGGGAGAGACCTTGCTGATGCAGTATAACTACTTTGTGTCTTGTTGCTGTGCTCAATCTTGCCATGACATGGAACTGTCTTCCACAACCTCACCTTGGTAGCAGAGTTTGGCTGTTCCTCACCCAGTTTTAAGCCTCCTACACAGTTGTTTCTGTTTCAGTTAATGACTGTGTTTCAACCTACGTGTGACATTGATGATCATAGCACCTGTTTGGTATAATTGGTTGATCATACACCTGACTAGAATCTTACAAAATCCCTGACTTTGTGCAAGTGTACCTATAAGAATTGATGCTGGTTTGAAGGCAAAAGGTAGTAACACCAAATATTGATTTGATTTAGATTTTTCTTTTGTTCGCTCACTTTGCATTTTGTAAATTGATAACAATAAACAATCATTATTTATATTTCTGAAAGTATTCTTTGTTTACAGCATTTTTTTCACACCTGCCTAAAACTTTTGCACAGTACTGTGTATATATATATATATATATATATATATATATATATATATATATATATATATATATATGAGCTGTCCCCTGCAGGGAATCAGGACAAACTTTAAAAATCAACACAAAAAAAAATGTAATTCTGGCCAAGCGGAAGGTAGGTTCACTCCAACATCTAACACGTTGGCACTGCATCTGATCGTGTTGAGCTCTGACAGGTGGAGTGTCATATCTCTGGCAGTCAGTAGCTACCCGCTAAAACACACGTAACTCTGATCTCTCTGTCAAAAATGTCAAACGTTACTCCTTAACAATCTTTAGATGGTAATGTCTGCTGAAGAAAGAGGTATTGCTAGCTAAGTAGAGGCAAGGTATGCTCCAACAAGTGGCGAGATGTAGAGCGACTCAAACAGAGGTTGGCATGTGAGTGAGGAGGGCCCTGCCCCCCCTTCCCTCAGCCTGCAGCTGCTCTCTCGGATTTGCGTAAATAAGTCAGTACTGCAAGCAAACTATGACACATAGCGCAATGACAGAGGTTGCAAAATCAACCGGAATGTTCAAGCAAATTATATGTTAAGTAGTTCTCTCATGAAAGCAAACAGACACACAGACAAACAGACAGACAGATGTTGGATTTTATTTATATAGATATAGATAGATAAGCAGTTCTTGTATTTCATTAATGCTTTATTAATATATTGTATTATGTTGCTTCTAAAAATGAGTCTGGTTCAATTACTTTGTTATAAGTTTTATATCTGGCAATGACAAATTGTACAGAAAAGTAAGGAATATAAAATAGTAGCAGCAGTGGTCTAAGAGAAACGCTACTTTGTTATAAGGAATACTTGTGTATGAATGGGTTATGGAAGCCTCACTGAAATGTCTCTATAATTATTAGCACTGTAAAAAGCAAAGGTGATAAATAATTAATTGATTGATTGATTGATTGATTGATTAACATCTACACATTCTTTCTTATGCTCTATAGCTTGTAATTATACAGGGACAATTTAGTTAATTTTTGTAATGTAGGGAGAGAATCAAAATGTACAAAAAAACACAAATAAAACCTATAATCACAAAGAGGATCATCAAACGGCACAAGACAGTAACTGGAAATAAATTCAATCCCTGTTTATAGGAGGCATACAACAGTAGCACCACACACTACACTATTCTAGTAAAATAGTTTTACTACTTAATACATAATCTTCTGCTTTCGTCAGATACTTTACCTCAGTATACAATAATGAGGAGCTCAGTATAATTACTGGCTAATAATAATTATTATTATTATTAGTATATTACTGATGAAACAATTTAGAAAAGAGCAGCAATTCATTAGAGCCTTCCAGTTTGTCTTAAGAGCTTTCAGTAGTGTTTGCAGGATTGATTTCAGCTTTAACATGGTAAAGTTACAAAAATATAAGTTTTCCATGTCATTAATAAATATATAAACTAATTATAATACTGTGTTTCTAAATGCATTATGCTTCATTTTATTTTTTACATCAGATTAACTTGAAAATGTCTCTAATTTAACCGTATCTGTCCTTTAAGTATATATAATTTGCAAATGTTTCTACTGCTTTGTTCCTCTCCACTTTTAGATGATTAATATTCAGACATGAACCTATGAAAACAACAATAGGTCTGTTTGTTCATATCTTTGTAGACAATCAAGTCTAAACCATCTTATCTCTTTCACCCACCACTGAATCATTCCTCGTTCATCAAATCTGCCATCACTCAAGGACACTTTGACAGTGAAAAGGACAATTAGACATCAAAATCCAGTTTCAAACATTCAAATCTGTTTTCATTCCAAGTGAATATACTATAATAACAGCAACCTCACATTTATTCTGGAAAAAAAAGTTAAAACTACTTCACAGCAGCGCTGTAAATAATAATAATAATAATAACAATAATAATAATAGATCAAGTTTTTTTTTCAAGAAGCCACTGATTTCAAAACAGAGTCAGATGGGGTAGGAAGTTATCTGGCCAAAAGAATAAATGCTGGAAGAGGCTCCAGTCCCTTATACATACACCCTTACCAAGATGTTTTAGACTTTATATTTAAGATAAAGAACATAGGATGAAGCCTGGAGAAAACCCACACTCCACACAAGAATTGACTGTTAGCCATCATGCAACTCAATTTTTTATACAGTATTTCCAAAAAGGTATTGGAACGCACACTTAAAGTTAACACCTTTGTGCAACATTTTTGCCTTTTTTTTTTTTTTTTAAGTTTCACCCTCTAATGTCAGAGGAGACTAATTAAGTGTACTTTTAAGATCCTTAGCATCGGCTTTGCTTTGCCCAATCAATATTTGCCAGCAATGTAGTATAAATGCACTCACCCATAACAGCCAATGCTGTGGCTTTTGTTAGCTCCTTCTTCATAGACTGCAACACTTCTAAATTACTGCCATCCAGGTTACATCTGTTTATTGTTCCATTTCCAGAACTGATCCAATACAATTTGTTTGCTGCATAATCTATGGACAGACCTGTATAAAATCCAATAAAGAAATAAATGGGATTAAACAGCTGAAAAAAATCAATGCAGAACACACAATGCATCTGATGCTATACTTAGAAATGCATCTTTTATCATTTTGATAATCGTGCTAATTTTTTAAACTTACAAAAGTGATGTAATTTATCTTAAAGAAACAATTGTCTCAAAAGTTTAAATTACTTTATATTTACTAAGTGATGTATAAATTAAATTAGACCTCCCAGAACTATTAATCAACTTAAAATGAAAACAGTAAGTGTATGAGGTTTGTAATTGAACCAGGCAGTGTGGCCTCCTGGCTAGTGTACTGGAGTGTGACGCATAAGGATATCAGTTCAGTCCCCAGTACTTCTTCGAAAAAAAGTCACTTACTCTTTCAAAGATAATGTTGTAGTAATTTACAAAATAAACAAAAGATATTGTCTTTGTTCCTATTATAAATAACTCCAGTATTTGGCAAGGAGTGCCATTTCAATGACTGTCATCCCTCTCCAGGTCTGTTTCTTGCCTTGTTACCAATATTACTGGGTTAGGCTCTGATCCCCCACAACCCTGAAATGGATTAAGTGACTTTGAGGATACGTGTCTGTCTGTATGTAACTGTTTTTTTGTGCTCCTAAGAATTACTTATAAATGCTCATCAGGTTTTTTTGTCCAGAGCCTCCTCAATACTTACTGATATGAGAACACTCTCACATGTAACATATTGTTGATGCGTCTTTTTGTCTAGTTATGCAAGATGCCAAGTTTATGGGTCCCCTATTTTTGGCTCTCTAGACCTGAAAAACCCAAATTTTTAGGAAATTAATTTTTCAACCATATTTTGTGCAGTAAACTCATAGGTGCCTTCAGCAAAAATGATCACAAGGACTTGAAGTTGTGCATTCGACATTAACCGATCCTATGGGTTCAACCGCTATTGGGATACGAGGGGACTACAGTAAGTCACTCATTGTACAGAAATTGAAAAAAAATGGGTATGAGTAATACAGGCATGAGGAGGGTTGTTTTGTGCTATTTCAAGGTTACTGATCATGAATATGATAATATTGTTGGCATTTAATTCTTTACCTAGCTCTCTAAGAGCCACTCGTAGATGGTTAAAAATGACAAATTTCAAACATATGCTTGTGGGGTATCCTTTTACACTAATTCAAGGTCAGTGAGTATGAATATGATTTTTGATCCTTTACAGGAATCTAGACTTCTGTGGACTGCTATCAGATGGTGAAAAATGACACATTTCTATTTCAGTTGGGAATATTTAGAATTCACACATTTAAACTGAACCATACATGTTAATATTTCAAATATGTGATGCAATTATTCTTGTTTATTATGTACTTCTACCTCATGAAGTAAATCATTACAAAGTATTCTGACTTTACCCTTTTTAATTTTCTGTTTCCTTACTGGGATAACAGTGTCTCATCATCCAAAAACATCCATCCATTGATCTCTTTTAGAGTAACCAGCAAACCAAAAGTAATTTGTTTGGGATGTAACAGAAACTCCATAGGAGCCAGCATGCTCTAAAGAGTGTGATATTGGCGCTTGGTTGGCACCGACCCGACACAGACTGACAACGGAGGCACGTGTAAAATAAACAAAAGAACTTTTAATTTCTTCTTCACCTGTGGGGCACGTCTTCCCTGTGAACCCCACAGGCACAACACAGTCCCAAAATACAAAGAAAAATCACCCCAAATCATACTCTTCTTTCCACTCCTCCCAGGGCAGCTTCGTCCACCTCCTCTTGACTGGAAGTGCTGTAGGTGCCCGTTGACCTACTTCTGGCAGCACTCTCGCCCAGACGGGCTTGTTAAGCCGTGCAGCTCTATGCAGCTCCCCCTGGCGGAGGCCATGGAGCCCAACCAAGATGAGCTCTGGTGTTCCATGAAAGTGGCCTTGACACAACCCAGGGGTGCTGCCAACAAAGGTTGCAAAGGACGTAGCGTGGCTCCCATGACTGCCCCCCCGGATCTAGTGACAAAGGGGCATCCTGGCCGGGCATGGGCCCGCCACAAGAGACAACGATCAGGCTGGGAATTACAGTCCCTGGATTAAATTTAATTACATCGGTTAAGACGTCCATTCATATTCAAATAAGTGGCAGACTTGAACTCATTTTATGCTGTAAAATTAACTTTCAAAATTGTAAAATCTAAAGGGATTACCTACTAGTGCACCGATTATGGACTCACAGGTTCAACTGTCTTGAGTTTGAATCGAATTTATTCAGTAAATTTGAAATATTTCCATATCCTCCTTATCCATCTATTATCCAACCTGTCATATCTTATCTACAGGGTCAAGAGGGTCTGCTGGAGCCAATCCCAGCCAACACAGGGCACAAGGCAGGGAACAATCCCCGGGCAGGGCGCCAGCCCACCACAGAGCGCGCGCGCACACACACACACACCAAGCACAGACTAGGGACAATTTAGAATCACCAATGCACCTAACCTGCATGTCTTTGGACTGTGGGAGGAAACCGGAGTACCCGGAGGAAACCCACGCAGACACAGGGAGAACATGCAAACTCCACGCTGGGAGGACCCGGGAAGCGAACCCAGGTCTCTTAACTGCAAGGCAGCAGGGCTACCCACTGCGCCACCGTGCCGCCCTATCCTCCTTATGATAGTGTGAATTTCCTGTAGATACACCTCACCTTTTTTTCCTTTAATGAAATAGGCCTGCTGATGCACAACTGTCTCTGTAGACTTTTCATGTTCTCACCATTTTCGTGAAGGTTTCTCAAGGTACTACTCTCCCACTGACATGCACTTTATGTTAATTGGTTACTCTGAATTGGCTTGGTAGAATTATTATTACAAATGTGCCTTGTGATACTGCAATCCCATCTAGCATTGCTTTCAACCATGCACCTGATAGCGTAAACCTGGATAAAGTGGGATCAAGAATTCAAACCTAGAAAAAAATGTATCTAAAACAAGGGGCTAGGGCCTATCCCAGCAGCACTTGAGTGCAAAACAGGATGCAGCTCAGTACAGGGCACAAGCCCATTGCAGGGATCCAGTCCACTGCATGTACCCACATTAAGACAGGGTCACTTCTGAATTTATACAGCAGGACCCAACGCAACTTCTAGTGGGGAAGCATGCCAATTGTAATGACTGCTGCAGTGGATGGACCTTATTACCTCTGAGAATGGCCACATGACTGTACAGGTTAAATTATTGTATATGCCATATTATACAACTAGAAAGTACATGGTTCCAAATCTGCTATTGTACAGCAAACCTAATGTGGTATGGTCTTATTCTGTGAACTAATCAACATTGGGTATAAATATATGCCCGTATTTTGGCTCATCATTCTTATATTTTTTTTTCAACTTTGACGTGGTAGAACAAACATGAAACATCAAACAGTCATCAAAACAGTTGCTCCCTTCCTTTCCTAGCTGCCACCAATGTTCCTTATTTTAAATTTTTTTGTGGTCATTGAATGTATTGTACTCCCAGTTGAGCGCATATAGCAATTAACTCTCGAAAAGTCCACGCCAATGATTAGCGGCTCACTATGATAAAATCACACCAGTTTGATTTTGTCACATCAAATCGTAAAGCTCTTTGACTGAGTCCCTGTAGATTTCTCACTATACAAGTGATCATTATACAGGCACGCTTGCTGTAAAAGTCACTGGAACAATTCATTGTGAGACACCTGCTTCAAACCCATTTCTTTGGGATTCTGCTTTGGTGTAGACATAGAAATACGTACACAATAGAGAAGGTGCCTACTCTTCTCAGTGAGCAAGCATAAGATTCAAACCCAGAATGCTGGATTCATGAGACAGAAGTGCTAACCACTGTACCAAGAAGTCACCTCGTATTCATATTTGTTTAATTAAAATAAGAAAACCATTGCATTTGTTCTGGCTGAGTACTAACCAACACTCATTGTACTTTTTTCCATTTAAGAATACTGTACTTTTAAAGAAATTGACTGCCTCTAAGTAACAGAATATACAATACAGGAAACTGTTCCTTTACTATGACATTTTCATCCTACATGATTATTATGGGACAGCTTAGCTATTAGCTAAACAAATAGGATTGATGCATTGAATAGTCTCCACTCATCTGTCAAACTTCTTATGTTCTACCATGCTGATTTCTTTCTTTTCTTTTAATTGTGAAATTGTGACCATTGTGATCTGGCACGACAGCAGCTCCAACAGTGGAATGTTTTTTATTTTAATTTTTATTGATAGGTTATTGCAGTTTCCACCACTCTGACTACAATCAAGAATCTTTCCTCATACCTGTTTATTCAGAATGAAGGATTGTTAATCATAATTCAAGGAGATTAGATTTATCATGTTAATTGTTTAGTAGAGATGATCATAAAAGAAGATTGGAAATGCTTTGTAAACTTCCCATATCCCTAAATCAACTGTTCCCACAGGTGGTCTTTTTCTGTGTAATCAAGATAATAAGCAAAGATGTCCTTTCAAGATGGAACAATTCATTTGTTTTCTTGGGGCAGTGAGGATGCTCAAATGACTTAGCTGGCAGGCTTTTTATTTATCCTTTATCTCACACAGAGGCAATATTAAAGTAGCCAAAAGCAATTGTTGATTAATTTTCTTGATTTCCAAAAGTATAAGATAACTGTACAGTAAGTGCTTAAAATTAATGACTTCTTTCTTCATAGCACCCCAGCATAGCGTATGTTAACAAAGATAACTGATTAACTGCACTGTACATGCTGCTTCAGGTCTAAGGGATTAATGCCTTATCTTTGAAATTTGCAGTTTTTCATCTTTTATCATTAAGCTGCACTGTGCTATAAAAAAGCAAGTTTACAGATGGGTGAAGGATATTTGAAAGCAATAAATTATATTTTCATTATGATGCATGTAATTGCCCCAAAAAATGAACTATGCTTTTACTTTTCTGCGGAGTACAATGTCAGAATAGGTCTGAAATTTATTACATTTATACAATAAGAATTATGTATTCTTGTGGAACTGCTGAATTAGAATTAGAGAGCTATGTGATTGTTCAGGAATTAGTTACTCAATCAAACGTATGCAAAATATGACTGCTTATGAGAAGCAGTGGTTAGTACTGTTGTCTAATGTCTGTATGGACTTTGCACCCCACATTTTCTCCAACATCCCAAAGGCACCCTGTTCGATGGTAAATTGAAGCTTAAGACAATGATGTGAGAACAGTTTTTGTATGGCATGAAATGAACTATATTGCTTACTCTCATATCTGGAGGCTTACGTCACTGCTCATTATCTAATGGGCTATTATTACATACCAGCTATGTAAGCCCGTGTTGTAGAAAGGCCGGGATCCTAGAAACCATGGATTCTGGCACGTCAATCAATCGATTTAATCAGTTGTGTATTAGAGGCTAAGCAAGTTTCTCTTTTCTTGGCGGTTCACTTTGTCAAGAGTCTCTTTCTTTGAGCTTCATGCTGTACTCACACTTCAGACAGACAGACACACACACACTTCCACGCTGATGATATATGGAGGGATTATACTATATTTGACTAATCTGATTTTTTTCTTTTACTGCTAATGGGAGATTATGTCTGGAATGAAAACAAATTTTATTTCTTTTAATGAGTTGTGACAGATAAACTGGTGTCCCAGCTAGTATGGTCACCGCTCCCTTATCTGGCCAGGAGGCCTTGACAATGGAAGGCCAGGGAAGGAATGATATCTCCTTTCCATGCCAGGATGTGGAGGTGAAAGGATGTGCAAGCAGCCACATTGGGAGTGCTGTCCTAACAACCACTGAGCAGCTCTTGGAAACCTGGAAGGTCAGCATATTGGCCATCTGCCTGCTGTGGCCATAATGTTCACCCTGTACACTGGGTGGCATCATCCCATCTGTCAGGCCCCAGTACGGAATCCTGTAGGGAAGCGTGGGTATTGCAGTCCCTATCAGGCTATGTGGGGGCCATCAGTGGGAGCTCTTTGATACTGATGTTACAAGGACCATGGTCGTCCTGCCTGACCTGGAAATGCTTCCAGTACTCCGGGGTCTACAGTATAATATTATTGCCTAATGTTTTATATACTGTATTAACTTCCTTTTTATTAAATTTTGTAAAGCACTTTGAGCTGCACTGTTTGTATGCACATGTGCTATATAAATATGTAGCGCGGCTACATAATGATAGATATATTCTGTGTATGTGCTGAGTTGCATTTCGTTTCATCGTCCTGTTTACTATCCGTTATATGTGTGTATCAGTAAATGATTTCCCCATAAATGAAAAGGGGAAGGATGATGGAGGGAGACCGCTGCCCCGAAAAGGAAATCACCTGTTGGATCCACCAGTTACATCCAGGATATTTTGCATTTAAACAAGAGGAGCGAAAGGCAAGAGAGAGTCGAAGAGAGAGGGAGAGAGGAAGGAAAAGAATCATTTTACAGATATTTCAACTCAATTCTAAACATCGTACCAGTCCATTACTTGCTTATTCAGGATCCAGATTTTTAACACAACAGCCAGCACTGGGAAACCCTGGGGTTTGGACTTTTGCCAACCACTGCCGAGGACACTTATGATGAGGTCGTGTTTTTATTTTTTGTATTGTCAGGAGGAAGCAAGGACTCATTTATCATTTTCATTTCAACTGTTTTATATAATAATTAGTCACTGGTGTCACTGGGATAGTGGTGTTTTGTGCACACATATATATATTATTGAATACCAGTAACGGCGCACTGCACGATAACATGTGAATACGCTTGACTTGAGCATTCATAATTTTCCTAATCCTTCTCTGTACGTTTAGCATTCATTTGCTCAGAGGATGATGCGCTTGCTGCTTCCTGAGCAGCTCTTTACTCCACCCTAGCGGCCCGCGTCTTCTCTTCTTTCGTCAGCATCTTTTCGCATTAAAACTGATTAAGTCAGTGTTTGTGTTGCAATTACATAGTACATTTTCCTCAGTTTTTCACTTAAGTTGGTACATAAGTCTTCAATCTGCCCCAAGAATGATTTAAGATATGAAGAGGTAGGGAAAGTGATGGCGAAGGAGGTAGGGATGAGAATGGAGCCCATAAGCATGCGCTGCATGGCCGCCCTGCTGGCCGCTGCCAAGAGTTAATTCTACAATAAAATAAAAATAAAAAAAGGAATAACCTCGGAGGTCAATCATCACCCCGAAAGTGGATAGTAGACGTCAAGTAGTATATGTGTACCAAATTTCAGGTCAATAGTTCAAACGGTTTGCGAGCTACAGGTGATTTAAAATCCTGGACAGACAAACGAACAGCCACAATAGCGCATTATATATAAAGAAATTTGTCTGTCCTCGTGTATATTTATATTATTCAATGTCAATATATCCATATGTGGTTTTACATATCTTTCTACTTTTTGTTTGTTATTTTGTCGTGTCTGGAAAAATAAGACAATCTGTAAGGAGTACGGCTTGTTACTAAATAAAGAAGCCACAGGTTATCCAAGGAATAGCCTTGGTAGTGTAGTGGCTGGTCTGGGTAAGGGGTCGGCCATTACAAATAAATGTTGTTGTTGTTGTTGTTGCAGTTAAAAGAGAGCCCTCCACTTGACTCAGAGAGAGAGTCTGAGTCAGGTGTGGAGGAGAGACTGGAGGTGTAGAAAAAGAAAAGGAAAGGAAGAAAAAAAAGAGAAAGAGTATTGTGAACAAAAGAAGCCTGTATGAAGGTATCGTTTAAATTAAAAGCACTTATTTGGAACTGGGACTGTTGTGGTGCAATTGTGTCTGGGCTTTAGAGCTCCCCCTACAGGCCACAGAGTATAACACAGTAATCAAAGCCAACAAGTTAAGATACTGCATGTTTCTATACAATTTAATGCTAAAATTAAATTAGAAATGGCTAGAAATGGCTGCATTTCTAATTTTGTTACTTGCCATCAACACTCTACACTGTGTTGTATCGTTTAAACTAGGGCCAGAATCTGTTGACTCTAAATATCTCATGTTTAAGAAGACTCAGCTAATATAAACCCTGTTTTACAACTGCATACCAATAGTTTTTAAGATGATTAATGCTGATTTCACAGCTAAACTAACAAGTTGACAGAATATCAATAAACACAGAAGCCATAATATTGTTAAAGTGTCACATTATATGAGACCTAGGCTGTGCTTTTACCAGCAAGGGCAAAAAAAGTTCAAACATAATAAAATAATGGATATACCATATTCAATATGCCTAATGAGAGTGAGAGACAGAGAAAAGAAACTGCAGAAGCATTTTTAAAGATTTGTATTTTGGTACAGTGCATTTTTACACTATAAGAAAGGGTAATATTTTAGTTTAGGTACTGCAAAATGTATACTGCATAGAGCCTCCGCCATTGTGAAATACGTCCTCCACCCATTAGATAGATAGATAGATAGATAGATAGATAGATAGATAGATAGATAGATAGATAGATAGATAGATAGATAGATAGATAGATAGATAGATAGATAGATAGATAGATAGATAGATAAAGTCCTACATGGAGCTGCTGGAAAGGCTGCCACTCACAGCGGCGCCTATTCTATTCTATCCTGTTACACACCATTACACAACCTGTTTGACCTCCTACCACTAGGCAGAAGATTCTGCAGTATTCGGAACATTACAGTATATCAGTATAGTATATCACCCAGCACCATAGCCCTATAACACTTACATTCTGCATTTTACTATAGACATTAAGTTTCAGAGTCTTGCCTTTTCTTTGTTACTTTGTATTGTTGCACTGGTTTTGGTAATGTTATGCTATTTGTTAAATTTATTTATGCACCTGGGACTGTAAGAAACAAAATGTAATTAAACCATGCATGTGCATGAATGACAATAAGGTTGAACTGAGTTGAGTTGATTTACTATTACCTTAACACACTTTTTTGGATCTTCACAACACTTACTAAGCATCAGCGAAGTGTTTATTTATCTCTGCAATGTCACCTGCTAAAAAAAACTTCACTTTGGATTGGTCTAAGGTGGCTTAACAGAGACACATTTCTTTTTATATTGCACATTTAGTAGTAGACCTGTGAATCCTTTAGATTAACAAGCAATGTTATCATCATGTGAATATGCCACACAGCACATTGATGAATAACCTAACTACTGATGTTCAGAGGCGGCCTTAGGGGTGTGCGGGGGTCTAGGGCTGACCAACCTCAGGTGAGGCCAGTTACGTCAAATGATGTTACCAGTATGTGTGGACTGTATAAACTTGCATGCAAATTTAATAAAATAATGCATTATTTAATAAAATAATGTTAACATAATAATGTTAACATACACTGGATTTTCTCATTACAGTATTTAGCTACATTTTTTGCAAGATAGCATACAAACTTTATCAAAATATAACTTGACAAATCCGCTCAAGTAGGACAAGCGAACCTCAAAAGCAGGGCCCCTTTAGGCGCAGGGACTGGGGTGGTCGCCCCACTTGCCACCCCCAAACGCCACTCTTGCTGATGTTTAATAAGTGTTAGGGAGATCTAAAGAAGCCTTTGTTAAGATCTTGTTACATAAGAGTAAATGAGTAATAGATGCATTTTTGCAGTACCTAAACTGAAGTGTTACCCAAGAAAATAAGCTTATGCTGAAAACTAAATCCAAAGCCTTAGAGTTATTTAAAAGTTCATCATTCTTTTAAAAACCTTACACTGCTCAGTAGGTCATTATTTTCAACGCATCTGTTCACTGTTTTTGTAGAGTGCTATTTCTGTTCACAAGATCTTTACCACTGAAGGTGCTTTGTGGAGATTTTGACTTTCTGCTCAAAGCATGACTTTTTGAATCACTAAACAGCATTAGCTGAGGCTTAGGGTTGGATTTTAAAAGACTGAAAAACAATTTAACCAGTTTAAAAACTGCAGGTTTTTTTTGCCCTTTAGATATTCTCTCAATGCAATAAAATAATTTGAATTTTCAGTGAACTCTTCTTTTGAAGTGTAGCACTTTAGATTGTGTGGAATATTGAAAGTAAGCTACCTCCTTAAGCAGATGGGCATCTATAATATATCGTATGTATTGTGTGATAATCATAGAGTAGAACGCTAACTACACAGGGTAATTTGGAAGATTCACCAAAATGGCATCAAACAGTATAGATAAGATGGGAATGTACTACAAGCAGTGAGGATTGTCATTGTAGATTTTTATGGAATATTTATTAATATTGTTATATTTCCATTAAAATTTTTCATGGCTTTACTTTTGCATATACAGAAGCTTGTGAAAAAAGCGTAGACATACTGAGAAGGAAATAATTCATTTAAAAAATATATTACTTTAAAAAAAGCAGCTTTATGTACAAGTGCTAAAAAGAAATCTTAATGATAAATGTAACAACAGAAGTTATAATTATTAATGAAAAATGATTACACACAAGGCAATAAGCACTGAAAATGTACCTGAAACATATATTGTCTGGGCTCAAAGTAAATTTGTAAAGATAATAATATTAGATAACCACAACATTGCAGTTATTTTAAAGCAAAACAGATTTTTATAAATGTGAATCATTCCTACAAAATGCAAACAAGGCACAACAGTCATGATGCCATGTAAATGATTTCCAGAGCCTGACCAATAAAAAAGAACCATATCATCTTCTTTTGTTAATGATCTCAGGCAAGACCAGGTGCTAAGCAACCATTACTGCAGCAAGAAAGGTGTGGGAGCAAATGGCTACAAAGTCTTTGCTATATGCTGTGCATTCAAAAAATAACCTGACTCTTTTACTTTCTGCATATTTTATTGTGATGTGAATTTAGTTTTAAATTAATGAACTTGCCATTTTGCCTATCAATCTACACTCAACCCATAACAACAAAGTGAAAATATGTTTTTGGAAAGTTTTGCAAAAGCATTTAGAATCAAAAATTGAAATATCACTTCATGTAAGTGTTCAGACCCTTAATTCAGTACTTTGCAGAAGCCCCTTTGACAGAAATTACAGCTTCACATCTACTTGGGCATGTCTCTCGCAAGTTTTACACACCTGAATTTGGGTAGTTTATCCCATTCATCCTGTCAGATCCTCTCAAACATTAGATTGGATGGGAAGTGTCTGTAACCAGTCATCTTCAGATCTCTCCACACATGCTCTACTGGGTTTAACTCTGGGCTTTGGCTGGGCCACCCAAGGGCAGTCAGAGATTTGTTCCAAATGCCTCTCCAGTGTAGTCGTGATTGCTCTGGGTCATTGTTGTGCTAAAATGTACTGTCACCCCTGTCTGAGGCCTTGTGCATTCTGTAAAGGTTTTCTTCAAGGACCTCTCTGTATTAGGCTGTATTTATCCTTCCCTGAGTTCTGACCAGTCTTCCTATCCATGCTGCTGAGAACACCATCATAGCATGGTGTTGCCACAGCCATACTTCACTGTAAGATTGGTATTAGGTAGATGATGAGCAGTGCCTGGTCTTTGCCAGACATTATGTTTGGAGTTCTGCCCAAAGAATTACATTTTTGTCTCATCAGATTGCATTGGTTTGGACATGTGCAGAGGAGAGATGCTGGGTATATTGGGAGAAGAATGCTAAGGATAGAGGTGCCAGGCAAGAGGAAAAAAGGAAGGCCTAAGAAGAGGCTTATGGATGTGGTGAGAGAGGACATGCAGGTGATGGGTGTAACAGAACAAGATGTAGAGGACAGAAAGATATGGAAGAAGATGATCCACTGTGGCAACCCCTAATGGGAGCAGCCGAAAGAAGAAGAAGGAGAAGATTATGTAGATTGTAGATTGATGTGCAAAAATTGAATATTTTTAAACTTAAAATATTTCATTTAAAATATTGATTCACTGATGCAATGTCTTACTTGTGTTTCTGAATGGATGTGTAGTAATTTTCTCAAACTAAATAAGGAGAAAACAGAAATTTTAGTGATTGTCAAAAATGGATATAATGAGGTTATTAGATATATATAATGAGGTTACTAGATATAAACTTGATCCATTACGATTAAAAGTCAAGACGAAAGTAAAGAATTTACGGGTAACTATTGAATCTGACCTGAATTTTAAATCACATATTAATCAGATTACTAGGATAGCATTTTTTCACTTAAGAAATATAGGAAAAGTTAGTCCTCTTAGGACTACCCAAGAAAGACATCAAGTGATTGCAGCTAGTGCAGAATCCAGCTGCTAAAATATTATAGGAAAAGAAAATACAAGCACATCTCTCCAGTTTTGATGTCACTACATTGTTTACCTGTGTAATTTAGAATTGACTTTAAAATACTGTTTATAGTTTACAAAGTCTTAAATAATCTCGTTCCATCCTATATTTCAGAATGTTTTACACTTTACACTCCAAATCGTAACCTTAGATCTTCAAATGAGTGTCTACTTAGAATTCCAAGAGCTAAACTTAAAAGAAGTGGTGATGCGGCCTTCTGCTATTATGCACCTAAAATCTAGAATAGCTTACCAATAGAAATTCACCAGTCTAATACAGTGGAGCACTTTAAAAACTGCTGAAAATACACTACTTTAACATGGCTTTCTCATAGCTTCATTTGAGTTTAATCTTGATGCTCTGTATATTCAATTAATTATTATCCATGGTGGCTCTAAAATCCGTACTAATCCCTACTTTCTCTTCTGTTCTTTTTCCAGTTTTCTGTGGTGGTGATCTGCGCCACCACCACCTAATCAAAGCACCGTGCTGTCCCTACATTGATGGATTAAAGACCAGAAGTTCCCATGACCATCATCATCAAATTCTTCCATGAGAACCCTGAATACAATGAGGACTGATTGAGGTCATTTATGTTAGGTAGAATGCCTAGAGGGGGCTGGGTGGTCTCATGGCCTGGAACCCCTGCAGATTTTATTTTTTTCTCCAGCCGTCTGAAGTTTTTTTTTTGTTTTTTCTGTCCTCCCTGGCTATCTGACCTTACTTTTATTCTATTTTAACTAGTGTTCCCTAATTTTAATTCTTATTTATTTTGTCTTTTTTTCTTTCTTCATCATGTAATGCACTTTGAACTACATTATTTGTATGAAAATGTGCTATATAAATAAATATTGTTATTTATAACTTACAATATAATCATTAAATTTTTATAAATTGTAAAATGAATTCTATTAGTCCAGAGTGAGAAATGAAAATATAAGATATCCTATAAGATCTCTTAGACTTGAGAGCAACAATGACACCATAGACCACAGTAGTCTTAGAAATTGCATTAGACAAAGGGTGGCTCTCTTTGGCAGTATCTTAAATCGGTTTCAGTTTTATTGATTTAGTTGAAAATTCTTTGTTAGTAGTGGTGATTGAAGCTCAGGGATCCATGATATTGTATGCAATGTATGACAAGGGTCTGTTCTGGGCCCATTGTTTTTATTTCTAATCTATATGCTACTATTATACCAGATTATTTCAAAACACAAGGTAAACTACCACAGCTATGCAGATGACACACAGCTTTACTTATTTATAGCCCCTGATGAGCCTGGCACATCCAATGTCTGATGCAATGTCTTTCTTGTATTTCTGAATGGATGAATAGAAAAAAACTAAAATCTTAGTCGGTAGTAAAAATGGAAATAGCGAGGGTATTTGAAATAAACTTGATCCCTTAATATTAGCCTTAATAATCCAGATTTACGTTTGATCATGGACTCTAAGAAAGATATTAACCAGTTGAATTCATTTCAGAGTGCAGCAGCAAGAATCTTAACCAGAAAAATAAAATCTGAGCACATCTCTCCAGTTTTATTATTAGTACATTGGCTAGGATTGATTTTAAAATACTACTAGTGATATAGTAGTATTTTGCTACTTCTTATATTTTGGAGTGGCTGTACCCTTATATTCCCAATTATAACCTAAGATCTTCTAATAGTGGCTTGCTTATAATTCCAAATGCATAAAAAAGTGGTGTGAGAGCCTTATGTTCAGTTATGCACCAATAGTCTGCAATACTTTACGGATAGAAATATGCCAGGCTAACACTATGAAATATTTTAAAATCATCTAAAACTCCATTTTTTTAAATTTGGCTTTTCATAGCAGTATGTTAATTCTATTTCTAATAGATTATTTATGCATAGAAATATTCTCCATTAATTTGTAATCTTCATTAATCTCTACTGATCAAAGTACTGTGCAGTCACCTGTGATGTTTGAAGGAAAACGTGCCACCTGTCCATGACACATACTGCACTGAATCCTAGAGTCTAGGATGAAACTTCAAACAACAATACGGGATGACTTAAGTACATTTATTTTAAGTTGAATGTCCAATGGGGGCTGGCTGGTCTTTTGGCCTTGGAACTCCTGCATATTTCGTTTTTTTTGCTCCAGTATCTCGCTAGCTGGAGTTTTTTGTTTAAAATATTTTCTGTCCTCCTCAGATTTCTGAACATAGCAACAGGTTATAATCATTAGAGACTTAAAAACATGTCGATAAAAAAGGACTCTTCTTAATTGCAAATTTCAGCATGGCATTTATTTATTCATATTCGGATCTATTTTTTAATTTCTTTTGCATTTCTTGAAAAGTTTTTGTTTGACATCTTGCACAGTAAACCACTTTGAGCTACATTCTTTGTATAGCAATATGCTATAGAAATAAATGTTGCTGTTAATGTCTGTTTATAGACTGGATAGTGAAAGTGGTGTGAAACGTGTAGGATCTGCTATTAAAACTATTTACCATATATTTCTTAGAAGTATAAGTCAAGATATATTTTTGCTTTAATTTTATATTAATACAGTTTGTCAGTATATTTTAAACAATGGTACTAATGACCAAATTCAGCATTGCAACTATAAATGATAAAATACTGTATATAGCTTTTCCTAGTGTTGGAAACTGTACTATTATTATTATTATTACGTTGGTATGACATCTGTGTGAACACTTTTTAAAAGAACATGTTTGGCCACATAATGAGATGAGTATATTATTATTATACAGAGTTTGTGCATAAATCAACTTGAGCAGTGGATTAAAAATGCTTTGTGTAAAATGCATTAAAATATTTCTTTTTCTAGAACTTTAAACATGCTGCAAGAAGAATGTGGTTATGTAAGTATTTTGCAGACATGACACAAAGGTTTGGAAAGAATGATAAAGTAGTTCTGATAAATGTATGCTTGCTTACTGTATGCTTTTGAAAGCATGTTTAAAGTGTTGGTAAAGGTTTTGAAAAAGTGTTACACAAAGGCTAATAATGTTACCACAATGAGCAACTTCAGTTACCATTGCTCTCGGTGAAAAAGATGACTTTTCTTCATGGCATGCAGCTTCTCTAAAATCAGCTGGCAAAAACTGACAGAATTCTTTTATATTGTGTTATGCCTTTTACTTATGACAAATACACTAAAGAATTGATTGGTGAATAACTTTGTATATGCATACCAGCTCACATAACACATTTTGCTGTCACAGATAGGTTTTAGGTTGTGTGCTATTCAGTGCAATATTTTTTTTTTTATTTTACTTGGGTGGCACAGCAGTTAGTGCTACTGCATCATGGATCCAACATCTTAGGCTCAGACCCCACAGTCTGAATCTGCACATTCTCCCTGTGTCTGTGTGGCCTTTTCTCTAGTTATTTCGATTTCTCTCCCATATCACAAAGACAGGAAGGTTAGGTTAATGACAGATTCTACTGTGGCCCTCTGGATGGCCAGCTGTTTTGTCTAAGATTGGTTCCTTCCTCACGACCTGGATTGAACTGGATTAAGAATATTTGTGAATGTTACATCTTTCTATTATAATAAAAAAATCCTGGGATGAGACGAGACTTTTTAGCCTGGGACGAGATGTGATCTTTTGAAGAGAGACACTTTCACATCCCGCGAGACTAGACATTGTGCCAAGAGATTTAACGACGCCTGGAGCCGGAAATAAAAGACAAAGAGTAGATGAAAAAGTAGAATGTCATAAAGAATTCAGAAACGTTGGTGCAATACACATGCAGAGCAGGTTAGAGATAATGAAAGTACTAAAATTTTCAAAGTCTCAAAAAAATGATAGTAAAGATCGCATTAGTGCAAACAAACAGAAATTATTACTCAGTGAAATAACAGAACAATGAAAAGAGATCAGATATATTGTTCGGATTTAAACTTTAAGTCAGAGATTTGTAGATCACATAATTCTTGTTGCCATCAGGGAAAAGTAGTGTTTCTTCCCAATGAAGAGGCATATCCGCGAGAATTAAAAGATTTGTTGTTTGGTGAAAGTGAAATCCACATACGCGAGCAGCAGAGACGTGAAGTGCCAGGTGTGTAGCGCAGGCCAGGGGGGTTGGCAAGCGAAGTGAGCAGGGGGCAAAGCCCCCTAGTTTCACATAGGAGCAAAGTATTGCACATCTGAAAATATTCTGAAAGAAATGAAACAAATTGTAATACTTGGGAAAGTCTGTTGATTTAAAACATTTATTTTCAAAAATACTATAAGGATCCTATTGTCCAAACAGAAGTGATTGATGTGCTACAACTGAGAGCTGAAAGTTGTAAGCAGGTGAAGAAAAAAAAAAAACGTGCTTTATGGTCAGGGGCAATAGATCAAGATAAGGAATCACAAAAAAAATCACATTTTTTATTAAGTGAAGTGTTTCCTTTAGGAAGAGCTGTTAAAATCCAAACTGTTCTTTAGGATGGTAATTTCTTTTTTAATCTGTTTTCCTGTACAATAAACTATAACACATCTTTGTAGCAAACACTTTACTGCACATTGACTAAAACACAGCAAAGATTCAAATACATTTTTTAACATATAAGTTATTCTTATTGTAAATACTATTTCCATTATAAACGGTACAGTAAATTCCAAAAAGCGAGGCCATGGGATTCAGCATTATATAAACCCATGGCTCATCTGTCTTGTAGGTAATTAGAGCACATAAGGATCAAAAGCAGTCAATCAATCCACTGTTACAAGCAATTCTTTCAGTCAAATAACTATGGACAGTTTTTGTTGTGTAAGAATTTCCAATGGGATCTAGAGCTGAGCAATTATTTCCCCCAGCCAAGAAGAAACCAAACACACCTGCTGTGATATAGATAGGATTAGCATATTACTTGTGGAAGAAAGAATATCCCTAAGCGGGAAATTGCAATACATTACAGCTGTATCTATCCAGAACAAAAGTCACAAGTACTTCAAAGGAGAAAATGGATTCAAATCAGTAGTCAAGCACTTTTCATTTATTAGAATTTTTGTATCATTTGCTTTACACTGCTGAATAAGTCATGTGAATGTTACCATGGCCCTAGTCATGTTGTAAGCACATCAGACACATTTTGATAAGCATGTTGTTGACTGCATAACATAGTGACAAGAAACTACCAGTGTAAAGTGACAATTTCCTTCACAAATCCCCACAAAATGCTACTAGAGTGTTGTGATTACTTCATGAGAAGGATTGCTGTTTGCCCAGATCAACAGGATACATATGAAGTGGTTTGGCATATCTTACAGATGGTCAACACCGAAATGAGACTCAAAAACAGTCCCAGGACACCCTAGAACAATTATATCTGACCAATTCGTGGGAACAAGCTGGTCTGCCCAGCTTGTCAAAATGTCATTGCAACCATCATCAGCGTATGAGATCAGAAAATCACTAAGCACATTAGAACAATCAAGACAAGAACTGGCCATTCAGCTCAACAAAGCTTGCCAGTCGTAAAATAATTCTACTAAAATAATATCAAGCCTAGATTTGAAAGTCCCTAAAGCCCTACTGTCTACCACGCTACTTGGTATCTTATCCCATGTGTCTACAGTTCTTTGTGTAAAGAAAAAACAGTCTCAATACACTGTACTAATTCCCTTCATAATTTTAAAAACTTCAATCATATCTCCTGTTAGTCTTCTTTTGCTTAAACTAAAAAAGTTCAGCTTTTTTGATCCTTCTTTATAATTCATCCGTTTTCTAATGCTGCTATGTCCTTTTTGTAGGCAAGAGACCAAAACTGCACACAGTACTCCAGATGAGGCCTCACCAGTGCATTATGAAGCTTTTGCATAACCTCCATGGACTTGTACTCATACAGTACATTAATTCCTAATGTTACAGAAAAGTAACAAGTTCATTTACTAGTATAATATATATATACTAGCCAACCCGCGGCGTAGCATACACCGCATAATTATGTATTGATGGGTGAACACTTCCTGAAAGACACAGTTGTTCAAATGGGGTTGGTTTTGAGGATACGACTGTAGGTGAATGAAAAGATGGAACTCTGGAGAGGGCAACATACAATACAGCGTTTTACACGCTGCATAAAGCTATTCACATCGAAGCATAGACACTGCTAAGACCATGGGATACCCATCACAAACTGTTTTACACGCTGCATACAGCGATTCACATCTGCGACAAACAAATTGTTTTACGTGCTGCATACAGCGATTCACATCCGCGACAAATATGATTCTTCTTAGATGGTCCTGTCGCGTCCACCCTCGCTCTCGAAGCATACACACTGCCTGGTCATGTGCCCGCTCGCAAGAGCAACTAACAGAGACCCGCCCACCAACTGTAAGACCATGGGATACCCCTCGCAAACTGTTTTACATGCCGCATACAGCGATTCACATCCGCAACAAACAAACCGTTTTACACGCTGCATACAGCGATTCACATCCGCGACAAACATGCTTCTTCTTATGGGGTGGGTTTGAGGATACGACTGTAAGGGAACTGTGGAGAGAGCAACATACAATTGTCCGTGACTGAAAACTGGAGGACCGCCACCACGCCCCCACTTCCCAGAGCGAGGGACGGGGCTGGACAGCAGTCGCGCGTGGAGGGTGGAATGGGGTGTGAGGGGAAGGACGCCTAGTGAGGACAATGTATTGATGGGTGAACAGCCATTTCTTAGTCATCGTTCAGTATGCACTGCCTGCTCATGTGCCCGCCCCAACTCCTCACCTGAATTGGTTTCGTCTGTGTACAGTCCACATGCACTTGTGAGTCACGTTAACTATTCATTTTCCAAACATCGCCTCACTCATTCGGTTTCGCATCTGCTACAGTCCACATGTTTGTCCAGGCTGGGTTAGGTTTCCCGTGTTGAGTGTAATTAAGCTAAAGGCTCCAAACCTGGTGATGCCCTTCCGTCAATTCCTTTAAGTTTCAGCTTTGCAACCATACTCCCCTCGGAACCCAAAGACTTTGGTTGCCCGGTGGATCATGGGAATAACGCCACCAGATCGCCAGTCGGCATCATTTATGGTCGGAACTATGACGGTATGTGATCGTCTTTGAACCTCCGACTTTCGTTCTTGATTAATGAAAAAATTCTTGGCAAATGCTTTTGCTCTCGTGCAAATTGTTGGTGGGCGGGGCTCTGACGTGCGTGTGCCATGGTCAGATGCTTAGTGAATTGTTGGTGGGCGGGGCTCTGTGAGTTATCGTGCGTGGCTCTGTCGTGCGTATCACACGGTCTGTCTTGCGTGCCCTGGTCGACAAACAAACTGTTTTACACGCTGCATACAGCGATTCACATCTGTGACAAATATGACGGCTGCCCGGCGGGTCATGGGAATAATGCTGCTGGATCGCCAGTCGGCATAATTTATGGTCGGAATTATGACGGTATGTGATAGTCTTCGAACCTCCGACTTTCGTTCTTGATTAATGAAAACATTCTTGGCAAATGCTTTCACCCTCGCGCGAATTGTTGGTGGACGGGGCTCTGTCGTGCGTGTGCCATGGAGACAAAAGCGCCCTTCGTGGTGTTTGTTGCCTGGAGAGTGAGGGTGGACGCGGGCCGGGGAATAAGGAGTGTTGTGTAGACAAACGTTTTCCGTGTTCCTGCAGGACCATCTAAGAAGAAGCATGTTTGTCGCGGATGCGAATCGCTGTATGTAGCGTGTAAAACAGTTTGCGATGGTGGATGCAGTCGTGCGTCGTAACCGAAAAGTCAACGTGGCTCAAAGGTGCATGTGGACTGTAGCAGAGACGAACAGGAATGACGCCGTGTTTTGTGAGTTGCAGCCTGCCAGTTGGTGGGCATGGCCCCGTCCTGCGTGCTCCATGGGTGTCTTGCTCGCTGGCGGCGTATTGAATTATATATATAGATTATTAGAAAAACTATAAATAATACATCATATTTTAAAGTTGCATTTAGAGAAACTTTTCAGTTACAACTTTGTCTGTCCTTAACAAAATAGCACACAGGAGGCTGAACACCCCCATGCTCTTACAGTACATAACATTACATATTACTGAACTGTGTAGGATAAAATGAATACATTGTGAGGGGAAAAATGTCCATCTTTCACTCATTTACCTTCATATGCACTTTAACTTATAAAGAAAGTCCACCTGCAATTTTAAATGATAAATTAATATTACAAATAAATAGGATAATAATAATTTCTGCACTGCTACATTGAATTATTTAGACCAGGGCACTTAGGAGGTTTCATTTTCTTGAAATGTAGCTCCCAGGAGTTGAGTGACCCATTTTATAATAGTTTTGTCAAGAATCATAATTTGGATTGTCTGGGAAGTAGATTTCTACCTTAATTACCAGGAGTGGTAGTAAACAAGTAAAAATACAACATTATAACAAGTATTAGAATTTAAGAAAAAAGCTTTATTTACCAACTGGTTCCTTTTGATTCTGGTGCAAGATTTTACTATTACTTCCATCCATGTTTGCCATATTTATTGTATTTCCATCAGTCCAATAAAGTTTCCTAAAATCAAATGAAGTTGTGTAAATAAATAAAGCAAAGAGTTTACCTCATCTTCAATGAGCCAGCTGTTTACAACGTAAAGCAAAACCTCTAAAACAAGAAAATGATTTGAATCTTCACTTTGCCCTTTCCTATCCTCACTTCATTCCCACAACTTCTTCACAATTTAATAGCTTCAGAATGTCATTTCTCACTGTTCAGCACAGTTTTAACCACATGTCCTTAAGTGTGATCCCCTCTCTCCCAGAACCCAATTTGCAGTTACAATCTGAGGCATTAAATTAGGAAAGTATATTATAATATGATGGCACTTGGGCTCTCAGCGTCAGTTGGCATCAGCACATACGGTAGGACTCATTAGCTAAATTATACAAATACAATCTTCATTACATTTTAGCATTTCAAA
This sequence comes from Erpetoichthys calabaricus, assembly GCF_900747795.2. Taxonomy (NCBI): domain Eukaryota; kingdom Metazoa; phylum Chordata; class Cladistia; order Polypteriformes; family Polypteridae; genus Erpetoichthys; species Erpetoichthys calabaricus. The sequence goes on from NC_041401.2 coordinate 47,949,412, forward strand.
ACTTAAAAACAATAATGCACAATTCAAAACAGGATGCTTAAAATAAATAGATTTATTCATCAAGACTAAAGGCCTTCCATCTAAATATTTTTCTCTAATGGCTTTTGTCAACTCCTACATCCTGAAGCTTTTTGTGTCCTCATATATTGAATTATCTTTAAACCAGAAAAAAACAAATCCTAATTTAATAACAAAATAAAAAAGAAACAATTTGCTTAAAGAAGGCAATGCAAACATAAAAGCAGAGAATTCAATGAGTCTTGTAACATTAACTATTACCACATTTGTCCTATAGTTTAAAAGCTGTACCTAATGTCACCTTCAAATGTTTTATAGAGAATGCATTGAAGTGGCAAATGCACTTTTAATTACTCTAGCATAAAAGGTTAATAAACTTGAAAGCAGTAACTACCAATAACTGTGGAAATGTGATTGGATTATCCTCATTTTTAAATTAGAGTAAATTGAGAATCTTTTTTAACAACAGAAAAAAAACAACAGTTGACCTTTAATAGTCTTAAATCTAAACAACATTTAAAGTAATGGAGCACCTGTTAGTGGACAAAATTATAACTTTAGAAAATTAAGAAAATTTCCAAAATGGTAATACATTGGAATGGATTTTTTTAATTTACTTCAAAAATACACTCATTTCACAAAATTTGACTATATGTAGAATTAGAGTTATCCCATGACCTATACAACCCAAAAAGTTAAAAGCAGGTTAAAATGTAACATGCAACTAGAACATCATTGTGTATAAGTGAGTGCCACTTGGCGTCACATCATCCTAGTAGTAGTATAAAGATCCAAATGCCTTAGAAATAGTTATTTTTTAAACCAAAAACATGAGGAAGAATGAATAAATAGAGAAATGTATTAAAATATGAAATAAATAAAGCAAAACCTTACAATTTGTGTATTCTCATGAGAAACCTTATGTGACCCACAAAACCCTACATACTAGGAGGTACTTTAAAAAGCAGCCTTCATATAAGAAAGTACTCACTGACATGACCTTCGTGAAACACCCACTTATTATGATATTCTCTACATTGACTCATGAGGGTTTCTATCCATACAATCTACAATGTTAATGACAAACTTTAAGATACAGATGGAAGGGTTTCTTGATTTTGGTTCATAATTTCCAGAACCTGTAGTATTCTGCTTTGTTACCAGCTGATAAATTGCTTAGCAGAAGAACATGCAAAGGGTATTATCCCATGTGTCGACTAAAAGGAGTCTGTATGAACATACAACTCCACAATCAAAATATACATTTACCATGCATATGGCATGTCTTCTTCCTAGTCAACACACATAGAGCAATACTAGCAAAACAGATCAAAAGAATTCCAAATAAAATATATACAGTACAGGGACTTCCTCCTAGCTTTACCTGACTACATTTGCAGCTGCTAAAATCAGGGCAGGACATCCTTACTGTGTATGGGACTACTTCCCTGAGCCACCCTGCACAATATATACAGTATATACTGTATGAAGAAAGTCTGGCCACCATTCTATTAGTCAAGAAACAAAGTGAAAAGTCAAGCAAAATGACACCTTTAGTTAGCCAATAAAATGTGTCATTTTGTTTGACTTTTCACTACATTCAGGCTGTAACATAACAAAATGTGGAAAAAGTGATGCGCCATGAATACTTTCCGGATGCACTGTAGCTCTTCCCAACATTCCAGAAAAAAATTTTTTTTTGCCAGCCAAGTATTTCTAAACTCCTGCATTTTCTAGAAAAATTATTGATTTGTTTTCTCTGCTGCTTAACAACATCCCATATTAATTTTTCATAAACTATTCCTACTGCTTTTTCAGGTTTCCTGAAGATTACTCTTTTATTGTTTCCTCCACTAGTGTTTGCTAGCTGGGACAGGCACACAACATGATAAAATTATTGTTAAGGCAAAGGCATTTATTATATTTTAACTATTAATCAAATAATGTCTAGGGTTTTAATAACAAAATACTATAGTAAAAATGTATACTGTATGCTTTTTGCCAACTAAGGCTAAACATGGCTTCAGCATTCTTGATTATGATAGAAAGGCTCAGAATTGGAACCAGAAAGCAAATAGATGCATTATGAAAATGAGTATTTTTTGTATACATTTAAACTACAGGTTTTTCTATAGAAGAAATAATGTACAGTAATTGTAAAAAGAATAAAGTTACACATTTCTTCTTGGAATGAGACTGTGATTTTGTTGTTCTTACCCTTTTAGTGGGTGAACCACAAGACACTTTGGTTTATCAATTCCATGAATGATGGAGGTCTTCAGGGAGCCATCTAATCGAGCAATGTTTATTTGGCTTTCATCATACTCTGAGCTTACCCAGTACATATTCCTAGATATCCAATCTATAGCAAGCCCACAAACATTAAGTAGATCTGCAAAGACAAAAAAAAATCCTTCAGTTTGAAGATTGCTAGTTTAAAAAATTTAAGACATGAATTTGCTTTCAAAAATTAGAAGTGAATTGAAAAAGAGGCTTAGTTTACTTAGTTTTATTGCTACTGAAAATTCATATGCACTTGCTTTGAGCAGATTCACATTCAATAGAAGAACTGGCAGTAATCCGCACATATAAAAAGTGAAGCTGTCGAGTATAACAAATGAGTTGGCAGCCTCCTTCTCTCAGAGTGGGCCAAATAGAGATACTGTAGAAAGGTGGTGGGCTGTGAGACAGCAGCATAAACACATTTGTAAATTAATAGAAGTATTTATTTTCTGATCAAGACTACCTGGTTTATGCCTCTTCTCTGCAACAACACAATTTGTTCAGGCTAATGAGAAAATAAATACTGCACACAGTATTTTGTTATTAGGGATCATATTTCATTCAAATTTGAAATAAATTACCTGCTATCAGGGAATGCACTGTATTATTTGCCTAAAGCATTTTAAACAGGAAACATTTAAAACAGACCATTACATACATTGCTTTCTAATCTGAATATGTAAGAGCTTAAAACTAGCTGTATTCTGTCCTGTTCTGATAGATAGGCATATTATATATAACTATTTTAGTACATTGAATTTTTTTTAAGACAAGCACACACATACTATTCTATGTACATAAATGTTTAAAATATATATGAAAAAAAAACTGTCTGAACAATATATAATAGTATATTACATTTTCAATTTTAGGTAAAACTTTTTCAAATATAGCAAGGTGTCTCAAAAGATAATATTGTTACAACCCACAATGGTAATCTGATTGCCTGTAAAAATTATTAATACTAGCAAAAATAAACCTAATACTTATAAAGTGTGACCTTAGGGTGAATGTCAAAAAACAGAATAACTATACCAGACATTTCGAAATTCTCTTATTGATAATGTTAAAAAAGTAAGTTTAATATCCAATAAAAACCTAAACAAGCCAATAAAGAAAAAAAAACTCTTATAATTTAACATCTTCACTTTATATATTTATTTATTTTTTCTTTTTACCTCCTACTATAACAGTCTCCAATCCAGTTCCATTTACATACGCTCGTTTTATTGTCTGAGTTTTTACATCAGCCCAGTACAGCCTTTCTTCCAGGGCATCATAATCTACTATGGTGACATCGTCAATATCGGGTACAGTAAAGGCAGTTATAATATTCATGTATGGATTTTCTATATCAACTCCTCTGATTTCAGAGTGTCTAGCATAAATTAGGAATTTCTTCAGTTCTGCAAATACAAAAAAGGGGAGATTTGAGAATTGTTTAAGACAGCAAAATGATAATACGTTATGTACAGACTATTGTCAGAACACAATTAAAAACTCTTTAGTAGCTATCTCAATAATACATTTATAAGTACAATATAAAGTTCTGAATAAACATGGCATTTTATATTATGAAAACGTGAACAACAAAATAGCTATGCCATGATTCCCTTCAAAGTAAAGCATAAAACCACAACAATAAAAGTCATGCACTGTGAATTTACATACTCATGTTATGGTGTTTGGTACACTGTAATAATCCTAGAGAGGAAATTATCTTTCCACTTGACATTTGGAGGTCGGAACGCAGGGTCAGCCATTGTACAGCACCCCTGGAGAAATTTTCAGGTTAACGGCTTTGCTCAAGGGCCCAACGGAGTAGGACCCCTTCTGGCAGTAACAGGACTTGAACCAGCAACATTCCACATACCAGTGCAGATCCTTAGCCTCAGAGCCACCACTCTACCTCATACATGTAAGCAAATGTATCTAAACCAAATTAGGATCGATGGTTAGATCAGGGAATGTCTATGTCAGTCTTCATTGCGATATACTTAGGTATCTTATTTGTCTTCCAGTTCAAAAACATGCATCCTATGAATGATTATAGTTAGGTGAGCAAATGTGCAACAAATTAGTGTTACATTAATAAGTGGCTTCTACAGAGCCCAATACTGCCGAGAGGGATTTGGCTTACCAAAACATTATGATTCAGAAAGCACTCTAAAATTATTTATGGTGTGGAAGGCCACCTGATGACTAGAACAGGAAAGTGGAAGGACCTGTCTAGAACTGTGAAGGTAGAGAAGAATCTACACTGGTTTTGAAAATAAACGTATGTACACTAGAATGTTAAAAATCACAATGGCAAGGATGCAAATGTCTTGGGTGCGCTGGAGAAAAAATGTAACGGTAAACCTACTGGAAGACAGAATTTTAATGCAATAGAGCAACCAAGAGGCTAATGCATTATATTCATCCATCCATCCATTTTCCAACCCACTGAATCCGAACACAGGGTCACTGGGATCTGCTGGAGCCAATCCCAGCCAACACAGGGCACAAGGCAGGAACCAATCCCGGGCAGGGTGCCAACCCACCGCAGGACACACACAAACACACCCAGCACACACTGGGGCCAATTTAGAATCGCCAATCCACCTAACCTGCATGTCTTTGGACTGTGGGAGGAAACCGGAGCGCCCGGAGGAAACCCACACAGACAGAACATGCAAACTCCACGCAGGGAGGACCCGGGAAGCGAACCCAGGTCCCCAGGTCTTCCATCTGCGAGGCAGCAGCGCTACCCACTGCACCACGGTGCCGCCCGCATTATATTCAGGCCAGGCATAAAGCAGTCTCTGAATGAGACAACATGAATGTTTTAAGAGAAGAATGGCCATTTTAACGTAGAACAGAACTCAAAATCCAAGTCAGATGCCGTCATAGAGTATGGTTCTGCCCTAACGCAAGCGATTCTAGCGCTTAAAGCCATCTCATGTGTGAGGGTTCACTAAATCTTAAATCAGTTGACAAGCAGGGAAATACTCTAGTTAGAGGAAGATGCCATGTTCCTCAGAGAGAGAAAGAGAGAGATTGAGATAGTCCTCAAGAAGTGTTTGGGAAAGTGGGTCAGCCACTCTACCAAACAGACTGTGGCCAGATGGCAAATAATTAGTAAGAATGTTTAGAAGAGGCAGATTTAATTTTGTTTTTGCTTTTATCTTTGCAATTTTTAGATCTTTTTGTTCATCCCTCCTTTAGTCAGACAGTCAGTCATTGTTCAACCTGCTATATCCTAACACAGGGTCACGGGGGTCTGCTGGAGCCAATCCCAGCCAGCAGGAACAAATCCCGGGCAGGGCACCAGCCCACCGCAGGCCCTCCTTTAGTGTGTTTCAAAATAAGCACACGTATTTTGACATATTTGTCTCCCTTGGCATTATTTTGGGTGTGAGAAAACATCAGAATGGTCTCCACTCCAGTTACAATGGATTATTCTATACACCTATTTAATACTGAGGATGAATGCAAACTGATCTCAGAATCTCTCTCTCCCATGAAATAGTCACCTGAGATACTGGGGGCCTGGATTTTATTGGACAGAATGAAGAAGAACAAAGATTCTGTCATCAGATTAGTTAGCCCAGCACAGGTTACAGGCTACAGAATACCCAGGAGGGGTTGGACGGCCAGTTCGTTGAGGTCTCTAGGACTGTGACTATGTCTGAATTTGGTCTTAGGCTGTTTCTCTTACAACTGACCATGGATCCCCAAAAGGTTTATTTCCTGCAGGCATGCTGCTAACTGGTGCTTGTGTTTGGCTCTCCTCCACTGTTATTTTGCCATAGTTCAACAATTAATTAATGACAGACATTGTTGGTTTCCAGGTTAAGGGCTAACAGTTTCCTGTGTATTTAAACAAATCTTTCTTTATATGTACTAGTTCTGTATTTAGCACTTATTAGATCTGTATTTAGTAAAATTTACCTGAGAACTTGTCGCAGTGCTCTGTGCCTACACTCGGTGAATGCGACACAAAAATAAACTGAAACTGATATGCAACAAAATCAGATTGAACAAGTAAGTTGGGGTATTAAAGGAGTAATGTTGGTTTTGTTGGTAAGAAAATGCATAATTCTGTCATTGGGATATGTAAAAATAAAGCACACTGCCTGAAACAGTTAAAGACAGTAATAGCCACAATCTACTGGCTCATAACTAAAACTTTCTTTATCTTCTCCATGAATGTTTGCAATAACTTTCTGCCAAGGACAGATGTAACTAGACAGAGTTTTGACTACTATTTCTATTATGACTAGTCATCACTTCCTCACTATATTTTCATTTTACATTTGTAGACTGGAATGTAATGACAATTTAGATCTTATCGAGCTTGAACCGTACCCACCCTCTGTTCCCTTTAATTAATCTGGTAAATAGCTTAGGTAAATCAACATGACTGACACTTGCAATAACAAGACATTTTGGCCCCTCAATGTCTTATTAATATCTACAGTACGTATAAGAAAAAGTGTATTTTTTTTTCCCATTTTGAAAGCTTTCATTTAAATATGGAAATCATGTGGGCAAGCAAGGGTTTACTAGAGGTGCTTAAACTGATGATGACTATAAACATTATCAACTGGGAATATAAATAATGGGATGAAGTTGAGGAAATTAAAAGATAGGGAAGATATATGAGCAGCAAAACCTCACATAATAGTCTGTGGAAGTTACTGACTATGCATTTTGGTAAAGAAAGCACAAGATATTTCTAGATGGCAGTAGGTTGACTGGCTATGTCCAAGATACAGAAAGAATGAACTGGTGTAAGTAGTGGTGTTTTTTCTCCCACAAGTTTATTATTAGAATAAAATCTGCATCAGCTTCACTGGGAGAACAGGAGTTAACTGAGATATTATTGGCAAAGGTTTTGTAGTCATACGGTCTCTTCTCATATAGACTTCTTATGTTCTTTATCATCAAAGGTAACTAAATTCCATCTAAGCCATTATTTGAAGGTTTATAAGAACTTCCTATTTTTGTACCGAATTTTTTCTTACATTTTTAGATTTAAATAGCCATACCTATAAAATGTGTGGTAGTTGCAAAAATTAAAAAATATAACATCAAGTCAGGTTTATTGTCATGTACACATAGTATAATGGCATTCATATCAAGGGTTGTTTGGTGTTACAAAGTACTTTATGCCAAAAATGACATTCGTATATTTTTTGAAACTGCTTAATACATTATTGGGTTGCAGTGAGCCACACTTTGTGTCAGCAACTTTGAGAGAGAAAAAGGCAGAGACACACCTTACATGAAACTTATCATTCAGCCACAGCACTCAAGTCTTTGTGATGTGACAGAACACGTGATCATCCAGAGAAAACTGCTGTGGAAACAGGAAGACTCCAGAAAAGGTGGTGATCGAGCCAGGGACTGAACCCTGCTCCTTGATGCCGTGAGGCCTACCCAACTAATTATAATCAGTAATGCTTAAGGGTTTATACATTACAAAGTTTTAATGCAAGATGTTTGCTGGGAAGTTACAAGAAAGAAAAATGCATTTTTCAAATGGTAAATATAATAAAAAATAATTTTATAATATTTTCATCTTGATATTCAAATTTGTTGTTTCATGTTGTTATCAGCAGTGGAATTAAAACAGAAAGTTGTTAAATTATAAGGTTAAATATAATCTATTTTTACTGGAAGTATAGATTAATTGAAAACTTTGTAGAATAAATCTAACAAATCATCAAACATTCTACTTTCCGGGTTATGTTTTGACAGCCTTTCAGTTCCTGACATGTCTCCTTTCTGAAAGGTAAGACTTATTAAAGTTTGAAGGTCTCATCTAAATTCCATTTGCAGTCCTTGAATTGTAAAATTAAACACTTACCATAGCAGGACTTCTTATTGGTGCCCAGCTTCATCAGGTGAGGGCATCCACATGCTGCCGTTCGGTTGTAGCTGATGAGGCACAGATGTGAACACTGACCTCGACCATTATTTGCTGCACAAGGATTTGAAGCTAAACATAGGAAAGGAAGCATTCAGTTATTCAAGCCAAGCAGCAAAGTAATCTGAAATGATCATATAGTATTTGCACAGTGACATTCTCTGCTTAATGAGGTAGAAATGTTACACGGTATAATATGGCTAAATAATCTGGAGCATGCTATTTAATATCACCAGACCATAAAAAACACCTATGTCATATATTACACTATGCAGCATTACTATTCTATTATATATAGGGTACTACAAAATTTTGTTACAAATGAATTTTATATTTTACTGAAGGGTTCATGAGACTTTTACAGTGTTAACCCTCCCAGGATATGACTGTTTTAAAGCATACAGTATACTATAGAAGGAGTGCAGCTAAGAGATTTCAAAGGTGCTTTTTGAATGAATGAATTGTCAAGTTACAGTCTGGTCAGAAAAAGCTGAAAACCAATTTCACAGTACTGAGACAGCTTGAAACTGACCCAGTACTGCCCGATGAGAGATACTAGCTGTGATAAAACCATGACCTCACACAAAATAAGTTCTTGCAGGTGTAGAATGAAAACCCCACAAATGGATATAATCTCTATAGCTAGGACATAAAACAAGTAACTATGGAATGAAACTTTAAGATAAACTCTCCAAGAGGAAATCATACTGCACAAGACATTCTTATATTAAAGGAGTATATTTGACCATCATGGTGGATATTGTATTTCTTCAAGTAAATTTTAACACAACTTAAATACTTTGTTCAATGTGTATTAGTTAATTAAAAAAAACATAATATATGCTACAGAACTACAGTAATTCATAATTTCATCCTCCATCAACGTTCTCTACCCACTCAACCCATTATCACAAATGTATGGGGCACTTGTCGCACTAGCAAACACATCCACACTCACTTATACTAGAGCAATTTAGGGTCTCCAGTTAAGTTAACATGCCAATATGCCACTCAATCAATTAATCAATCAGTTAATTAATTAATTAATGTATATTGTGCAGAAATTTCAGAATGAACTTAAAGAGTATGTAGGGAGGAAGCATTGAATTGCCTGATAGTAGTGGATGGATAAGATCCCCAAAGGTGCTTTTTAGCACACTGTGGTAGAATGAGACTGTGGCTATCAGTGCTCCAAGAGGGCATGGTTTACCTCCATTGTCTCTGCAGCAGCCTTACAGACCTTGGAGGCTAGACAGTCAATTCTTTTGCCCCGGTAATCCTGCTCAAATTAAACTTGAAGCTTTTTTCTTCCATATCATTAATCTCATATCTCAAATATCAAGAGTCATAGATGCAAAAAAGTATCTGCAATGATGTTTAAACTTTTTATGCTGCTAGCTACAGCCAAAGTTGCACATGTCCGTGTGGACTTTGTTAATCTAAGTTGCTATGATAGAGGTCCACACTGGTCTTGTTAAACATTTCTGAATGCAGCAAAAATAATGGTGCATTGTTTCTTGTAGGCTCAAAGTGTATCTATCAGGAGTACAGATACATGGTTAGCTTTCAGCACGGTTTAGAAATATTATCCTCAGTAAAGTAATGGTGAATGACTGTAAAGATCAACAGGTCTGTCAATGCCTAATGAACTAAAATATTTCAAATCCAATCAAATCAGTTACTACATGTAATCAACCAAAAAAGGAAACACAGGAAAAACAAGATGGTGCTATGGTGGAATGCGAATCATTATTTATAACATTAAAAACACAAGAAAGAAAAGGATATCCAATTATTATATTCATGAAAAACCATATTCAGATAATTGTTTGAAGCAAAAGAACCACTGGAAAAAAAATATTTATAAACCAGATTTTTACACAATGGCACAGTCATGATGTTGACTCAAAAATTTCCAAATATAGGTTTAATATGCCCTATTCTAAAAAAACAACTTATTCAGGTAATTTCCTTGAGACATTAATTGAGACATTATGCGCAAATGTCTTTTGTTTACTGTTTCCTGGTAAAAGAATCTTAGCTACCTCAATTAAGGATTTTGCTTTGGTTTTGACAACAATGCTTTTCATCTTTTGGGACCAAACTTGCATGATTACTTTGACTCTGTCTTATCTCCTGGCCCCATTTTTTGTTAAATCTGCCCTTTCCCAATTACTGCAGAACACTATTTTACTCATACTAGCTGTACCTTAACCATTATACCCATGCGCTCAACCCAAAACCTTTAAATATACCTTACATACATGGTCCCTTTGGGTCGTAATAGTCAGTTCAAAAGAAAGGAATATCCACATGGATTTTTTTTATTTATTTCTGAAAATTTTCAGATCAGAGTATGTTATTTTAATTATTGATTAACAAGGAAAAAATGACTGTGGACTCTAGACAATGGGCCAAAAATCTGTCCCTTATTTCTACCCTCATGTAACACATCCACCCTCAAACCCATCAAATCTAACTCAGGACTGTGGGGATCCAAAGCTTGTTCCAGCAGCATTGGGTACAAGGAGGGAAGCAACACTGGATAGGATGCCAATCCATCACAGAGCACGCACTAACACATACTGTACTCACACCAAGGCCAATTTAGTGTCATCAGTTAACCAAACCTGCATGTCTTTGGAGATGCAGACATGGAGAGAATGTGTCATTAGAGTCATTATGCCCACAAATATATTACCATTCCCCACTTACAAAATGCTTTTTTTTTGTTCTTTGGCTGTATTTTTGAATAAAAGCGCACGTGTTTATTTAATATTTGGACTAACGTCTTCACACATTTTACACTTCACGTGATTATTAGTATAGCATGGAAAAAGTTTCTGTTTTAGGTATGTGTTCAGCATTTCTTGCATTTCCTTTCATCTTATACCTACCCAGATCTTTGTAGACACGGAACACACATGAAATGCATGTATTGCAAATAACGATATACTGTATTATTTACCCTATACAACTCCAGGCACATCACACACAGATAAGGAGCCTTGGCTTGAACTTGGAGAACTTTTTTGACTGCGACCTGAGCTCTGTCAAGGTGGAGGATGGGACAGCATGCTGCTTGCTGCTTGAGCTGATCGATGCATTTACAAAACAAAAAACGCTGATGGTAGAGGTGCGAAGGGATTTAAAGTGGGCTGGGATTACGAGTTGTTTCGTAGGCTTCAGGAATTCTAGTGTTAATTAGTCTATATTCTGTTCCTGCTTTATTTATTACACTGAGATGGTGGCCTACACATATAGAATAACATACAATCCAGTCACATATTGAATGCTACTCACATACCCACATTTACTTATTCAGAGTCAGATTGGAGCTGCCAATTAACCCAACCTGCACTTTTTGGCTGCAGATTTTTACTGGAGTACCTTGAAAAAAAGCTCCATAAACATGGGAAGAATAAGCAAAATCCACACAGATGGCAGCCCTTGAAGCCAAAGGTGGCATATAAGCCTTTGAGTGCTGCAAGATAATGAACAAAATGAGGCTTCTCATACATAAACACGTTAGATGTGCAGCTATTTTCAAGCTGCACAGTGTTTTACTTGATCTAAGAAACAGCCAGATGGTGGTTGTTAGTGGGGTGGAGGTTTTCACAACACCCAGAATTCTCAATTATTCCAGCAAAATCCCATCAGTTAATCCTTACAAAAATTCATTTTCTTTTTGATTTGGAATATAGCCACTGTAAGTAAACATTTTATTCAGGCTCTGGGTAGAGCCTATTGGGAATTAGAAGATATTGTAAACTGGATCATCTCATCCTGAATTATCTTGTTTATACTGTCAGGGCAATTCAACTACTACTTGACTTACTGACCTCCTTAAGCTTGCAATCAATGGCCTTTCTACTGAAAGGGCTGTGGCTTTTTTTTAACAGTGACTGATATTTGCTCTTTGAGACTGCTAGACATTTTCTCTACAGAAATTCTATGAATTCATTTTCCACTATATACACTTTTTTGCCATTTGTGGAGTTACAGGGGTCGGAGGCTATGTTAGTATATTGGAAAGGATGTCAATATACCTATTATCTCACACACAAAGATTCAGTAACAAATCAGAGTTATCAAGCAGCAGGTGTTTAAGTTGGGATTTTTTTTTATCTTAGTGAATTTTCTGCTGGTGGCATTAACAGTAAAACTAGGAAATTATATGAAAGGGAAATAAGTCCTTACATCTTTGATATGGATATAGATGTGATGAGTCATGGGATAAAAGACAAATCCACCGGTGCATGCATTTTGCTGATGACATTATGTTGTGTAGCACCAGAAAAGGGGAATTGGACAGGAAGTTGGAAGAATGGAGAAGGACTTTGGAAAACAGTGGGTTGAAGATAACAGAAAGAAAACAGAATATACTGTTTGAGGTGTAATGATAATCAGGGAATGGCTACTGAAACGACTGGATAAATTTAGATATCTAGGATCAGCCTTAGACTGAGATGGAAAACTATAAGCACAGATAACCCATAGAATGTGGGGTGGAATTGGAAGATGGTAGCAAGAGTACTGTATGATTGAAGAACTAACTTGTTAGTTCCGGTGCCGCCAAGAGTGGCAGCCTTTTCAGCAGCTCCATGTATGACTGTATGTGTATGTGTACTTTTCTACTTTTATTTTTCTATTTTTATTTATTGATCACTCCTATCACTTTATTTTATGTGGATTTGTTCCCTGGACACACTTACTTTTACAACGTGGGCATGGATTTTTACACGCCGAGTTTTTTCTTTTATTTTTTAGTGAACTTCCCCTTGGGATTAATAAAGTATCTATCTATCTATCTATCTATCTATCTATCTATCTATCTATCTATCTATCTATCTATCTATCTATCTATCTATCTATCTATCTATCTATCTATCTATCTATCTATCTATCTATCTATCTATCTATCTATCTATCTATCTAATGTGAAGGTTAAAGCTAAGTTTTTAAGACAGTGGTGAGACCAGCAATGCTGTATGGAGCTGAGGCATGGGCAGTAAAGGGAGTGCAGGAGAATAAGTTAGATGTGGCAGAAATGAGAATGTTGAGATGGATGTGTGGAGTTACAAAAAAAGACAAATAAGAAATGAGACAATCAGAGTTAACAGCAAAAGTGAGAGAGACATCTAAGAAAGAACACAAAAGTAGGTTGAAGTGGTATGGAACTGTGACAAGTAGAGACCATTAATATGTGTGCAAAAGAGTGATGGGAATGGAAGTACGGGTGAAGAAAAAGTGAGGGAGACCAAAGTAGAAGTATTGGGATAAAGTTAAAGAAGATCTGAAGGAAAAGGGCTTGACTGTTGAGGAGGTGCAGGACAGAGCTGTTTGGTGAAGGCTGACCAAGCACATCGGCCCCATATTTAAGGGGAAAAAGATGAAGAAGACGAAGAAGTAAAACTAAACAAATTAACACATAGTCACAATCGGCTTGATTTAGGGTGTGCTTTGTAGTGCAGTTGTCGAGGATTTTGATTAAGGATCAATATACGTTATCATTAACTTTAGTGCTATTAGCTTTGAAAATTGTAGGCCTGAGGCAACTTAAAAAGGACACCATTTATTTTAGCAGAACCAACCTAGCCTGCCTTTTCACTTGCTTTGTTTTGAGCCACACACTGAGTGACAGTAAAGAACTATCTATCTATCTATCTATCTATCTATCTATCTATCTATCTATCTATCTATCTATCTATCTATCTATCTATCTATCTATCTATCTATCTATCTATCTATCTATCTATCTATCTATCTATCTATCTATCTCTCAAGGTCCTTATGTTCTCTGAAGAAGCAAGCAGGCAGATTTTGTTTTGGGAACGCAGGTGCTGAGCTTCTCAATGATAGAAAACAAAACAAACTGCACGCAGGGCCTTTGCCTGTGTGAGTACAAGGCAAGCTCTCAAGCTACCGCATAAACATCTAAGCACTAAAATGGCATTTAGATTTATTAGGGCTCATCAATACCTTAGGCAATAAAGATAAAATAAAATGCATTATAATATCTAGCTAGTCTGAGCTATATAGGGGATTAACAGCTGATTATTGAAGGTTTAGGACCTTTCCCTGCACATAGATGTCTGTGAAGTAAGCAGCAGCTTAGCCTCTGTCAGGCAAGTGTACAGCTAAGTGCTATAACTTAACTCTCTGCGTTCGCAGGCTTTTATATTAGCACACACATATATATTTTAGATTGGCATTTAAGTTCATATGCCAATGCTTCTTTATATATCCTCCTTCTTCTTTTTCATTTGTCTGCTCCCATTAGGGGTTGCCACAGTGGATCTTGAGTACTGAGAAAAGTGCTATCTAAATGTAATGAATTATTATTATTATCATCATTATACTCTAATGATAATAAATAAAGTTGCAGCAGAACACATAGTTAGCTAAATGAATCAATTGTTAAAAGCTTGTCTTTTTCCTTCTTTCAAGCAGCCAGGCTCTCCACAGCTTGGCCCTTATCAGTGAAGCTGTGCACTGCCACTTACTGGCACAGTTGCCTATTATTAAGCCTTACAGTGTACAGGGATGCTAGCACAACAAGTAACCATTAACTTTATTATGAATTAGGCAATCCAGTTTTCATATGGGTCCTTCTGATTCCAACTTAATAGTGAGAATTGATTAACCAAAAGGCCGTTGATCTTTAAGAAATCTGGTTTAGGATGTGAGAAAGAAGGGAGGAATAATCAGGTGATGTTCACCTCCAGGTGGCAAATATGTCCTTAGGGCCAATTAGTTGTTATGAGAAGATGGTCTGGGATGGAAATTTGTTATGAGAAGGTGTACTGGGTAGAAGATTACTATGAGGATGTCTACGGAGGCAAAGGTGTTGTTATGAGAAGGTTTGTAACACCAGGAGATTGTTATGAGAAAAGGTGCTGAGCGAGGTCATCATCATGAGAAACCCTTTAATGTAGATGTTGGGAAACTGGTGTGAAGGGGGGGGGGGCATTTTGTGATAAGAATTGTAAAAAATGTGGGGCTCACCGAAGGCTCAGGGCTCATTTCATGAACGAAGAGGGGTTTATGTGCTCTCCAATTGGTTCCTGTGCAATGCGATAAATTCTAAATTCTGACTGCCTTTCTGAAGACTCTGCTCATTATTTTACTCAAGATTTCTCCACAACACAGTTCACAAATAAAGTTTTACAGCAAATATATATGCATATTTGCTCAAGTGTATTAAAGGAAGAAAAACAAGAAAAATGCTATAATTTTTAATATATTTTTTATTCACTTATGAATATTCTTGTCCTAGGTATCCATTTTTGCACTGATAAGTATCAGCCGTCCCACGCTTTTGAACAAAAGTCAGAGAGAAAGCATGCCTGAAGTGGAACAGTAAATGGCTTGGATGAGATTCCATAAAGAGACATACATACATACTGTAATACTCTGAACTCACATGATGTGGCTTAGATTCTCATATTGAGTGTCTTCTAGGAATCACTTTAAACGATCGATAATTATTCAGTGGCGTTACCGAAGATTTTCAAGTTTTAACCCTGAAAGGTAGTGTCTTACAATGCATTGGCAAAGCACCTACCAGCAGACTATTAGTGTATTTTGAAAAATACTGGCTATGCAATCCTTAACTTCTGTAATGACCCTTTTGGTAACAAAATATTGAAGTTCATTGACCCATGTTGACTCGTCTGATCAAATGCCAGTTCCTGTCATGTCGTTTGAATGGCTTGTGTTTTGGTTCACAGCAACATGGTCACTGTGTTTATAAAGTAACTAGCTACATGCTTCTACAAAATGTTAACTGTCCAGAAACAAATAGAAAATTTAAATTCATAAACCTAATGTGGAACTGATGTGTCTGAAATATATAATATTATTATTTTTGTCCACAAACTCCAGTGTCTATTAATACACTACTCATGCTAAATGATGTTGTCTTCTGTCACTTACCTAATATCATTTGAACATTACGTATTGCACAAGAGTTTGGACAAGAATACAGTAGGTCAGGAGACTCTTTTCATAAATGGGCCTAATTTTGGAGTACACATCTGGAGATAAATTATGAAATAGTTAGGACAAGAAGAGGTCAGTACATAAAGAAGCATGAAATCAGCTTTACTGGGCTAAGGCAAATATAAATCAGGAGCAAAGCAAAGAAGTCACAAACATAAATAAAACACTAACTTTTGTGAAGTGCTACCCAAACTGGCACATTCTGTGGCACACATGTAGAGAAGCCATGGCTAGTTACAAAACTAAGGTATGTGTGTACAATGTGTATATGACATTGCAAAGTGATAAGAGCACAGTTTGCTGACAAAAGGAAGTGGTCTAGATAAGGCGTGTCAAACTCAGCTCAACACATTGCATACACAATGTGGACTAATTATATCATTAAACAACTACCTGCACATTTTCTTTGTCGACAAGACATTCACATCTTCACGATCGTATATTTTGCTTAGCATCTCTCCTTAAATTGTCTGCTTTATCAATGTTTCTTTCTTGGGCATTGCTGGTTAAGAAAGTGATCAGCAGCCACAGGACCAAAATATAATGTTTAAATATAAAGATCGGGTGAGAGCAGGGAATAGAATAAATGCAAGAATTTGTAGGTAAAGCAAAGTAAATCCATTTACACCTGTATCAAGTAACCCAATTAAAAAAAGTGTACACACAATGGAGATGGAGCACACAGACCACATTTGAGTTGGTCAGAAACAGAATGCAAACACATTTACGTAACATGATTAGAAATGCAAATACATTTTCTATCCACATACAACAATCAAGTCAGCAGAAAAGACAAAAAAATAGAAGCAACTGCATCAGACAGGTAAGCAGCAGAAGAGTGTCCAGTCCTGATACCAGTGCAGCTTTAAACAGTAAGGAGAGTGGCAGCATGTGTTGAGTTACAACCTTCTTCATGAGACCCTAACACTAAAACATTAACGCTAAATTCACCCTAAAACACTTAACATTGGCAGTTTGGCTATGACAGACATGTGTGTCGTGTAGTGGCAAGGTTGGCATCAGACTACACAGTGAGCGTCTTGTAGTTTGGGACCGACCAGGATCAGACTTGAGAGAAGTCAGACATGGAGACACAGGCATACTGTAAATATGTGTAATTTCCAAAACAAAAGTGGGTTTTATTTACAGGTGCACAAAAAACCCCCCACAAAAAATAGTGTCCCAATCAAAAACGGTGAATTATATTTACAGTGAAGCTGTCAGTCCCAAAAATGAAAAATAAAGGCAAAAATGTATATACACAAAATTGTAGTCTTCCTAAAGAAGAAAAAAACAAGCAGGAAGAAACTACACACAATGAAGACCAAAGAATCCACAAAAAATATTTACAAGGAAAAAAATATACAAGAAAAACAAGAAATGCACCTCAAACCCAAACTTTAAGATATCTCCACTAAAACAATACTACAACTAGAAGATATCTATATAAAAATATTTACAGATATAGGCAGACGCCGATGTTTGGTATACTAAATGAATTTGCTATACACACTACCGAGTGTAAAGACAACCTCCAATCCTGCGACACGCTGCTCCTTTACACACCAATCGTGACTGACGCAGGTGCCTTATGCGCAGACGCTCCTCTCAGTCCCTGCAAGGCATGTATTAAATAGGGCCAGCGGCTTCACGTGCACGCGAGCGAGTACGAGCACGAACTTGAGCGCATCCCGACACGCTCCCCTCGGAAAAGCCGATACGCACTACAAAAGTAAGTTACTTTTTCTTGGTGATCACCATCTCACACAATGCACGCACTAACTAAACGTTCTGTACCTTTTTTCTTTGTTAAAGGCAGAGCTAAAGAGACGCTCGCCTTTATGACGGGGTACACGCAGCATTCTCCAGGAGACCTGATCAGAAGGTGTGCCCCCCTGTCACCGGCGTCCCGCAGCATGAACCTGCAGAAGCCAAAGTGAAAATGACTGCGAAAGGAAAGTGCACCCCGTACTTCAACTTGAACTGTTAAGTGCTTTAACCTATTATTCCGTAAAAGTCGTCTTTTCCCAATTCATAAGACTTTTCCCCGTTTAAAGCGGTAATGCCTGTTAGGCAAATTACCACAGCGGTATATTACCTTCATTTTATTTTACTTGTTGGGTCATCATGAGCAGCCACATTCCATTCTTAAGTACAGGTTATCAGCTGCTTTACACAAATAAACCGGAACAGATACAGTATTGGGGGACATTGGTGGGCTATATTCAACATGCTTTGAATACTGATGAAGTGGGCCACTTTAGGCCTGGAGCTTCACATCCCAACTCTACAGAAAAGGAATAAAAAAGCAAAACCTTTTAAATCTCCAACAGTTTAAACACACACTATTCTGTCTTGTTAAGTTAATGAGCAGTAATCTATCCCAGGGTTTTATCTGGGATAGGATGAACTCATCCCTTGTGGTCCTAACCAATAATAAAATTTTTTGAATAAAAACACTGGATATGGGTTTTTGCGTAAGTCATGATTTATCATTGAAATTTTCGTAAGAAGGTGCAAGTCTGCTAGCAGAGAGGGTAAATCTATTCATAAATAATTAAATTGACTTTTTGTGAAAACAAACATTTTATCGGACCTAGTTATGAATACTGTCACAGGAGGCTGGGGGTGGTACCCAGCCGGGACACTCAGGAGGACCGGAGGAGGGCTTACGCCTCCCCCAGACCACGTGGGGGCAAGCGCCCTGGTGGCTTTGAGGACCACAGGAACAGAGCTTAGAAGCTCAACCCTATAGGGGCCCATGGTCACCGCCAGGGGGTGCCCCAATGCCCATGGAGCCCTGGCCCTCAGCACTTCCGCCACACCTGGAAGTGCTGGGGGGAAGAAGACCAGGAACACCCGGAGTGCTTCCGGGTACGCAGCTGGCATTTCTGCCACACTGGGAAGTTAATCGGGAGGCACCTGGAGCACATCCGGGAGTGTATAAAAGGGGCCACCTCCCTCCGTTCGAGGGCTAGAGTCAGGAGTGTAGAGGACAAAGTCTTGGTGGAGAGGAGTGGAGGCTTACCTGAAGAGGCAAAGGCATTGGCATTGTGAGGCCTGGACTTTTGGGGGAGTTTTGGGGTTGTGTGTGTTTCACTTGTAAATAATAGTTGTATAATAAACATGTGTGGTGCTTTAAACATGTCTACCTGTCTGTGTCCGGGCTGCCTTCCACAGTACCATTTTAGCACTATGGTCAGACAGATTAGGATTATTTATATATATAATTCACTAAGCCGCCTCCAGAGCAAGCAAGACACCCATGGAAGCACGCAGGACGGAGCCACGCCCACCAACTCTAAGACCATTGGATACGACGACAACTCGCAGAGCCACGCCCACCAACTCAGACTCGACGACACAGAAAAAATGGCGTCATTTATGTTTGTCTGTGCTAGAGTCCACTTGCATCTCTGAGCCACGTTGACTATTCATAGAGGAATGTTTCTCGCGGATGTGAATCGCTATATGCAGCGTGTAAAACAGTTTGCGAGGGTTATCCCATGGGATCCTTAAAACAATCCTTTAAAACTGAAGTTAAAACACAATGAAGGAAGCAGTCTTTAAAAACCAATAAGCCCTGTGCCTCTGTTTCATTAGCGTCTCACCTGCTTCACCGATGCAGGCCCTGCAACAGTCGAGACGCTCTCTCAGCAGCTGACCTTCTCTGTGCCTGACTCCACTACTGTCAGTCGTCTGATTAAAAATGGCCTGTGACATTGCCTTCACATTGTTTTCCTTTTATTTCTGATCCCGTCGAGCAGATCAGACACCCAGGCAAACAACATTGAATAATCAATAGCTGCAACTATTTTGCCCGCCCCAACTCCTCACCTGAGTCAGTTTCATCTCTGTTCAGCAGTGTTTTCCAAACTCGGTCCTGGTGAACCCCTATGGCTGTAGGGTTTTGTTCCAACCGGATTCCTAATCATTACTGCCGCTGCAACTCATCCGGGATAAGTCGGTTTTTCAAACGCAGCCGTGTAGCAGATTAGTCTACCTGGATGTAATAATCCGAGATGAATGCGCGCCCCCACGCTGAGTGAAAAGCCAATGTATATTGAGTCTAGAAAACATGATCAGCAAGTCTTTGATAGGCTGCAACAAAATGATGAAAGAATGGGTGCATTTTTTTCACACAAGCTGTGTGTGTGGGTGTGTGTTAGTTAGTTAATTAGTTACTCGAAGGATTTCAAGATTTAATATGCACAAGCGGTAACACTGCAAAAGCAACCCAAACCAGAAAAGACGGCTGGCAAAAAGGGGCCGACAAATTAGACGCGTGTGCATTGTACTTACTGACAGCAGCGTTACGGATTTTGCAAATGTTCATTTTTTTCCCTCCTTTTAGACAACTGTGTCTTTCCGGAAGTGTTCAGCCATCAATAAATAATTTTGCTGCGTATGCCTGCAGGAACACATGCAGCGAGCGAGCGAGAGAGAGCGAGCGACACACACACACACATACAGGCGCACGCGAGAGAGAGAGAGCGCTGGACACATAAGAATAATAATACTTCGTTATATTGATATACCGGTGTTCTCAGTATTCAAAGCGCTATCCACACAGGGAGGAACCGGGGAGCGAACCCACAATCTTTCACAGTCTCCTTACTGCAAAGCAGCAGCACTACTACAGCGTCACAAGGCAGTTAAAGAATGCACCGGGCTCGATTTTGTTTTCACTTCTGTTTACAGCGATCGGGTCGTAGATAGCATTGTTGCAATGTTACTTTTCTTGGTGGCTTATTACATTACGGATGTTTCACATGTTCATTTTTTCCCCTGTGCTTAAAAGACATTAAAAAAGTGCTTCTCAACTGTGACTCCAGAACATCTCAGTACGCAAGCTATATTAAGCGTCAACAACGAAGACTTGCTACACCTTAGTCTACAAGTACTGACACTTATCCCTACCGAGGAAGTAACTTTCACCAGCGTGGCCTTCTTCGTCATAGACGATCCCGCTTTCAGTCATGGACAATTATATGTTGCTCTCTCCAGAGGTATATCTTTTCATTCACTCACAGTCGTATCCTCAAACCCACGCCATTTGGACAACTGTGTCATTCAGGAAGTGTTCACCCATCAATACATAATTATGCGGCGTATGCTACGCCGCGGGTTGGTTAGTGAATAAATATTTACACTCCACTCTAATATGGCTTATATACTGAATATTAAGTTAGGCTAAATTAGATTTAAAAAATTTAAAGTTAACAAAAAAAAAATATCATTAATTGCTGCCACTTCACAGAGCTGCTCGAATCCCATGCCCAGACATTGTCCTTGTAGAGTGTGCATGTTCTCCCTTTCTTACTTGGGTGGTCATCCCACATCCTTGAAGAAGTGTAGGTTAGGTTAATTGGGGATTCCAAATCAGCTCCTATGGGAGTGGAGGTGTGATTATGTAAGTGAGTGGGCCATGCAAAAGATTAGTGCTCTATTCAGGGCATTGTGTGTGTGAATATATACAGTTAGGTCCATAAATATTTGGACAGAGACAACGTTTTTCTAATTTTGGTTCTGTATATTACCACAAGGCTGGGATTGGCTCCAGCAGACCCCCGTGACCCTGTATTCGGATTCAGCGGGTTGGATAATGGATGGATGGATAGATATTACCACAATGAATTTCAAATGAAACAACTCAGATGCAGTTGAAGTGCAGACTTTCACTTTAATTCAGTGGGGTGAACAAAATGATTGCATAAAAATGTGAGGCAACTAAACCATTTTTTGAACACAATCCCTTCATTTCAGGGGCTCAAAAGTAATTGGACAATTGACTCAAAGGCTATTTCATGGGCAGGTGTGGACAAGTCCGTCATTATGTCATTATCAATTAAGCAGATAAAAGGCCTGGAGTTGATTTGAGGTGAGGTGCTTTTGCTGTGAACAGGCAACATATGGTCAAAGGAGCTCTCCATGCAGGTGAAAGAAGCCATCCTTAAGCTGCGAAAACAGAAAAAACCCATCCGAGAAATTGCTTCAATATTACGAGTGGCAAAATCTACAGTTTGGTACATCCTGAGAAAGAAAGCAAGCACTGGTAAACTCAGCAACGCAAAAAGACCTGGACGTCCACAGAAGACAACAGTGGTGGATGATCGCAGAATCATTTCCATGGTGAAGAGAAACCCCTTCACAGCAGCCAGCCAAGTGAACAACACTCTCCAGGGGGTAGGCGTATCGATATCCAAGTCCACCATAAAGAGAAGACTGCATGAAATTAAATACAGAGGGTGCACTGCAAGGTGCAAGCCACTCATAAGCCTCAAGAATAGAAAGGCTAGATTGGACTTTGCTAAAGAACATCTAAAAAAGCCAGCACAGTTCTGGAAAAACATTCTTTGGAGAGATGAAACCAAGATCAACCACTACCAGAATGATGGCAAGAAAAAAGTATGGAGAAGGCATGGAACAGCTCATTATCCAAAGCATACCACATCATCTGTAAAACACGGTGGAGGCAGTGTGATGGCTTGGACATGCATGGCTGCCAGTGGCACTGGGACACTTGTGTTTATTGATGATGTGACACAGGACAGAAGCAGCCGAATGAATTCTGAGGTGTTCAGAGACATACTGTCTGCTCAAATCCAGCTAAATGCAGTCAAATTGATTGGGCGGCATTTCATGATACAGATGGACAATGACCCAAAATATACAGCTAAAGCAACCCAGGAGTTTATTAAAGCAAAGAAGTGGAAAATTCTTGAATGGCCAAGTCAGTCACCTGATCTTAACCCAAATGAGCATGCATTTCACTTGCTGAAGACTAAACTCCGGACAGAAAGGCCCACAAACAAACAGCAACTGAAAGCCACTGCAGTAAAGGCCTGGCAGAGCATTAAAAAGGAGGAAACCCAGCGTCTGGTGATGTTCATGAGTTCAAGACTTCAGGCTATCATTGCCAGCAAAGGGTTTTCAACCAAGAATTAGAAATGAACATTTTATTTCCAGTTATTTAATTTGTCCAATTACTTTTGAGCCCCTGAAATGAAGGGATTGTGTTCAAAAAATGCTTTAGTTGCCTCACATTTTTATTCAATCGTTTTGTTCACCCCACTGAATTAAAGCTGAAAGTCTGCACTTCAACTGCATCTGAGTTGTTTCATTTAAAATTCATTGTGGTAATGTACAGAACCAAAATTAGAAAAAAGTTGTCTCTGTCCAAATATTTATGACCCTAACTGTAATATATATATATATATATATATATATATATATATATATATATATATATATATATGTATATATATATATATGTATATATATATATATGTATATATATATATATATATATATATGTATATATATATATATATATGTATATATATATATATATATGTATATATATATATATATATATATATATATATATATATATATATATATATATATATATATATTTTTTTATATATTTGTCTTTTGTGTGTGTTTAATTCCAGCATTTAATGTATGTGAAAAGATTGCTCATGGTGCATCTGTGGTTAGTGTGCCGTGACTAACAGATTTTGATTCTTCGTCTGGTATGTATCCATGATGGCTTTCTAGTAACATTTCAGATCAGTCTTTGGGGTTAACTGGTATCTCTAAATTGAACTGATCTGAGACTGGGTGCCATATATGAGTGCATGTGGTGGACCAACCTCTCATCCAGAGATAGTTTTTCCTTATTGTAGATTCTACCAGAAAAACGTTTGGCTCCTCATGACTCAAATTTGAAAAAGTAGGATTTTTAGTTTAATAGATAGATGAAATTTTAAAGAAAAATAACATTATTTTACCTTGATATGCACCATTTTAGATTCAGTTTCAATAAAAAAAATAATTACCATAACATTCTCACATATTTTTAATCCAATTCAGGGACACAGGAGGTCAGAGCCTTTCCTGCCAGAACTGGATTCCAGGCAAGAAACAGCTCTGGACATGGTGCCAGTCCACTGCAGGGCTCAAAAATAAATTATCTGTTAATTTCAAGATTCTAATTATACCAGAAATTGAAGAAACTAAATGTAAAAAATCATGCAAAAAAAAGTCTTAACACAGATTTAAAAATATTAATTGAGGCAATACAGTTTAAGGCAGTGAAGTGTGCCCCATATTTTGCCAGTACATCATTTATTATACTTGAGCTGATCCTGCTGTGACTCCTTTATGTCCTTTTTCATTGCAGTGTACCCAAAATAAATCTAAACTCTTACAGTTCAATTTGATATAATTCACTTCTAGGTAAGAGGAAAAGTGACCTATGGGGTAAGGCAAATGCCTGAAAAAACACAAGGTGGCCAATTTAATACATCTCTAACACACTGTGTGACCTCAAGCAAGTCACTTAACCCGAAACTGCACCGTACTGTATTAACTATTGAAAAAAACATTTAATATATATTTGACGTGTAAGTTGCTGTGGACAAAGGATTGGGCAAAATCACATGTGCTAAATATGTACTGAGTTAAACGTCTCACATTCGCACAATAGAGTCATTTTTAAGTGCATCATGAATCATTCAACTCTGTAGTTCATATTATGTCTCACAGTGCTTGGATTTTACTTTAATTACAGGTCAGGATGTCTTCTGAGTAGAGTTTGCAAGTTCTTTCAGAGTTATCACAGGTTTAGCTTCCTTGTTACAGTCCGGAGGTTTGGACTTGAATGAGTGAGTTGAATGATCAGCATAGTGATTGTGTACTCAGTTCAGTGAAACAGCATCTTGTACTGCCCAGCATTTGTTCATGCAATAGTGAAGAGTGGGTAGAAGACATAAGTTACTGCGCACACTGAGATTTTTTATTATGCTTACAATGTGGAATTTTGGCAGTATTCTGATTTTATTTAAGATTTTTAGTAGGCTGAATTATGTCTAAATTTGCATTATTTTAATCTGCTGTTAGTCAAACATGGATATTTGAAAACCATTTTTGTGACTTTCAAAGGTAATTTTTTTTCAATTTGTTTTTTATTTTGAATCTTAATATTTAAACCGTTTTAGTGTCTGTTAAGAATATGACTTTATATAAAATATACAATAAGTATTTATAATGGATTGTGGAAAGGCAAGAGATACACTAGTAATTTAAAAAATATAGCTTAGTCAGAATCTACCTTAATGAAAGGAAAGTATCTATGAGTCTGTGTATCTGTGTGTCCATCTGGTTTCTGTCTCTGCCGTTCTAACAAATGGCGCATCACTAACATTTGCAGTACTAAAATGCACTGCATTTGTCATTCCAACAGACATAACAAATATTTGTAGTTGTATATTTCATTACTACAAATGTTTGTGACACATCATCTGTTGAAATGACAAATGCCATGCATTTTATTACTACCTGCATTACAAAATACATTCCAATAGATGGTGCAATACAAACATTAATGCTAAGGTCTATGTTAATTAGATTTTAACCCCCTCAGGTGGCTTGGCTAGTCCAAATATATATGAAATGCTAAGGGCTTTGTCTGTCTGTCACACAATTACTTGTAAATTACTGGGGCTACAGCCTTGATCTTAGTCTTAATTGAATACTAATCGCGTGATGCGGTGTGGTGAAGAGAAATGGGTGACTAGCAGCAACCTCTGCAAAGATATTAGAATTTGTGTCTTTCTTTATGGCAAACTGCACAGGTTATCTTAGCGTAAAGGAGATGTGGCACAAAGTAAAAGAACAGTAACATCTGCTGAACATGAAGCAAATTAGAAAGGCCGATTACTTAATAGAAAGATGAAGAATGACAGTTCTGGTATCTGCCAATCATCATGCCCATGAGCTATACCTGCTGCTGCTGCTCACAAACTACTGGGGCTGGCATCTTGATCTTGGGAGAACTGGTGGTCCACATGTTTTCTAGTTGGATAATAGTTTCTGTTTACTGTTTAAAATCAGGTTAAAAAAAAAAACCTGAGTAAATGTCCACTGTTCAGGTTAAATAGTAAGTACCTTATCATAATCAGTTCTTATTATTTGCCAATGGTTTGAATTTAATGTTTAAACATAAGAGAAGATACACTGAATTATATAATTGTGACCACTATTAAGGAGAAACCTAACTCCATATTTTAATTTGCTAAAGACACTGAAAATGTGACTGTTTTTAGTTACAGTTTTTCAGGAATTTTTTATTTTTTCGTTAATTCTATATTTTACATGTATACAGTAATCATTGTCCATCCATTTGTAAGCCAAGCCTTTTTTGATTAAAGGAAGAACACCAGTACAGTAGTTGTTTATACGTTTGTGTTATAAAAGCTTTCCATTATGGGAAAAAGAACTGTCATACAATAGTTGTTCATAAATTTGTGTTACAAGAAGTAACCATTAATTTACCAATTAAGTGTGAAAACTTAAATTGCAAATTAAAGTCATATTAAAGCTTTCTGTTCTGACATAGCTGTGCTTCCCAGCATTGCCCAGATTTTATTTTAAAACATCTTTGTAAATTTTACTTTACATTCTTCTGAGCAAATGACATACAATTGAGAGAGAAACATTTTGACTGGAGGTATCTTGCCGCAAAACATGTACTCAAAAAGAATTGGAACCATTTGAAATGGAAGATGTAAATCATGGGATGAGGTGAATCTGTGGTATAAATACATACTGTATTATTCTTTACCTGTTTTATTATATCCTATTAACTTTGTGGCCACTTTTTCAGCCCTTAAGGTTGGACTATTGTTCACCTTTAACCAATCAGCTTTAAAGTTAAGTCTATGACATCATAAAGAAGGGACTTAAAGCTCAACGAAAGAAGACCAACAATATCAGATTTAGCAAACCTGCCCACCACTGCTTTAAGATGCCATACATCATGTATTTTTCTGGGCTATACCAGGTTATTCTCCAGTTTTAAAGACAAAGCATATACGTAGCTCTTTTTGAGTGACACTCGAAGAAACATACAAAAGACAGATGTCATGTAAGCTTCAGCAGATATTGCAATACTTCTAAGCATTTGACCAAGTATTATTTCAAAGGTCCTCTTTAAATTTAAACTGGGGAAAATTTATTGTGTTTAGAACAAATATGACTGGTAATTCCAATTCAAAGTGAGATTATAGTCGTTTGGGGTTATGACTATTAATTAGCAAAGTACAGGTTCAAATATGACAAAAAAAATCATGCTAAGCATGCTGTACTGATGGTGTAACAGTAAAAGATCATACCCTTGACCCCAAATTGCACTATATAAATTAGGAGACCACGTGGTGAGGCTTGGAACCATGACATAAATAGTGAGAGAAATGATTGATTAAAGAAAAAATTGTAATGGACTGGGGATCATTTAAATCCAGATTTCCTTTGTGACATGTAAGTGTGATAACTATAATGCTTTTTCTCTGTTGATACATTACATTGTAGTATTCCATGGCACTCGTTCAGACTTGTATTGATTTCTGCCGCACCTCTGGGAGGTATGAAGTTGAAATTAAATGTCAAAAACCTGGATTATAGTGTGAGTCCACAACTAGATATAAATGGCACAAAAGGGTGAGATATCAGTCCACTACATGGCACACATTTCCTCTTGCTAATTAATTAATTATCCATTTGCAAAAGTGAATGGTCATACAAAAATGGGTGAGACTTGAGAAAGCATTAAGAATTAGAAATGTACTATCAATGTAACAATGGACCTAATGTACTGACTAATTTGATTGTTTTTTTTTTTAAATTATTATAAATGTCAAGTCATTAAATCTAAAGATCATGTAGCTGGCAATTCTTAGCTATTATACATTATATATGTAGAATGTTATAATGTTACAATGATTAATCATGTTATGATCTTCATTTTATATTTTTTATTTTTGTGAATTTTGTAACTTTTCCATGCTTTTTACTCGTTTTCAGTCTTACTTTTGATTATGCCCAGCTCCCTTTCCCTATAGGTGTTGGCATTCAGGGGTGACCTGACCAGGTCTTTAAATACAGTCTGTTGGAACCTGTTCACTGGTGAAGCATTAAAAACTTTCTAGGCTACTGTTGCTCGGTAACCCCTTATGATTTTCATTTTGACTTTTTGTTCGTGTTTTGACCTTTTTTTTTTTGGCTTCTAACCTTTCTTTTTGCACTTTGTTTGCTGTCTTGGCTTTTGCAGAATTTTTTTATTATAAAATAGCCTGTTTTAGCTTATTTAGTGTTTAGCCTATTTTTTTTTTACACTAGAATTCTCGAAGTCTATGGAAAAACTTTTATTCCAAGCCCACCTTAAATCTCTTCGCACCTCTCTGTCAGCGTCTTTTGTTTTGTAAATGTGTTGATCAGCACAAGCAGCAAGTATCCTGCTGTCCCATCCCCCTGCTGCAGCTAATTTCAGAAAGAAGGTTCTCATTGCTCAGTGTTTATTTTGGAGTGAAGTGCTTGGAGTTGTAGAGGATAAATA
This sequence comes from Erpetoichthys calabaricus, assembly GCF_900747795.2. Classification (NCBI taxonomy): domain Eukaryota; kingdom Metazoa; phylum Chordata; class Cladistia; order Polypteriformes; family Polypteridae; genus Erpetoichthys; species Erpetoichthys calabaricus. The sequence continues at coordinate 47,978,031 of NC_041401.2, forward strand.
ATATATTGTCTCTTGGAATACATGCATTTCATGTGTGTTCTGTGTCTACAACAATCTATGTAAACACATCATTAAAACAGAAATGTTTTTCATGTTTTAGTAATAATTGACAAAATGTAGACATGAAGTGTATAATGTGTGAAGCCTGAAGTCCAAATATCAAATAAACACTTTCACAAAAGGTACAAGTATAACAAAACAAGTGCGCTTTTATTCAAGAATATAACCGAAGAAAAAGAAAGCAGGTTATGGTAGGCTGTTGATACGACAGCTTGTGTGGTGCAGCGGTAAGAACTGCTGACTCGTAATCAAGAGTTTGCCAGTATGATACTGGCTGCCTTCCAAATTTACCGTTTTGAGTAGTGAGCTGCTCTTATTATTTATATTATAGAATAAAAACATACATTTGATTTGCGTCTGTAAGAGCCAGTGCAAATTTATAGTATTTGTAAAAGTTAATGTGTTTTATCAGTTTTATTCTCTCAGTCATGTTCAGGCTCCCACAACCCTCCCACCCCCACCCCCACCCCCCCCACCCCCCAAAAAAAGTGGGAAAACTGTGCACAACTGTGGACGTGGGTGTGCATGACTGGGAATGGTTGTGGATGTGAATTTTTTTTTATTCAGTTTTCTTCTTGAGTGTTCCTGCTCACGCTGAATTAGTATGCACCTTATGGCCCATGATGTCATACTGACAAAAAAGAGAGACATAGGTACATACGACATTTGGAATAATCCATTTTATGACCTGTATAGTACATTTCGGAAAACATTATTGCACTAATGCAACCTTATATACATTTGCATACCTTGATGCGGTTATACTCAGTGGCTGCGTTTCCACCACAACCCCCCCAAACCCCCGATCTGGCTCAATCTCCACATTGCTGTATGTTGCTGTTTCTTTTGTACTCCAGGAGATGCAGAGGACAGAATAGTACAGAGAGGTCAGTTCCATGCTATATACAATCATCAAATTCAAAGCTTAACAGTTCCCACACACCCAAGGACCGTCCTTCCTACATAATTTATCTCATAAAGACAAAATTGATCTTTAGACTTAAAGCATTATATGGAAGTCAGATTAATGGTCCACACTTCTATTCCATCATTGGTTAGGAATTGTGAGACTGTAGAGAAACTGAGTGAATTTAAACTAAACTCATGACACATACAAGGTCAACAATTTGTGTGTTTGCTGCATTTCTTTATATTGATTTTTTTTTTTAATTTTCAAAAAATGTTCAAAAATGTTGGAATAATCCTGGTATTCCATTGTTCAAAACTGTTTGAAGTTGCACAACTGTTTAGATTTTACAGAAACTGGCTCTCTCAGGTAATCTAAAACATGATCATTGTATTTCTAATAGTGATATAGCGAATCCTTACTTGGTAAATTAATAATATGTAAACTTTCTTTACTTTGAACAGTTATGTACATTTCAAGAGAAATATTGAGCAAGATATAATCTTCAAAAGAGAGTTTAGCATAAATAAAATGATGGTTTATTTTATTATTGTTTTTTGTATAAATAAAAGATTTTTGTGGATGGGGACATGCATACACATATAGTGAATTAATGACATCAGAGAATGATGTTATAATTGTCAGATTTATTTTGCACCATAAACTTGATAGAAAAAACAATCTACCAGACATGGTCCATTATGAAATTTTAGCATAATTTGAATGTTACATTAAACCTCTTGACAAAATTAACAGAGCAATTAAACTTTGCAACATGCCAAAATCAAGTCATTAAGTCTACACTCTTGTATCATTATGTAAATAAAGATATTAGTTTTAGCAGCTTGTAGCCTAAAGCTCTAAGGAATACATTGCTGGATTATAATGTAAGTGTAATCACTTATTTTTGCCTCTGTAATTTATGTAGAAAATCCTGACATTTAACAACACACTAAAAGTATGTGAAATAGTACATAGAATAAAAAGCACAGTTTTTTTCACACATTTTTTCTTAACTTTGTTCAATTCAGGAACAATGTTAAAAATGTAATTTTTACAGTGTTTTAATGTAAATCACTGACCACTAGCAGCTTGTGATAGCAGTCAAATGAGACTATAAAATGCAGCTATTTACAGTTAAAAGCAAATGTTAGAAAGGTAGCAAAGCTCCACTTAATGAAAATTCAAGTAACCCATAAAATGTCAGATGCAACACTAGTCTTATAAACACATATAAAGTGACCACTCAACTAAACTTATCTACCAATGTTAGACCTCAAATACAAATTTACACCAAAAGTCAGAAGATTAATAAAACATTTTAGACACCACCATTGAGTATCACCTCCTAGTGACCTCTTGAGTAGATTTTACAGTAGAGATTCCATTCATCTATACTACTCCCTGTGTCACTGATATATACCGTTGCCAACAAACAATGAAAGGACTATTCTGGCACAAGGTTCTTCCTATCTTGATTACAATGAACAAAAACAACAAGGTCCAATACATTAATGTCTTCCAGTGTCTTAGACTAAATACCAGAGTTGTTACTCTGTTTCTAATTTAATTCAACAAATTCAAATGCCCTTTCAGGGTCTTTCCCCTTTTTAGAGTTTGAAAAATCCTCTATCTGAATTTTGTTTGATTCAATAGGTTGACTACGCAATGACAAAACATATTAATTCATTTACTTTCCTAGCCCGTTTATTTCATTATATATTCCACATACAGTATTAGTGCCCAACAAATCCTGGACGAATCTGGAAAAATGCTTAATGGAAAACTCAATATCATGCTCAAACTGACACATAACAGGGACATTTTATAGTCCTGAGTGAACTTAACATTCGAATCTTAAGAGGCATTAGAGGAAAACTACAATTCTAATTTTTATGAGAAGTAAAATTACTTCACAAAGACAGTGACCAGGCCAGGATTCAAGGTCCTAGGAATGATAGAAGACAACTGAGCACCGTGTAATCCAACCATGTGTACATTGTAACTATACTGCATGTGTTTCAAACATAGTTTGGTAATGTTAGGAAAAACCAATCTCTATGAATCTGTAAAATGCTTCTGACTAACTACCTGTTTAATTAAGACATTGTGTAATATTTGTACCCAGCACATTACTAAGGAAATGCGATATACTATGTATAAGTCCTATTTAAATGTTAAAAATTTCAAGATGTATGATGTATATTAAAATTAAAATAAATATTAAATTTTCTCCTTAAAATTAAAATATTTGATTTTTTGCCCTGAACAGAGAGACTGGATCAGCAATATTAGCAATAATTAATGTAGCAATAAGCAATTTTTATTTCAAAAGTTATTTATGCTGTATCTGCAAAAATAACTCTTAACATGGCCTCATTATAATTTATACTGCATTTTAAAAATGACTCATAAATTATACAGTACATGCAATATAATTGATTAATAAATTAATAATGCACAGCAATTGTAACATAACATTAATTATATTCATTCATTGATTCAGTAGCATAAACAAAAATTGTTTCAGAATGTCTTTTAACAGCGTTTGACATGTAAGACAATTATGGCGCTATTAATTAATACCACCGACACTGCATAAACGTCCTTTTTGAACAAACATGTTTAGTTGATTTGGTAGATTGTGTGTCCAGAACAAGATGAGAGCGTAAGAACCACAGTTGGATTTCAGAATAGAAGCCCCTTCGCTGTGGCATCAGATGGGTAAGCTCCTCACCAGGTCTTCACAGAAAGTAACAATGCCATGCAATCCACTAAAGATATTATTTTTTATTATAAATTTGGTTAGTTGAGTTGTCTGGTTCATAGCTGGGTTTAGAATAGGAAAGGTGGAATTTGCTCTCAATAGATGGAAGGTGCAAACAGTAAGTCATATATCAGTCACAATATAAAAAAATAGGGTACCCCTAAATTAATCTTTTTACTATACATTCAGCTGACACATTTGTGCAAGGTTATTTATAAGATCAGGATATGTTAAAACTGTTTATATTTTAAAGTCGGAGCACAGACAACTTAAATGACCTGCTCAGGTTCACACATTGACTTATCATGTAATATTATGTGCAGTTGTGGTAACCATGCTTCAAACAGGACATAGCAGCACATGCATTTATGTAAAGGAGAACAAACAAGTGCATCCCAGTGCTTAAAGACATGTCCTACTCTGACAGATTCAGAGAATGAAATGTAGTTAGCTTTGAGCAGATGAGACTTTGTGGTGCACAAATCCAGGGCTCCACAATTCACAGAGGTATCGAGAAATACTGTAGATCACTTTGACTAAATAGCAAGTCACCTATGCAAGGATAACAGTGAAAATTAAGGAGAAATGCATTTAAGGATAAAGTGAGGAAACGCTTTTTTAACTCAGAGTTGTGGGAATGTATCGCAAACTACTGAATAATGTACTTGAACCAGAAACCTTTGCTCATCTTTGAGAGTTTCATCTCTCTCCACCTGCTTCAAGAACACAGTCATCATTCCAGTATTAAAGAAAAAATAAATTGGACTGCTTTAATGATTTCTACCCAGTAGCACTTACTACTATAGCCATGAAGTACTTTGAGAGGCTAGTGCTGGAACACATTAAGGACATCATCCCTGACAGTTTAGACCTTCAGTTTGCTTACCATTGCAACAGGTCCACTGAGGATACCATTTCCATAGTGCTTCATACTGCTCTGTCTCATCTAGAGAACCAGAACTGTTATGCCAGGCTGCTGTTTGTGGACTGCAAATCTGCATTTAACACCGTCATCCTATCCCAGTTCATTGCTGGATCTGGGTCCTGGATCTGGAGCTCAACTTTTCATGATGTACCTTGGTCCTGGACTTCCTCACTCGCAGACCTTAGCATGTACATATTGGTGGAAAAAGTTTGCTGACAACACCACCATAATCAATCTGATCAACAAGGACAATGAAATGGCTTATAGAGAGGAGATCAGATTGCTGGCAGGATGGTGCCAGGACAACAACCTCACCCTCAATGTTAGCAAAACTAAGGAGCTGATCGTGGATTTCCACAAGCAGGTGAGAGAGCATCTTTCCATTTACATCAAAGGGGAAGCTGTGGAGCAGGTTAGCAGCTTCAGGTTCCTTCTCACTGATGACCTTAAATGATCAAGTCACACTGTAGCAGTAGTTAAGAAAGCCTAACCACGCCTTTACTTCCTCAGAAAACTAAGGAAGGCCTGGATGTCACCTATAATCCTGTACAGATTCTACAGGTGTGCTGTGGAATCCATTCTGAAAGGATGCATTACATCCTGGTACAGCAGCTGCTCAATTCAGGATCACAAAGCTCTGTAGCATGTAGTGAAAACAGCACAGCAGGTCATGGGCACTCAACTCCCTGTGATCTATGACATCCACATCACGCTGCCTTGGGAAGGTAAACAGTATCAGGAGGGACTCCAGCCATCCTGGTCTGCCACTTTTCAACTTCCTCCCATCTGGGAAGTGTATAAAGTCCATCTGAACGCGCACCTCCAGATTCAGGAACAGTTTTTACCCAACTGTAATTAGACTCATGAACAATCAGTAATCTTGTCACCTCCACTGCTACTACTACTGTTACCTTGCACATGCACTTGCTGTCACATTTTGTATTTATTCTGTATTTATTTTGTCTCTGGGGTTTGTTTTCTGTCTGCAGAGGCACATGCAAGTAAGAATTTTTATTGTACATGGTACCTGTACTTGTACACTTGACAATAAAGAATTGACTCTTGAATCTTGACAACCCCTAAGAAGTACCTGGATGAGATATTGTGATTGCTTACCTATTAGCTAAACGAATAAGCCTGATGGATTGAATCATTTCCTGCTGGTTGCTAAATTTCTTATGTTCAGTGAAGCAGAGGCAGAAACTGAAACAGCAGTCTAGTGGATTAATATCTAGTAACTTAGCCACCACACCATACTGTGTAGTAGACAGTGCACCACTACCCCATTACTATCCATACATATACAACACAGTGCATTGTCCACTGCATCCTACTGCTGATGTCTTCCTTAAATACCTCTGTGTGATGCTGTGGACTAGGCCTGGGTGAAAATAAATGGTAACACTGTTTGAACCAGTAACCAGACACTCTGTGATGTAAGGAGAATGTTCGAGTGTGCCAAATGCAGTTCTCAACTATATAAGCTAAACTGTCAGCTTGATTTACTTTTTAATCTTTTAAAAGAGAAATTTGACTGTAGCTCCTTGCTAAAATCTGAAACTTCTTACAGTTAAAGTTTTGGCGGTTAATTAGCCCTCTTGTGTTATGACCCTAGCTTGTTTTCCTCTTTGTTGTTTTTTTCTTCCATTCTAAGATGTGAATATGGTTTTGCTTTCTGCTAGGTCTTGGTAATCACACAGTACCTAAAGCTCAACTGACAACACCTTGTGGTTGCCCAAGGCAAAAAAAAAAAACCCCACAAATCTTGCATATTACTGAAAAGAAACCATGTTCTTTCATAGCAGGTGGTGTATGGTGAACCCTCAGAGTAAACAAGACCAGATCACTGCTTTTAATCCTTCTTAAAATGTTTTTTTCATGCATTGACACTGAAGAACATAAACAAGAAAAGGCCAAAATAAAAACATCTCACTAAGCCTTTTATGCTTAACTCCATAGCTAAGTAGGTGCTCAGTGATTTTGTAAGGTCATTTTCATTTTATCCAGTCTTAAGGTGAGTTTTACACTGTCCCACTGAACTGAGAAGTAAAAATTCCAAGTTCAGTAATCCCTCCTCCATCGCGGGGGTTGCGTTCCAGAGCCACCCGCGAAATAAGAAAATCCGCAAAGTAGAAACCATATGTTTATATGGTTATTTTTATATTGTCATGCTTGGGTCACAGATTTGCGCAGAAACACAGGAGGTTGTAGAGAGACAGGAACGTTATTCAAACACTGCAAACAAACATTTGTCTCTTTTTCAAAAGTTTAAACTGTGCTCCATGACAAGACAGAGATGACAGTTCTGTCTCACAATTAAAAGAATGCAAACATATCTTCCTCTTCAAAGGAGTGCGCATCAGGAGCACTGAATGTCAGAAAGTGAGAGAAAACCAAACAAATCAATAGGGCTGTTTGGCTTTTAAGTATGCGAAGCACCGCCGGTACAAAGCTGTTGAAGGCGGCAGCTCACACCCCCTCCGTCAGGAGCAGGGAGAGAGAGAGAGAGAGAGGAAAACAAACATGCAAAAATCAATACGTGCCCTTTGAGCTTTTAAGTATGCGAAGCACCGTGCAGCATGTCGCTTCAGGAAGCAGCTGCACACAGAAGGTAGCAACGTGAAGATAATCTTTCAGCATTTTTAGACGAGCGTCCGTAGCGTCTAGGTGTGCAAACAGCCCCCCTGCTCACACCCCCTACGTCAGGATCAGAGAAAGTCAGCGCAAGAGAGAGAGAGAGAGAGAGAGAGAGAGCGAGAGAGAAACAAAAGTAAGTTGGGTAGCTTCTCAGCCATCTGCCAATAGCGTCCTTTGTATGAAATCAACTGGGCAAACCAACTGAGGAAGCATGTACCAGAAATTAAAAGACCCATTGTCCTCAGAAATCCGCGAACCAGCAAAAAATCCGCGATATATATTTAAATATGCTTACATATAAAATCCGCGATAGAGTGAAGCCGCGAAAGGCAAAGCGCGATATAGCGAGGGATCACTGTATTCATAACCTAGTAGGTCTCATGACTAGGAATTGACAGCTAAAGGTATATACAGTATTAAGATTATTACAATGTAACTGCTCTCCTGGTGTATTTTAGATGCGAGTCTAGCTTAGGATGGACAAAAGCAGGTGCTAAGACTGACAGCACTTCAGCATTCTCTTTTACACCGTGTTGTATTTCAGTCAGTGTTCCTTCCCTGACTGGAGCTCAAATGCCTTTTTATATCTGTCTTGTTCATTTTTGTTAATATTGTTGATCATTTAGGTTCTCTGTACATATGTATCTTCTTATAAGTTCTGTGCGTTTTGTTGGTGGTCCACCAAGAGGGGAGTTTCTGCTCGTCACTGTTAAAGTGCTGCCTGTAATCCTATAAAGGCGGAGGAAAACCATCATCCCTTGCAGTTCTTTATGAATGTGGTCACGGTGTGGTGAGTTCAGTTGGGTTTGTGATTATTCTTCTGCTGTTGTGTTAGTCTGGATTTTTGTGACATTTTCCTCTGTTTTTGGTATCACCTCCTGGATTTTGTATTGGGACTGTGTTTTCTTTTGGGATTGTCTGTTTTGAAGGTATTCCTTATTAAGCTTTTACTAATAAGTGATCAACAGTGCTTAACATATTATTAGTTAATACAGTATATGTTCACATAGTTTTAAATGATATTGAATGATAATTTATATACTGGCTAACACTTAATTATCTTCATTAATAAATCATTAACAAACAACATCATGCTTCTTCACATCTTTACAAATCAATAATTCATCAGATGTAAATTCTTTTGCAGTACTTAATCTAAAGTTGAAACTGTTCATCCATTGTAAAGGTTTCTAAAAGGTTTATTAAGGAAAGTAATGAGGGTTTTTATAAAATGTTATCAGATCAGTCTATAGCAATGAATGGAGAAAAACCACAATTACTTTTTCTGTAAGTGGCAGCATCTACTTTTTTTGAGAGGGGGAATGATAGATAGAAAAGACAGTGGAAACAAGTTTCATTATATTGAATTGATAAACAAATGCATCAATGTTAAATGGGCTAAGCCAAAATTCAAAGTTTACCCTCTCATGCACAAGCAAAAGAAAAAATATAAGTGGGCATCATGCATTAAAATGTTAAAGAAATCATTTTCAATTAGATAGATAGATAGATAGATAGATAGATAGATAGATAGATAGATAGATAGATAGATAGATAGATAGATAGATAGATAGATAGATAGATAGATAGATAGATAGATAGATAGATAGATAGATAGATAGATAGATAGATAGATAGATACTTTATTAATCCCAATGGGAAATTCACATTCTTCAGCAGCAGCATACTGATTAATAAGTGAATGCAATTTTAATTTTATTTGATAAAGTTCAGATGATTATCTGATGTCTGGATTATCCTTACATTATATGGCTGTCGTGACGTTACATACCTGTACTGCTTCATGTATTCACACATGTACCAAGAAACAATGTTAACAATCAAGGGGCTGTGTAACTAAGAAGCTGCTGAGTCTGTACTTACTGATAGGGATAAGCAAAGGCAATGTAAGCTTTTATTGCGCTGTTAATTTTAATCAAATTTATCAGAAATAGTAATCAATTTTGTTGGAATTTTAGTTTGCAATAAATCAGTATGCTGCTACAGTTTGACTGTATCTTTATTTTAAATGCACTGCATAGAGTTTGATAAGAATTTACAGCTGCTAAATAATATCTGCACTCCTTGCAATGCTGTGCATCACATATCTCCGCAAATCAGTAAGCACAATACTATTATAGTCCTTTATGGAGACCAGAAACAAGCATACCACAAAACTGATCTAAAAAAAGGCATATCCTAAGTCCAAGGCCAGCGTGTGTTTCAGTATGTAATGTTTCATACTTAGGGGGGCAATATGTGAATGCATGGTGCTGTATACTGTATATCTTTACTCACATACATTAAATACAAAGATTAATTAATGCAGAAATGTTTAACATTCATCATTCTGATTGTAAAATGAGTGGGAAGTGAAGCATTCAATTTGATGAATTGCCCAGAGCAGGATATATAAATGAAAGCAGGACAATTACCCCTTATTAACAGGAACATGACAAAGGGTTCAGGTCAGCCAGAAAATGTTGATCAGTTTAGAGGTGAAGCACCAAGGTGTTATTATTGGGTCAGCTGCATGTGCCATACACTATAAATATATTACATTGTGTGATATTATAAATATAAAGATGCTCATCTTCATTCAGGTGCTTGTCAGTTAGATGTATTTTCCAGTGGCACTTATTCACCTTTCAAAGAGCTAATGAAGCATGATTATGAGAAACCTACTTCTTCTTAAAGATATTCCACATAATTGAAAAATATATCAAATTGTTTAATAGGTATTTAAAATTCAACAGTTTTTTTTTTACTTAGATACAAAAAGGTCACCAAAGAGTGCAGTTGCAACTGGGAACAATCAAAAGAATAAATACCAGCAACTCTTCTGGTTGTACAAATGCAAATTTTGGATTAACCTTTGACTTTTTCCATTTACAGCGGGCCTTTCCTATATTTTGTATTAAAAGCATGTCAGACCTTCCCTTATTCACATATCTTAATATTAATATCTGTTCTTATAGATTATTCTGCTTTACACCATTAAATCTCTGGTGTAATACATTGTAAAAAAGTAACCCAAAACACGTGAGTTAATTTGCACGATATTCATCAATTTATTAAAACCTGGTTAATTTTACAAGAAGTGTAGTTCACAGGGTAAGAAGCCATTCTAACTGGGACACCAGTCCATTACTGTACATGGCACATTCGCGCACAACTACAATGGCCTAATTAAGAGAGACCATTCAATTTAACCTGCATGCTACATTATTCTAATAAACAGGAAAAATGTGAAAAGTTTAGGCTGACAGGATTTTGACAAAAGATTACAGAACTATGAGGCTTCAAGCCTGCACCACCAACCCAAAGGCATTTAGCCATATGGGCTGACAGTTTCATTACAAGTCAAGTCAAGTTTCATTGACTTGATGAAAATGTCCATGGGGATGAGTTGTATGATGTGTGTTGTGTGATAAATAGGCAGAGTTCGTTGTAGGGCCCACTTCTGAATGCATGCAGACTCTCTCATAAAGTTCCCAACTTACCAAATGGAAAAACCACTGCAAACCTAGGAAGGACAAGGGCTGGGATTTAAATCTTGCACTCTGGAAATGTGAGGTAGAAGTGCTAACCACAGGGTCATAGTGCAAAAACCCTGCTTAGTTGATTGAAGTTTATTGCCATATTTTATCGTGATAGAAACAAGCCAAAATGAAGTGCTCAAACAAGCAGCATTGAACTGTACATTTTAAATTTAATTTTGGGTTGAAATCTTTTATTTGATTTGAACTCTTAATTTGAATCTTAATTAAGTTGAACTTTCTATGTTTTAACTGATAGTAGTGCAAACCACTGCTGTGAAGCTATGACTACACTTCTCTGGAGTTTTTGTACCATAAGAGTGTGCAAAAGAGAATTACAGTAATCCCTCGCTATATCGCGCTTCGCCTTTCGCGGCTTCACTCCATCGCGGATTTTATATGTAAGCATATTTAAATATATATCGCAGATTTTTCGCTGCTTCGCAGGTTTCTGCGGACAATGGGTCTTTTAATTTCTGGTACATGCTTCCTCAGTTGGTTTGCCCAGTTGATTTCATACAAGGGACGCTATTGGCAGATGGCTGAGAAGCTACCCAACTTATTTTTCTCTGTCTTTTGCGCTGACTTTCTCTGAACCTGACGTAGGGGGATTGAGCAGGGGGGCTGTTCGCACACCTAGACGCTACGGACGCTCGTCTAAAAATGCTGAAAGATTATCTTCACGTTGCTATCTTTTGTGCAGCTGCTTCCTGAAAGGACATGCTGCACGGTGCTTCGCATACTTAAAAGCACGAAGGGCATGTATTGATTTTTTTATCTGTCTCTCTCTATCTCTCTCTCTGCTCCTGACGGAGGGGGTGTGAGCTGCCGCCTTCAACAGCTTTGTGCCGCGGTGCTTCGCATACTTAAAAGCCAAACAACCCTATTGATTTGTTTGCTCCTTTGAAAAGGAAGATATGTTTGCATTCTTTTAATTGTGAGACAGAACTGTCATCTCTGTCTTGTCATGGAGCACAGTTTAAACTTTTGAAAAAGAGACAAATGTTTGTTTGCAGTGTTTGAATAACGTTCCTGTCTCTCTACAACCTCCTGTGTTTCTGCGCAAATCTGTGACCCAAGCATGACAATATAAAAATAACCATATAAACATATGGCTTCTACTTCGCGGATTTTCTTATTTCGCGGGTGGCTCTGGAATGCAACCCCCGCGATGGAGGAGGGATTACTGTATTTATCATCCTGAGGTAGATAAAATGATCATGGGCAGCAGCACTGGGAGAAGGATACAATTTCCCAATGTGAGCATGACTAATGGTTTTTATGATTATAAATCATTTATAAAATTTGTGTTTACCCCACGTTGGAATGAATGCTCCAATGAAATAAGAAGAACTTCACCACCATTTTGACAAGATGTCTACATTTCCCACTAAAACTGGTAAGATAAAAGACCTTCGCAGACCAAATAAACTTTTTTGTCATCTGAATCCTTATGGAAAGCATCCTAAAATAAGACTTTTTAAAATACATTTCCTGTTTTTGGAAGTTTTCATTTTACTGTGTGTTATTAATTTTTCTTTAATGCAGTAGCTGTGACTGCTGTCTTATCATTAGCTAAATCAGCAGTTTTCTTCTTTTTTTGTAATTTTTGTTTGTGTATTTGAGTGGGGTTGTTGTTGTTTGTTGTAAAACTTCTTGAGCTACTGCATAAAAGCTAAATTCCCCTCTTGGGATAAATGAAGTTCGTTCATTCTTTCTATCTATCTTTGAACTGCTCATGACAAGCTACTAAGTCACGTTTTCCTTAAGGCAGCTGACCATGTGTGGGTAAAGTCATAGACATGGGGCACTATTTAAAAAGGCAGCTTTACCAAACATTTTAGTGTACACATAGAGTAGTTGACTATAACAGTGTCGGATGGGCAAACCGAAGCATATAAAGTACGTTTCTAAGCAAATATCTAAATGGGAGGGATAACATAATAAAAACATGATTCACTTTGCCAAACATAATGTCTGAGATAGTGATTTTGACTACCTGATCTGTGTCCCCTCCTGATTTTCACTGCACATAAGCAGTTATTTCAAGCAGGCATAGAGTACACTGAATTTGAAGAAGCTGTGTTGGAGATGTATGTTGTTTTATGGCATTACATGATAGTTAATTTTACTTCATGACTGAAATGAGGCTGACTTTGCTGTTAATAAAAGCTAATAATCTTAAATTTTACTTTGTAGTGAGAAGTATTGCAAAATGACACCTTTTATTGGCTAACTAAAAAGATTACAATATGCAAGCCTTGGAGGCAACTCAGGCTCCTTCACGATAGCTTGCATATTGTAATCTTTTTAGTTAGCCAATAAAAGGTGTCATTTTGCAATACTTCTCACTACATCCATAATGGCTAAAATGGTACAACACCCTAGTACTATAAAATTTACTTTGGAAGGTAACACCTTTACAGTTTTACAATGCACTGAAACTATGTATAACAGTGAGAATTTAACTCTAGTTCAAGGAAAGCAGCGTGGAGTTTATGTCTGACATATTGTCAGATTTATGGTAACTGCGTTTATCCTTTGTAATCTACCACCTCTTGATCAAAGAGCTCAAAAGAAACTAGATTTACAGAGGCAAAAAAGTCTTCAATATCTAATCAAATGAAAACACTATAAATGTCATGTGTCAGAAAATGTAGCACCGTATCCTGAAATGAGTTTCGTTTTTTCATCATATTCCTTTAAAACCCTTTGCGGTCGTTAGGCCAGAAAACTGGCCTTAGTAAAAAGTGCGCTATAGGTCGTCAGGCCACCGCTGGTGGCCCTGCAAGTTTCTGACCGATTTGCACAGTCGCCTGGTCGAGAAAAGTGGCCTGTGTTATTCCTACGTGCTTGAAAAAATAACTGTTGTAATTATTGGCGTTTTTTCAATAATTAATTACGACTAATGTAGCGTGACATTGAAAATTAAATACGACTGCAAAGGGTTAACATTCTCACAAAAATGGAGAAGTCTATGTTTACATTGTCTTCTGTCTTCACCCTTTACATTAATTTTTAGTGATTTTAAGATAGCTAATTATAAAATGTAAATGCTTTTGTTTTGAACATCAATTGCCTTTTTAGATAGTGTAAAGAGCACAGAGACAGCAAAAACATGGATGTATTTGTTTAATTGTAAGCTAAACACTGCAGGTCGGTGGCCTTACCTTAATCAATTTGTGCTCTCATCTTCTGGTTATTAAAATAGCAATAACTTTACCATTTACCTACTACTAAATTGCAAGTGTTTGAGTGGTTAAGTCTCTTGTTTTTTTAATTAATATTTACTGTTCTTTACGATTTGTTTGTGTGAACTAAAGGCCTCAACTTGGTGTTTAGAATGGCACATTGATACTCTTGGGTTTGCAGTTTGCTTGCTTAAATGGTAAATTAATATTTCCTTCTTTTTTAAAATACAGAAAAGACATTTGACTGTCTTTCTCTTATGACCCAATTGATACACGTTTATGGTATATAAGAGTAAAACTTAAAAAAAGTAATTAGTTATTACTTTAATTAGTAAAGTAAGCCCAATACAATTTAAGAAAAGCAGTTAATTTGCTATAGAATACTATCTTTTTAGTAGTTACCCCAACTATGATTGACAGTGATTCCCATTTAATGGGATTTATTTGTAGGGCAGCAGAGATGAACTAATATATTCTTAAGAGAGAGAGAAAAAGAGTTGTCAATAGTCACACAAGTCACAGTGACCAAACACACACAATTGTGGAGGCCATGAAATCCAAGTTGAAAATGGTGGTGAACATGAAGAAGAAACACAGGGAAAAATGAGTAAGTAACATTCCTGAAACAATGCTAAAACCTTCAAATCAGAAAAAAATGTAAGGGAAACAAATGATAATGGAGGGAACTGCAATCTGCTATGCACCCTGGGCAGGACCTCAAGTACCAACTATTAAGTACCCACCAGGATGGTCTGCCTGCTTAATGGAAAGATGACGAAACACACATTATGAAGTTGTTTTAGTCTCCGTGCTCAATAGCTGTCAGCAGAAGTACTCTGCAGATGAAGTCAGGGTTCCTACAAAAAAGTCTGGCAAGTATAGTTTGTGTTTTGGACCAGTATGGTAGAAGAAGATGTGTGACCAGTAAGTGCTTTCTGGAAAAATAGGGATGAAGCATTCCAACAGTAGGTACGGGTATATAAAGGTCTCCCTAGCCTCAATCTAGGAGAGCCTGAAGTCAGGAGTGGAGGAGAAGTAAGGACTCACCTGGAAGACTGTAATAATCGTGTTATGATTGTAAGTTTTTCCATACTTTAATTTTTTTTCTGTGTTTCTTTTAGTGTAAACAGCATCACTTTGTTTTTGTTATGGGTTCTCTTTGTTGTCTTGGTTGCTAAGCAGTTAACAGGTAAGATTGCTAGGTAAAGACAACCAGAAGTGTGCAGTGTGTGACATCACAGGGTTGTATGTATAAAGGTATGCATGAGACACTCCCTGATTTGTCCAAGTTCATGGATATTGTAAGTACTATTCATACTTAACCAACTTTTTTTCTTGGCTTACGAGTTTATGTTCTGTTCCTTGACTTTGATTATTTGAATAACCCTTCAAAGGTGTCACAACACAGAGGAGGAGGAGGAGGAAGCCAAAAGATGACAGAGAAATTTCACAGGCTGGAATTAGTTCTTGCTGACATGCTTGTTTTGAAGGATCACTTAGGATATCACCATTGTACAGTAAGGCACAGGGGGGCACTGCCTTTTGATTTTGTATTATTACCTTGAAAATCATCCTGAATATTCTGAGTAAATTCCCTTTTTCTGTTTACTCACAGAGACTTGTGGTGTTTTCTGAGTACAGTGCCACTCAAGAGCAGTCCCTTTACCCCATGAATCACTCAATAAACAATGTTAAAAGACAATTAAATGAGTCAAAAGCAATCCAAATTCTCCATTCTTTCATGATAGCTGCAAGATGCACTCGTTCGTCCCAAAAACATGCACATTTATGTCCATGCTGTTTTTTTCAATAGGCTGGACAGTGGCAACTCTTTGTTGGCATGGCACCTTACCAGAGTTGTCAAACTGTGTTTGTCTAAAGCAGTTAGGGATACTGGATAAGATGTTTGATTTTAAACCACAAGGTTTCTGGTTCATTTCTTGCCTCTGACTTACTTTCTGTCCTGGGGCCAAATTAGTTATCCCACTTGTACTTCAAGTCTTAAAAATGTAAGTAAACCCTTGCTCTGTTGTATACCATGATCTTGTGATAACACTATGAGCCAAATACAAGAAATAGAATAATCAAGAATGTGTAATATGTCTTCCCCTGCACTTACATAACTCCTCTTCTCCACTCCATTGCTGCTGATATCTACTTCAGAATTCTTTTTCTGACCTTGTCAGTCCTTGATGTATTGTGATCATGTTTACAGATTGCTCCTTTGTAATTTAGTACTTGAACTCACTGATGCACTTAACTCCACCTAGGCTGTTATTCCTGCTAGACTGTCAATTTTGCATTACTTGCCAAACATTTAGTTAAGCTTTAGATAAAAAAACTGTAGTACTTTTTTCTGGGTAAAGAACAGTAACGGTTAGCACTGCTGCCTCATGGAATCAGAGTGCTGGGTTTGAATCCCTAAGCTGTTTGTTGTCTATGTGTAGTTTGCACATTCTACACTGTGTGGGTTTTACTCTAGTTCCCCTTCCACATCTCAAAGAAGTGCACGTTAGGTTAGCTGGAATTTTAAGTTTTTCCCATGTAGTTGCGTGTCTAAGTGGGGTAAGTGTTCTGCCTTGTACCCAAAGCTTCTGGGATGGACTCCAGGCTCCCATTACTCTAAATACGATTAAATGGGTTAGAAAATGTTTTAACAGTCAGGTGACGGTCCCTATCTGTGTGAAGATTGCTTGTTGTCCTTCTACTTATATATTTACTCTTCTCCAGGTACTCCAAATCTTTGCCCACGTCCCAAAGGTGTACATGTTAGGGTTAAATGGCAAATCTAAATTGGTCCAATATCTGTGGATGTGCGAGTAGTTATTCTCAGTAATTACTGACAATCACATTAAGGGCTGGTTTTGGCCTGGTATCCCAGTGCTGCCAGGATAGGTTCTGGCATTCCCTGTGATTGAATTAAAAAGATTCAGTAACTGAATGAATGGATAGATACCACCAAAGTCTAATAACTAAAGTGATGACTTAAAGAGTATCAAATGTAGCTCCTTATTCAGCGGACACATACTGTACTCAAGAAGATGACACATAATCCACTTGTGCACTTCCCGTCCCTCTTCATTCTACAAATATTTTGCTACACTACCTGTGAACATCAGTGAGTGCAGGCTGATTGACACTTTACTGTTTAATTTTTAATTTATTAGCAGCAACTGTACATGGACCCAATATTTAAGCAAGGATGAAACTTGTTCTGCCATCTAGGAAAATTTACAGTGTTCACTCAATTGTGAATAAGTTTCATAATAAGTATTCAAACCACAATCGAATACATTGATACAAGTCAGAAAAAAATATCAGTATAGCATTTCAGTAAGTTAGAAAAGAAGTAATAAGCTATGCAACACCATCAATATACAGAATACTACATTCAGGAATAAAACCTATTCTTCTTCTTTCGGCTGCTCCTGTTAGGGGTTACCACATTGGATCATCTTCTTCCATTTCGTCCTGTCTTCTCCATCTTGCTCTGTTACACCATCACCTGCATGTCCTCTCTCACCAAATCCACAAACCTTCTCTTAGACCTTCCTCCTTTCCTCTTTCCTAGCAGCTCTATCGTTAACATCCTTTTCCCAATATACTCAGCCTCTCTCCTCTGCACATGTCCAAACCAACACAATCTCGCCTCTCTGACTTTGTTTCCCAACCGTCCAACTTGAGTTGACCCTCTAATGTCCTCATTTCTAATCCTATCCATCCTTGTCACACCCAAAGCAAATCTTAACATCTTTACCTCTGCCACCTCCAACTCTGTCTCCTGCTTTCTGGTCAGTGCCACCGTCTCCAACCCATATAACATAGCTGGTCTCACTACCGTCCTGTAGACCTTCCCTTTCACTCTTGCTGATACCCGTCTGCCACAAATCACTGCTGACACTCTTCTCCACCCATTCCACCCTGCCTGCACTCTCTTTTTCACCTCTCTTCCACAATCCCCTTTACTCTGAAATTGTTGATCCCAAGTATTTAAACTCAAGGAATAAAGCCAATGTAATTAAATAATAAAGGTAAACAGTTAAAAACAACAATAAGTTAACTATTTACATTAATGCAATGTTTACTTACCTTGAGGTTGCCTACTAGGATGATAAATCTCTAAATCAAAAGGCTGGGCACTCGTTTTTTGTATCACCGTGACATTGTGTCCTGTCCATTTATTGGCCTTCGCCAAGGTGTTTGTTCTCCAGTCTGTCCAGTATACATTCCCTCCAAAAAGGGAAACCGCAAATGGATGTGAAAGATACTCATGGCCTCGTAAGATCTCTATTATTCCAGTGCCATCATATAAGGCTGAAAAAATGGCATCAGACCTGATGGAAGATAAATTACAATATAAAAAGACTTTTACAGCTTTTTTGTATTGAAAATACAGTAAAGACAAATGTGAATATGGATTGGCTCTGAGCAAGTAAATATATCTCTGTCAATGTTTGGATGGCCAAAAAAAAAATAAATGCATGCTAGATTGGAGTAAATATGATATAATACCAGTTATATAAAGTCAAGAAAGAAAATTACTTCCTGACAACTTCCAGTGCTGTGATTTATTTTTGATTTTGAAATTATATTTCATAATGTATTAGAGCTGTCAAAGAGATGTGAACAAGACATAGACCAAAACAATGAATCAAAAGTCTATTAAATTTACACATCTGTGTTAAAAAGAAAAAAAAGGCTTATCCAGAATAATTGCTCTTTTGTTCATCTATTTGCATTATGTTTTTGACCATAAATCTATTTAAATGAAAAACTAAATTTAGTTTCTGTAGTAGTACTCCCCAGTACTGACAGTTACAAAAACAATTTTACATTGAATAGAATTTTGGCAACAGTATTTCAAAACATAATTAATGTATGTGTCACAGTGCATTGACAGATTATTTGGTTACACTGCAATAAAATAAAGGTATACCTGGAGTCATGTACTGTTGGTGTTTGCCTCTTGGTTTCCTGTTTTCCTAACTTTGAAGGTGCTAACACATAAAGACCAATATAGACAATATTCACATACCAGATTCAATTCTTTATAATGACTTATCTAAGACACACAGTTAGAATTAAGGCTTAATTTCATATAAGCCTTCCGATACCAAACAGGTAAAGACTAATTATTTAGAGGTGAATAACAGACTAATGGATGTAACATTAACTTATACATTAAATATTGTGCAAAAGCTCTAACGTGGAACGGAGCTACAATGATTAGAGATGCTGCCTGTCTTCCTCTGCGATAGACAGGCATCCTGTCCAAGGATTGTTCCTGCCTTGTGCCCTGTGCTTGGTGGGATAGGCTCCAGTTACCTGGGACTCTGCTCAGGGTTAAGCGGGATTCGGAGATGGTAGGGTATGACATGGCTCCTGACAATCTGGATTCAAATTCCAACCCAACTGCTGTGCATTTGCCAACAATTCCCCACACAAGTTGGTGCTTGGTACAATGTTGCCTCTAATTTTATGGGTGTGTATAGATGAGTGAGTGTTTCATGTAATGACTAATTTCAAATACTCATGCAATTTCTTACTACTGGTGAGTGCTTACTGAAAGTGAGCTCTTGACTCTAGACTCATTGCTAAAAAGTAGAAGTTATAAGACATGCCCAAATATGTGCATATTAGGCAACCTCTGTCATTATTAAATTCCTACCACTTTTCATTTTAATGACCAGTCACTAATGCAAATCACTAATAGATCACTTTCTGTTTTTGATGTTCCAATAAAAGAGCATAACTACTGTAAGGCTAGTCCCCTGAAATATTGTCTGTGTCTGAATCCCAACAAGTTTATTCAGTGCAGAAAATCATGTGCATTTGTTATCATTCGGCGGAGTGATGGCTGTGAGACTAGGGATCTGCACTGGTGATCGGAAGGTTGCCGGTTCGAATTCCGTAAATGCCAATAGAGACTCTGCTCTGTTGGGCCCTTGGGCAAGGCCCTTAACCTGCAATTGCTGAGCGCTTTGAGTAGTGAGAAAAGCGCTATATAAATCCAAAGAATTATTATCATCTGCGGTGGGTTGGCACCCTGCCAGGGATTGGTTCCTGCCTTGTGCAGTTTGCTGGCTGGGATTGGCTCCAGCAGACCCCCGTGACCCTGTGTTCGGATTCAGCGGGTTGGACAATGGATGGATGGATTATTATCATTGGCATTTTTTATTCATTTTTTTGTGCTTTGTCCTGAATGGATTCTGTGTCTATGTGACTTTTCCAGGGTTTTGAAACTCAGTTATTCTGATTTCTAAGTCAAATTTTATGTTTGATGCATTTTTTTAAGAACTTATAATTTATTAGCATTTTGCTGCAATGTCATTTTTATTTTATTATTTATTGTTTTGTTTTGGCTGCCACCATTTTGTGAAACATGCTCTTGTGACGCATATCCCTGTTGCCAAGAACAATGCATCAATCCTTTCCATGATAATATTAGCCTGAATTCCCTGGGATGTGCGACTCTCTTGATGTCTCTGAAGCAATGGCATAAATGCCAGCTCAGGCTTTTATAGGGTAAGTGAGTTTGCACATACATCCTACTGTTCATACTTTCTAAAAATCCTCTTTATTTTTTATTTTCTAGTTTTGCAATTATTGTTGTAATTTCTAATTTTTGAGTTCTCATTAGCTATTCTTTTTTTTTTGGATTTACTTATGGTTCCGAGTTTGGCTTGTTTTAGCTATGTGCATTTCCTGGTCATTTTCATTAATATAACTTCTCAAGTCGGTATAGTCAGTGACATGGCCTGCTTCTGATTACTAGCCCTAAGCCTATGTCTGGCAGAAAATACCCTGCCTGAATATTCTACATCCCTGTATAATGTATATTCACTATGGTAAATTAAAATATTAAAAGTCTCTATACTGATTTATTCAATGGACTATATGAAAATATCTGTTAACAAAAAGTAATTCAAATATAAAAATATTCAGGCATGTTTTGAATACATTTTTAACAGTACAGTGTCTTATGGAACTGGAAACTATTCTGGAAGTGTTGAGCACAAGACAGAAACCAAACCTTCTTGAAATGTCAGTCCATAACAGAACAGTCTCATTGATAAAATCAAAGTCTCTCACATGCAGCCAATTTGGAGTCACCAATTAAAATATCTTTATGTTTTGGAGGGACACTAGAGTACCCAGTGAAAACAAATGTAAATATTGGGAGGATAGAGTGTCCAGTAAAATCATGCACATTGAAAAAGGATTTTCCTTATTTTAGATCCCATTTTTTTTCTATGTATATCAAGTAAATGCACAACATTAGCACATATGTAGATCTGCATCAGTCACAGGTAGCCCCTTCAGCAGAGTGGCAGCCACTTTGAGAGCTGGTTCAATAGTGTTAAACTAACAGCTGACTACTGGCTCCTTAATGAGAGAGTCAGAGATTAAAATTCTACATATTTCAATAGATGAGTTTTAAACATTTTTGTAGATGGTTTTGCTCTTCTTTTGATCTGCAAAACTGCTAGCTGGTACAGCTTCTAGATGCTTTTCATTGAAGTTATTGAAGTCATATTGACATAAGCTTATAGTAAAGCAAAACTCAGTCAAGATAACCATATTTCTCATAATGTGTTTGGTGTCTACCTGACAATTTGGTTTCATACTTTTGAATCGGCAAGTGTTCTCTCTGAAAGACTCAAGCTCAGAAACTTGCAATTCCCATCATTTTAGTCAAGCAAAAAAACAATGCATTTGAAAGAAATGGTGAACTGTCATAAAAGAATACTTCTGGTCATGTTCAGTGCAGGCGTGTTAACAATATTATACCATCCCTTATTAATAATATCTCTGTTTAAAGTTGCTGGTGAATTCAAACATGTATAACTTCTTAAAGCAATGTAACACACTAACCTGTGATTCCTTTTGTGTAATAGGTTTTTATCATATACCTATTTCAACATAAGTATTTACATTTTAATATTTTTTAGCATCTTATAATTACTTTGTTTTAACTATTTTCTATGCTAATTTTATCATTACAATTTTAAAGAAATATTTACACGATCAGTAATGTCTGAAATGCTTACCTATAATGCAGGCACTATTAAATTGCAATTATAATTATATTAAAAGTATTGTGGACTAGGGAGCATTCCAGCTCCCTCAAACCCAACACAACAGACACAGGGCAGACGTTAAAACACAAAATTGCCTTTTTATTGTGAGGAAAACTCTTCACAAAGCATATCCCACAGCCACAAGTACAATGCAAGCACAATGATGACTCTTTCGTTCTTTTCTGGTCTTTGCCTCCTCTTCTCCTCCCTGCAAGCTTCATCCTCCGCCGCCTTCCTCTAGCTCATCCCTGTGAGGCCAGCAAGTCCTTTTATATTGGCCAACCCAGAAGTGTTTCTCCTCTTCCACCCATGTGATCTGCAAGCACTTCCGGGTTAGGCGGAAACCTCAAGCCGTATGGATCCTCCATTTTCACTGGACCCCCTGGCAGCACTCATGGTACCCAACAGGGCTGAGATATAGAACTCCAAGTCCCATAGTGCCCTGAGGGAATACGGTGCACCACTGCAACTCAGGGGAGCTGCCATCTAACTTTCTGTGGGAGGTAGTGCCCTAAAGAAGCTGCCTCCCCAATCCTTCTATTTCTTGGGGATCCCTGCCGGGTTGGGTTGCCAGGCATTCCTTACAGTATTTATCTACTAAATCCTTGTAAGCTTTTTCTATACAGGATGCACAAAAATAATTTTTTAATTATTTTGATTTAACTTTACTTTTAAGACAGTTGAACATCATAATGTTGTGCTCACCATATTATTAATGTACATTACTATTTAATATTTCTGTATGTAGGACAACATTTTTGATTTCATCTTAACATTAAAAATTAAACCTAACTGGATTGCCATACCTCGCATCAGTCCACACAATCCTGTTTTCATTGTGGTCAACAGTTAATCCATTTGGCCAAGCCCCAATTTCCATATCTTTAAAGATAATGCGTCGCCCAGCACCACTCATTGAAGCAGCCTCAATGCGAGGAAACGTTGCATCCCAGTCTGTCCAGAAGAGAATTCTATGGGAAAATAAAAACACTTCTTGGGTTATCAGATTGCATTCTATCAGCAAGAAAGAAGTCATTTAAATGTGTGAAAGTTTTTTATTCATACATCTATTTCATCTTCAATACACTAGAGTAATGTTCCACCTAAGATAGCATGTCCCAAGAAAGATAGGCCATATCATAATTTATGGCATTGAAATGACAGTCGAGTAATTTTGAGGAGCGACATTCTTTTTTCTGCTGTTGCTTTCTCCATTTAATTACCAATTCTCTGTTACAAACCGCAGATGAAAGAATCCCCTTTGGGTTATGGAGTTATTCTTCCCATGAGCTAGGCTTCTTCTCCATGTACCCCTTTACAATCCAAGTTCTTTCATGGCAATTATTGAAAAGAATATAAAATGATTTAAAGCCATATCAAACAGAATAGCTAATCACAGTGCTTTATTAAAATATTGTTCATCATTAAGCCGAAAAGGAAAATGAAGTTTATTGGGGTTTTTTTTTCCCCAAAATTCAATGATTAATCCAACAACCTGTCTTTAATTTACTATTATGTAAAATGTGCTACTGGTTTTAAAAAGGAAAGTATATTATTTGGGGCAAGTATTAATATAGTTAAATAGTTGAGTAGATTAAATGGAGCTTGAATGATTGTAAATTGTGTTTCTTTAGACATTTTTGGGAAAGCAATATTATTCCCATAGAATAAAATAGAGTAAATGCTACCCAAGACTACAAAATATGATGTCATAATCTTGTTTATGGTTAAAAATATAACAGCACATATATTCATGAAAGATTTCTCAACTGAATTATGATCTGGAACCATTTTCGTTTACATATTGCATATACAGTAGCAGTGGTAAGAAACTTTAGTTATAAACATGGCGTCTTTCTTTATGCCAGATCAGTCCCCTAGCCCTTATCTAAAATTCCCTTGTAATAAGCTGGCCTGTCTCTGTTCTCAGTCTGCAACCCCAGAAATTACCATTACATGCCATTCTATTAGCATTACTTTGCAAAATTCCTTTTCCATATTACGTTCTTTCATTTTAGCCCACTGTCTTGTTAAGATTCTGAGTTCTTGTTTGTTTTTCCCTTAACTGCCAGACAATTCAAATCTAGCCATTCATTTCCTGAACTGATGCATTCTATTAAGGCTCTCATGGCAGCATAGGATGGGAGGCAAGAACCAATTAACAATAAAGTTCAAATGGAAAGGTAGCCAACAAGTACAAAAGTCCACTGGAACCTCATGAATATTTTTAATGAAATATTTTCAAAAGAGAGTTGGGGATTTAGGATTACTAATTTTGTCTGACTCACAGGACATAATACACCATTCCCATACCAATCTTATCTAATTCAGGGGCATGGTAGTTGGCAGGATGGGGTATAAGGCCAGAACTAATCAGTGCCATTTCATTTTAAAGCTCATTCACGCACCCTTGGGACCAAATTAGATTTTGCAGCTACCCATTGTACTTTGCAAGGAAAACCCCATACTGGTAACAGGGAGAATAAACAAACTTCACATTGGCCAAAACTAGGTGCAGGACTTGAAAAGTGAAGGATTTAAAGCTGGATCAGATTTTTATTATTCAGCTCCACTTTATTTAGTGTGTAACATTTAGTATATAACTATATGCATAGCATGGCTCTGCAATAGGCTGGCACCCAGTCTAGAGCAGATTCCTGCCTTGTGCACAGTCCTGATGAAATAGGTACCTTTCCCCCACATCCTTGAACTGAATTAAGTGGGTTTGAGAATATCATACTATGTCATTTGCACAACATGCATATGCTGCATTTTTGGTAGAGAATCCGTTTTCTTCTAAATGTAAGATGGATTTCTTTGTAATGTTTACAGCTTAAATGCATGACTTACTATTTAAAAAAAAATATACAAAAATAGAAAATTAGTTTTAAAATAACTACAGTCTGAATTTATTCATTATGAAATATCCTGTGACATATGTTGTAGCTTTCTATATTTTAGTAAATTTCAGTGCAGAAATGTAATCTTTACGTAATAGAAGGACTAGTTGTACTACAAAATAATGTACCACTCATGGAACCGAGTGGTTCCTTCCTAGGCCGTAACATGATACAAGAAAGAAGAAAAACTAAGGATAATAAGTTGTAGTCCTGAATGAATAGTTACATTTGCTTTTCTACAGCCCACCAAGTTATTTTTCTGCAGTTCTAAATGAATATTTATTATAGTCATTATTATTATCGTGCAAACACCCTGAATACAAATGACATTTCACGTATGCTTTCTTCCAACAACCCAGTACTTATTAAAATGAAAGAACACATCGAAGGACAAACTAAATTTAAACAGTAGTTTCAGTTACACTAAGGATGGAAAAAAATGAGAGTGGATAAACAGACAAACCCATGTCGAGGATCCAAAGCGATTGCCCTAGGATGTTCCATGCCACCTGCAATCAATGTCATCCTCATGTATCCATCGAGTTTAGCTACTTCGATCTGGTCCAAGTTGCTGTCAATCCAGTAAAAGTTCCCTGCTATCCAGTCCACTGCCAAACCCTCTGGTGTCGCCAAGCCATGTTGAACAACAACCTCTACTCCAGTCACACCTACAATAACATGAAATACACTTAAATAGAGTTTAAATAGGCAATTCTAAATGAATACATTAATACTGTTTACACATTTAAACCCAATATTTTTCAATTAATAACAAAATATTAAAGTATTCTCTTGGACCCCATATGTGTTACTTTTTGAAATGTACAACAGTTAAGCAAATATTACATTGTAGTTTTATAGTTCTTTAATAAAAGTTGTCTGTAATGAACCAACATCTGATTGAGGGTACATTCCAGCATCATAAGAGGTGTCATATTTTGCCAGTCTCTCTTAGTTGTAAAGTAGAAGCACAGGGAACTGACTAAACGGAGGACTGTGAGCTCTAGATGCCTCAGAGCTCGTTCTGCTCTCTTTTAGGGAAGATCGTTGCCCCACACTTTCCCTAAAAGGGAAGATGAATGTCAGTCCAGGAAGGTCAAAAAGCAGATGCAGGACAGTTTGCTTATGGTTCTCACATGGGTCAGGACTCTGGCTGAGAAGTTGCTTCCTGTGCTACAATGTGAATAAGAGATTCTTGATCTGCAGACTAAGAATGAATAATATATACTTGACTTATCTCCCTGGCACCTCATACCACAAGAGAAGTCCCCTCTGTTAAAATAGAAAACAAAAACTAATAGGATGTAAACAAACAAATCTACTATATATGGATAAAAATTCCAATCACCAGACAATACATATTCTAAAATGTTTTACTTCCTGAAAAGTTTTTGGTGATTATGATAGACAGCTTCAAGCTAAACACAAATAAAAGTTCATACTGTAGCATATAGGACTTTGGAGAAGCATGAAATAAAGTTAGATTTAAATTTAAATTTAGAGTGTTTGCTCGCTTAATGATTCAGACACACTGCATTAATTCAGCTGAGCTAAGAATGTTTTGCTGCTGATTTTTTTTGTACCCAGCATCTGATGCTTCTCGTTTGAGTGTCCAACAATAGTTGGCAAGCATTAATTGATTCCACTTGCAATGTCCTGTTGAAACCTTTCACCATGTTCATCAGTGACTGCACCAGAAGCAACAGGGAAGAAGTCCAAGTGTGAATGCAGAAAATTATTTTTTAGTGACATGTTACACTTCATGTTTTTGTTTGCTTGAAGAAAGTTGTCATCCATCTGGACATGGCCTTGTCCGCTGTAGCTGCCAAGAAAATCCTCACCAACATCATGGAGTGCCTTCCATGTGATTTCCTCTGGGCCCACCTGCAGATCTTAAAACCAATTATCAGAGATGACATGTATAATTTTTTTGACCAACAAAAATGCCTTCCTTAATCTCGACATCAGTTATTTGAAATCCTTCATGTTCCTTGTTCATCGCTTCCAAGAAATTTGTCATCAGTCCACATTTTATATGAAGAGGAGTCAAACATATCTTTGTTGGGTCAACAAGTGTTGTATGTGCCATACTTTACTGTCCTGGAACCAAATGATAAAAGAGCACTTTTCACTTTAACAAGACTCTTTGGCATTGCTGTCCAATTCGCAAATTAAACAATAGTACTTTGTATATCCAAAATGCATTTCTAGTGTCAGTCCCAAACCTTTTAGATCACCAGAAATGTTCCAGTCAGAGACACAGTGACAGGACAGACAATGCCCCTAGGGCATTCTTTTACATAGGTACTCATTGCAAAGACAAGTCTACAGGAATTCCCCTTGAAGCACAGCCTCAACACATGAGAACATAAGAAACTTAATGAAAGAGAGGTGTCCATTCTATCCATCAAGTCCATTTGTTTAGTGAATGGCTAAGCTGTTCCAATATATCATCCAGATTCTTTTTAAAGGTTGTCAGTGTTTCTGCTTCAACTACATGTCTCAGTAGTTTGTTCCAGACACACTATAACATGGTTGGAAACACCCTAAGCAGTGGCGCCAATCTCTGTTGCGAAAGTGTTTGTGATGAATGTTACTTTTTTAGTTACATTAAATGTAATCAAAGACGATTTCATAAATCTTCAAGAACATGTACATGTCTGGAAGCATTTCCACATGTGTGGATTGACTCAGTTTGTTTAGACAATTGGCTATTTCTGATTCGGATTTAATCTCTCCAGACTAAATAAAAGATTGGCTAATGAATAATAAATTCATAAAAGAGTCAGTGCACAACAAAAAATCAGCAGCACCAATTCAGCCAAAGCGGAGAACGTAACAGTGTGAGTCTAAGAAGTCAAAATGTAGCCCCTCAGCAGTCCTGACTCTTTCTATCACAGTTGCCTCTGGTGAGAGAAGTTTCTATCTTTAAAGCTGTTTAAATATTGCTTGAGATCTACCACATGTCAGGAGGGGCTATCAACTTCAATAGCACACAGTGTTCGAAGAACTTTGGAACTCAGACACAGAGATTGAGAAACTGAGATTTGGAAAGATATACTAATAAATTTACAAGCCATTTTTTGTGTTTTTGAATTTCTATTATGTGCAGTTTTTACTTATTTTTTAAAAAATATTACAATGTACAATTTGTATTTATTCATTATTACCATGTGCATATTACATTTATTTGTATTTTATGTACTTAATTGTTTTTTAAATTTACTTTATTCTATTATTGTTTTAAGATATTCCAAACATTCTGTGAGTTGAGTTGCCCATGGAGTTTTTTGTCTGGGGTCCCCAGAGTTCCTAGAATCGCCTCTGGTTCTAGTTGTAGATGCTGTACTGTATACTTACAATATGAGAGGAGATCACAAAAACAGACAATTGCAATAAATGGTGCATAAAAGGAAAATGTTAACGTGATTTTTGTGATCAGCAGGTCAAAATCCTTAAGATACACCCAAAAATGTTCAAGAAGCTAAGTTTTCATTGTCCAATGTTTTCAGGGAATCTTACTTTTCAGTTTGCCAAGTGTTATATAGCAGGGTAGGCCGACATGCAAATACAGCAGAAATATGCAGAATAAAAATATAGGTTATCTGAAGTTAGTTAATTTTCCCTAAGGTGAAAATTAAATTGCTTTACACAGGAAACAGAATATTCTTAAAAAGAGTAACATACAGTAATGCAATGGTCTTCGAGTTTCTGCCTTTGAATACCCGCATACTATAAACATTTAATGAAGTAAATTTGTTGAAATTTGTAACATGAATACAGACTGGCTGACCCTTTTTTTAAATTGAGTATTGTTAAGCAGAGACACGCATAATACATAATGCTGTTTAGCCACACAGATGCCCTGCCGGAGACATTATTTCATTATGTCATTAACTAGGGGATAATTTTGGGGTGGACTGACTGAAAACATGCTCTAATACTTCAGGAAAGGATAAAGAAGAGACACTACACTAGAGGCTGCACAGTTGACTTTAGAAGGAAGCCCTGACACTGGAAAATAATTCAAGTGATACCCTAAAATTAAACCGTAAGAGCAGGTGTAAAGGTTGCGTTACTGCAGGGCTTACTGAATTCAAAGCAGCAGCCATAGGCAAAACATTCTCCGAAGAGAGGAAAATGGCTAACAGTGTGAAGCAGAAGCAAGTGGATTACTGAGTGGGAAAGTTAAGATGTCCTCACAAAATCACAATGATGCTAGTATATGTAGGCCCTAAAGGGGCAATTAAGTGTTTTATTATTTTGCATTTGTGCTTTAGTAACACTCCATTAATTCAAAACCTTTGTTTTGTTTAGTTTCTGTGCTCTGGCATCCTCTTTTGATGGATTGGGGAAAATGACATACAAGGGCCTTGTTAAATCTCATTAAGCAGTTTGATACAAAGAAAAATATTAACATACATGTGCACTTCTTAGTTATGCACACTGCAGTCATAAATGTCATAAGAGTTAAACGCTCCTAGAATACAGGCCAACATTGCAATTTAAAAGCTGTTCCCAGCAGTCTGTGACAATCAGATATAGAAACGCTTTCCGAGCAACTTGAATGTTAAAATGGTTTCAATTAAATTTAATGGATTGTAATGAGAAAAGTTAGTATCGATTTACAGAATTTTGATATAAAATTAGTTTACAAAGTGAATAGACAGACTTCTGGGCATCAAAAGATTGGCTAATAAATTAACTCCAACCATAAAGTCATTGGATTAGTCAGGGATCCTAGTGTTCCCTAGAGGTAGGTAGAATGATAAAAGATTTCTGAAGATCTACAAATGATATGTTCTGTTTAGCACAGCTGTTAATGGGAGTTTGACAGTAGTAAACTTGACAGTGGGTTATAGAGTTCAACTTCTTGAAGACATCAGAAGGGCATTTGAATATAAGTCTTAGGGTGTGGGGTAAGTGAAATAAATCTAGAAGAGCTATATAGAAATTTAGGTAACAAAATAAATAAATTATATATATATATATATATATATATATATATATATATATATATATATATATATATATATATATATATATATATAATTTTATAATGTCAGAAGCCAGTTCATGTCACCTTTATCTTTGACAGTAACAGAGTTCATATGAGTTGGAAAGGGAC
The DNA here is from genome assembly GCF_900747795.2 of Erpetoichthys calabaricus. Lineage (NCBI taxonomy): Eukaryota > Metazoa > Chordata > Cladistia > Polypteriformes > Polypteridae > Erpetoichthys > Erpetoichthys calabaricus. Next base: position 48,008,166 of record NC_041401.2, read on the forward strand.
CAACTGTTTCTCTTTGCTTACTGTCTGTGTCACTTACTCTTTGAAGTTTACCTACAAAAATTGTGAGCTAATTTTAAAATATATGGTAACTGTAAAAGTTAGAATATGGGAATCTACAGTCTCCTTTAGTCATGCACGCACGTCTAAGGACCTCCTCACTGGCTCAACTGAAGTGGGCGATAGTCCCCCCAAGACAAGAGGGAGCGCTGTCGTTAACATCATCTTCTCCTTCTCCCTCTGCAGCACTGAGAGACTGCCTAGTGAGGGCACTTAGCCGCCTTTCTGGTTCACATGCAATAAAGAAGCCGGCCACCCACAGTGCTTAGTGCTTAGTATTTTTTTTGTGTGTGTGTCTAAATGGCCTTTATTTTTCCTTTCGCCTGAGGGTGCTCTTTAATTTCTAAAGAAAAAGACTATCATATTAAACGGGATGACCTGGTTGATGGCCCAGCCTTTAATTGTTGCCTGCCTATCATTCCTGCTCCCGGCCACACTTTATTTTTCAAATAAAGTATATAATTTAAGCTTATTAGACCTTCAAATAACTAGTAATGAAAAAAAATTGCAGAGTCCGGTTGCCTCAGAATTTAAGGAATCAGTTCCTTGCTCAGTCACTGTATTTTTTAAATTTGCACATCTTTCACTGTACATGTACAGGCTTCCTCTGGACATGCCACTTTCCTTCTTCATGTTAAAAGCAGGCATGTTATATTAAATAGTGATAGTAAATTATCACAGCCTATAACGATACTCATTGGTTGGAGAACAGAATATGTTCAGGTAAAGTTAAAAAATGATGACAAGCAAAACATCTTTAAAAGAGCAGATATTATCATTTCCAGGGAACAAGCTTATGTCCAAATACTGGGGGAATCGAAAGAAAAACTTGCTTGTCAAAATCCAAATAAGTTAAACGAAAGTCAAAGAAGTAGTTCTAAATCTGTCTAACACCCATATATTCGCTAACCAAAGATTCATTACTAGAGAGTCTTTATCAAAAACTTTGTATTCTGGATTACTGCACTGCCGTTTTAAATACTGACAAAATAATGATTTCCCACATGGCAGTGTCTGTCCCATATGACCAGCTATGTATGCCACCGAAAACAACTCAAAATGGCCAGAAAAAATTTCCAAGAAAATTGCATAGTGATGTTGTCATTAAAATTGTACAAAATCAGTCTGGACATAATCTGAATATTTCCAAACTAAGATTAATGACACAGCATAACTGAAGGTAATGTGGCTCTTTTCCTTTCAGTGAATGTTCTCATACAATTGGGGCCATTGCAGCCCATTCTACTTCTCTAGGCAAAACACAGTTGTGCCAACCCCTTCAATTAGCAACTTTACAACCAGAAGGTTATAACACAGGAAGAGTAAATATTGTAGCACTATGGCACTTCCACTTTAAACACTTGTTAAGTGTATTATAGGACAGCCTGAGCACTGCAAAGTATCCAAAGCTTTAATGACAAATCAATACATATATCCCAAACCATTCTAAATCTCTTCTTAATGCACACAAACTGAAAGTCTATTAAAAAATTCCTCACAAACTGCACCAATCGTGTTCTTAACTAAAAAAGGATTCTTATATTTATGATATTGTTGGATTAATTACGCAAGTCTTTTACAAAAGTGCAAAATGGACCCATATCACTTTGCTAGTCCATGCTCTACAGAAACTGTAGCTTATTTGTTTTTTTCTTGCCTTTTTGGTTTAGTTTCGAGAAGCTGGGCTCTCCTGAAGCCACATTTGCAATTTTGGAGTTCATGTTCTTCTAAAAGTCTCCTTTTTTTATATTCACACTTTCACACGGGCGGCACGGTGGTGCAGTTCGCTTCCTGGGTCCTCCCTGTGTGGAGTTTGCATGTTCTCCCCATGTCTGTGTGGGTTTTCTCTGGGTGCACCAGTTTCCTCCCATAATCCAAAGACATGCAGGTTAGGTGCATTGGTGATCCTAAACTGTCCCTAGTGTGGGTGTGTGTGCCCTGTGGTGGGCTGGCATCCTGCCCGGGGTTTGTTTCCTGCCTTGCGCCCTGTGTTGGCTGGGATTGGCTGCAGTAGACCCCCGTGACCCTGTAGTTAGGATATAGTGGGTTGGATAATGACATTTTCAGACATGTATGCAAAGGGATCACCTTTCTGGCTCTGCAAAGGTAAGCGATACCACACTGGGATGAAAGAGGGCACTGTCATTCACTGTATCTTCTTTTTCTCCCATAGTTCCAAAGAAGGTGCCTAAGGAAAATGTATAGCCCCACCCACAGCATCCAGAATAGGTCCCGCCCTTCTGTTTCAGTCATCATAAAAACAGGTGATCCCAGGAAGTTGGGGTCTCATTTTGACCCTTGTAACAATGAGGATAGAACTCTTGCTGACAAAGCCTTTTTGAAGAGACACAAGGCTAATGAGACCTGCTTTTATTTTGTACTGTGCTGTGTTATTTAAGTTATATCTATTAAACATGTTGGTGCCTTAGTACTTCTCCTGGCTTTGTATAGTCTGTCCACCTAGTCACAGTATTCAGACAATTTTGGTTGTTTTAACATGCCATACTTTGCTGTAACTGTAGCTTCTAGCACATTTCCAAACCATTTCTCAAAGTGATTAGAGAGAGTTTAGTAGGAAGATCTGCTTTGCCAGCATGTTCTAAAATGTCACATAATAGTTTAAAGTGGCACATTTGGACGCTGCCAGTCTAGCTCCTGCCAATCGCCTACTTTGCCTATATTCACAGACTGGCGTCCTGTATTGCACCCAGTGTTGCCAGGATGGGCTCTAGCCCCCTACAATTCTCTATAGAGGAGGGATCAAGATCAAGGATGGATAAATAAATGTTAAAATGTAGGTACATGTGTAAATATGTAACCTGAGGGTTTGTAGCAATTTCAAAATTGTTAATGGTTGTGAGGTAGCCATCTATTCTTCCCAGCATTATCCAACACACTTAACCCAGTTTAGGGTCACTGGATCTCACAAGAAGGCAATTAAGTTATATTTGATATAAAATGGATAGGTAATATAATAATGAACATTTAGGAATACTGTATTGTTAACAAAAGGTTTACAAGATAATAAAAAAAAATCCATCTTTACTAATAATTGAATTTGTCCATGAGGTTTGTTATTGAAGAGCTTTCCACAAATTATGAATAGTTTTATTTATTTATTTAGTAGGTGCCTTTATCAAAGGCAACTTACAAAGCATGTTATAATATATACAAGAATGATTGGAAAGTGCAAACATAAAAAGCAGCAAAAGCAAGATAAAAAATGAGCAAGAAGGAGTAGCATTACTACATAATTATGCCTGCAACTAGACTAAGACTAAAGTCATTATGCTATACTCTTTGTCAGTACAACAACAGCTGGCCTATAGAAAAGAAACTAAGCCATTCCTAAATCTTTAATGAAAAGGTGCATTTTTGAAAGATACCTAAACATGAGAAAATAGAGTGCACTTTGATTAGACAAACCTAGATCATCCCACAGCTTTGAAGCAAGAAAGGAGAAGCACTGTCCAGTCTTAGCACATGTGGCAAGAGGAGGAATGATCACCAGACTGGCAGAGGCATAATGGAGACTTCTTGAAGGGACATACGGAGAGAGGAAAGTCTGGAGATAGCAAGGAGCAGAACGGTTCAGAAAACCATAGACTAAGACAAGAGTTTTGAACCGGATCTTTGCAGCAACAGAAAGCCATTAGAGAGATGGAAGCCGAGGAGTAATAGGAGTGAAATGAGTTAAAGGTAACAACAGTCGAGCAGATGCATTGTAGCAGAGCTGAAAAGGCCTGATAACATTTAAAGGAAGCCCCGCCAGGAGAGAACCAGTGCCTGAACAAGCAGTTCCATGGTATAATTAGTGAGCAAGAGTCGAATCCACTGAATATTAGGAAGAAGTAAACAACATGATTGGGTCGTTGAAGAAATATATTTGAGGAATGAAAGTGAGGAGTTCAGAGTCATGCTAAGACCTCTGACTGTGACTGATGTTGAAAGGGTGACATCTTCAAGGGCAATGCTTAGAGACAAATCTGAAGGAGGAGAATCAAATACAAATACAAGATACTTGACATTGAAAGGTTAAGTTTAAGGTAATGATCATTCATCCATGATGAAATGCCAGACAGGCAGTTTGGAAATTGTGCTGAAACCTGTAAGCTGTAACAAGGAAATGAGAGGACGGTCTGTGCATCACAGTAGAAGAAGTCATGAGAAGAAATAACTTCTAAGGAATGAATGTAGAGAGAGACAAGAAGTGGACTCAAAACTGAACACTGAGACACATCTGTAGAAATTTTCTGAGGAGAAGACAAACAGTCAGACCAGGAGACAAAAAAGGACTTCAGAAAGATAAGTCCAGAGGAGAGAAAAGCAAAATTATGTGAAATATAGACTTAGGTCTACAGATCTGCATAATTTTGTCTATTTAATTACACAGAAAGTATTTTGATATGATTCTTACATGGAGCGATACATCATTCGACACATTATAATTTATCAGTCTCCACAGATATCCTGAACATCATTTTTTGATGCATTCCAATAATATGAAATTCAATTATTTGTTTAAAGGTCCAGTATAAGAAGGGGGCTCAAAAATTCATGGGAATTGTTAAAAACTACCTTTATTATAAAGCACTGTCCTTGAGATGCAATGCACTTGTCTCAGCACTTCTCCCATTTCTGGAAACATTTCCTGTACTGATCTCTTGTTACCATGTCTACAGCCTCCTGTGCTGTTGCCTGGATTTCTTCCAAGGAAGCAAATCTTCTTCTCTTCAATCTCAATTTTAATTTTGAGAACAAAAAGAAGTCACAGGGAGCGTGATCTTGTGAATACATAAGGTGCAAAGCAACAAGCACATTCGTTTTGGTCTAGAACTTTTTGACTGACAAAGTGGGGTATGCAGATGCATTGCCAGGATGCAAAATGCAGCCTTGGGTGTACCACTTCTCCTGATGTTGCTTATTAATAGTATGGTCACAGGGCATTAACACTTTATGAATAAGCCCAACAAACTTGATAAATATGATCATCACTGCCTCTTGAAAACAAGTCATGGTTAATAGGAGAAAAAAATTGCCCGATTCATCCATCCATCCATCCTCTTCCGCTTATACGAGGTCGGGTCACGGGGGCAGCAGTTTGAGCAGAGATGCCCAGACTTCCCTCTCTCCAGCCACTTCTTCTAGCTTTTCCGAGAGAATCCCAAGGCGTTCCCAGGCCAGCCTGGAGACATAGTCCCTCCAGCCTGTCCTGGGTCTTCCCCAGGGCCTCCTCCCGGTTGGACGTGCCCGGAACACCTCACCAGGGAGGCGTCCAGGAGGCATCCTGATCAGATGCCCGAGCCACCTCATCTGACTTCTCTCAATGCGGAGGAGCAGCGGCTCTACTCTGAGCCCCTCCTGGATGACTGAGCTTCTCACCCTATCTTTAAGGGAAAGCCCAGACACCCTGCCGAGGAAACTCATTTCGGCCGCTTGTATTCGCGATCTTGTTCTTTCGGTCACTACCCATAGCTCATGACCATAGGTGAGGGTAGGAGCGTAGATCGACTGGTAAATTGAGAGCTTTGCCTTACAGCTCAGCTCCTTTTTCACCACGACAGACCGATGCAGAGCCTGCATCACTGCGGATGCCGCACCGATCCACCTGTCGATCTCCCGCTCCATTCTTCCCTCACTCGTGAACAAGACCCCGAAATACTTGAACTCCTCCACTTGAGGCAGGATCTCGCTCCCAACCCTGAGAGGGCACTCCACCCTTTTCTGGCTGAGGACCATGGTCTCGGATTTGGAGATGCTGATTCCCATCCCAGCCGCTTCACACTCAGCTGCGAAACGATCCAGAGAGAGCTGAAGATCACGGCCTGATGAAGCAAACAGGACAATATCATCTGCAAAAAGCAGTGACCCAATCCTGAGTCCACCAAACCGGACCCCCTCAACACCGTGGCTGCGCCTAGAAATTCTGTCCATAAAAGTTATGAACAGAATCGGTGACAAAGGGCATCCCTGGCAGAGTCTAACTCTCACTGGAAACGGGTTCGACTTACTGCCGGCAATGCGGACCAAGCTCTGACACCGGTCGTACAGGGACCGAACAGCACTTATCAGGGGGTCCGGTACCCCATACTCCCGTTGCACCCCCCCACAGGATTCCCCGAGGGACATGGTCAAACGCCTTTTCCAAGTCCACAAAACACATGTAGACTGCTTGGGCGAACTCCCATGCACCCTCCAGGACTCTGCTAAGGGTGTAGAGCTGGTCCACTGTTCCGCGACCAGGACGAAAACCACACTGTTCCTCCTGAATCCGAGGTTCAACTATCCGATGGACCCTCCCCTCCAGAACCCGATTCATGTGTAGAATAAATGCCAAGAATAGATACTTGATCAACTCACACGATACCTAGCAGCATATTCAAGAACTACTCCTTATTCCCATGCTATTGACTGATTCCAGAATTTTTGGGCATGTGCAAGCTGACATATTATTTCAACAACCTAATTAACAATCATGAGCATTTTAATTCAATTTATTGCCAGTATACCTTACTGGATAATAAAAAGCTGGTAGTCACACTGGTGCAGAAATGTGTAGTAAAAATACACCGCAGACACAAAATAGTAAACAAAGAGGGATAAAGAAAAAATAAATATGCAATTGTAAAAATGTCAAAATGAATACAAAAACAACTATCAGATATAAACTCACAAAATGTATTAGACAGTAGGTTATCCAGTAACCAAACAATGCAATGGTATGGCCTGCTGTTGCCATACTAGACTGTCATGTGGCTGGTCATTATTAAAGTATAAAATAAAAGTCCATCCTTTTTCTAACCAGGATATTCCAAAGCTCCATCATGGTACTGCAACAGTTTATTTTTTTACAGAATATAGCCAATGTCTCACAGATGTTGTCACACACGTGCGCATGGGAGGCAGCTAAAGGGCTTGAGTAAGGGCAATTCTGAATCAGACCAGGATGTGTCAGAGTGCACTGACTCTTTTTCTCCCTTTTCTGCAGACCATTCACGGGAGATTCCACCTGGCCCTCTTGACAGCACTTCTATGGAGGAAAACCTTGCTGGCTCCGGCCCCTGTGATGTCACATCCGGGCTCGAGCCTATGGCTGAAGACCCTTGTGAGCCCGACCCCTATGATCTCACTTCCTGTCTTCCCCTTTAAAAGCCTCCGCCTTTTCCCTATTCCCTCAGTTCTGTTTTAGACTCGGTTTTGTGCACATCAGTGCTGTTTACATTTTCGCAACTTTGCAGCCAGGATACCAAATATACGGGTGGCTGCCCCAAACCTTGCTATGACTCAGAGTGGAGTTTGTGACAATGTATTGAAAGAAATGGCAAAGAAAAGGTTTTCCACATTAATATCTCTCAAGTTGCTTTTTTATACAGTATGATCATCCAAGAATGTCTTCCTTGTTCTCCTCAGTTTACTCTGTCTCTTAATATTATGGTCTTGCTTCACTTATAACTGAATGTGGAGACAACCATAAGAGCTTTATGACCTGAATGGTCTTCTCTTATTTAGAAAATTTCTTGTCTTCCACCTTGATGTGTCCTGATACTAAGCTTAAGTTGTGGGATAAAGGCTTCCCTCAAGCACTTACTGCTTTGACACTCATTGGCAGTGAGAGTAAAGTCAAAGATACAGCTTTGCCAGATTTTCAATATTTATCACATGATAAGCAGTTCTCCAAGCTACTTAAGGTCACACCGAGCCCAGACCATCAAAATAATGGGTGCTTATATAGTAATGGTCTGCTGGTAGGACACTTTTGACAATTTACTAGCTTCTATGCAGATATAAAGCAATGACTTTTTGAATTTGCAGATGAAAAAGGCATAAACATCCATCCATTCATCCATTATCCAACCCGTTATATCCTAACTACAGGATCACGGGGGTCTGCTGGAGCCAATCCCAGCCAACACAGGGTGCAAGGCAGGAAACAAACCAAGGGCAGGGTGCCAGCCCACCACAGGGCACACACACACACGCACACACACACCAAGCACACACTAGGGACAATTTAGGATCACCAATGCACCTAACCTGCATGTCTTTGGACTGTGGGAGGAAACCGGAGCACCCGGAGGAAACCCATGCAGACACGGGGAGAACATACAAACTCCACGCAGGGAGGACCCGGGAAGCGAACCCAGGTCTCCTAACTGCGAGCCAGCAGCGCTACCCACTGCGCCACCATACCGCCGCATAGACATATAATAGTAAATAAATATTAAGACCTATGCTCATCCTAATTTTTAACCAGATCAGTTAGTCATCAATGACCTTTAGGACACAACTTCTGCACAAGATGTATTGTCTGAGTATAACCTTCAGGTTAAATGTAAATTATTTGGTATGCTCCATGACTTTTTTCTTACTAAACAAGATCATCGATAACGTGCAGCTATTTGAAAGAAGTATGTTACAGATAAAAACAAGAGAAATTTCATACCTCCTGCATCAGACAGCCTTCCTCTGTAAATTTTATCTTCTACAACATCAGTCCAGTAAAGTAAACTTTGATTAAAATGAAAGTCAAGAGCTATAGTGTTACGTAAACCAGGTACTAACAAACTATAGTCTTGCTTGTGAAGATCTATTCTTCTGATCTCATGTCGTATAGAAAAGATAATAAAAGCTTCAAAGGGATCTGTAAGAAGGAAACAACATTTTAATTAATTAATTAACATTTATACTGAGTATAATTTGACTAAAGCTATGGTTTCCTTAACTATAAAAACAAATAATTTCAAAGCAATTTCCAGTAAAAATGCAATATCATACATTATGGAATGCCTAGGGAAAACTTTCTTAAACATTTTCAATTTTGATTTGCTGTAAATGTTAAAACTAAAAGAACATTTCTCCACATATTTTAAAATGATTTACAATTCAATCCAATACATCTGGCACCTTTTACTACTTGTGATGTTTTGCCAAGTGTTGGGTAATGTAGTGGTAATCAAGAATGTTAAAGTGATTTATTGATCTTTCTTTCTTTTACTTAAGATGGCTATATGGTCAAAAGCATTTTCTGGACAAAGGTCCAGCATAGAACTATAACTTTTCATTCTTTTTCTTTCTGTTTTACTTGAACTCTGAACCCTGTAACAGCAGCTAACCACATCAAACATGAAATGTTTGTAGCTACAGTAAAGATGAAGCTTTCCACTGTAAGAAAGAATTTTTGTAAGCAAGTAGGATTTAGAGGTCAAAACTTTAAACAGCAAAATGTTCATTTTACTAGATATTTCTCATGTTTAACAAAGAGATCCCAGGCCGCTATATGTGCTGCCATGGTCTGTCAGATGACATTGAATAGAGAGGGGCTAAGAGTGTTCACCTTGGCCCTGGCAAGCTTTAAAAAAAACATCAGCTTCAGGGAGAAGCAGGAAGAAGAAAAAGAAGGAGGAGTTGGAAGAAGGATAAACAAGGACCATTACCATCCATGTAGTGAAGTGTTTGAGGTGCAGTAGGGTAACCATAAGAGACAGAATGTTGACATGCATTAGGTGTGTCGCCAAGCACCATCTGTGATGGCTAGTGAAATATCCAGTTAGTATGGTAATTTGTCACATCTGCTCGTGCTCAACCACAGCCACTAGATGGTGCATTCATGCAATTTTAAATTATTTTGGCCAACAGCGACATGGTGCTAATGACACAGATGAAGAGACGCAAAGTCAAAACAAAGCAAATGCCGCAGTTCAACAACTTGCATGTGAAACACCTCAGCAACGAAGGGTAAGGCTTGAAGTTTTCACTAAAAAGATTGTTTATCTGGAGATAAACATTAATAGGACTCATATACCAACGATACGGCTAAGATATGGTATTGCTAGTGTCTTAAGAAAGCCAGTGGAGCAGCAGCAGAGGTGGATCCGCATCCACTGCACTGGGTCATTCTTAAGAGTTAGCTGACGCTATCTCCAAGATCACAAATATAATAAAACTGCTGGGAAATCCCTGGGTTGTTTTTTGAAGACCACAGGCAGCTAGTTTAAGCATATTAAGAATATTAAATCCATAATGAGTAAAAAGAAAATTATAATTACTCCCATTCGTTGCATGAGGTTTTTGCTCTATAGTGCCACCTAGAGCAATTGTGAAAGTAAAACACAGCAGCAGAAAATTCTGGGTGATTATGGGCCACAGTCTCCATTGCAAGTGTACTGCACATGAAGACCATGTCTCTGTTCAGGCCAGTTGAGTGCAAGGTTAAGACAACAAGAGTTGGGGTGTAGAACATATTTGTGGTCTGCATAAATTCAAAACCTTTCCATGATAAAACACCCAGGTAGTTTAATTTTTGCCAATGACTGAAATATTGTTATTTAAAGAAAATTATCATTGTTTTAGAATTATGTGCTTGATAGTCTTACTGCTTTAGTTTTTATAGTTTGTTCAATGGTCATGAGAATGAATACTGTATATAATGTATTTTTTACTTTGTGTGCCCAGAAACAAACATTAATATTTTCAATAATAACTACTGCGTCACAGAGAGGTTTATTAGAACAGAAGACTAGGAGGAGTGATACAGATTGAGATGTGGATTCAGTGGGTGCTGTGCCAGTCCATGGTGGTAACACTAAAGAAAAAAACTCATGGTTTACTGGTTGGTCAACATCCCTGTCCTCACCTATGATCATGAGCTGTGGGTAATAACCAAAAGAATGATTTAGCAAGTACAAGTAATAGAAATTAGGTTAATTCACAGGGTTGCTGGATGGAAACTCTGTGCTAGGGTGAGAAAGTCAGCGATTCAGGACAGCCTCAGTGTAGAGTCGTTGCTTCTCTCTAGAGGAGCCAGTGGAGGTGATTTAGGCCTATCTAAATGGGTGGAGACAGACCCAGGATACCCTTGAGCAATTATATCTCTCGTCTGGCTTGGGGACACCTGAGAATTGCCTAGGAAGAAGTGGAATCTGTAGCTTGGGACAAGGAAGTCTGGGCTGACTAGCTTGACCTGTTGCCATTGTGAACCTTACCAGGAAAAGCAGTTTCAGAAGATGAGATTAAACCATAAGACTAGAGGAATTAACACTATTGACACTAGAATATGAAAATGAACACCTAGAAGCAAAGTACAAGATCAAGAGACTTTATGTTGAAGATGTACCTTAATTTATTTTACATAGAAAAGAGTTCCAGGTAAAAACTAAGGTACAAGGAAGTCCATCATCACCTGCCTATTTAATAATTACATTAGCAAATTGACCACAGCTTTAGGGGCCTGTATACAGATGATTTAGAGCTGCTGTCACCTACCAAAGAGGGATTTCTGCACTGCTATCACAAAAGAGCTTTGACAGTCTGGATAAGACTACAGTTTTACATAAAAAAACCTGAAACAAATATTATTTCCTCTGATTTAAACTACATTAAAATGTTTTAATTTGAAAAAGAAAAAAAACAGGCAAAATATACAGATCTTTTTCTTAATAAAGAAATTCTACAACAAAATCAAAGTCTTAAAACACACATATATAAAGGCCTACTATAACAGCACTGCATTTCCAATCCACTGGTATGGTGCACTATAAATAATCGACTGAAAGGCTAAAAGAAAATTTGTAACACCTTTCCATATGCTCACAGCATGCAGTGAATAGAAACTGCCAGCTCCCTCTCCTCCTCCTATTCTAGGTATAGAGGATACAGCTTAAAACTACAGCAGGTGGTCCCTGGAACCTACCATAACAAAGTGTTGCAGAACTCTGTACTGTCCTCACACACCACTCTATTCAGCCATCTCAATGTTAACTTTGTTTCTGTCAAAATATTAACCCCAAGGGAAAAAAAATACAGCAATAAAGGTTCCTATTTTCCAGCCAGTTCTGTTTGGGAAAGGCTTCAAAACACAGCATGCTTGACACAGCAGGTTCGTTAACAGAATGAATTAGTGAAGAATTTATTATTAAACTAAAAAAATCTAGTGAGAATAAATGTTAATGAAATACTGGCACAGTATCCACAGCATGGCTATCAAAACTTGCCATCACAAGAATGAACGAGAAAGCTGTGGCACCAATAATGTATAGCTACTGTGAGCAGAGAAATAATGATTCTTTCTTGGGTCTTGCCCCAAATAGCACCAAAGAAATGGGAAAATATTAAAAGAAAATAGCTAGAAAACAGGCAGCATGGTGGCGCAGTATGTAGCGCTGATGCCTCGCAGTTAAGAAACCGGGTTCACTTCCCGGGTCCTCCCTGTGTGGAGTTTGCATGTTCTCCCTGTGTCTGCATGGGTCTCCTCTCACAGTCCAAAGACATGCAGGTTAGGCGCATTGGTGATTCTAAATTGTCCCTGGTGTGTGTGTGTGCACGCTCTGCGGTGGGCTGGCTTCCTACCTGGGGTTTGTTTCCTGCCTTGCGCCCTGTGTTGGCTAGGATTAGCTCCAGCAGACCCCTGTGACCCTGCAGGATGTAGCAGGTTGGATAATGGATGGATGGATAGCCAGAAATTTAAATCCTGACTTATTCTTCTCATTCTTTGTTTGTTATTCTTATTTATCTTAAAATTCTTGTTAGATCCTTTTAAAGTGCATTTAATTCAAAAAGTGTATTGTCATACCAAAAAATAAGAATATAATTTTTGGTTAGAAGGAGGAAGGTAAGGAAAGCTGCAGAAAAAACATCAAATGAGACAGTAGTAATCCTTACCGTCAGTCATCACTAAGGTACAGCAAAGTGGTGTTAAATTCTGTCACAGAGTGCTATTTTGGGACTACCGAAGGTTGCTTGGAAGGCCACAGTGGGCTGTTTTTTGCTCAAATGAGCTAGGATGAACTATATTTGAACTGTGGAACTTTACTCACAGATGAGTTGTGTGAGGATCTGTGAGAGCACAGTGAGACACAGTTTCATGGTTAGGCATGACTGTTCTATGGTTATGTCTAAGTGTATACACAGTTTCTTCCATTTTGCCTCAGAGTAAAGCTCACAATTTAATCTTAGGCTAGAATGACCGGGTAGTTTATGATTGAAACACAAGATGGAACACACATTATTTGTCTCAAGGGAACTGTGCACAGCATAGGTAAAGTTCTGACAAGACAAGGTGCTTAAACATATTTATCATTTATTTGCTATAATTTATTTCATTTATATTGTTTGCTACTTTAGTTCATTTTAACTACTATTATTCTATTTTAACAAACACTACCCTGCTGTCTGTAAGTCTTGAGTGACTGAAGTAGTAAAGCAAATGCAGAACACCTGCTGAGGGGAGACAGCCACTTCTTTCCCACAGAGTTAGCAGCTGAGGAGGGATGCCTCCAATAGTGAGCAGCGAGAAAATGAGAAATGCATCATTTGGGTAAGTGACATTAACCGAGGTGTATAAACCTCCATTGTAAAGGTACATCCAGGAAACAAGATGAGTCAGTCTTCAGTGTCTACGAGACATCCGGAGTCACCCATGTGGACTGCTCAGGTCAAAGCAAATGAGTCCATAGGTGGAGTACTGAGGACTGTGTTAAGCTTAGTGTGTGCAAGAGTAGGCCAATCCATAGAGAAATATATTTTATAATTAAAAGTGATTATTGCATTTGGAAGAATTCAATTGTAAAATGGTATTGAAGATTATTTTATAATTATTAAATTGGCAAAATGTATTCTAAATAAGTAGAAAATTGAGATAGCAGGAGGAACATTAGTTTAATATGTATGCATTATTTAAATTGCTATAATTGTGATTAATTTCCTAATTAACTTGATTTTATTAATTTCATGTTTTAATTGTCTTATTTCAATTTAATAAGTATTCAGTAGAGTAGAGTATGTAGTATTATTCCCCAAGTGACTGATTTTCTTTTCTTTTTTTCTAAAAAGGAAGATGAAAAAGTTCACTCACCCACATGAAATACATTTTACTATGATTTTAAATTAAAAAAAACTCAAAGCACTACAACTACACTCTCAAAAAGACTTGAAGCCTACACACTCATTAAAGGGAGAGGGAAATTACCAAATACCCTGACACAAACAAACAAGGTTTATATGATTCATTTATTAAGTTAAATAAAGAAACATTCTAAAATGTTTTCCTGATTTTTTAAAGAAAGACAAAACAAATTAGAAAAAAAAATTGCCAAATAACAAAACCACATATCTGAAGTAAATTAGACATAAATAAACAAAAGACCAGTGTGTATGTATGTATGTGTATGGAGCAGTCCATTCTGCATACTCTCAACCACAGCCACTAGATGGCGCATGCTGCATGCACTTTTAAATTTTTTTGGCACTTGCATGCTCCTCAGTTCTCACTACTAAAGACGTGTGTGTGGAGCAGTCCTCTCTGCTCATGCTCAATCACAGCTCCGGGAGGTGCTGTGAATTCTACAGAAGATGTAGAAGTTTATATAAGTGTGACTTGCACTTGGTGAGATGGTGCATGCATACACTTTTAAATCTTTTTGACACTTGCATGCACCTCTCTTCTCATTCAACCCAAGCAAACTCAGCTTTGTGATACTGTAATCAGAATATAAGTTTAATGTCACCATGCTCTGTGCAAATATTTTAAATCTGTTTTTCTTTTCTTTCTACATGCACTGCTGAGCCAGATTTACTACAAAGGGGCTCAGCATTTACAACTGCTAGGCCAAGCATAGGACAAGATAGTCTAAAACAAATGGGCAACGTGCACTATTTCTGTGTGACAGAGTCAGCATGATATTGGATCTTCTCTTTGCCTTGTTTGGAATGGCATGAGTTTACCTAAGTAAGGGCCTGCACATGGAGAAAGAGTATAACAACTTGGAACATTGCCCGGCACACGTTTGAAGCCAACGGACGGATGGGAAATAACGTCATCTGATCCTGAAAATCCTTACAGCGAAAATGGCAGACTGTGTACATCGAGATCCCACTTCGATAATAGTCTTTCTATGGCTTCCTCGTCTGTTATGCTGTGTAAATCGTCATTAAAGAAAACTGTTATTTTCTCTTATGTGATTTCTTACTGCCGTATCACTATGGGAGGGGTATCGCCTTTTAATATTATATCTATATAGTTTCGGGTTATTTAAGACGGCGCAATTACAAAAGAACTTATTACAACCAGGGAGCTAGTGCCACCTGCTAGATAGAGATACGGGTGTGTTGTACGTTTACACAACGAGCTATCATGTTTTTGCCTGAGACAGGTTCCAGCCTGTCCTGCTCAATTTGTGTCACAGTTGCACTTGCCTACATGTCAGTCTCGATACAAACTGTCCCAGCCCACTTAGCTGACGCCTCTGCAGGTTCACCAATATGGTAAAACTGCTAGGGAGTTTTCGGGTTGTTTTTTGTCCTGCTAGTACTATATAAAAAAGGAAATAAAAATGTCAAAAGAAAGTAGCAAAATAAAAATCAAGGGATCCTAAAATTATCAAAACCAAGTCTGCAAACAAAACATAGAAGCCAATAAATAATTATTAAAACAACAAGAAACAAAATTAAAATTTTCAAAGACCAAAGACTCAAAACAGAGAAAAGGAAGTGTCATGTATCACAATAAATGATGTGTTTTTTAGGTTTTATTATAGATTTAGTTGAGTTTGAATGATTATTTCTTGTGTCTTAATTATTTATTTTGGTTTTATATGTGATGTGATAATTGTGTACTATACTGTCATTCTGCTCCATGTTCCTTGTTCGTGGGGACCCAAAAGGTAGAACCACCCTAACGTCACCACTTCTGGACCTTCCCTCAAGTTGACTGAAAAGGCTCAGGAGTGGGAAACATTTGTCATTTACTTGAATTTCTGTAATTATCGTGTTTCTTCTTGTTGGATTGTCTGGATTGTTTGATTATTTTTTCTCTGTTTAATGGGATTTTGATTTTAAGTTTGAGTACTGAGATTTTGTTTGCTTAGGGTTGCTTTTGAGGCAACTCCTTTTTTATCTCTCTTACTCTGTGGAGATGTTGCCTTGTTTTATTCTATTTTTGTGAAGGTAATGTATTTATTTATAAAGATTCTTTGTTGGCTCTGTTCTTACAAGTTGAAGGTTTATTTATGGTCCTCCTTTTCCTTGTGGGGTTTTTGGCCTGATCTTGAGATTTTTATCATTTTTGAAAGCTTCCCATTGTTGGGGGGCCTGTTCCAGCTGAAGCCAGCAGGTGCCTTAAGATCCTGGCTAAAGTCAGGCGAGCCTCTGCTGGGCAAAGCAGTAATAAGATTCTGGCCTTGTACCTTCCCTACTCCAAATCTTAACAACATAAAAAGGGAGCTTATCAACAATAGCAAGGACTTGCTATAATATATAATACAAACAATAGCAAGTACACTATTAAGAAAAGGGATGGTGGCAAAACTAGAAACATTACAATAACAAAAAAGGGAGTTGGGGAAAATTAAGAAAGTTACAAAAAGCACAGATATAATCCTGAGAAATTCTCGTCAGGCTGACTTTTTCAGACTGATGCAACTAGAGAGTATGTAATTTAAATTATGAACGTGCCAAAATGGCAAAACATGGTGTATCATCTGGATATTGTGATAGTTTTGGAATCATGTAAAGTACATAGTAATTTATTTATGAAGAATTATCAAGAATTTGGTCATGTGTTAAAACGTCTCAATTTTAAGAATCAATGATCCACTGAAATACAGAAGTTAAAATCTTACAAGCATAAGACTGGTTTCTTGAATGCCTTTCACTGGAGAGAAGTTAATCATTGATCTTCTGAATACCTCTGAAGGAGGTGAGAAGCTTTTGAACTTTTGATCTGTATGTCCGAAAATGGTCACATAACCACATGCTGTGTTCTAAAGACATCAAAACTTTCTTGAACAACAGAAGAGAAAAATATCAAATATATTTTATAAAACATATATTGATTGAGCAACTGAGGAAGAAACAGTCAAAAGTGTTCTTCATATAAGTAGAACATTTTCGTTCTAACCTTGTTAGAAGGCCAACAAAACAACAGTGCCCTTGACTAAACACATGCAAATTCTGGTTACTTTAAAAGATGTCTTGCTGCAGGTTTATTTCAGAATGTCCAATGCCCAGAGAGATGCACTAGATAGAAGAGTTTTCTCAGAAAATTGCTCAGTTACCAGTGTGTGCAGTGCCTTCACAGTCATTGCACCAAAGTACATAGCATGGCTCAGAGACTGTCAATTTTCAAGCAGTTTATGGGTTTCCACCTAAGACTGGTGCTATTAACAGCATACACATTTGGATTAAAAAACCCATCATTGATGGGTCTCAAAACTCTTTGTAGAAAACAATATTCTTCCCTAAATATGCAACTCATCCGTGATAGCAGGTTCTTATATGGAATGTTTGGCCAAGTTGCCAGGAGCTACAGAAGAGTAGATACAACAATACGGACAAGCTGCACTGCTAAGTAAGTATCTGGCAGAGGAACGCAGGTTTCATGGTGTGTGGTGTTTGGTGTACTAAGGGTGTCCTTTATTTCTCAATGTTTAATTGCTGATCCCTCTGAATTACCCATCATCAGAGAGACACAGAATGAATTCTGCAACATTGTTGTTAGTTTCATAACTTTCTGCTCATTAATAATGCATTCCTGGACCTTCCCAATTCTGTCACTATTACAGAAATTGTGTATTCCATGAACAATTGCCTTTGCAACATCTCTGGAATTTATTCATATACTTTAAACAATATGTTACAATTTCATTGCGGCAGTATTTTATTGCTTGTTTTTTTCTCTCTTTTTTCTCTTTAAGATTTTTGCCTTTAATTTTCCCATTTTTCATTTAAAGCATGCTTCATTTATTACAATACGTATTATACTGATACATTTAACACCCTCATTATAAAACAATTTCTCAAATATCACAATAAAAAAAAGACCTCATACAGTATGTTTGGGAGGCTAAAAATAACTGGATAACTGTTGCCTTTCAATAAACCTTTGTTTGTTTGAAGGGAAAAGAAATTTAGAAATAATATTAACACAGCATTTTATTAAATCAGAATCTGAAAACAAGGAGTGAAACAGGAATGTATCACGGAAGGACAAAGCATAAGTTAAATAACATATTAAAAAGAAAATACAGTATATTGTGTACCATTTGTGAAGCTGAAACTTCTGGTGCACACACATGTTCAATATACAGTATGCTATATTATTATAAAAGCAATCTTTAGAAAAGCAGTTGAACAAAATAAAATTTATGAGAGATAACAACTGCTTCCAAAAGAATTGTATTAATATTGAATGTGAAGGTGCCAAATTGGGATTAAAGTAGCAAATAGAAAATTTATTTCCCTTTCATACTAAAAGTTGCCACCTGTCAAAGTAGTAAAGAATGCTGTATTGAGAATACCAGATGTCGACAAAGGAAGACGAAGGAAGATTTGCCCGAAGGAATGTGTTGGCAGCTGTCCTTGGTATCAATGAATGTGGACTATACCAACTGGGTAGGTAAACAAAAAAACAAAAAATTCTAAGAATGCAGTGAAATTAATTAATGATAAGAAAATAACATATTCTTGAAAAGGCATTTCATTTTTATTTTTTCTCTTCTCATGGAATACCTCTGTCAACAGCTATATGGTTTCCATGAATTTATTTTGACTGACTGCAGTATTTTCTGAAAATTGGACTACTTCCACCAACTTCTGGATCTAAACAAGATTTTACAAAAAGTTAACCATTACTATAACTTTGGATCCGATTTGATCTGGTTTTGTTTTGGGAGTCTGTTCTTTTCAGGATGAAACTTTTCATACATTTCCCCCAACTGACATTTGTAAAAAAAATGCAAAAAAATTAAACTTCCCAAGATTTATCTAGCTTTTAAAAAATGTTTACCTTGCCTTATCTTTTGGGTGAGTTTTTAATAGATTTTCCGCTGTATTTGAGGAATTTTGATTGTTCACAACCTTTAAACAAAATCTAAAAGTTACACACACACACACACACGCCTACCTATACAATTGCAAAAAAATTCCAAATATAATATTGTTGTGCATTTGCTACATACTTTGTAAACTGCCATGTTCTATGGACTATTGTATCCCAACATAAACTTTGGTGGATTTTACTCTCCAATTACTTTGTTTACAACACATAAAAAATCTTAAATGTTAATTGCTGTAAAATTTTGGATCATTCATACATCAGCTTAAGATAGTCAATCAATATAAAACAGATTTGGGGTGAAAAATGTCACTAAAAAGGGGTGTCAGAATTGGGTCAAAAAAGACATAATTTACAGCACTGAGTTTAGCATTTTAATACATTGTAAGGGTTAATCTGTCATGCTATAAATGTAATTACATTACAAAACAAAAAAATGTAATTTAATATTTTATTATATTTGTTAACTAAACTAGTTTCATTTTGTTATTTTTAATTTTTTAAGAGTCCTGGATTCTAATCATTGTATGTGTGGAGATGACATGTTCTCCCTCTACATATGGTGAAGGGAGTTCGGGGTTGGTGGCGGTGTGAGATTTTCCAATAAAAACATTGTGTCTTAGGTGTGGTGGGTGTGGACGCGTGCCACTTTGACACTCTGCGACAGTTGATTGTGCAGTGAGGAAACTAGCTGATTGGTGGTTGACATGCAAATGCTGTTAGGTAAGCTAGTTTCCATATTAATGTTCTGCAGGTCATTAAGCAAATCACCTGCACCCACAGAGTATAAAAAAGAGTCTGAGTAGATCAGAGGGGAGATCAGAAAGTACCATAGATCAAAGAAAGAAAGAAAGAAAGAAAGAAAGAAAGAAAGAAAGAAAGAAAGAAAGAAAGAAAGAAAGAAAGAAAGAAAGAAAGAAAGAAAGAAAGAAAGAAAGAAAGAAAGAAAGAAAGAAAGAAAGAAAGAAAGGGGAGTAACTCAAAAGAGATGTTTGTGAAGGTGATCAGAGTGAAATCGCAAGGTAAAGCTGGTGCAGTAAACCGGAGGCATTGTAAATGGGAGGCCCCATAGTAAACGAGAGGAATGGCACTACAGTGGAGTGTCGCTTCTGTTGAGCATTTGGAGAAGCTGGAGCAATTGTTGACTTAATGGATCGTCCTACAGATGCCAAGAAGTGGTAACGAGCATTGGAGCCTGGCCTTTGACATCCCAGCAGGTAACTGGACAAGGTGGCTAGGATGAAAGCTAATTAGTGGGTGACCATGCTTGCCGGTGTCTCAGCATTACTGAGAAGACTTGACAGGTAAGCAGGGGAGGCAAGAGAGAGAGAAGCACCGAGGCTCACAGGAGAGTAGTTTTTAAGTTTGATTTTCAATCCTGTTATGAAATTATTGATTTATTTATGGATTGAATTTAACTTCCACTAAAAGCACCAGTTTTATAGAGTATTTAATTATTTACTGAACAATTTGCCCTACACTTCATTTATTGGACACTGCTATATTTGTGAATAAACTGCACAAAGCACTTTGTCTTCATTTCACTAGTCCATCCCCAGTTTATGACTATCGATGTCCAGGGAACAGGAAGATGCCAAGGCTGTGGATGTCCAGGGCATCACATTCCAATTTTCCTTTCACATTCGAGAAATGCACATATGAGTTTGACTGGTTATTTTTAACAGAGTCTACATGATATAGTTTATGACTGTTTCCTAGCAAGAACTGGAGCAACACTCATAGACAATAGATAAGCACAGGCTAAGTAAGAATTAAGCAACTGGAAAATGAATGAATGTTTGAAGGTATGGAGTTGTTCTCACAGCATGCAAAGTTAGAGAAGTGGTCTGTTTTAGCTATTGGCTCTTTCAAAAAGTGTAGAGCACGTTTTGTTGAATATAATGTAACCATTGATTTGTTAATGTTATACTGCTGTTTATCAGAACTCTTGTAGCTACTTTGCTACAGTGTGTTATGAGTGGTGGGATTTTGGGAAAGGAAAAAGGTGCAATAGAGGGAAAAAAATGAGTGTTAAAAAAAGCTTAATGAAGAATAGGTTTTGCACTCAATTTGTTAAACTCTGTCAGGCAAGTGAGTTTATGAATCAGCTTCCTGACTCATCTTGGGTAAGAAATCCCACCCTGGACGAGTCTCTTTTAGTTCCCACAGCCAGGAGAAGACGCCCAGTGAGGGCAGCTGACTTAGTCCCCTTCTGGCTGGCGGAGTATAAAACCTCTCACAGGCAATGGTTTCTCATTCTACTGTAGACTGACACTCAAGAAAGATGAAACTCTAATCCAGACCTAATCGCTTAAAGCACTCAGCTTGCTCTAAATTACGGTTTGTAAAAGCGCCATTTTGTGCCCTTTTTGTATGAATCTTTTAGTTACTATTAAATGTGGAGACCTGTCTGGAACCCCAACATTTCGTGGGGTTAGTTGTCATACCTTGCACTATCACAACATCACTCATATCTCTGTACATTTACCTTTTCATTTAATAAATTAAATTGATATACAATTGTGTGGATATTTACATAAAAGTATTACACAAATCGCTTTTGTTGTGTAATCTAAAATATATGTGAAACAAGAAAAGAGAAACACCAGTACTAAGGTGTTGTACCATTATGGATATAGTGAGAAGTCAAGCAAAATAACACCATTTATTAGCTAACTAAAAAGATTACAGATCTTTGGGCTGTGGGAGGAAACTGGAGAACCTGGAGGACACAGCAAACACAGGCAGAAAGCAGGAAGACACAAACCTCAGTCTCCTTATTCTAAGGCTGCAGCCTACCACTGTACAACCATGCCCACTTTAAGAACAGTGAATGTTACATTTGTTTTACAAACAAAATTAAAGTGTGCAAATTTTGATCTTTATCAGTGCCAAATTACTTGTCTTAGCCAACACTCACAGTATGAATAACTGATTTCTGAAGACCTGTGGCATACCATATCCCAGTAGTATGGTCTGACACAACAAATAAAACGATTTTATCATACAAAATGCTACAAATTACCTGTGTTATAGCAGTTCTCTCCGTCTGTGCTGAGTTTCCACCCATCATAACAAGAACATTTGACAGTGGTTTTGTGCTGCTCACACACTTGACTGCACTTGATGTGTTTGGTACAGTAATCTACCATTTCACAGGTTTTGTTGTCTGTACTGAGATGAAGTCCCACAGGGCACGAGCAAGCAATCCCTCTCCCAGGAGCAATAGCACACTGATGACTGCAACCTCCATTATTTAAGGAGCATTCATCTGGGGAAAGAAAGGAGAGGAAGAAATAAGACTAAAATGACAAGCTAGCGGTGTTATATTTAAAACTGGTGAAATAAGTCATAAATAGTTAAGAGTTATGTTTCCAATAAAAGGGAGTGAAGTTAGACAGTAATTCTTTTACTTTACACATGAAACTACTAGATAACTAAGTTATTGTTTTATTTTCACCATTTTTATTACAATTCAGAAACAATTATTACTACATTTTACTCTGGTGATTTTTTTAAATTGTGATCTTCATTTTTTAATACTTTTGTTATTAATGTTTCATTATAACAATTTTAAGTAGTAAAGTAGAGATACACACATACTTTATATACAGAGATTAAATAGCATTGATAGGCAAAACATTAGGATACGTAGTGCCTTAAAAGACATATACATTAAAACCAATACATTTAACGAAGTTGGGATATTTTACACCACTAATATTCTAACATATTCTAATACATTCTATGATTAAAACAGTAATTTTAACACACATACACACAACTGAACATGCTAAAGAAAATTTTACAAAGTCAATACATGCGGCAGAAAGCTTATTGACAAACAAACATGCGCTCAGTCAACTTATTTTTATTTTATATGGCACCATACAGTACTTAGCTTGAATTATCACTTACTAGGGCAAGTAATTTGTAATATGGCAATAATGCTGGTAACGAGGAGTTGCTAAAATTATAACTGACATAAAAAAGTTCTCTATTGCAATACAGGGCATGAGTAGCCCACACCATCTTTGTAGTAACAGTAAATGTCATGTTTTGCTAATTAAAAGCTTAGAGCCTGAATTGGTTTATTAGCTTAATTATAACTGGTGATATTCTATTTCTTTGTTCAAGATGGTCAATGATATGATTACAAACTAAAACTATACAGGATGTATACTTACACATATGCTGCTGCTGCTCCTCCCCTTTAACTTTTCATTAAAATTAGAATTGAACCTTGCACTTTCTGCACTTCTTTTACTTTCTGTTACTGTATGTATAGCTCATGGATGTAACTGATTACTTTTTGTGTTGAATTTGGATTTTTTTGTATGGACTTTGCCTTGACTGAGTTCACAGCCTCAGGGACAACTGAGCTGAATCTTTTTGTGGTTCACTGAGCAAAATTTTCTTTTGATTGCCTGCTTTAGCTTGATGCCTAATTTGTGATCATTTTTCTTTGCATTGTGGATATTTGGGAACTGGAATTGTTCTGTCTTCTTAAATAAAATGGATATACTGGATTGCTGTCTTCTACTGCCTTCTGCTGGAGAAATGATCTGATTTTCATACCTACCTGGCTTTCAGCGTTAAGACAATCACACCTGTAATAATCATGGTTATACTGTAACCCACCAAGGCAGCTGAAGTCAACTCAGACTCTCTTTATCTGGTAGTGAGGTCTTTGAAATTGTATTGGGTGAATAATATATCGTTATTTGGAATATACACATTTCATGTGTGTACCTTGTCTACAACAACCTGTGTAAATGAAGAATGACAGGAAATACAAGGCAAGAAATGTTGAACACATGACTAAAACTGAAAATTTTTCATCTTATTGCAATAATGACAAAATGCCATCGTGAAGTGTATAATGTGTGAAGACTGAAGTCCAAATATCAAATAAACACTTTCACAAGAGGTATAACAAAACAAGTGCACTTTTATTCGAGAATATAACCAAAGAAAAAAAAATCAGATCTTTGTAGACACGGAACACACATGAAATGTATGCATCCCAAATAACAATATATTATTTACCCTATAAAATTCCAAACACCTCACTGCCATAAAAAAGAGACTTCAGCATCTGACTTGACTTCAGATGCCTCCATGGGGGGATCAATAAACAGGCTGCCTGCTGATGACGAAGACGCTGATCAGGAGGTGCGAAGGAATTTAAGGTGGCCTGGCATTACGACTTTTTTCGTAGGCTTCAGGGATTCTAGTGTTAATGGATCAATCCTCCACTGGCATCGGCTTTTGCTTCAACTGGATTTTTTGCTATGTTGCTACTCCTGCTCATTTGCACCACCCTACTCCACCCTTCTCAACTTCTCCACTGTGCTGGGCTGCTGAAGTGTGCTCTACTACTGTCAGATAAGTATTGTCTTTCTATTATGCTGAAATACTATTGTGATAAACTCCTGCATATTAACCCCTTAACTGCCCTCTGCCGGATATATCCGGCACCATTGTTTTATTGCTAACGCCCTACTGCCGGAATTATCCGGCACATTTGCCTGTGGTTATGTGAATGCCTGGCGCGTAGTACAACTGACAGTTTGGCGTGGGTATTATTACTACGTTGTATTTCAACAACTCTGCGCTTGTATTGGCCGATCACGTGATGTGATTCGAAAGTGAAAGCTGTGAATATGGCGAAACATAAACTGACTTCAAGTGAGGCTTTGCAGGCGATTTTGGACAGTTCTGATCATGATTGTAGCAGTTCTGAAGAAGATTTTAGCGACAATGATGAGCAGCAACATGCGCTGCATGATACTGTGAATGAAGACGCATCAGATGACGGCGATGAGTGGGTGTATCCCCAGCATCTCAACTGGACTGCTGCCCGAGGTGAACTACCTTTTCTGCATCCGTTTGAGGCAACGTGTGGCTTTATTGTTGATGTAAACAATTACACTGCTGAGCAGTTTTATGAGCTGTTTGTGTCACCTGATTTGATCAGACATTTTGTTCATCAGACAAATCTGTATGCAGCACAGTTTATTGAGAAAAATCCCAATTTACCTCCACATTCCCGTGTTCGTGCTTGGTTTGACACTGATGAAAGCGAAATGAAAAAATTCATTGGGATTTTGATGTTGATGGGAATAATCAGAAAACCAGATATTGAGATGTACTGGTCTACAGATCCTATGTGTGCAACACCTATTTTTGCAGCTGTCATGACACGTAACCGATTCTCTTTGCTGCTGAAATTCTTTCATTTGAATGACAACAGAAATGAGCCAGATAAGAAAGATCCAAACCACAACCACTTGTTCAAGCTACGTCCTTTGATTGATCATTTATTTGAAGCATTTCAGTTGCCCTACATGCCAGGACCGTCAGTTGCAGTTGATGAAAGTTTATTGTGGAAGGGCCGCTTACAGTTTCGACAGTATCTACCATTGAAAAGGGCACGGTTTGGTATCAAGATGTTTTGCTTAGCTGAGAATTCAGGTTACATTTATAGATTTCGTGTATACACTGGCAAAGAGGATCCTGTGAGTAGTATTTCAGCAGTGTTGCCAGATGAATGTAAGGACTTTGGACTTTCAGAAAAACGCTGTCGTGTCTGTTCAAAGAAGAGTCAGCTTAGAGACGTCAACACCTTCTGCTCAAAGTGTCCCAGCAATCCAGGACTTTGTGCAGTTCCCTGCTTTGGCCTGTGGCACAGCAAACTCAAATACTGGGAATGAAACTATGATTGACTGAACTACTTTTGACTTTTGAATTACTTTTGACTGTTCCGTTTTGTAGTAGGCAATAAATCCAGAAGCCTGAGAAAAGGTACATTTTGTGTTTTATTATGTGTTTGCCCATTTCTAGAACTTGCACAACATTTAGTGGTCAATACTGCTTGAATAAATGTAAAAAATGTAAAAAAAATGTAAAAAAGTAAAAAAACGAAAATTGTTCAGATTTCGCCTGGCGTGGGGAATATTTAGGGAGTTGGCGGTTAAAGGGTTAAACAGTTTGTCCAGAGCAAATGATCAGACTGGAATGTCTGAAATATTTTACATCGTGGGTCAGGTCTCTGCCACCGCCGGGCTGTGAATGGAAAGTTCACCGGCAGCATTTGTTCAGGTATACACTGTACTACTCATCTCATGTAAATAAGAGTGTCAGTGTGTCAAATTTGGTATTTGCTAAAAGAAACTGTGGTTATAGATCTGTGCACAATGAACCCTCATTAGCTAATACTGCATTGCTTGACACGAGATCTCTTAATGGCAAAGAATTCATTACAGACTCCAATCTTGATATGCTATGCTTAACAAAAACTTGGCAAAAATCAAACAAATTTCCATCTGTTACAGAGATGACTCCCTCCTTGAACTGCCACCTTATCGTGGTGGAGGGGTTTGCATGTCCCAATGATCCTAGGAGCTCTGTTGTCCGGGGCTTTATGCCCCTGGTAGGGCCACCCAAGGCAAACTGGTCCTAGGTGAGGGATGAGACAAAGTGCGGTTCAACACAACCTCCTATGATGAATAAAAAATTTGGACGATGTTTTCTCTTGCCCGGACGTGGGTCACCGGGGCCCCCCTCTGGAACCAGGCCTGGAGGTGGGGCTCGATGGCGAGCGCCTGGTGGCTGGGCTTGCACCCATGGGGCTCGGCCGGGCACAGCCCGAAGAGGCAACGTGGGTCCCCCTTCCCATGGGCTCACCACCTATGGGA
Organism: Erpetoichthys calabaricus; assembly: GCF_900747795.2. Taxonomy (NCBI): domain Eukaryota; kingdom Metazoa; phylum Chordata; class Cladistia; order Polypteriformes; family Polypteridae; genus Erpetoichthys; species Erpetoichthys calabaricus. The sequence goes on from NC_041401.2 coordinate 48,034,749, forward strand.
GGGGCCAAGGAGGTTGGGTGCAGTGTGAGTTGGGTGGTGGCTGAAGGCAGGGACCTTGGCGGTCCGATCCTCGGCTACAGAAGCTGGCTCTTGGGACGTGGAATGTCACCTCTCTGAAGGGGAAGGAGCCTGAGCTAGTGCGTGAGGTTGAGAGGTTCTGGTTAGATATAGTCGGGCTCACCTCGACGCACAGCTTGGACTCTGGAACCAATCTCCTTGAGAGAGGCTGGACTCTGTTCCACTCTGGAGTTGCCCCTGGTGAGAGGCGCCGAGCGGGTGTGGGCATACTTATTGCCCCCCGACTTGGAGCCTGTACATTGGGGTTTACCCTGGTGGACGAGAGGGTAGCCTCCTTCGGGTGGGGGGACGGGTCCTAACTGTTGTTTGTGCGTATGCACCGAACAGCAGTTCGGAGTACCCACCCTTTTTGGAGTCCCTGGAGGGGGTGCTAGAGGGCATACCTTCTGGGGACTCCCTCGTTCTGCTGGGCAATGCTCACGTGGGCAATGACAGTGAGACCTGGAAGGGCGTGATTGGGAGGAATGGCTCCCCCGATCTGAACCCGAGTGGTGTTTTGTTATTAGACTTCTGTGCTCGTCACGGATTGTCCATAACAAACACCATGTTCAAGCATAGGGGTGTTCATATGTGCACTTGGCACCAGGACACCCTAGGCCTCAGTTTGATGATCAACTTTGTGGTCGTGTCGTCGGACTTGCGGCCACATGTCTTGGACACTTGGGTGAAGAGATTGGTGGAGCTGTCAACTGATCACCACCTGGTAGTGAGTTGGCTTCGATGGTGGGGGAGGATGCCGGTCAGGCCGGGTAGGCCCAAACATGTTATGAGGGTCTGCTGGGAACATCTGGCAGAGCCCCCTGTCAGAAGTAGCTTCAACTCCCACCTCCGGCAGAACTTCGACCATGTCCCGAGGAAGGTGGGGGACATTGAGTCTGAATGGGCCATGTTCCATGCCTCTGTTGTTGAGGCGGCTGACTGGAGCTGTGGCCGTAAGGTGGTTGTGGCGGCAATCCCCGAACCCGTTGGTGGACACCGGCGGTGAGGGATGCCGTCAAGCTGAAGAAGGAGTCCTACCGGTCCCTTTTGTCCTGTGGGACTCTGGAGGCAGCTTATAGGTACCGGCAGGCCAAGCGGAATGCGGCTTCGGTGGTTGCTGAGGCAAAAACTCAGGCATGGGAGGAGTTTGGGGAGGCCATGGAGAACGACTTTCAGATGGCTTCAAAGAGATTCTGGTCCACCGTCCGGCGTCTCAGGAAGGGGAAGCAGTGCAGTGTCAACACTGTATACGGTGGGGATGGTACGCTGCTGATCTTGACTCGGGATGTTGTGGGTCGGTGGGGGGAGTACTTCGAAGACCTCCTCAATCCCACTAACATGCCTTCCAATGAGGAAGCAGAGTCTGGGGACTCGGAGGTGGGCTCCCCAATCTCTGGGACTGAGGTCACCGAGGTGGTCAAAAAACTCCTTGGTGGCAGGGCCCCGGGGGTGGATGAGATATGCCCAGAGTTCCTCAAGGCTCTGGATGTTGTAGGGCTGTCTTGGTTGACACGTCTCTGCAACATCGCATGGACATCAGGGACAGTGTGCCTCTGGATTGGCAGACTGGAGTGGTGGTCCCCCTATTTAAGAAGGGGGACCGGAGGGTTTGTTCCAACTACAGAGGGATCACAATCCTCAGCCTCCCTGGAAAAGTCTATTCGGGGGTTCTGGAGAGGAGGGTCAGTCGGATAGTCGAACCTCGGATTCAGGAGGAACAGTGTGGTTTTCGTCCTGGTCGCGGAACAGTGGACCAGTTCTACACCCTTAGCAGAGTCCTGGAGGGTGCATGGGAGTTCGCCCAACCAATCTACATGTGTTTTGTGGACTTGGAAAAGGCATTCGACCGTGTCCCTCGGAGAATCCTGTGGGGGGTGCTTCGGGAGTATGTTGTACCGGACCCCCTGATAAGGGCTGTTCGGTCCCTGTACAACCAGTGTCAGAGCTTGGTCCGCATTACCAGCAGTAAGTCGAACCCGTTTCCAGTGAGAGTTGGACTCCGCCAGGGCTGACCTTTGTCACCAATTCTGTTCATAACTTTTATGGACAGAATTTCTAGGGGCAGCCAGGGTTTTGAAGGGGTCCGGTTTGGTGGACTCAGGATTGGGTCACTGCTTTTTGCAGATGATGTTGTCCTGTTTGCTTCATCAGGCCGTGAACTTCAGCTCTCTCTGGATCGGTTCACAGCTGAGTGTGAAGCGGCTGGGATGGGAATATGCACCTCCAAATCCGAGACCATGGTCCTCAGCCGGAAAAGGGTGGAGTGCCCTCTCAGGGTTGGGAGCGAGATCCTGCCTCAAGCGGAGGAGTTCAAGTATCTCAGGGTCTTGTTCATGAATGAGGGAAGAATGGAGCGTGAGATTGACAGGCGGATCAGTGCGGCGTCCGCAGTGATGCGGGCTCTGCATCGGACTGTCGTAGTGAAAAAGGAGCTGAGACGTAAGGCAAAGCTCTCAATTTACCAGTCGATCTATGTTCCTACCCTCACCTATGGTCATGAGCTATGGGTAGTGACCGAAAGAACGAGATCACGAATACAAACGGCTGAAATGAGTTTCCTCCGCAGGGTGTCTGGGCTCTCCCTTAAAGATAGGGTGAGAAGCTCAGTCATCTGGGAGGGGCTCAGAGTAGAGCCGCTGCTCCTCCGCATCAAGATGAGTCAGATGAGGTGGCTCGGGCATCTGATCAGGATGCCTCCTGGACGCCTCCCTGGTGAGGTGTTCTGGGCACGTCCAATGGGGAGGAGGCCCCGGGGAAGACCCAGGACACACTGGAGGGACTATGTCTCCTGGCTGGCCTGGGAACGCCTCGGGATTCTCCCGGAAGAGCTAGAAGAAGTGGCCGAGGAGAGGGAAGTCTGGGTATCTCTGCTCAAGGTGCTGCCCCCGCGACCCAACCTCGGATAAGCAGAAGAGGATGGATGGATGGATGGATACAGAGATGACGCCATCCGGTTTGGAGCTCCAGACAAGGCAGAGGTGTTGCAGTAATTGTTAGATCTGAGTCAATTGTCTTTTGAGTGATATTATTACCAAATTATAAATCAGCCTCACTATTTGTAGTGATAAGATGACTAAATGCTGCTCTTGTTCTTCCACCTGGTGGAGAAGGCAGATTCTGTTTTAGTAGAGATCAGCAGATGATGCTTGAGTCAAAACAGCAGACCAAGTTCCTTATCTAAAGATCTATAAATTAATCAATGCAACCCAAAACACTAAGCCAAACATTTTTCCTTTTAGAATTTTTTAAACACTGAAAATACCCTCAATAATTAATTTAACTGGACTCCTAGGGATATTCTGTGACTTGGCCCTCCGAACAATGACATAATGTGCACCTCCAGTATAGACCTACCATAGGAATGACATCAGTACTGGCAACAAACCATGCCAAAATGGCAAGCAAAACAAAATGGTGTTAAGAGAGATTGTGAAAATAAATGAACAACCTTGAAATTATATTGAAACTAAAAATAAAGAAATTACTTCTACATACTCAGAACCCTCTAAAGAGCATGTACATGTCTTCCCAGAAACAAAGAGAAATGCAGAAAATTTTTTAAAACAAGAATATCACAACAGGTTTGTGATCATTATAATTCCACTGTTGATGCCTACTTTTAACAATGTTCAATTTTGACTCCTACACTGTACAAATTGTAGAAGATTTCAAAGTCAGTTGATATAAACTTTTTCGTCATATGTTGCATATATCTTATCATGATTTGACGTTGCCTTTTGTAGCTAATTTTGTTGTTGCTAATGTTAAGCATACAATTGTTTTATTTCTTTTCAGGAAATTCTTGAGAACTTTTTCTTACTCAATTCCTAATCTCTGGTTCTGATTGAGTTCAAATGTTAATGTAAATTGTTAAAGAACCTACCATATGTGCAGAAGTAAAAGGTGATATATGGATCTTTTGCCTTGTCTTTGTATTTTCATCTTAAATCCTAAACTATTTTGGGCCTATGGTAGACACAGTATATTTGTGTGGACTGTTGCAAAGTTCAGTAGCTATTTTGGATTTAGTAAAAATTATTTTATTATGTACATTTTTTCCCAAACAGAAAGAACAATTTGCCCTAAACATGTTACTGTATATGATACTGTTTCACTTGATTTATAAGTGAAGAGTATGCAACTATAAGACGTTGCAGTGCTATTGCCTGTATATGAATACAAATGAAAATGCTGCCACTGCATTAAACACCCAACTGATTTCTGTTGAAAGGCAGTAGGGCAATAGTTTTTCATTTATCCATTTGGTCCTCAAATAGTATCCATCAGATACAACTTCACACACAGAAATACCAATTTAGAGTCACTGATTGACCCAATTTTGTGAACTAAAGCAAACATCACATACAAGCATGGAGACATGTATACTTCTTAACCAGCCATAATTGAACTACTATAGATAACAAATGGAGCTGCATCAGTAACTTTCAATATGTAAGGTAGCTGTATATAAAATATACATTACAAAAACAGATCTTGACCATTTGTATACCCTTTTACCTATAATAATTCACTTCAAAGCCCAGAGATTTTAAAGATTATCTTGATCTTAGAGAATTGCTCTCAGTGCATGTACAACGGAGCTAAAGTGGTTAAAACATTATTATTTATTTACCACACGCCCAAGGTTACTTAAGAAAACAAACCATTATACAACAAATGCAGTGGAGTTTGAGAAATTAGAATTTACAGAGTTGATAAGCAATAGAGCACAAACTTTAAAGTAAAGCACAATAAATGAAGTATTTCAATTAGTCCCAAGGTTACATGAAAAATAGTACTTAAAGCAGCAGTTCTTTGACGGTTGATGGAAATATATAAAACATCCATCCAACTTTCCATTTCTTTGACTGCCCGTAGTGTAATTTAGGGTCAGAGAAGTATTCAATTCTCTCTCCAGCGCCGAGTACAAACCGGGAACCAACGATCTACTGCAGGCCACTTTCCATGTAGGAAGGCATGGAATGATTCTGTAGTCAAACTTACATTTTTGAGATGTTGGGCAAAGTAAATGTGTTCATTTATTATTTTAAAGAAATTATCAGGGGATGTTGATTTTCTCATCTTCATAAACAGCTAGATATTTTCAATTCATTTGTTCCACGGCAGCTAACATGAATGAAAATCAAAAAAATAATTTTTCTAAAATGTTTAAGTGTTTAGTATATTGTGCTTCTAGATTCATAAAAATAAGTAAAATGAAAGATTCCTAAAACATAATTTAATTTTCACCTTAAATAATTAATCCATTTTAACAAACAACATATGTAGTGAACAAACGATCATAACGAATTGTGATTGGAGGAAGAGCTATGACCCCACCATACCCCCTTAAGTAAGCAATTCTCAAAATGCTAGAATCACTAAGACTGTGGATAAAAGAACTATGATCTTGAAAGACAGTTATATTAAAAATCATCAGAGGTCAAGCATAATGTAGATTAAAATTGAATGTTTTGATAATTGCTTGTATTTTACCATTTATTAATGACTTAGAAAAACAAAACAGCTTTCTTTAAATTATGCACTATAAACCTCCCAAAGTTTTAGGAATGCTATCACTGATAAAAAGTTTATGTTAAGTGCTGCTTTGAGGAATGTAATTTGTGGTAAAGGGGTTGAAGGCATTCCTCAATCTTCTTGTAACTGATTTTACAAGGGTGCTTGACGATATCTCTGGGCAGGACATTCTTATGAGTCATCCTCCTCCATAAGGGACCTGTAAAGCTTTGAAACTGGCCACCTAACCTGAGCTGAAAGTGCAGTCTGTATGGCTGGAGATGGAATGGAGTTGTGCTGAAACAAGAACTGGTTTGAAGTAGGGAGTCAGGTTGTTATTGAAAAACTAAGTTGAAGTTGAATAGGATTGATCACTGAATCAGGAGATTAACTCTGCACCATAATGCCCCACTGGTCTGGAATGTGTAACAGGAAACCAAAGGACTGGCATATGTTTGGACTCTTTGTCTCTCTTTCTTGCTCTCTACCACTTTCCACCCATGGAGGAGCAAGCCATCACTCTCTGTATTTAAAAGCCTTGTGGTGGCAAAGTCCAATTCGGATCAGAGGCAGTGCTACCTGGTAATAAGTGTATGAACTCAAGATGAATCCCACCTAGGCTGTAATAGTATTTTTTGTCACACTCATTTGAGTTTGTTTATTATTTTGGGCATATTATCTATAGTAGATAAATGAGTAACTTCTGCCTCTTCTGGTACTTTGTCTTGTTGCCTGAGGTCAAAGTTATAAAAGGTAATGTAACATAAGGGGGTCATAGCAAGGATTTGGAGACATTTTGTTAAGGTCTATGTAATAAAGAGTATAAAGGGGAGAATAGGGTCGCCCTAGGACCCTAACACAGCAAAGGAAGCATTTATGGATTAATTTTATTCTGTTGAATATAACAACTTGCAACAGACAAAATAATGTAAGTATTTTAACATGTTTCCCAGGCTCATGCAGAGCCCAAAGAATCATGACACTGAGTAGCAGGGCTGATGTGCGTTCCTGAATTAATCAATACTTTAAGGTGTTATAGTCGCAAGTGGTGTAGCCAGCTATAAATAGGATTCAGAGAGGCACAGCTTCTCCTCAGGAAATACTTTTTGAAGTTATTTATCTATGCAATTCATAGACTTCATATAAAGAAATAATAATTTGGACAGTTTTTCATTTTATTTTTAAATTCACGTTCTGAATAGACAGCATTCACTCAAAACATATTTTAATTTCTGAAGGCTTACAAACAGCATGGAATATAGAATTTGAGTCTGTTGGAAAACACTAAACATTAATATTGTACTACAGTAGGAAGATAGAAGTTTCAGAAACATTTATATCATACTAAAAACCTTAGAGCTGTTTAGATAAATTTTGTCCAGGTGGGAATAAATTTGGAAAATAATTACACCTTTTAATCACCACTGGATATAATTCAGCATGTAGCGGATAAGAGTTACAGACTAATGAAATGTATCTACACTCCAGGCCTGTTTTGACTGGCGTTATCTGTAGGCAGATTGAAAAGATGTCTCAGGTCTTTGCCTTTGGGAATGTAGTATAAACAAAGATTAAAGGAGGTTCTCCTTGTTGTTGTCAGTTTGCAGAAACATGTAATATTTATCTCTTGTAAGCCTACATTTTCTTTTAAAATATAATTATAGCTTCAAAATATGTACAGCAATTCATGATTATTCAACAATAACAACAGCACTAATGCTTATGGCCTATCCTATGTGCAGGCCTTCAGTGCTCCACAGCAACATCATTGAATTAAAATGGATAAAAAAAGAGAGATGGATGGATAGGCTTAGCTGATAACCAATGAAACTAAATTTAAGGTAATAATGAATTACACACTGTATGTTAATACAACATTGAATCACAATTTCATTTGGTTTCTTTGACACTAATAAACAGAAAGATTCTTTAACGTCAAAGTGAAAACAGATATCTGCAAAGTGACCTAATTTAATTACAAATATAAAACATTAAATTAAGCATTCACCTCCTTTATATGAGACACTGTAATCATCACTGGTGTAGCCGATTGGCTTTAGAAGTCACATAATAATTAGTTCACTGAGTATCAGCTGTCTGTAGTCAAGGGGTTTAAGTTGATTGCATCATAAGTGCAATTGTATGTGATGAGGTAGCATCATGGCCTCATCTACACAATGAAGACACAAAAACACTCCAAGCAACTTCTTGAAAAGGTGAATGAATAGCACAAGTTGGGATGGAGACAAGAAAATAACCAAGAATATTCCTTGGAGACCATTTAAATCAATTATTGAGAAATAGAAAGAGTATTGCACAGCTGTGAATCTGCCTAGAGCAGGCTGTCCATGTTATGTTTGCAATATGTACATTTTACAACATTGTGTTCTTGTTTGCCGTGAAGTGTTTGGTTTTAGAGGATGAGTTTTGGTGAGATTAGTGAGACAAACTGCACCTGTATGCTCTCGTATTGCATGCAACAGTCCACAATGAAGAAGGCCACCAGAAGACCTCTGCTAATTCTAATGGAATTACAAGCTACAGTGGCTGAGACTGGAGAGTCTCTGTATGCAATAACTGTTGCCTGGGTATTCAGAAGTCACATCATCATGGGAGAGAAGCAAAGAGAAAACCTCTGTTGCCAATACACCTGGCTGGGGTTTTTCAGAAGGCACACATGAGACTGAAGTCACCTGGAACAAACTAAATGCCATGTTTGACATGCGCCAAATACTGCACATTATCAAATTGTCCCATTTTAAAACGTTGTGGTGGCAGCATTATGTTTTAGTAATGCTTCTCTGCACCAGGCTCTTGGAAGGCTTGTGATGATAGAGGGTAAAATGTGAAATACAGGGAAATCCTGGAGGAAAACCTTATACAGTCTTGAAGAAACTTGTGCCTTGAGAGAAGAAGGCTGTTCATTCAGAAGGATGAGGGACAAAATAGCAGTGTCCAGTTGTACCATGTTGCTAGAGACCTGGGCACACAGATTCAAAAAGTAGAATGGCTGCCAAAGTTGCATCTACTAAACACTGACTTGAAGGGGGTTTATGTGATTAATTATTTTGTGTTTTTTATTCAGAATTAGTTTAGATGACTCTATAGAGTCTTTTCATTTTTTCTGTTGATCAGTGCCCATGGACTATGATGTTTGCTGATGACATTGTGATCTTTAGCGAGAGTAGGGAGCAGGTTGAGGAGACCCTAGAGAGGTGGAGATATGCTCTGGAGAGGAGAGGAATGAATGTCAGTAGGAACAAGACAGAATACATGTGTGTGAATGAGAGGGAGATCAGTGGAATGGTGAGAATGCAAGGAGTAGAGTTGGCAAAGGTGGATGAGTTTAAATACTTGGGATCAACAGTACAGAGTAATGGGGATTGTGGAAGAGAGGTGAAAAAGAGTGCAAGCAGGGTGGAATGGGTGGAGAAGAGTGTCAGGAGTAATTTGTGACAAACGGGTATCAGCAAGAGTGAAAGGGAAGGTCTACAGGACAGTAGTGAGACCAGCTATGTTATATGGGTTGGAGATGGTGGCACTGATCAGAAAGCAGGAGACAGAGCTGGAGGTAGCAGAGTTAAAGATGCTAAGATTTGCATTGGGTGTGACGAGGATGGACAGGATTAGAAATGAGTACATTAGAGGGTCAGCTCAGGTTGGACGGTTGGGAGACAAAGTCAGAGAGGTGAGATTGCGTTGGTTTGGACATGTGCAGAGGAGAGATGCTGAGTTTATTGGGAGAAAGGATGCTAAGGATAGAGCTGCCAGGGAAGAGGAGAAGAGGAAGGCCTAACAGAAGATTTATGGATGTGGTGAGAGAGAACATGCAGGTGATGGGTGTAACAGAGCAAGATACAGAGGACAGAAAGATATGGAAGAAGATGATCTGCTGTGGCAACCCCTAACAGGAGCTGCTGAAAGAAGAAGTGTCAAAATATACAAAGTAAATCAACTGTGATTCAATGTTGTATAATAAAAGATATGAAAGTTTCCAAGGGAATGAGTACTATTCATAGGCACTGTATATATAAAGATGGAGATAGTAAAGAGTTGTATCAGTGTTCATCTGCAAAAGAGGATAGAAAGGTAAAATGATGAAGTATGTACTTCCAGTACATGGTGTCTTTAACCTTTCTTTTCTTTTGACCTGGGGTTAACCTTTACCTTATTTAACATGCCAGATGTCTCCTTTGGCTAATCACCTCCACTAAATCAAATGAAAAATGAAACATTTAATGATCTTAATACTAATTATTTCAAGTGGGAGAGAAATTGCTTTTTTGGCTCTCATAAGTACTAGATTTTGATTAATTAACTATTCTTGTCTTTTCCTCAATTTACAAATAAAACACAAAAGGGAAAGAAAATTTTTGTATGCATTGAGGACAACTGATGCTCTAATAAACATTTTGTAAACAGCGACATGTTATTATGTCCTTCCACAAACACATTAAACTATAGAGTTATGCAATCCAAAAAAAACATATTTAACCAAAACTAAAAATCATGTCCATATTTAGAGAAGTGTGCCAAACACACATCTTTTGATGCAACCACATAAACATACAAGACAAGAGGGGGACAAAATAATGGAAACACTTAATCATATATTAATAATAAGGACCGAATAAGGAGTAGGGCCAACTTTTATGTTGAGAACAACAGCCATCTTCTTGGAATGCTTGCATACGAGTCCTGAACTGAGAGCTGTTTTATATTGCACCTTTTCTCAAAAAGCAGAATCCAGTAATTTGAGGGATGAAGGAGTTTAAAATCTACTTTATATTCTCTAGTTCAAATGTTTCTGTGAAAGTCTGATCATGCTTAGATCTGGTGGTTGGAGATGCTATGAGATGTGGTTTTTATGTAATGACTCGTGAATTAGTTCAGAGGTGTGTATGGAGAAAATAACATTCTGGAAAAAGGAAACATCACAAGAGAACTGTGTCTCTACTATAGTATGGACTTAACCCTGTAAAGTGGGCTCATATTTCTTGACCATTATATGACAATACAGAAAAATCATTAAATCTGAAGACTCTCATGAGATGGCTACTCATATCATTATGGCTCCCAGACCACATTTAGTAATTAGAAAGTGTGGGTTGCAGGAATACTTTAGCCTTTTCCAATGTATATCATTCCAGATATGGGAAACAGGATGAAAGATGACACATCAGACCATAATACTTTAATTCATTTCTCAGGAGCCTATGTATTGTGCTCCTTACACCAGGTTATGCATCTTTGTGAACTGTTTACTAGTTTACAAATGGCTGCCCTGCCATGGATTTTCTGCTTTGCGAGGCTCATAACTACAGTTTCTATTGATGATAGGTAGAGGGGTGCTGATTCAATTCTGTCTTTTGCTGGTTGCTTTTTTTTTTGAGACTTTATTTTTGAGCATTTAGCAGCAATTCCATGAAATGCCCTTATAACAACTGTTTCTCTTTGCTACTGCAATTTGTCCACATTTGACATATTATGTCACTGTTTTAAAGGGTATTCCTTTCCAAGTCATGGTTCAAAGTTTTTATTTATTCATGTTTATACAAGGAGATATAACATTTACCTTCTCATTTACATCAAATAACAGACAGAAATGAAATAAAACAAATAGTGAAAAGACAGGTTAAAAACTTTTAAAATAGTAACATCATTTGGAAAACTGATGACAGGTCAGGTAAGGTCGGTTTAGGGAGCATGCACTGGTACAGCACGTTGCAGCACCCAACACGTGACAAAACAGCTCAGAATCCTGGTTTACAACCCCCCAGGCAGACATGTAGTCCAGTCCCACCCTCCAGAAATGACCATCAATCTGCCATAGCCAGGTGTTACATGGGCATCCCCTTGGCATGGTCCAGCTGTTCGGGTCCTCAACAATGAGGATTCTGCAAGCCGGATCACCCTCAGGTAATTGTGCTACATTCCTGCAGTGCTGTAACTGATGTTTCCTCACAATGACGCATCACAATCATTTGTAGTAATAAAATGTATTGTATTTGTCATTTATACAAATTGAGTTTCATAGACATTAGCACTGCTTTCATGACTCTTACAAGGGGGCTCCGTCCCCTGCTCGCTTCGCTCGCCTACCCCCAGCGTTGGGTATCCTGAAATACATTAGTCGAGCTTGTTCGTTTTGGAGCCGTGCCCGCTTTGCCCGCGGCATTTCAGACGCACGTTGTAGGCGCCTGTGTTCATTGATTTTATCCAGGCGGGCTCGTGTTTGTATATCTGTCAGTCGAGCTCATTCGTTTTGAACCCGTGCCTGCTTTGCTTCCGCAGTTTCAGACGCATGTTGTAGGTGCCTGCGTTCATTGATCCTATTCAGGTGGGCTCGTGTTTTTATCGTTGAGCTGTATTGTGTTTGAATTTGGTGTAAAGCGTTCAGCGGTTTGTACAATCCCAAGCAGCACATCATTCCTAACTTCACTCCGCAGTAGTGCCACTCACAATATGGCGGTGACACCTGCGCCTTCACTTCGCAGTAGTGCCACTCACAATATGGTGGTGACGCCTGCGCCATTCATACTATCTTTGTGGACCTGTGGGGCCTCCGTAGCCTCTCACGTTTGAGTCTGGGGTGCAGCACAGAATCCTCTTTTTTGTGTGGTTGTGTCGTTGGTGGCAGCTATGGGCGCGTTGTTGCTTCATTTCTCATTCACGTTAGTTGAGCTCTTTCGTTCTTGGGCCGTGACTCCTTCGTTCGTGGTGGATACAACTTCGTGTGTGGTTTATGAGACGTGCGCCTGCGCAGTACGTCTCATGGTCCCATCGCCGTGTCCCTGCGTCCATATCCGGTGTATTCTCGGTTAGTAATATGGATATCAAATGGCATAAAACAGACTTATGCATTGGATTTGTCATTCCAACAGATGACACATCACAAAAATTAGTAAATTTTACATTTTATTATGACAACTGTTTGTGATGCGTCACCTGTTAGAATGACAAATGCAATGCATTTTATTACTACATGCATTACCAAATACATTACATATGTTAATACTGAGGTCTACATTGATGACTCATATATCATTTTGTCTTAGATGGGCAGCACAGCTAGTCATCCTTTAAAATGGTAGATGCTAAAAATGTTAGATACTGAATGATGATTTCCTGGTTTGTCAGGAAAAGAAACCATCATTTCCTCAAGGGTTTAACAAAATATTCCTGCATACACATAAGTTACTTAGTTTACCAAGTCAGAGGTAGTCATGTGTCCTTGTCACTAGGTCTGTTCACCAAGGCTTAAATCAATAGGAAGCCATACCCCTAATAATGAACACGTGTTTTTACTCATCTCGACAAAAACTGTTGATATGTCCACCAGACAAGAGTAATACACCTCAACTGAGAGGTAGTAGTAGTATCCTTCTTAAAAAGTGTCTCATGCCTTTCTTAAAATCTGCTTCCCTTTATTGCATTTTTTTTCAATCCTCACTGGCTTTTGTGTGTGTGTGTGTGTTTTGTTTTTTTAAAAAACAAAAATCCCACACCATAGAATTGTACAAGTACAGTAAAAATCTTCTAACTTTGATGTTCTGCTGATTGTGGGAAGAGCTGACAGGTGCTGGTAAGGGGGGCTATTGTTGATAGCTTGCATTTGGTGAGTCTGCGTCTGCCTTTAAAAAGGCAACTGCTTGAATTGCAGAGACATGTCACACAGGAGGAAGGGTCCTAGGGGAGTTGTAGCTTCGAGAGGATGGGAACACACAAGGGGATTTACTCTGAGGGAACATAAGATGAGGTTACAATAACCTACTACCAACAGCTATTTACAGTCTCCCATCAGTATTTACATTAATCATAAGACCCACTGACTGCTGTCAGGGGCAAGACCTTAGATCTCAATTATCCTCTGGCAGCCGCTTATTGTCATATACAACCAAGCTAAACGAAATGCAGTATTACAGTTTACAAAACTGGCAGATAAGACATGTACTGTAAGATGGTAAATCTGCTTTTAAAAATATATATATTTACCACATAAAGGTCCTTCATCCGACCCGTCAGGACAGTCATTTTTTCCATTGCAAATTTTCTCCCATGGCAGACAAATAGTGGTGTTGCTGGCACAAGAATATTTTGGCGGTTTACAGATTTTACTGGCACAGTTGTCTTCATCAGAATGATCTTCACAGTCATTATCACCATCACAAACCCAATTTACACTGATGCATTTTCCTTGAAAAAAAAATATACATGTGTATGCATTATGCAAAACATATGTATAAGCCTATAAATATTTAATTCATGATAATCACATTCAGCAATATTGTATGAATTACATTACAGATATCAAGTAGCAAGAAATCCAGAGTGTAATCTTTACCCGGTAATATTAAAAATATTTAAGTTGTAACAAGAAGAACTTATTTTTCTGTTTGCCTTAAATAGTATCTTCATAGAAATAGTTTTTTCTTATTAAAGGACTATAGTGAGCCAGCACTTATAAAGATGGCATTTTGAGCAAACTGGGAACAAACCCTGGACAGGTTGTCATTTCTTACCAGGGCATTGGTCACATAAACTGCCACACTCACTCATACTGGGCCACTTTTTGTATGTGTATCTTTAGAAAGCATAAGTTCCAAGAAAAAATTGACACTGACACTAGGAAAATGTGTAAACGTCATACAGATAATGGCCGAGCCAGAATTTGAACACAAGTCTTTGGAATTATAAGTGTATAGATATAAACACTGCATGACTGCAGCACTCTCACCTGAAATGCAAAAAATTCCTTTTTTAAAGTTGAATAGAGAATGAAAGGTATAACTAAATATTAAATTGACATACTAGGTCAGTTTATGAGAGGGACCCGACCCCTGGTCAGGAATGGGCACCACACCGATATAATGATGACTGTGGTTTTTGAGTGAAAGGCTGTCAGATGTGAAATGGCCACAACAAAAATTAGCAAAAATGATTACTCCTTAGGAGCGAAGTCCTTCAGGCTTAGTTTGATCTAGATAAGTGACACATAAGAAATTACAAAACCCTTAAGAAAGAAATATTGGCCCATGGTCAAGTTAGGTGCTACGGTCAAACCTGCAAACAAAATATTAAAAAAAGGTGGTGCAACCAGATGGATAAGTGGGGTTGGTGGAGTTCAAGGGTCAACTTATACTATTTGCATATTGAGAGGTGCCCCAAGAATATACTTGCTTTTCTTCCTTTAACTTGCTGTATGTCATACAACCACAAATGATTCTTGACTTATTCATAGAAAACTGGAAAGTTCAGCGTGATACCCAAAATAACGTGCTGGATTGTGAAACTGAGCAAATGTTTTGAAAAGCTGCTCCCTTTTGGGCGTGAAAACATGGAAAACGAACAGCAGAGGTAAACAAGTCTTTCTGATCATGAAATATGTTACACATGTTTCACCTTGGGCAGCACGGTGGTGCAGTGGTAGCACTGCTGCCTCGCAGTAAGGAGACCTGGGTTCGCTTCCCGGGTCCTCCCTGCATGGAGTTTGCATGTTCTCCCCGTGTCTGCGTGGGTTTCATCCCACAGTCCAAAGACATGCAGGTTAGGTGCATTGGCGATCCTAAATTGTCCCTTGTGTGTGTGTGTCTTGCGGTGTGCTGGCACCCTGCCTAGGGTTTGTTCCTGTGTTGGCTGGGATCGGCTCCACGCCAGGTGAACCTGTGTTAGGACATAGCGGGTTGGATAATGGATGGATGTTTCACCCTAGAGGACTGAGACATTGTCCTCATTCCCACCTCACACTCTCAGGTGGTAGAACATTGGCAGGGGCTATACAAAGTTAAAGAAGGAAAGGGATTGGTTGACAGTATGTTAAAACAACCCAAACAGCGTGCCATTGAATGTGTTTGTGACATAAATTTACCAAAGTCTTGAAAAGTAAGGGACAAGTTCAACAATGCGGTATCCTCATTCTTCACTTCATTCTCAGAACCATTTTCTCTAAATTTTGGAGAACAACTTTATTCAGAATAGAAACACTAGATGCTATACATTTTGTAACTGGCAGGCACTATTGTGCTTCTCTTACAATACAAAGATTGTTATGAGACTAGATAGATAGATAGATAGATAGACAGATAGATAGATAGATAGATAGATAGACAGACAGACAGACAGACAGACAGACAGACAGACAGACAGACAGACAGACAGACAGACAGACAGATAGATAGATAGATAGATAGATAGATAGATAGATAGATAGATAGATAGATAGATAGATAGATACTGACCAAAAAGGGAAGAGTGCTGTGTTGTAATAGCCAAAACACAAACACTGTACAGAAAACACACAAAATAAACTTTTAATAAAAATATCAAAGTATTTTAAAAACAAACTAGCCAGAGGTTATGTTATAGCATCTAATGATGGCCAGTAACAAAGACCTTTGTAGGCACTCTCTGAGCATTGCAGAAGAATCAGCCTTGTACTAAAGTTGCTCAGCAGGAAGCAAACAAACCAAAGTCAGTGTTTTCTGTTAATGAAGATCATTTCATAATTTTGGGAGAAAAAAATAAAAAATGCCAGTTCAAAGCCAGCTACCTGTGAAGGCTTGCAGTCCAACAGTGGTTTCAAAGATAGCATCTCTTTCAACATGACACCCAGACCACTGCTTCCCACATGGTGCCCTGTTACACTCGGCAAACTATGCAAGGGAATTTAGGAAGTCATGCATAGTTGAGCCAAAGAAAACTTCAGATTCATCAGATAGTACAAATAATAAAGAATTTTAAGTCCATGATCCAATAAAACCAATCATTCACAAAATACTTAGAAAGTCTAAGGGCAAAAAACACAGATAACAATGGCAAAAAAAATCAGAGACTAGAGTAGTACAAGTTTCAAAGTTGGAACAACCGAAATGAAAAGGCTACACATTTCAAAGTCACAAAATTAACAGTAAGACTTAGACTGTACAGACATGAACTAACTGCTTTGCAGTAAGGAGACTGTGGAAGATTGTGGGTTCACTTCCCGTTTCCTCCCTGTGTGGATAGCGCATTGAGTACTGAGAAAAACCTACACAAATGTAATGAATTATTATTATTATTATTATTATTTATTAATTCTAACCGTCCAGAAGATAAAAACCTGTATAAAGCCTGGTTCTTTCTGTTTGTCAGTATGCCTGTAGATCCTTTCCCTGTATGCTGAAGCATGTATGAACGTTTAAACCCTTTTTCAACAGCTCATTAGCCTCGGTATAGCTTATAAAAACAATAAATGGGCATCATGGTTCCATCTACTCCTGCTAGACTTTAGGCGGTATCACCTTCCAGGCAGGAGTGTCTATAGTCTCTAGCCATTGTTGTCCATTGTTTCTCTCTCCCTCTCTCTCTATCTATAAGTATAGGATTAGACATGGTACCCTTGGTATCTCTTGAGTGGCCTTCCTTCTAGTTCTCTGATGCTCTAGTGCTCTCTTGTTACTTTCAGGGTGCCAAGCTTGATTCCCCATGGTGTTGCATCCAGAGATTTCCCCTAAGGCTCCCATTGAAACACAGGACTGCCTTCTCTTAGCAGCCCCTATCCTATCACACTGGTGTGGTATAACTAGTCTGTTTTTAAAAATATCCTTCTTTTTAATTGGGAGAGATAGAAAAATGAAGATGCTAAACCAAAAATGCTTCCACTATAAAAGAAATCTACAGTATATAATAATAATCTGTTTATTAATTTTCAAAACCTGAATAAACGTATCAATGTGTAAAATAAAAATAGTTAAACCAAACAAGGTTTTAATTTATTCCTAATAGTAACAGTGAGAATTGTAATTTACTGCTATGACTAAACCTTAGCCAGGTCACAGAAATTTGCCTTACTGTAGCTAAAAGACATTTTGGATAACAAAAAATGGCCTGTCTACAAAATTGCCACTACATAAGCACTATAGAAAAGACACAGCTTGTAGCACTTTTCCACCCAAGACTTAAGATATAAACAAATATGTAATTTTCAAAAATAATTTGAATAAATTAAGATAACGAAAATACAATGCTCAAACACTACTCTGTTCCATGTTCCTGCCCCTTTACCCGGTCTTGCCAATCTTGGATCATCTCACAATATAGGTGATCATAAAAATACAGTAAATCCAGAATATGCCCTGACATTTCATGTGAAGTAAAATTAAAAATATAAAGGAAATAACTGTTAACTCGAAAGGGTCTTACTTAGTGCTACTGCAAATATGGGCCGCTTTGAAAAAACAGTTTTAATAAGCCATTTCCTACCTTCTAACAAAACAGGCATTTGAGTTCCAAGCAAGTTTTATTCCATGGAGGCACCAATACCATCACTACAAAGATTAATAGCTCCAGAGAAGAAGCACATCAGAATGTCTCCTGGGAAAATCTGCCTAAGGTTTTGCGACAGTCATCTCTATGGAAGCTAGTATTTTCTAACGAGGACCACTGTGCCTACACATCACAGTGCTTGGACTGCACAGCTTATGAGAAAGTGTCAGAATACCTTAAATAAATGTGATAATTAAATAATTGTAAGTTCCACACTGCAGCAAAGATAAAAATAAAGAAATTGTCTTGCATTACTAAATTAATAAAGAAAATGTAGAAATATTGTACCTCTACATATCACTAAGAGCACTTCAAAAGACTGAATGTTATAATGCTAATGTGCTGTACAATACAGATTCAAAATAGAATTTATAAAGCACTTAAAATTGGTTGAATAGTTTTAAACATTATGTTGTTAAACCATTTGCATTTGACATCTGGACACACTTCTATAAACTCTAAATAGAAAGGTATTATACATGAGTGCTTAGATATTTCAAGCATAGTGTAGTTATATTAATATTCTTTAAAAAGTAATTGTAATGGGAATTAAAAATATACTCATGGAGTGAGAGTAATGAACTGAGTTAGGGACTGTAAAAATTATTTTTTGTATTTGTAATTTATCATTTTTTGATAATTATTCATAAAAATGCATTTAAAAGGCAGGTTTAAATTGGTTGCTTAAAACAAGGAAGAAGCCTTCTGAGAGTATGCATTACTTTGTTTTATTGTGAACTAGCTGTATAATATTAGATTAGAACAACTTAACAGTAAAGGGAACTGGATGAGCTTGCTCTATTCACCACTTACCAGGTCTGATATATCATGCTTGTTCTGCTAAGAGAATATTGGATCAGAACCAGTTAAGATCGGCTCTACATGCAAGTTGCAAACATGACTTATCTCGGGGGGGCTGCAGTGCAGGGCTGGGTTGAAAAAAGTTTTCAAGGACATGCAGAGACAAAGGCAGACTTGACCTAAGCTGAGTAATGCTTAAACACAATTGGTCAAAGGACATGAGAGGCCATGAGGCCTGTGCCAGGAGAGTTGGCCCTACACTATGACATCCCATTGGTCCCAGAGGCACATCAATGAAGGACAAGACTGTCATAAATTCAGGTTAAGAGAGAAAGGCAGGGTCTCTGTCATTCCATCCATCCAGAGGCCATGTCAGATCAGAGACAGATCAACTTACTAAGATGAAGAGCCGCCTGGCAGTCTAAACTCCAGGCAAGACAAACTGCTACCTATTCATATATAACATTGGCATTATTTGTCATAATCATTACTCTGCTTCTATAGAATAAAAATAAAAGCATAAACCTGCTCCTGCACATTTTTGGTTTGTACAGGTTGTTAAGTGTAAATATGAGGGCTAGAGTGGGGATATGGGACACTCTATGCATGCCTATGTACGAAAGACTCAGAAAGTGAAAATAGAGTCCAGTAGGCTACCACCTACCAGGAGAATGAGGCTGGACTTGGTCAGACTCCAAGATCAGGCTGTTTCTAATGAGTTTGCTTGCAGTTTGTGTGAGGAACTTACAGTATTGGGTGTGACTTCTGATCCTAATGTGATTTGTTAGATCTTCCATGACAAGACCCTGAAGGTTGAAGAGTTTTGTGTTGGTGTTACCAGTGTGCCCAGAGGGAAGTGTTTCTTGCAGGGCACCCCGAATATCATTGAGGGGAGTTGCAGCACACGGCTTTATGGCAAATCTGGTCTGTACTGGGAACTGAGAAGGATGGCTGCAAGGGCTCTGATTCACTGGCTAGGATATTGGGCATCCCTGTATTTCCTGACCAAATCTTTCCAACAATGGAAGAATACGGATATTCTAGCCACCTCTGATGTCTATAGTACCTCCGATAACAAAGTTTCATATAACAAACTAAAATTCAGGAATGCATCTCAGGTATTAATTGTGGTATTACTCTACATACAGAAACTGCTTTGTAAAACAAAGTGAATTATTTAGAATATTTTTAATAACTCAGTCATTTTCTAACTGCTTAGTCCAGAACAAGGTTGCAGTGGGGAGCTGAAGCCTATCCTAGCCAGCATAGGGTACACAGCAGGAACAAACCCTGGACAGGGCACCAATCCATTGCAGTATTTTAGTAAACAATTGCAAAAAAAAAAATAGGGTGTATAATCAAGCTAAATTGTAAGGGAAACTTAATGAAAAAATATAAAAATCAATGTTAAATTGGGGTAAATTTATTTAGTAAGGTCTTTTGTGAAAGTGTTTATTTGATATTTGGACTTCAGTCTTCACACATTATACACTTCATGTCAGCATTTGGCCAATTATTAGCAGAACATGAAAAAAGTTTCTGTTCTAGTTATGTGTACAAAATTTCTTGCCTCGCATTTCCTGTAATCCACCATTTACAAAGATCGCTGTAGACACGGAACACATCAAATGTATGTGTTCCAAATAACAATATATTATTTACCCTATAAAATTCCAGGCACCTCACACCCAGATAAACAGACTTCAGCTGGGAGAACTTGGTGTACTATTAAACCTCGTCAGTTGGGGACAGGATAGCAGGATGTCTACTGATGGTGCTGATCGACACATTTGCAAAACAAAAGACGTTGATGAGGAGGGGCAAGGGAATTTAAGGTGGCCTGGGATTACAAGTTTTTTCGTAGGATTCAGGGATTCTAGTGTTAAGTCTAATGTTTCACACTTGCACTCAGGAATTTTTTTTATGTTTGTTCATACAACTAGTAAGTTTTTTTGAAAAGCAAGATTCTAAAAAAATAAAGTATGTTATGATTGAAATAATTTTTATTTCAACAACACCAAGTTTTTCCCTTTATGCTGGTAGCTGTCAACATAATTAACATTTTCTCTGACTCAGAAAAAAATGATGATAAAAGCTGAGTGGAATGCCTAGTCAGGACCAAAAATTCAAAATAACAACAGGGAAAAAGTATGATTTGACTGCAGTGTTGCAAGATGTCAAACCAACAGCAAAGACGCAATACTGCTATGGACCTGTGGGTCACACAAACGTACACCGAGAGTCAGAGTGGCCTGGAAGTAGTTACTTCTGGAGGACAGAAGCAGAAAAATGGCACTGAGCCAACTGGTAATGCAATAATAGTCGCTCAGTTTCACAAATGACAGCAAGGATGTTTTTGACATGGTATAGGCACCTCTGCTGTGTGTTATGGTGGACAGATATCATGGAAGTTGTCTGGTCCTTTGAATATGAACTGCATTACCTGAGGACTTAATGGATGGCCGCAGGGTGCTTCTGACCTTGGGAAAAGATTGAGGGATCACAACAGAAATGTTCCCAGCTTATGGCTTAAAGCTCTTTTCAGTGAAACACTCAGGAAGCCTGGAGGCAAGCAGTGAGTAAAAGCATTGGCACAATCAAAAGCATGAACACAGACAAGAATATCTTTGAGAAAAATGAATGTTGAGGAAAGTGGGTCGGCCACCCAACTGAACCGACATAACTAAACAGTATAGGACAGCCTAAATAGGCTTTAAGATTTCCTTTTGTCTATTTTATTTTATTTTTTAATATTTATTTTACCCTAATGTGACTTAAATTGTAAGAAACACTGTTTTTTATAGCTTTGGTGTCAATAGTTTTCAGTTTGGGTTTGGGAAGAGCTCGAGAGTACTGCATCATTCATTAAAGTATCAAACAGGACAGCCTACACACTGATCTAGAAAAATTGTTAAAGAATAACATACAAATAGTATATTCAGAAACCTTGCCCTTTAACACAGAATATCTGAGAGCATGGTCCAGTCAGTTTATGGCAACAATTCAATTTGCAGTACTCAAAGCTTTACAAATTTGCTAAAACAAACTTATTAAAATATACAGTATTTAAAACAACAGGCAGCATAAAGAGTCTTGAGACCAAATCTTTTATTCTGTTCACACACTGTACTAAGGATTAAAAAAAGCAGACACAGACATGAAAATATTCAGTATTTCATCACACATATTCTTCTTCGTTCTTAAAAAAATCACCAAAGTCTAATATTGTATGCCATGTATCCACTCATCTATCCACTACTGAATTCACTTAATTCAGTTCAGGTTTATGGGGGAGGGTGTCAAGAATGAACCCTGGACAGGGTGCCAGTCAAATAGATTTTTAACCATTTTTAAAACTTTATGATCCCCAGCATACACCAGAATGAGTGTAAAGTGGCAGGGATAAGAATTAGCATCTCAAATTCTGTCAGGGTACTTTCTGGAAAAGAATTGCTTATTCACAGTTAAGGGACTGTTATAGTCCGTGAACTGACAGGAATGTTTTAATGGCAAAACCAAGAGATGCATGTAAGCCAAAAAAGGCTAAAAACTGGGAGATCAAAGAATACAGAGCAAAATGCCAAAGTGTGACACAAAAATCAAAGTCCAAAACAAGCAAGGTTGAGTGCCAAATTAATGTGACCAAATCAAGAATAGCAGATTTCTTTTTACATTTGGAATCGGCAGTTTGGATAGTGAAGTGAACTTTTCGTCAATTTTTAAACCTGACCAGGTCACAACCTCTGAAGATACACCTATGAAAATATTTGTGCTGTCCGAACGAACATTACACCAAATAGAGATAACCATGATGAAACAACGTGGTGGCCAAAAAAGTTACAAAAAGATAATACAACCTGTAGAGAAATTGACTCATCAAAAATAAACATTAGAATTGAAATCTCTGATCACGGAAACCTCTAAATCGAGTGCAAGATCGGCTTAAATGGAGTAAATAAGAGGTTAACAATTATTAAGAAAAGTAATATCACAACAGTGTGGTATAGTGGGTCTGCGGCTTTGAATGAGTGGCCAGTTTTTAAAATAATTCCATTTTGCCATGTCAGTCTCCGTGGGCACACACGGTTGATGAGGTAATTGGGGCGAGTCACACCTGCACATGAGGAAGCAATTGATCAGAATTGCTTCATTGGCTTCCTGTGGTGCGTGATTGAACTGCTGCACCCACAGAGCCGTATAAGTACGGACCGGCATAATAGATTGGGAGGAGAAGGAAAATGAACAGAAAAGAGACACATAGAGTGGAGGTTAATAGACAGAAGGAAAGGCAGGAGTTGGAGTAAGCCAGCGCTTATTTAGGAAGAAGGCAGACGGGGATGGTGACTCAGGAGGAGGCATGAGGATTATCCCTGCTGAGAAGCCCAGAGCAGGAGTGATCGCTGTGCTCCGGGATGTCTTCTCATCGGGTGAAACCTGAATTGGCAGTGGTGGGAGTGGGAGCAGGGTCCAATGGAACACCATAGATTGGACAGCAGGGACACGGGCCAGTTATAAGGAATGTCTGAACGTGTTGGTGTACGTCTCTCTGTGCTGCAAGGCCTAGGAAGGATAAGCCGGAGAGACATCAGTTTGGACAGGGAAGTTCCGGGGAATGAAAGATTTTAAACACTGTCAGTATTTTAACCTCATTTTTAAAGGAATTGCATATTGACATTTTCACCTCCACTTCACTGTTGTTTATAATGGGATTATTTATTAACATTTGAAGCACTGCACTATGGAAACTGTTTTGGATTTGTTTTTGTTTTAATAAAAGCACCTTTGCACTTTGCACCTTCCCCTTGCTCCAAGAGTGTTTTGTCCTCATTTGTACAGCTCATCTGGTTACATTAGTGACGGTGCTGGGTTCAAGAGGCTCCCAAAATTGGAAGAGGGAACATGGAGCAGGACCCACACCATCACAAACAGGGATGGGAACTCCCCAAGTGGAGGAATTCAAGAATTGTGGGGTTTTACTCACTAGTGAACTGAGAGGCAATCATAAGATTAACAGATTAATCAGTGCAGGGGCTGTTTTATGGACTTTGTACTGGACTACAGTAGTGAAGCAGGAGCAAAGTCCTTGGACAAAGCTTTCAGTTTAGCAGTCAATCTACATCTTCACATTCAGATATGTTCGCAATCGGAAAACAGTGATCAAAAGAATGAGATCATTACTACAAGTAGCCAAAATTAGGTTCTCATTGGAAATTGAAGGTTGCTTTCCCTACTCTCTGTTATAGAGTAAGCAGCTCAGAAATATGTAAGGACTTTGGAATGGAACCACTGCTTGTCCAGGTTCAAAGGAGCCACCTGAGGTGACTTGGGCATGTAGTTGAAAGTTGCTTGGAACAGAGTGGATGAAACAACCCTCACCAGGAAAAGTAGGAAGTTGCTAAATGCAATGTGCTTCACATTTATTCAAAACGCTATAAACAAAGAACTTGTATTAACCTGTCTTTTTTTTTTTTTACCTGAAGCCTTGCATGTGAACTTCATTTTTGGATCGCAAATTTTCTTGGTGCCATCACAGTTCATTTCATCACTGCCATCTTCACAGTCTTTGTCTCCATCACAGCGCCATCGCTCAGGTATACAAGCTCCATCGGTGTAACAGTGATATTCCTTTGCAGAACAGTCACCTACAGGTGGCAAAGCTGTGAAAAAGACCAGAATTCTAATTAAAGCAAAATTAGCATATCTGTAGAGCTAAGGACTATTAGGATTGGCTTTCTTTTGTGAGTCAGTCATTTTCATCCAAAGTAATGCAACTCTCCAATCATAAAAGAACAGTATGTCAGGGCTTCAAGTCTCTCAGACGCACCTCATTTGAGCAGGCTAAAAAAGATACCTAACGCTTAAGAGCCCTGGTTACAAATCTCGATTATGATTGTCATTTAACACTGATGTCTGGGACTGACATTTCAATTTAAAGCCTGTGTTATCTTGCCACTGCTTGGCTGATCACAGAATAGCATTTACATATGAGGTTGGGGAAAAGTTGTGAGATTTCTTTGCCATTGACAAACTGTTCAAGCAAGAAGTAGCTAGCAGTTTTCACAAAGAAACCGAAGCTGAGGGATTGGGATACAGTCACATTATGCAAATTAGCAGCAAATGTAATTAATTTTACAAAACCAAGTGACAAAAGCTTTTAAAAAATCCAAATGGGGAAATTGAGGTCTTACTTTTACCGACATACCAGCTTTACTTTTCCATGCATTTTTAGAGCATATATTAATTGCATAAAATGTTTAATCATATAAAAAAATGCATGTACATATGCTGCACATTTATGCCCAAACATTTTTATTTATTCCTGGATTTATTTTTAGCTATTCTGGGCCTCACAGTCCTCTTAATAGCCAACAATTATTATTTTTTTTTTATTTTAAGCATTCTTTAAATAAATAATTTAAACACTGGGAATGCTGATGAAGTAGACTGTCACCCATCACAGTCACCCTGCCGCCTCATCATAGTCACACACAGCCATGCCGATTTAAGTCACCAATTAGTCTCATTTGTGTCTTTGATGTGTGGTTGAAAACCCACACAAACATATAAAGAACATTCAACTTTCATACAGTGATCAAGCCAAGATTGGAACATACTAACCCCTGAACCACCCACATTAAGCAGTAAATAATAAAAAATATAGAGAAAAGCCCATGGAATATTATAGTTTTTGGTACGGAAATTCAGGAACAGGTAAAAAAGACTGGCTAGCAGCTAATAAAAATCCTTTTTTTCTTGACAAGATGGTGAATTTCATCCATTTAAAATATCTTCTGTGCTTTGAGCTTTAATTATGGGAGATTAAAGGATTCAAATATAAAAGGATTTTCCTTAAAGCAGATATAGAGGATTAGTCATCTTTTGTCTGACTAAAGGGAATATCAGAACTGGACAACCCACATTCAAAAAAATTAAGGATAATATCATTTTTTTCTAGACATTAATGAAAAGAAGTCGGGTCCAGATTATACTTGTTAAAAGGGCTTAAGAAGACATACACAAGAGTGATGAAATATGCTTAAGAAAAGGCTTTCCTCCAGTCTCTCAGTTCGTAAAAAATAGATTATGTCTTGATTTAGTGCTGCCATTGTGCAGTTCATTATAGCATATTCTTACCAGGCTGCCATTAGATGCTACAACATTACCTCCATCTAGGTTGGGTATTTTCTGCATTTAATACAATAACTTTAAATTAATTATACACATGCTGCATGTATTTATTTATTTCACTGTTACACCTGGAATATATGTTGTGCAGTTTTATAGCAAAGCTGTTTGTAACCAGCTGCTGTAACATTGCAGTTTCCATCAATAAAGTGTTATGTATGTGGATATCTGAATGATCAAATCCCATCATTGAATGTGTCTTTATACATGCTGCTGTAATAGAAGGACAAAATGACAGAAATGCCAACATAGATTTGTCATCAGGCACAATGGGGGTGGGCAGCAGGGTGGGTCTCTACTTTAAAAGTGGAATACATACTGGTAAAAAGTGAGAGAAATGAGCCATATATGTTTAAAGGATGTCACCAAAGTAATTACTAAATAATAATAATTCTTTACATTTATAAAACACTTTTCTCACTACTCAAAGTGCTCTCCATGCAGGGAGAGCATGAAAACGTAGTATGGGCAGATGCCCAGACAACACCACTTCTTCCTCCTTCTTAATTCATTCGCTTCTTTTTTATATGTCTGGATTAAATAAACAACAAAACCACATAGTCTTTGATGCACTTCGTTCAAAGTTTAGGTACCCCCACATCACAATGGTAAAAATAAGATTACATTGGCAAGAGCTACTGCCAGCAGCACTAGATGCAAGGCAGGAGCGAACCCTGGAGGAGACGTCAGCCCATCATAATGAAAGAACAGACCTAACTTTTTTTCAATGAAAAAATAAATCAAAGGTTGGAAAACAAAAGTTTCAGCTTATAGTGTCTTCATTAGATTTGTGCTTATAAAGGAATAAGCAGGGAAGATATACATTTGTGCGAGGGAGTAGAAAAGCCAGGGGAGATGAAAGGCCAAAAGTGGGGAGATGAAGAGACAGATTAAAGGGCTAGTCTATTTTTCAGGAGGAATGTGCGATTCACATCATACAAAAAGCTTCATTTTTAAGTTTCTTTATTGGAAACCATGTGAAAAGGCACAGGTGGAAAGATTCAGTATGTGTGGTTATAATCAAAAAGATGTAAAAGTTCCACAATAGACTTGGTGAAGTCTTTGATCCCAATATTTCAGACAAGTTCCCTGAAGCAGTCTACAAGCCTTCTCTTTGTTTTATTGTTGTAAATTGCAAAAGACATTTTACAAGAAAGGATGTACCAATGTCCAATGGAAAAAAAACATGAAACCTACAGAAACTTTCTTTAAGAGTGTTTGAGGACACCCCACTGTACACCCTAAATGTATGCTATAAGCCAGAAAGGAGAAAGAAAGAACATCACGTAATTCTATTGTAGACATTGCCTGGACTAATAATCAGATGATAGAGATGAAATTATATCAAGAGAAACATTAATTTTCTATAGCTCATTGTTCAGTTTCCAGGGGCTTATTGTTTAGGATAAAGATAATGAGTGGCAGAAAAGAAAAATGACTGCTAGTGGCACAGTTGGTTCGATGAGCCATATTGATGTTACCCCTCAGCCATTTGTTAGGTACTTACAATGAAATGGATTAAACTAAAGTGTGCATTTTAATGAGGTTTTACCGGTCAGGGGTATGTTCTGCTTACTTTTGATCATGACTAGAGTTTCAGCTACAGGCACTACATCCTGATACAGGGAACATTTAATCCATTGCCCATTATGACAGTCTCCACTAAAAGAATAACAATGGACATTGCTGGACCTTTACTAAAACAATGTCAGTTTCAAGTTTCAATATATTTAATTTATTCTTGCTTGTGTGAGATCTCCACATCAGAAAGCTGTTGCCAACAATACTGTGGAAGAATTAGTGCTTGTACAGTGGAACCTCGAGATACGATCACCTCTGTATACGAGAAATTCAAAATACGACGAAAGTATGAGCGAAAAATTCAGATCTAAATACGAGCATTGGCTCACGTAACGAGCCACGTGCCAGGCTGTGGGTATAGCTCGCGGCTTAGCGAGGGGGCGTGGTAGCTGTAGCGAGCCGCAGGGCGATCTGCGGTGTCTGCGTTTCTCACCTAAGTGCACAGGTGGGAAACTGCCCACATCCATGATTTGTCCTGTGGCTGATGAGCTGGGCAGGGTTGCCACCCATCCTTTAAAATACGGAATCGTCCAGTATTTGAGAACGAAATTGCGCGTCCCGTTTTGAATCAATACGTATGCGTCCCTTATTTTTTTGTATTAAAAGTGGTAACCCTAGCAGCTGCCATGTCTTCCCCGCATATATAGAGAAGCGCGAGCCGGTTAAGGGGGAGAAGAAGTAAAAGAGAGGAGAGGAGAGAGAACGGAGGTTGCAGGAGGAGGCAGGAATCCGCAGCAGTAGGAAGTCGGTGCGAGAGAGCGAGCGAGTACAGGCTCGCGTGTAGCTGAACAGGCGAGCCAAACAGCTGAAGCAGGACGGTGTAGAGAAGGTCAGCTGCATTAAGTGTCTCGCCTGTTGCAGAGCCCGCATGGGAGAAGCAGGTGAGACGCTAACAG
This sequence comes from Erpetoichthys calabaricus, assembly GCF_900747795.2. Lineage (NCBI taxonomy): Eukaryota > Metazoa > Chordata > Cladistia > Polypteriformes > Polypteridae > Erpetoichthys > Erpetoichthys calabaricus. The sequence continues at coordinate 48,063,089 of NC_041401.2, forward strand.
AGAAGAAGCACTGGGGATTGTCATCTGTTTTTTGAAGACTGCTTCCTGTTGACGTTTTAACCTCGTGTTAAAGGATTGTTATTCTTATGTACTTTAAACCTCCACTTCACAACTGTTTTAAGGATTATTTATTTAAAGATTTATTGAATGCTCTACTGCACTTTGGACACCTGTTTTGATTCTTTTAATAATCAGTTATATTATTTACCAGTGTTATTTATTAAAGGTAGACTACAGTATATATAATTTATCAGTGTTATTTGTTAGGAAAAATGATTTTTATGTTAATATATTTGGGATGCGGAACGGATTAACTGGATTTCCATTATTTTCAATGGGGACGTTTGTTCTAGATATGAGAATTTCGCTATACAAGCTCAGTGCTGGAACGAATTAAACTCGTATCTAGAGGTTTCACTGTATTTTCAATGTAGAACTTTGGAAATTCTTTAAGATTAAGGCAGTCCAGTTTGGTTGAAAATAATGCACAGTCATCCTCAGCTACTATGGATAAAACAATAGCAGACAATATTACAGTTTCTCAACCGTAGTCTGATTTCATGAAATGTTTACCATTAAGAACAAGATGATGAAAAATGATGGGGAAAGAATCATGGAATAAACATTTTATCTACTTTTCCTCAGAGTATTCTCACAAGGATGATCCAAATGATCTTCCATGTTTGGTTATCTCCATGCCAGATCAGGAAATATTTGGCAACAGGAAACAGGAAGAAGAACACACTGTCTTAATGCTTAAATAGCTCCTTTTTCTTACCCAAACTCAAGAACATATTCCTTCTACTCAACAATGCATCATTGCTACTCAAGAATTGATTATTTCTTTATAGATAATAATTTCTTGCCTGTGATTAAATCTTGCAAGTACGGCGCTATTGTTATTTCTGACCATGCCCTTGGAGCTGAAATCTTTATGCCCACATACTCATCTTGCAGATGGCGTCTTAACCCACTTTTATTATCAGATGAGAACTGTACAGAATTTATATCAAAACAAATCAGTTTCTTCCTAGAGACAAATACATCCTCAGAGGTCTCTGCAGGAATACTCTGGGAAACTCTAAAGGCCTTCTTAAAAGGACAGATTATTTCATATCTTTCCCACAGAAATAAATTAGAAACCAAGAAGGTATCAGAGCTAACCAGCGAAATTACTAGAATAGATGAAGAACATGCCAGGTGTCCAAGTGAGGCTCTTCATAGGAAAAGGCAGGTTCTGCATTCAGAGCTCAACCGTTTAACAACCAAAGAAACTGAACAACTCATTTTTAAATCAAGAGATCATTACTATGAACACGGAGAGAAAGCTAATAAGCTCTTAGCTCAACAAATCCACAAACAAAAAGTCTGAAATACAATCCCAGCAATCAACAACACGAACGGAGATAAAATCATTGACCATAAAAAATAATGCACACATTTAGAGACTACAATAAATCCTTATATTCTATTGAGTTCAAAGAAGACAACACACAATGTAATGCATTTCTGGATGCATTACAGATACCACAAATAGATACTTTTTTGCAGAGGAATTGGATAAACCTCTGGCGCTATCAGAATTACTAGATGTTATAAAGTCACTTCAGAGTGGGAAAGCAGCAGGCCCTGATGGCTACCTTGTTGAATTTTATAAGAAATTCTTCACTCAGCTAGCTTCCCTCTTATTAGGAACATTTACAGAAGCTACAGACAATCAAATTCTACCTCAAACCTTTCGCCAAGCATTAATCACCGTCTTTCCTAAACAAAACAAGGACTTATTACAATGTACATCATACAGACAAATTTCACTTGTGAATAATGATGTTAAGAAACTCTCCAAATTCCTAGCTAAAAGGATGGAGAAAGTGCTGCCTTCAGTAATATCACAAGATCAAACAGAATTTATTAAAAGCTGACACTTAGCTTCCAATCTCCAATGCCTGTTTAATGTAATATATTCACCTGCAAAGTCAAACACCCTGGAGATATTATTATCATTGGATGCAGAAAAAGCATTTGATATGATTGAATGGAACTACCTTTTCACTACTTTAGAGAAATTTGGGTTCGGCCCGAATATTTGTGCATGGATCAAACTACTGTATACCAATCCAGAAGCTTCAGTTTGTATTAACAATGTTAATTCAGACTACTTTAAACTAGAACGTGGCACCAGACAAGGATGCCCCTTGTCACCACTGCTTTTTGCAATCGCCATTGAACCACTGGCAGTTCACTGTCGGAATGCTTATCAAATAAAGGGGATTATCAGAGAAGGACTGGAACAGAAAATTTCTCTATATGCAGATGATATGGTTTTGTACATATCAGACCCACAAAATACTGTGCCTGCAGTCTTAACAGCACTAACAGAATTTCAAAAGATCTCCGGTCTCAGAATTAATTTGAATAAAAGTGTGCTCTTTCCAGTGAATTCTCAAGCATACAATATTAGATTGGACACCTTCCCTTTTATTATTGCAAATCAGTGTAAATACCTAGGGGTAAATATCACAAGTAAACATAAAGCTCTTTATCAACAAAATGTCGCTGTCTGCATGGAAAAAATTAAGCAAGACTTGCATAGATGGTCAACCCTTCATCTCACTCTAGCTGGAAGAATTAACATTGTTAAGATGAATATCCTTCCTAAGCTTCTCTTTTTATTTCAAAACATTCCAATATACATCAATAAATCATTCTTTAAGCAATTAGATTCAACTATAACCTCATTTATTTGGAACCTAAAACATCCACATATCCAAAGAGCGACTCTACAAAGACAAAGGTGGCATGGCTCTACCTAACTTTCAGTTTTACTACTGGGCAGCAAACATACAAGCTATAAAAACCTGGACACAAATAGATGAACATACACAGACTTGGTTAGCAATAGAAATAAAATCTTGCAGTACTTCTCTATATTCCCTGCTTTTTGCCCCAATAAATGCAAGTTATTGCCAATATACTAATAACCCAATTGTACTTCACTCACTCAGAACATGGAACCAATGTAGAAAGCATTTTAAGATAGAGAATCTTTTATCTGTGGCACCTCTGCATGAGAACCACATCTTTCAACCTTCGCAAACATATGCAGTTTTTACTATCTGGAAAATATTTGGGATTAAATTGCTTAGAGATCTTTATATAGACAACATATTTGCATCCTATGAACAATTACATTCCAAATTTAATTTTCCAGCAACACATTTCTTTCACTATCTTCAAATTAGAAACTTTGTCAAACAGAACCTGCCCGATTTTCCCCATCTCCCACCTTCCTCTATGCTGGAAAAAATATTGCTCAGTCTCGAGGACTCAGACAGCATTTCTGCAATATATAAAAATATTTTACAGTCCCCCCCTTTCAAAGATCCAAGAGGACAATGGGAAAAGGATCTCTCACTCAACATATCAGAAAAGGAGTGGGAAGTAGCAATGCAGAGAATTCATTCAAGCTCCATATGCGCAAAGCATACAATTATTCAACTCAAAATTATATATCGAACACATCTGTCTCACTTGAAATTGTCCAAAATGTTTCCAGGGCAAGATCCAACCCGTGAATGCTGCAATCAAGCTCCAGCCTCACTGGGTCACATGTTTTGGGCCTGCACCAAATTAACATCATTCTGGACAAAACATTTTAAATACCTTTCAGACAGCCTTGGTGTCACAATCCCTCCTAACCCATTAACGGCTATGTTTGGTGTTCTTCCAGATGGGCTTAAAGTGGAGAAGGACAAACAAACTGTGATTGCCTTCACTACACTATTGGCACGCAGACTTATTTTGCTAAACTGGAAGAATCCTAACTCTCCTTTTTTAAGTCAGTGGGTAACTGATGTTTTATATTATTTGAAATTGGAAAAAATCTAATTCTCAGTTAGAGGATCTGTGCAGAACTTTTTCAAAACCTGGCAGGATCTAATCAATAATATTTTAGAATAAGCTCTTAAAGCACTGAAGAAGTAGATTCTCTCCCCATTTCTTTTTCTTCTACAGTACATTGATCTGTATCCGCCTATTAAATGCATCAATTTATTTATTTTTACTATTTTTAAGTTATAGTCCGTTGGCCATGCTCTCTTTCTCAGGGGTGGGGGTTGATTTGTTTTCAATCCTATTTTTTTTGTAAAAATTAATCTATTTGTATGGAATGATTACAAAAAAATCAATAAAATTAAAAAAAAAATAGCTCATTTTTCTTAACTTGCTAAATGAGATTTTTATGATTCTGGACAGCTACATTTTATTCTGATAGCATATTTGCCTTATTGTGCTTATTCCCTAAAAAGCCAGAAGCCAGCTCTGGAAGGCACACTCCTGTGGTGACATACCCCTGCATTCAAAATAATTCCAAAATGTATAGTTGTGTCAAAAAAGGGGCACTTATTTCTGATAGAACATACATGAGAGGGTTAGAGAGACGGCCTGACTGTAGGCACTTTATCATGAACCCTTATACTCCTTGTGTGTTCTTGCCAGCTACTCATTTATGGTATTGAGTAAATCTTCATGTCTTGCAGTCCTCTCAAAGGATATGTTTTTTCTACCCTGGCATGTTCATAGCCTGTAAAACTGTCAAAGGTCTCTGCCTCCCGGAGGTCTAATGTGTGACTCACTCATCCACAATGTCCCACCATACTCCTTCTTGATGGTGTCTTTGTCAATGGCAATCTTTTGTCATTTAGGTACTTATTCACAATATAAATGCAGACAACAATTAATACAGAAGTACACTTTTCCTCTAATAGTCTTCATATTCTTTCTTATTTTCTCAATTTTTTAAATTTTTTCACTTCATGCCGTGAAGCCTGCATGATTCATTTTTTTTAATTGTTTTAATCCATTTCTCAGTCTATCTTTGTTTTTTGACTCAGTCTGATGTTACAAGTCAACTCTTACATTACAGACCTACAGCTTCGACTCTTTAATCTCTGACTACATCTCATTTGTCTTGCTGTACTCAGCTTGTACCCTTTATTACTCAAGCAGTCAATCAGTCTTTTCAGTTTAGTTTAGATTCTGCTGCCTTCAGAGTCTTGCTAAAGGAGTTCACTTCAAGAAGGAAAAAAAAAATCTTTATTCACCTGACTTAAACCTCATTCTGCTGATGAATTATTAAAATCTTAATAACATCAGAGTAATTAATGATTTTCACACCTTAATATCAATGAAATGTGTCATGTCAGCTTGGTAGATAGAACAGCTGCCTCATGGGCCAAGTACACTGGGTTTGAAGTGTGTGTGTTCCCCACGTATCAGCAAGGGTTTTCCTTTGAGGAATATGACCGTTCTTCCACATCCACAAAGGTATGCATGTAAAATAGGTGCTTTCTATGACGGAGTGGACATTGGCTCAATTGTTCCCCTAATCATACAGCCATGGGTAAATGGTAGAATTCCACTCCAGACGTCATTGCATTTATAATTTGCTACAGAAAAGAATCACTATAAACATATAAATTTAAACTCTGTCCTTGAAATAAACTGACTGGTCCAATATAATCACAGAATTTAAAGCAACCTAAATATAATAATCATCTTTAAAGTCTCCAGTTATTTTAGAAAGTAATTGAGCTATAACTTTCATGGTTTTCCAGGAGACCTTTGGTTCTGATGTTGTTCCTTCTACATGTCTTCCAACGCAGCTAATTTATCACCGAGCATTTTGCATTTAAATTCTACAGCAGTTGCTTTTTTCTCAATGGCAAATGTTGATTGTTCAACTACTTCAATACGAGTTGTAAACGTTTGTTTAACATCTTCCAGGTGATCGCTGAGTATTCTGATTTTATTCTCAATTTTGCTTGTATTTTCCTATATTTTTTCATTGATATACTTGCTAGAATTTTATTAAGATTTACACCAGATTTATTGTTTAAATGTACCTCCTGATCATTTATTTCCTGAAGCAACTTCTTCATTCTGCTGTCTATTCTAGTAAGATTTCTGCTTGTTCTTTTGTGTATATCATCTTTTCACTTGTATATATTTTCTATTTTTCCCAAGAGTATGGTAATCATTGCCTTCAGCTCAGATAGCTCATTTCGATCTTCTCCATGGTCCCAGAGTGGAGATACATAACTTGTTGGAGCAGATTCCACTGACTTGCAGGGGGTGCTTGCTAGTAGTTGACTGCAGGGATAAACAGGCCTTGCTCGGTTCCAATTTCCCGACTGAGATCAGTGAATTCTCATCGCCTGCCTCACTCGCTGTTTTGCTTCCATTATCATTGTCAACTAGAGCATATGCTGCAGCGTGAGGTCCATTCCTTCGCCTGTCTCTCACAACGAACAATACCAAAAAAATGTATTGCCATGTTTTAACGGAAGTTTGATTAAAATTTTAATATAATCAAATTTGAGAGATTTTTATGTTTTGACTTTGAATTCTATCATCTTTAGCAATGTTCTTAAAGCCTAGTGTTACAATTGTGCCATTGACTTTTTAATTTAGTTTTATACTGCCTTGTGTCAGCCTTCTTTGCTACTCCAATTCTTGTTGTTTTATTAAAAATGAGATGCGTTACTTGGCTTTTTCATCAGACAATGGACATCACCGTTGACGTTAGAGTACCACTGGTTAATCAGGAATTATTATATAACTAAGTGCTTTGTTGTAGTGGTTAAGGCTTTGGACCTAGAGCTTCAAGCCCTGAGGTTAAGGGTTCAAATCCTACTATTGACACTGTGTGACCCTGAGCACGTCACTTCATCTGCCTGTGCCCCAACTGCAAAAACAAACAAAATGAAACCTTTTCTATCTTGTCATCTTGGTTAAAGGCATCAGTAAAATGTCAAGTAACAATAACAATAATAATAATAGATCACAAAAGCTATTTACTCTTGAACATGCTATACACAGTTGTCCAGAAATAAAACATTCCTACTTTAAATCAGTTCCTGCATTTCTAGTGACTTGGGTTTTATTGATGGTAATTGCAAAACACAGTTTTAAAGGAAAGTGTATTCTTTGGATTTGAAATGGGTAATTGGTAGGAATAATGTGAAATCTGACAATACTGTATATTATTGTTATTTGAGGTTTTACAATTTTCATTTGTTTATGCTGTTCACTGAAGTACAATATTTCTTTTCATGTTTTCCATCAGGTGTTTGTAGTTCCTATTTAAAATCAGCAGATGTGAATTTATATGCAATGCAGTGGTTGAAGTAGGTATACCTAACTCCTGCTACCCTATGTATTACACCAATATATTAATGTTACACTAATGTATTCATGTGGAAAGTGTGGTGTACAGAGCATTTAGCTATTAGAAATTCAAGTGCCACTATTTAAGACCAATGGTTCTCCCTTGGAGTCAGCAGCACTGCAATCAAGGAGCGTGGAGGGGGTGTAACTATACATGACTTGTTTACTTTGTAAGCATATTTACATTAAAATTAACATGCCACAGATTTGTACAAATCTGCATTTCATACAGATGCAGCTGTAATAGTACGGTGTTGTACCGTGTTGACCATTATAGATGCAATTAGAAGTCAAGCAAAATGATACCTTTAAACTGCTTGAAGAAGGGGCCTGAGTTGCCTCAAAAGCTTGCATATTATAATCTGTTCACTTAGCCAATAAAAGGTGTCATTTTGCTTGATTTCTCATATGCAGCTGCAGACATTCTGTTGACTGTAAAGTATCTGTCAATCTACATAATTTAGTCTCTTATGAAAATGTTCCCCAAATGTCTATTACAATATTATCCAGCTCAAATATATACAACAGAACTGTGCCCTCTGCAACAGTGTAATGATGCCAGGGAACTAAACTGAAACTGAGTCTGGCATGTAAAAAGAATAGGTTAAAGTGGGCAAGCATGTGTAATCACTTAAAAGATTTTCATATATATATATATATATATATACAGTATATATATATATATATATATATACACACATTATCCATCCATTTTCCAACCCGCTGAATCTGAACACAGAGTCACGGGGGTCTGCTGGAGCCAATCCCAACCAACACAGGGCACAAGGCAGGAACCAATCCCAGGCAGGGTGCCAACCCACCACAGTATATACACACATTATATATATATATATATATATATATATATATATATATATATCCTTATATATAATTTAATAGTATCCGTATGTATGGTGTTCTGCGGTGTTGCCTCATGCTACCAGTAGTGACACTGACTGTAGCCAGATGAAAAACTTTAATCGGGTGGTGAAAAAACTGACATGTCTTACAGGTGTACTCTCAGGGAAACAGGAGACTTCATTACTCCAAAGCACCAAACAAGACTGACATTGTAATGGTCTCATTATGACACATTTCTTTAGGCTCACTTTTTATATCTGTTTTTTTGTTAAGATTTGAGATAAATATTTAAAGAATGTAGATTTTATACAAGGCACATATCTCAATGTTCTGTATTCTATAATAAATTGCAATGAGCTTTTATTTAAGTATTACATGAGTTATCCATAGTTGCCAGAGTGAGAAAATTCAACGATAATTACAAATTTTATATTACTTTATTACCCTTAAACTTCTTGTACCTAGAACACAATAATCTTTAGTAATGGAAAGTTTCTTTGCATACATGAAGGATTTTCCTTCTGATACAAGAAACAATGAATTGCAATTAATATCAATGGAGACAATATGGCAGCTTGGGACCAAGATGAAATAGAGAGGAAAATATTTGATTAAAGAAAAAGTCAGATGTAAGTGGCGGAAATGAATTCTGAACTTCTTGGTTACACGTCAAGTGCGTAACAATTATACCATCACAACACCCTATGAAGCACCAAATTTAAAGTTTATGGCAAACAAACAATTCTGTGCATAATGAATTAATAAATAAACAAACAGAGATTGTTATTTATAGATGTAGAAATGGTTTAAAACATTAACATAACAATTTCTGCCTTACTTTATATCTCAAATGTCATCTCCTATTATGTTATCCATCCATCCATTATCCAACCCGCTATATCCTAACTACAGGGTCACGGGGGTCTGCTGGAGCCAATCTCAGCCTGCACAGGGCACAAGGCAGGAAACCAACCCCGGGCAGGGCACCAGCCCACCGCAGGGTACACACACACACACCCACACTAGGAACAATTTAGAATCACCAATGCACCTAACCTGCATGTCTTTGGACTGTGGGAGGAAACCAGAGCACCCGGAGGAAACCCATGCAGACACGGGGAGAACATGCAAACTCCACGCAGGGAGGACCCAGGAAGCGAACCCAGGTCTCCTAACTGCGAGGCAGCAGCGCAACCCACTGCGCCACCGTGCCACCCCCTATTATGTTATGATGTATTCAATTCTCTTTCCAGTTCTTTCAGTATACAGTATAATATTTCATTTGCTATTAATAGGTTGATATTAGTAATGCTTGTTCAGAAAAAGATTACATATTTACATACAAAAAAGTAATGCAATTTACGGGGAAATAGTTATGCTTTCTTCCTTAATGTTGGCTGCTGATTCAGCACTAACCTGATCCTGAGCAGGTTGTGTTAGACTCATCACTAAAATCACCACAGTCGTTATCTCCATCACAAGCCCAGTTTTCTGGTATACATCTCCCATTTGAGCACGGGAACTTAACATTTGAACATGAGTGAGTGCATCCAAGCTCATCAGTGCCATCTCCGCAGTCATCATCTGAAAGAAAAATCACATTCAAATATTAGAATCAGATGTACATAAGAAAATCTTTTAATATGAACTTTTCTATAGAAAGCTAACACTTAGATAGACAGGGAAAAGCAAACAAATGCAAACAGGCCTACATCTTTTTGCTCAATAGAAACATATTAAGAAAAGAAATTATTTGGATTTGCCAACCCAAATAACAAAACAAAGATGATAACTAGATAAGAAGTTTCTGTGTTGTGTCTTATTAATGATCAGTTACCGGTATATAGTTCAATTTTATAGTTTGGACAATTCAGTTTGAAACAAAAGTACAAGATAATGTTTCAGTTCTTTAAAGAGCAGAAAATCCTCGTTTAGATCTGTGAGCTTATTCCTCCCTATAGGACTGAGTAATTTTGTATATATTTTAAGATATTCTCTTCCCCGTGACGTGAATGTTACGTGGACCAACACCTTGTCCAGGACCGATTCCTGCCCTGTGCTCAATGAAGAATACTATGGCTGGACTTGGTGTCAGTTACTCCACCACCCCATTCTGATCTAAATATGTGTGTTCGATAATGAACACAGGATTGGCACATACAGTATGAATGAATGGATGATTATTATCTTATCTTTACTCCAACAGTGACTGAATGAGTAAATGTATATTTTGAGACATCCAATGTTTCTATGAGAAAAATTCAGCATCTACCAAACCAAGATCACCTTTCAGACACATAGAATTACTGGATGATGTTCTGAAAGATTTATCATTGCCAAAAAAACTTGTCAATTTCAGGTGGAATCCTAGAGCTTTTAAAATAGTGGTGTAACCAGTTCTGTAGCAACTTCTGTATTGCAGAGAACTGTCTTAAACTTCTTATTCCAGAGACTTAATTCTGGATGGATTTCATCTGATACTGACAAATCAAGTGGAAAAAGGTTGAAGGGGTTGTGGTCATTTTTGTGAGTGAGCAAAGATGTAAAAGTGTGCACATTACAATAACAACTAAGTTACAATCCAGACAAGAAAATACTTACTGTCTAAATATGCCATTGTTACCTGCCAAAGAATACAAGTTACATCATATTGGTTATTGTTTATGTTCCTCCCCCTGCAAACACAGACTCAGCAACAGAAATGATTAACTCTTTTACCAACCCTTGAATGATGAATCATTCCAACCATGTAGTTCTGTCATGACTTCAAATGTGGGGCTTTGGAAGGAGCAATGACAAACTTCCATCAGTATGTGTAATGTTCCACTTGAGAAAACATCAAGGAGGACCTGCATTATTGGAATGATGCCTTTAAATTTAAACCTGTGGCACAACATGACAGATCTGACCACAATCCGATCCATTATACTCTCTCCTACAAGCCTGTTATGAAAGACATCAGTCCCTTTTTTCTCAAAGCTTTTTATGAACACTTCAGATTACCAAAATTGTCTAGGTCTGGAGTTGTGGGAATATTTCTGCAATGAATCAATGTGAACTTTGTTAAGGGCTAGCCCAGAGCTTGACTTATTATTTGCTAACTATTTACTCTTCTGAAAGGATTATCTCTAATCTGATCAACTGAACTGATCTGTTTTTTTCCCCATTTAAATTTATATTGAATGGATTCAGGGTGGCATGGTGGTGCAGTGGTAGCACTACTGTCTCGCAGTAAGGAGACTTGGTTTCACTTCCTGGGTCATCCTTGCGTGGAGTTTGCATGTTCTCCCTGTGTCTGCGTGGGTTTCCTCTGGGTGCTCCGGTTTCCTCCCACAGTCCAAAGACATGAAGGTTAGGTGCATTGGTGATCCTGAATTGTGCTTGGTGTGTGTGTGTGTGTGTGCCGTGCGGTGGGCTGGCACCCTGCCCGGGGTTTGTTCCTGCCTTGAGCCATGTGTTGGCTGGGATTGGCTCAAGCAGACCCCCAGTGACCCTGTGTTAGGATATAGCGGGTTGGAGAATGACTGACTGAATGGATTTAGCATTAATGATGATAAACTTATATTTTTATTTAGGTGGAAATATTCATATACAGTACACCCCGCCTTGCTGTTGGCTAATAATGGTTTTAAGACTGAACATTGCCAGAATTTTTTCATTTTTTTGAATAAACACTGCCAAACTCTTGCACATGATAATAAATTTGAAATAGGTGTTGAATACATGAAGTAAGATTTGTTGTTGTTTGTTCAGTCAGTTTATATTTATTATTATTATATGGGTGAATATCTAATTAAATTAAAAGTGAAAACATGCAAGGAATCAGAAAATATAAAAGGGACAAATTTTCAATGAAATGTATTTGCAACAGAACATAAATTCTTAAATTTAAACACAATATAACAGAATTAAAATAAGAAAACATTTCTTCTACTTATTTGTAATAACTAATATCTACTAATCAGAAATTCTGAACCTGTTATATATGGTTTTAATAAAAAGTTTAAACTTGCTTGAATAAATTCCCTATTGTAGATTTTGTTTCTTAATGTATTAGTGAAAGTAGAACTCAACATTTCTCGTTCTTCATGTTGTCCTAATTTCATACAGCAACAACAGCTTGCTTTCTGTTTCTCTGCTTTTTTGTACATTTGACGATCTAACCAACTCAACATGTTTGCTTAAAGAGGAGCAAATACATTAAGAAAATTATTCCACAATAAGCTTTTCCAGGTAATCTTAAATTCCATTTTTTATTATCTTTTAAATAGAATGACTCACTGAAAAGTAATAAACCTTTTATCAACTTGTTTTTTTGCTTATACTTTGGAGTACTACTTTATGAGGTGAAATTGGGATGTTTACTTTATCAGACACACTTTAGCATACACCTTACCTTAACTGTAATACATCTGACAACTGCTAAGAGATGTTGGCGAATATAGCTATGCGTCAAATTATTTGCAAGCAACAAATAACAGTGATTGCTGCACTACTTGGTGATTGAAAAATACTCTCTCACTAGCAAGCCTAATGACGGTAAAGTGCAGACAAACACATCTTACCTGAGTCACAGTGCCATTTCATACTGATACATCTCCCGTTGCTACAGCTGAACTGTGTAAGGGGATCACAAGTAGGAAATGCTGTAAACAAAAATACAAATATACATATTTATATTTAAATATAAGACAGATATTAGATATTTAACATTGTTAAAATCAGTGGATTAACATTTTGTACTTTAGGGCCACCAAGGATGTTAAAGAACTGAAATTAATCCAATATCTATGGAAAACAGTAAATCGAGTAATATAACATTTACTCAGCCAGCCCACAGTATCTTATATTATACTCCATCTATTTTCAAATGGTGACGTAAACCTGCTATACGTGTGATGATAATTATTGTTGAATCAAGTATTGTGGAATACACTTTATTTGCTAATCTTTTCCAGTGTTCTCTACAAAATGCTCCAATTAAAAATCGTGAACTACTTAGAGTTTTGTGTTCCACATATTCAGCCATTCTAAACACTTACTTAGTCTCGAAGACATGGTAAATGGCATTCAACGACCATCTGCATGGTGCCCTGGCTGTGTAAGAGTGAGACAATCTCTTTCCAAAGGACATGTTTGCTTTTTGGCTAAAGGTGGGTGAGACATATCCACTAGCTAATGAAGGTTGTCTGTTTTTTTTTACATTTTGTACAGATTTTAGCATGATACACTTTTGAAACTTTTTGTTGATCAGGTCTGGCAGCATTGCATCACTTGCCTTGGCAATTGCTCACTCTGAAAGCAATCTTGTGTAAACATTTATCTCTAGTAATGGAAATGTTAAATTTTATATGACATCAAAAACTTTACCTAATCAGCTAAATGCAGATATAGCAAATTGACCAAACCCCTGTAAAAGATCATTTTGCTTGATGATTATTCTTGTGTGTTACCATCTCCTTACTTGATCTTTAGCTTTTTTATTTGTTTTATTGAAATGTTTAACATATCAAGATAATTGGAACTATTGGATTTTGAACACACCAATCAATTAAACACATATACAGTATACATAAATATACTTACTTTATATACAGAATATAATGTAAACACATACTATGTATGTATGTAAACATACTGTACACACACAGACACACACCCACATATCTACTCTATAATAAAACACAAAGGTTTGTGTGTCCAGTCCCTTAGAGTAATCTGATTGGTCAGTTTAGCCATGATAAAGAGGAATGGTGAGTGTGAGACACATGAGGAGGAGTGAAAGCATAGGTGGCACATTGAGACAGTCGCCTTCAAAGAGTGTAAATATAACAGCAATCTGTGAGAAAGGTGTCTCAAATATAATAGCATAGTCTGAGAAGCAGGCTTTAAAGGAATGCGTGCGAGAGAAGGAGCGGTGATGAAGACACATTATTAAAGCTGTAAAAGTTACACTGAGAGAGTCACCTTCAAAAACAGAAAGTATAAATCCCAAAAATAATCTGAGAAGCAAGAAGCAAGCTTTACCAGAAGACGCGGGAGTGAAGGAGCGCCAGTGAAGATATGTCATTAAAGGCGTAAAAGGCACACTGAGAGAGTCACCTTCAAAGGCGGTAAGTATAGAACTGGACAGGAGGTGAGAAAGGCACCTCAAAAACAGTGACAGACTCTAAGAAACAGGCTCTATGGGGCCATGCTCGAGAGAGGGAGAGGTGGTGTAAAGATGTTCACACACATGTGAATAAAGATAAAAGGTACACATAGGGCAAGAAATTCTATTAGCTCTCTTCGACAGATACCATGGCTAGCATACACAGTATATAGACAGACAGATAGATTTGCTTTCCTCTAGAAGTTTCTGTTTATTGTGTGACAATGACCCAGCCTAACCTCCTAGCAGACAGCATTGTTTAGATTTCAGCATTGCAAATATTTTTAAGCTGTTGTAACATTTTTGACCCATAGTTGTTAAATACCTTTTTTAAATTTTAGTCTTTAATCTCCAAAAGGTTCCTAGATTTAGCCTGCAAGGTTGTTCCTGTTTTTTAAGGAATTGAATAACAAACGTTTAACATTCCAGTGCAATATTGGTTAAAAATTTATAAAACCATGTTCATCTCTTTTTTTTTTGTTATACTGTTTAATAATTTCTGGGACTTTTTTTGCTCAGGGATGAATAAAATGACCTTGTGTCTTCTTTAAAGAAAATATAATAATGCAAGTTCTCTGTTATTAACTGAAAGGTAACAGTTATGCTTTAATTACCTATACTTGAGGCTCAGAAAAGTACAACATGCACAGATAACCTTAGTCAAAGGATCTAATTAATCTTTCCTGTCATATTCTTTAAATGCGCAAAACACAGAGTTTGAAAATTGGCTGTGTCTGCTAAAGACATTTTAAGAACAATAATCTGCTGTACAAAGTGTGCCAGCTTGGAGGAAATGACCAGGTAAAGAAGCATGACAAGTTATGTATATAACTACAGACTTAAATGTGGCAAAACAATACAGTATTATGACACTGCTGAAAACATCTACTTTTTTGTTTATTTATTTATTTTTGTAAACATATTTTCCACTTTTAATATGAACCTAATACAGTATGATATTTATGATGATACTTGCTTCTAGAATTGCACAGTGGTATTGCTGCTGCCTTCTTCCTGGATGCTCTCTGTGTGGATTTTTCAAGTTCTCCCCATCTCCAAGGATTTCCTCACACAGTCCAAAGATATGCAGGTTAGATGAACTGGCTTTGCTAAACTGGCCCTAATGTGTTTACATGTGTTCACCTGTTCAGGTACCGTTCCTAACATAAGCCTGAAACTTGCTAGGATAGGCTCCTGCTGACCCACGACCTGCCCTAGATAAGTGGGTAGAGAAAATGGATGGAAATTTATCTGAGAAGAACCTATGCCTCACATGCTGTATCCACTAAAGTAAAAGGAACAAAATTACAGCTGAACAGGATTACGCGGTTTTTAGATACATTAGAAACATCAGAAAAATTTAGACAAGAACAGGTAATTCCGCCATATAAGGCTCACCAGTCCTATCCACTTAAACATAAGATCAAATCTAGTTTTTGAACATCCCTAAAGTCCTACCACTCTACTTGGTAGCTTATTTCATATGTCTATGATTGTCTGTGTGAAGAAAAGCTTTGTAATGTTTGTGCAAAATTTAACCTTAATAAGTTTCCAACTGTGTCCTCGTGTTCCTGTTGAATTCATTTTAAAGAAAGCCTTGATCCATATCCTCATGCTGAACACTTTCAATCATGTCTCCACTCAATTTCCTTTTGCTTAAACTGAAAAGGTTAAGCTCCTTTAATCTTCCCTAAGAAATCATCCACTGCCACCCTGGAATCAACCAGGTCACTCTTCTCTGGACTTTTTCTAGTGCTGCTATGCTTTTTGTAGCCTGGAGACCCAAACTGTTCACAGTACTCCAGATGAGGCCTCACCAGCGCATTATAAAGTTTGAGCATAACATTTTACAGAAGCTTCTTTCTTTCTTTCTTTCTTTCTTTCTCTCTTTCTTTCTTTCTTTCTTTCTTTCTTTCTTTCTTTCTTTCTTTCTTTCTTTCTTTCTTTCTTTCCTGTTAGCCTTCTAACAGAATAGCTTCTGAACACTGTCTATTGATGAGTCCACTAAATGACAGAAATGTGGACACACAGATAGACAGACTTACCATTCTATAGTTATCCTTCTATTAGTGAGGATGAAATATACAGTACAGTGGAACCTCAGTTCACGACCATAATTCGTTCCAAAACTCTGGTCGTAACCCGATTTGGTCGTGACCCGAAGTAATTTCCCCCATAGGACTGTATGTAAACACAATGAATCCGTTCCAGACCGTACAACCTGTATGTAAACATATTTTCTTTAAAGATTTTTAAGCACAAAAATAGTTAATTATACCATAGAATGCACAGTGTAATAGTAAACTAATGTAAAAACATTGAATAACACTGAGACAAACACCCAGGCTCCCTGCTCAGCTGCACCCGCAGGCTCGCTCGCTCTCAGCTGCACGCGCTCTCTCTCTCTCAGCAGCATGCGAGCCTGCGCTCTCTCTCTCTCTCTCTCTCAGCTGCACACGAGCCTGCATCTACTTTATTTATTTAGTTATTTATTAAAACTGGCCTTTTTGACGGGAGCTGTGGACCCGCTATACCACAGAAGGAAGCTGGGTTGAGAGGAGGTTACAGTTTTGAGGGAGAGTCCCTCTGCGTGATGCAAAGAGAACAATGTACAGTGCAGGGAGAGACTGAACACATGCGGAAATCATCGGTACGCACAAACCGAAAGGGAAACTGGTTTGTTTGTATACCGAGTATGTGGTTATGAACAGATGCAAAAGTTTGGCAAACTTTTTGGTCGTAAACCGATTTGTATGTGTTCCGAGACGCTCGTGAACCGAGGTTCCACTGTATGTACTGCTAGTTCTATTGGTACCAATAAATCAAGCATGTGTATGAAAATATGAGTGTTCAGCTGAAAAGAGACATCTTAAAAAGCTAATTTTCAGTCAGGTAATTGCTACGTTGTACCAATGCCTCATCCTGATAACAATTTAAAATTGTCACACTACAACGTATAGTTTCACAATTTGAGAATCTAACATTAAGATGCTTTTTAATTCTGAATCTGCTATGTGCAAGGTAAAAGTGGAAGAGATAATAGATACATAAAATAAATAACTGTGACAAACTAAACCATGTCAAAATAAACATGCAATTTGTTAGAATTTTGGAATTTGCTGTTTAGCAATACCAAAAATTGAGCAATGAATCTGGTATTGCAAGCCTTGTAACAAATATGTATAAACTCTAATAAGTCATTACACATATAAATCATGATCTCGTTTGGTTTAATGTTTTCTCATGTTTCAAAGATCACAATCTGTTCATTCTTGCTTCACCTCAGTTTTCATTCAAATGTAATGAGACAGAAATCTATATAGCCTCAATTAAATTCTGTCACTCAAAATGAAAAGATGAAATTGGGTCCTTGTGGTTTCACCCTTGTGCTTTAATTAAAATTACATTGTCGGAACATAAGAAAATCAATACGATCTGACAAAAATCATATTAGTTTTATTACTGCGCTACTGTAAACCTTTAATGCTTCAAGGACAAGTGAAATAACTCTCAATTTTATAATGAATTCTATATTAATTTTCTGTACATTTTATGTGAAGTATGTTTCAGTGCAATTATAAAAAAATGATTGATAGAATTAGTGGGATTAGTATCAGCAATACAGTTTTATGGTAAAGCCGTTTTTAATAATTAATGAATGACTAAATTCCATAAAAAAGCTGATATACTAAAATATGTTTGAGGTAGTACCTTGTGAACATTACTTACAATATTTGTAGTAAATAAACTGATTTAGAGCTTTTTATTTGTTAAAGTGTAAGATTAATCAAATGTATTAAAACTATGCAACATTATGAATGCTATTAACTACAACGGTTAAAAATGTTGTTAATGCAGCTTTATGGTTATCCATCCATCCATTTTCCAGCCCACTGAATCTGAACACAGGGTCACGGGGGTCTGCTGGAGCCAATCCCAGCCAACACAGGGCACAAGGCAGGGAACCAATCCTGGGCAGGGTGCCAACCCACCGCAGGACACACACAAACACACCCAGCACACACTAGGGCCAATTTAGAATCACCAATCCACCTAACCTGCATGTCTTTGGACTGTGGGAGGAAACCGGAGCGCCTGGAGGAAACCCACGCAGACACGGGGAGAACATGCAAACTCCACGCAGGGAGGACCTGGGAAGCGAACCCAGGTCTCCTAACTGCGAGGCAGCAGCGCTACCACTGCGCCACCGTGCCGCCCAGCTTTATGGTTATCCTTATCAAAAATTCTTCAAAATCACCTTGCGGTGTTTATAAAAGAAGTATTCAAAATGTATTTTTATTTTTAAAAAAGAACACTTTGCAACACTGAATTCAAATATACACTATTGTACATTTATTCTGATAACGGACATGACACCTTTCTGTAAGTATAACAGGATTTGCAGAGAAAAGCAAAAGGGCAAAAATAAAAGAGCATACTATACCATTTTCTAGA
The DNA here is from genome assembly GCF_900747795.2 of Erpetoichthys calabaricus. Lineage (NCBI taxonomy): Eukaryota > Metazoa > Chordata > Cladistia > Polypteriformes > Polypteridae > Erpetoichthys > Erpetoichthys calabaricus. Next base: position 48,081,783 of record NC_041401.2, read on the forward strand.
CACACTTAATCCTGAGCAGGGTTGTGAGGGGCTTATGCCTGTTTGTTGCAAGGCAGGAACAATCCCCTGAATAGAACGCCAGTCCATCGCAGAACAGTAAAAGTATCTATCTATCTATCTATCTATCTAAAAGATAAACATCTCAGTAGATTACCAACATCTGTTCTTGGATTCTTCAGCAATTTTCTTTTGAAGTTTTAAATTAAATCGATGACTTCAGTAAAATAATATATACTGTATATTGTATTTTTATGGACAAGGAATGCTTAAGATGGGCTGCAATGAACGGATAACACATTCCAGACAAATATCTGGAGCCCATTCCTCTGTACATCCTTTACTGTGAAACTTTGCATATTCATTTTTCTAATCCAGTTATCCAATTTAAGTGTTTGAAGTTTTGATAGCTTTTTCAATAGGCTTGCAGTCTGCTACTGCAGGGTGTAACTTTAAATAATTATTAATCGAAGACTGATTGATTCCTGTTGTGAACATGGAAGACTAGAAGAAAGTCAAAAGACCGTCAGCATGACAGATGGAAACACACAATCCCAGGCTGACAGAGCCAGAACCAGGTTACCTCTTTAAGAGATAATACAATAAGAAGGCAGATCTGGTGGGTGTAGCAACACTATGGATCAACAGAGCTTCCTGTTTCAAAAGTAGGACTACTTGTTACCCTGAAAAAAGTTCCAAGGCTTGGCTGGAAGTAAACTTGAGATGAGTTTAAGACTGCCTTGAGTACACAGACTCATTGAGTTGGAAGTTGAAGGGTGAATTAAGCCAGTGTCACATTACATGACTACTAGTCAGAGAGGGAATGTCAAACTTGACAACTGTCATTGCTGATCTCGTCACCTGAGAATGTCAAATTACACAACCAGCAATTACAGAAAATGATGAATTAGAGGACTCTAACAACTTTCCAGCACAGTTTCTTATTTCCTTAACAGTGCAAGCTCACCCCTTTTTATGACAGCCAATAAGATGCTGCCTGATGGGGACAACGCCCGTGTGAACAGTTTACAGGAATTGCGGCTTCTTTTTTTCATTCTGTTGTGGTATGTAAAACATGAGACATGATGATCCTCTGGTCTGATTGTGAGGTCCAAAACACTCATGTTCCTTATTCCTTGTAGCCATATTATATGCATTGCACTTCTAGATGAGCGCTCATTGGTTGTCAGCTCTCACTAGAACATGAGCTCATCCATATTACTAGAGATGGATTCAAGCCTGTTTGATTTTGGTGGGGTGAGTCACAGACTGGTTGGACCAAGTCAATGGGTTTGTCAAACTAAACAACTGATACACACCACATCTGCATCTGTCTTGCTAAGATTTGCATTTTGCTGAATGTTGAAGTAGAAAGCGCCCAAGCCACTCTATTTAGTAAAATGTTTATTGCAGAATAGTGTTATTGATACAAATGGCAGGTCTTACAATACCAGGTTAAGCACTAATGCCTTCTACTTCACAGGCTATTGTACAGTCACCAGGGGCGTCACTAGTTTTAGTACATATTAGGGGCTTAGCCCCCACACCGATAAAGCCATTACCTCACAAGGAGGTTTTGCATTGTCAAACAGCGGTGGGGTGGGGGGTTTGGTGTGGTTTGGGGGGCCGTGGTGTTAGGTCCGCCATGGAGTGTTTGTGCTGTTGATGAGCATTATCAACATGTTGAATGGGAGGAACAAAGGAAGGGTTCTCCATGATCAGCTTATCTTCATTGGACATATAAGTAAGTGGGAAGGTTACAATAGTTAGGGGCTGGGCACTTGAGAACCAATGCCACTGGTATACACTATGGCATATAGCAACTGTTACTGTAAAATATTGGGAGGTGGGGGTGCTTCTAAATTATTCATTTACACTTAATGGGGAGCTGTAGTGAGCATTTTTAGTTTATACATATAATCTTATATTTTTTTGTTAAACAAGTTTTCAATTTGTGTGGTAAACAACCCCCAAATCAATGACAGTCTAATCCTTTTAGAATTACAGTGACAAGAATTTGCTTTTAAGAAATGACCCCCTGCTAGTCTTTTTTGAAAAATAGCTTTTGTAATATCTGATGGAGCTAGAGCTCTAATATTATAACAAATATATGTATTTTTCCATCTGCTCTGGAATTATTCCTACAGAAACACCCACCTCAGAGTAGACTACAGTCAAAAAGCTATTTTCTTTAGTAAATAGTCTGTTTTTGTATGCAGTTGGTGATTGCTCTTTTTAACGCATGATAGCTGTTATTTCACACTTGGTATCATATTTGGAATGGAATTTAAAATTCTCCTCATTGGAATCACAGTTGTCACTCAGATATGCAAAGAATGTTAAAAAGTATAAAAAATAATTGGAGGAAACCCCAGTTTTGTTTTTAATATATTAACTGCTTTCAAATGACAAAAATAGATTAGTCCTGATGGACCAATTGAATATATCATATCATTTTACAAATGCTTAAAGATATTATAGATTTTAAAACCTTTTTTTCCATGCAATCTATAGTTAGTGTTTTTTTCTTCACAAATAACTTTAATATTTAAAACAAATGTTTGAAAAAGAAGAGTCTGTACACTGTATGCATATTATGTGATTTTAAATTTAGATGTCTTACCCCAAAGATGGGAAGATATTAAAAGAAAAAAAAAAACACTCCACTGATATGTCTTGTGATGCTTTCATTATCTATTCCTTTATCTGGCACACATTTTAGATCAGACATTTAAATTTTTTTCCTGTGAAGTTATAATGTACAGTATATAATAAGAACATTGGGCTTCACCATGGAAAGGAAGCATATACAGTCATATGAAAAAGTTTGGGAGCCCCTCTCAGCCTGCATAATAATTTACTCTACTTTCAACAAAAAAGATATCAGTGGTATGTCTTTCATTTCCTAGGAACATCTGAGTACTGGGGTTATTTCCGAACAAAGATTTTTAGTGAAGCAGTATTTAGTTGTATGAAGTTAAATCAAATGTGAAAAACTGGCTGTGCAAAAATTTGGGTCCCCTTGTAATTTTGCTGATTTGAATGCCTGTCACTGCTCAGTACTGATTACTTACAACACCAAATTGGTTGGATTAGCTCGTTAAGCCTTGAACTTCATAGATAGGTGTGTCCAATCATGAGAAAAGGTATTTAAGGTGGTCAATTGCAAGTTGTGCTTCCCTTTTGACTCTCCTCTGAAGAGTGACAACATGGGATCCTCAAAGCAACTCTCAAAAGATCTGAAAACAAAGATTGTTCAGTATCATGGTTTAGTGGAAGGCTACAAAAAGCTCTCTCAGAGGTTTAAACTGTCAGTTTCAACTGTAAAGATTGTAATCAGGAAAAGTGAGGTCCACAGGCACAGTTGCTGTGAAACCCAGGTCTGGCAGGCCAAGAAAAATACAGGAGTGGCATATGCACAGGATTGTAAGAATGGTTACAAACAACCCACAGATCACCTCCAAAGACCTGCAACACCATCTTGCTGCAGATGGTGTATCAATATATATTGGTGTATAATTCAGAGCAATTTGCACAAAGAACATCTGTATGGCAGAGTGATGAGAAAGAAGCCCTTTCTGCACTCACGCCACAAACAGAGTCGTTTGTTGTATGCAAATGCTCATTTAGACAAGCCAGATTCATTTTGGAACAAAGTGCTTTGGACTGATGAGACACAAATTGAGTTATTTGGTCATAACAAAAAGCACTTTGCATGGCGGATGAAAAACACCGCATTCCAAGAAAAACACCTGCTACCTACTGTCAAATTTGGTGGAGGTTCCATCATGCTGTGGGGCTGTGTGGCTAGTTCAGGGACTGGGGCCCTTGTTAAAGTCAAGGGTCGAATGAATTCAACCCAATATTAACAAATTCTTCAGGATAATGTTCAAGCATCAGTCACAAAGTTAAAGTTACTCAGGAGTTGGATATTCCAACAAGACAATGACCCAAACACAGTTGGAAATCTACAAAGGCATTCATGCAGGGGGAGAAGTACAATGTTCTGGAATGGCCGTCACAGTCCCCTGTCTTGAATATCATTGAAAATCTATGGGATGATTTGAAGCAGGCTGTCCATGCTCGGTAGCCATCAAATTTAACTGAACTGGAGAGATTTTGTATGGAGGAATGGTCAAAAATACCTCCATCCAGAATCCAGACACTTATCAAAGACTATAGGAGGTGTCTAGAGGCTGTTATATTTGCAAAAGGAGGCTTAACTAAGTATTGATGTAATATCTCTGTTGGGGTGCTGAAATTTATGTACCTGTCTAATTTTGTTATGATGCATATTGCATATTTCTGTTAATCCAATAAACTTAATGTCACTGTTGAAATACTACTGTTTCCATAAGGCATGTCATATATTAAAAGGAAGTTGCTACTTTGAAAGCTCAGCCAATGATAAACACAAATCCAAAGAATTAAGAGGGGTTCCCAAACTTTTTCAAATGACTGTAAAGCTAATGAAAATGGCTTATAATTACTTGGGAATAGACTTTTTAATAAAACAGTAAGAAAATATCTAAAATGTTATCTTAATTAAAGTACCAAACTCCAAGTTATTAATTTACAACTAACAATATGCTGTATAACCCAAGAAACTATCACAGGTCACAGAGCCACCACTAGTAAAATGCAATAATTAGATATGAGCTAGTTGCTCATTGAAAGAAGGCTGCAATATTGGCCAAGCACTCTGCGCTTACAGTTTTAAGTGCAATATTCTGAATATTGGGTACAAATGTTCAGCTTTTAGGTATAATAACAGAACCACAAATTCTAGAATTAAAATTATATAAAAAATTGTAATCATCTAAATAACTATTTTCTCTTTAGAGTTCTGGTGCTTCCTGTCTTGCTATATGGTTGTGACACATGGAGGCTAACCAGTGAACTGAGATGAAGACTGGATTCCTTTGATGCTGTGTCTCTTCGGAGAATCCTTGTGTACCGCTAGTTTGACTTGGTGTGGAACGAGCGGTTGCTCATGGAGTCCTGAATGAGCAGTCGATTCCCTGAGGATGTTCCGGCTCATAGGATCTTCACTGTCGAGGACCCAAGCGACTGGATCAGGCCATGGGAACACCCAAGTAACACCTGGCTGCAACAGATAGATGGTCATTTCCAGAGGGTGGGACTGAGAGGTTGCCAACCAGGATCCCAAGCTATTTCACCATGTGGTGGGTGCGGCAACGTGCTATATCAGTGCATGCTCTCCAACCAGACCTGGCCTGACTGTAAGGCCATTAAACCTTTTTATTTTGTGTAAATAGTTTTAAGCAGTGTCCTTTGAGGCAGTTTTAATAGCTAATGAAGGACAAGTCTCTGTCTGTAAAACTCAGTTGAGAAGGATATGGGAATAATAGGGCTGAATTTATATATGAATTGTGGCTGCATGCTTCATGTGCATTCACAAAAACACACACCCGTTTATATTTATACGTTTAGCCATAAAATCAAAGTTTCTGTTCATTGATATGAACAGCAGCTCACTAAGGATTTCTCAGTTTGGTATTGTATGCTGATTAGTTTTTGCCCCAGAGTACATACTATAGGGACATGATTGGACATTTAATGTCATCACCCTCGTACTTTAGGAATATCCCCTAACAATCCTTTTTATTTGTACTTGACAGCAACCTCCCAGGCCACTTTTTATTTGCCCATCAGTTAAGTTGGATACTTTATGACAGAGTTTATCATTATGAATAAGACTTAGTAGGGTTGGGGGTCTGGGTTTCAGTTTTATATGCTGTAGTTGCTTAATTGGACGCTTACTGTACCTGTGATCTCTCTTTCCGTCTCTCTATCTGTCACTTTTAAACATTCCTTTTGGGTTTGGCATGGGATGAGGTGGAGAATTGTATGCTGTTGCAGATCTGTTGTTACACATTTTTTACTCTGTTTTGTTACTTTTATTTCTTTTGTATTGTACTAGTTACATCTTTGTTCTGCTTGAATTTGTGTTCTCTCAATAAAAAAATTGATCATAAAAAAATTACAGTGATTTAGCAGTCTGCCATCAAACGATTTCCCATTTACAGTATTTGACCAAATAGCTATGTTGCAAAAAATCAATTTCTTACCAGTGATTTTATCAGATGCATATAATAACTGATCATTATGTGTAGTACAGACTCTCCTGCCAAACACAGCATTAAGTTTCATACTAATCGTATCTGTTACGGTCCGGTTAAAGTACTGCAATGATGCCTTTCAAAGTGGAGTTCTGTGTAACATTGCAGTATTTCGGAGAGGAATACTTTTCAAACTGTAACCATGCTCTGTTCAGTTATTTTCCATCTGGTAAACAACTTTGGGGTTTTGGACCAGAACTATGGTAGTGAATAACTACAAGCTGACCCCAGAGTCTCTATGCTGTTGTTTTATTTACTATTTGACTTAAAAGAGGTGTCTGTTTTATTAATGTTTATTAATGTGTGGGGCTGGGTTGGATGGGACTTTCATAATGTGCTCCTGAAACTGAAAATGATCCTGAAAATGACCCTAGAAAAATACAGAAGTAAGATTTAAAGGCCTATGGGAAAGGCTTGTCTGGCTACAAATGTTTAAAGTGCTGCATGTTTGAAATGTCTGCTTCCAGATCCTGGAGACATCTTGTATATTGTAGGTTACTGACAGCTCTAAATTGGTTGAGTGTGAGAATGCCCTGTGATACACTGGTGGCTGTCCTGTCTTGCATGTAGTGCTGCTGAAATGAGCTTCATCTCGCTACAAACCTGATCTTAGTAAATGGGTTAAAAAATGGAGAGTACACAGAGGCAAGACCCCAATTTTGGATGAGAATTTGGAATGTAGTACTCTCTGTTCCTGGTTAGGCAACCTCTGCCACAATTCCTTTCCAATATACCATTGGATACCTGAATTTTTCATCATTTTACAAATTCCCAGGACAATAGTGATTTATTCCATTTTATTTCCAAGGATGTAGGAAATCCATAATGTGTCACATTGACAGACATGTTCTACCATTCATTTTAATAGTCTGTGAGTTTTATGTCTGCATTTATGTTATTGTCAGAGATGTACTTACAGCATGATATTGCTTCATCAGATTTATCACCACAGTCATCCTCCCTATCACACAGCCACAGCATAGGGATGCAGCGTCCATTTGTACAGGAAAACTGGTTGGCCTGGCACGTCTGAGCTGAAAACAAAAATTTAAGATCAGTTTTGGACAGAGTTCCTACATAAAGATATATTGGCATAGCCACTTTTAAGGCAGTTAACCACAGTTACTCAAATTAATAATGACTGAGAATTGCCATTGATTATTACTGATACTAGTCATTTAGCCCGTTACAATAACAGGCGCTAGAACAGTAGTGCATAAACATTAGTAGGAACAGTCCATATTAAATGGCAAGGGACCTTGACCTCATTCTGTTTGTTGGTTGTATTTTTCTTTGGCTTTCTGCCTCTCTTTTGTTGATGTTTACTTGCTGAGCTGACCATTCTTCGTGGGCTGCCGCCGTGTATTGTGTGTCTTTAATCTTCTGTGACAGTAATACTCTCTTGTACGTCTGCTGGCTTGTACATCCGTAATATACCTTTAATTTTCTCTGGCGGTAATACAGGTGTGCGTGTTGGTAATATGCCTTTAATTTTCTCTGACAGTAATACTGGCTTGTATGTGGCTGTAATATGCATCACTGTATTGTGTACCTTTAATTTCCTCTCGCCGTAATACTGGTTTGTATTTCCGTAAAACACCTGTAATTGTCTCTGACAGTAATATAGCACATCACACCGTGCCCCGCGCATGCACACTTCACCAAACGACACACACACACCGAAACCTGGACGCACACAGGGATTTTATTAAAGAGGATGCCTGGATTGTGTCAATACAGTCAAGGTGAGCAAATCAAAATATAACTTGAGGCAAAGGCCTTACCTAATAGTTTGAACTATACAGTATTTATAAAAAGCATTCTCCCCAAACACTTTACTTTCCTAAAAGAATCATTTTAGATAGTGTAGAAGAATTTAACATATCCCCTTCTCCACTGAAATAACGGAGTGATACTGTAATAAGCAGAATTTAATTCCATCCAGTCAATTCAGCTTTAAGCGTTCAAGCAATAACACTTTTTAACTGCTTTGTGATGTTAACCTAGGTAGCGGTACCCTTATTGACCAGCAGAGGGCGCTACCCTCACAGTAAGGTCTTTCAAGGCACCAGAGATGATGATATAAGCCCCATTACAGGGTTTGAGGTTCCCCAGACTGCTAGGGAGCGATGTGCTGTGGTCTTACTTATGTCCTGAGGAGAGCAACCAATCTGGCCGTCTCCAGTAAATTTACCTCTGTAAATGGGATAACATGCAGGAATCTCTGGTGCCTCCAGGGGTAGGCCTACAACACCAGATATCAATGTCAGGACCCCAGAAATGCTAATGGCAGGGTGGTTGGGGCATAGTAGAAAAGGGCCTTAATTCCTTTACTCTGGGAGCTTAGAGTTGAGAGGTAACTAGCGATAAAAGATCATCTGTACATAGGGAGGGCAGAAACCCAAGTATTCAAACATTAGCAGGGAAAACATGTTAACAGAGTAGCCAGATTTTACTATTGTTAAGTTAGGCCCTGGAGGCAGAAGTTTTTATTATTTTTTTGTGTTACACTTGAGCATCGGAGGATCTCCTTGCTGGCTCACTCGAGTTGCATGTTAACCCAAAGAAAAGAAAATAGGGATTAAACGGGATGACCTGGTTGGTGTCCCAGCTATTCCTTCTCTGGTGCCTGGCCACATTATACCTGTTTTGGTTGTACTTTATTGTTCCCTTGTATCACTTACTAAGACTTTATTATTAAAGCCTTTGTTTTGTTTTGTCATTTTGTGTTCCTGGACTGGTGTTTGGGTTTGTGAGATACCCCCTACAAGCCACATGCTGTTTAAAGTTTAAAACAATAGATCTGAAACGTTTTTCACTGTAATGTATAAAATATCAGGATACTAAAGGAACACACAGGATCAAAAATGAGAAAAGTAAAGTAATTGTATCTTTACTTTAATTAATATTAACAGCGAACCATATAGCAAGTTAATTAGAAGAATTTTGTTTCATGTTCTAAATATTAACTCAAGCTTGCATAAGACAAGAAAGAACAAATGTAAACAGAGAGTTTTAGCTGGAAAAGCACAATTTAAAAGCAAAGGGAGCTTTATTATTTTCTTATAATATATGTAGTGCATTCCTTAGTATAGCTGTTTTTTAACCACTCCATTAGAGGTCAGTTCATTTCCTAGTCCAGTGACTCTTTTCACAGAGCTTGTCCATTGTTCCACATGTTCATGTTTTTTGCTCCCTTCTGTAATAAGTATATACAGTCATCCCTCACCTATCGCGGGGGTTACGTTCCAGAGCCCCCCGCGATAGGTGAAAATCCGCGAAGTAGCGACCTATATTTATTTTATTATTTATACATATTTTAAGGCTTTATAAACCCTTCCCACACTCTTATAAACCTTTCTCACTCTCTTGTTAACCTTTCCCACACTCTTATAAACACTTCCTATGCTCTTAAACACTTTCTACATTCTTAAACACCGCAGACCAACACTGCACACTGCACGCAGCGATCAGACGTCGATGTATCTGCACTCGCTTTGTGAAGGGGGGCAGCTGAACTCACGCTGAGCAGAATTGGACTTTGTGCTGCTTCTGCCAAAATGCCTGCTTGTCGCTCTGCGCGTTCGGAAGGAGGAGGAGGAGTGGGGGTGTGTGAGGGCTGAACGCACGTTCGCTCAAACCCCCCTCCCCGGAGGCGCAGTACGCTCCTGCCACTTCGCATTGTCAAGGGGGGTGGGGAGCTGAATGAACGCTAAGGAGAAGTGGACTTTGTGCTGGCTTTGTGCTGCTTGTCGCTCTGCGTGTCAATAATTTTAAAGCCTTGTATTTTCCTGTCTCACTGTCTTGTCTTGCGTGAAGTTAAAATGTTTTATAATAGTGAGATGTTACTCATATCCTTAGCCCGACATCCACATATCATATGTGTTAACAAAGTGTGTTTTATAAGTTTACATGTGTTTAAAGCATGTGGGATGGGTATTTTAAGGCTTAAACTATAAAAATGTTTATTTATATGGTCTTTCTATATCGCAGATTTTCTCCTGTTGCTGATGGGTCTGGAACATAACTTCCGCGATAGGCGGGCAATCACTTGTATTTAAAAACCCGCGAAGTCGTGAATCCGCGAAAAGTGAACCGCGAAGTAGCGAGGGATTACTGTAAGTTTAATATGTCACTGTGCTCTGTACAAATAATATTTTATAAATCCACTCACATGTACAGCTAACACAAGGTCAGATTTAGCACACAGGGGCTCATCATTTAGAACTGCTAGGCAAGCTTTAGAAGACAACAAAGGCACAACTACAAAATGGGCATTGTACTATTTCTGTGTGTCAGAGTCAGCATGACATTGGATCTTATTTTCCTTGTTTGGAATGGCATGATTTACCTAAGTGGGGGCCTGCACATGGAGAAAGCGTATAAAGCCTTGGAACATTGTCCGGCACACCTTTGAAGCCGACGGATGGATGGGAGATAACGTCATCTGATCCCGAAAATCCTTCCAGCACAGCGACAAAAATGGCAGACTCTATACACACTACCCGAAAGGTCTTGTCATGGCTTCCTCGTTTTCCGCGTAAACCGTTATTAAAGAAAGTTATTTATCCTATGTGATTTCTTACCGCTGTATCACTAAGGGAGGGGTATCGCATTTTTATATTATATCTATGTACAGTAGTTTTGGGTTATGTAACATGCTGCAATTACAAAAGAACTTATTCCAACCAGGGAGCTAGTGCCCCCTGCTGGATAGACCTTCCATAAATATGGTTTGATTCATAATTGTAACTTAATTGCAACTTGAATGTGCTTGAATGTGTTCTGCAATGAAATGCCATCCTATCCCCTGGTTGCTTTCTACCTAATTCCTAGCGCTGCTAAGATATGTCACCATCTCACATATGCCCATATGAGATATAAGGGGATTCTGAAAACTTATTGAGGGATGTTCTTCATTTTAATTGTATAGATATTATTGTATCAACAAACAAAAACAGTACAGAGCTTTAATATTTGCTACACATAGAACAGAACGATGGAACAGAACTCAAGCGAGTATCCATTTTTGCAGATATAAGTATATGAAGTCCTATCCATTTCCACAATACAGTATCTGATGTGCTTCCTATTACTATAACTTCAAACAAACTGCTGATGAATTTTTTTTTACAGTCTACTTAGCCTTCCAAAAAGATCACTGACTTCTAAGCCTACTGTATGTTCAGTAATTGATTTAATTTCTACAGGCCATTTATGCTTTTCAGCTTGACAATTGCTCATCAGACAAATGGTTCAGGAAATGACACCTCCAAGGAGACTGCTTTGAGATAATGTATATTTTACTGTTCATGAAGATGGATTAATACCTGTGGTGCAGCTAGATCATTTTCTACAATCTAAACAAGATATTCACTATTTTCTTTGAAAAGATTCTTTGTCATGGCCTTTAAAATTCTAACACCTAGCTGACATAAACATCCACAGTTTTGTTGACTCTATGAATCGGGGATAACTCCGGCTGGGCTGCCTATACTTCAGAAGGTAAACATGAATTTATATATACTGACTCTATTAGTTTTTTCCTTTTAATTTTATAAATAAGCAGTATTGAAGGTACTATAGAAATATTGTAACTTCTGCTTCCAAGATGCTTTCTACTTGCATAGCACATTAGACTTTTCCTGTGAACAAAATTAAATGTTGTATTGCACATCAACCAAGAACTGTACAAAAAGCTGCTAAATCTACAAGCCAAATGGAATTCAATACTAACTTACTGGATGCTGCATGCACAATTCATAACCATTTTAAACCACTTTTTAATACTTTATATATATTTATTTAATTAGCAATAGAAAGGCTTACAAATCTGATAGACTGGCCCAAGCACTATGGTGTTAAAGCGTTTTTCACAAAATATCAATGATAGATCATTAGTGGCCAATTTTAATTAACAAGAATGAAGACTTGGCAGAGACTTATGTCTCCAACTATTTAACTCTTGTGCACCTTTTGGTATCACTCTTTTTTAACATTAAACATTTTATTGAAGACTTGAGACGATTAAACAAGAATGCCAAGAAGAACAATGGATATTTTAGACAGAGGGTCAGATTTCAGATTGAAATGTGTCTTATTTTTTTCCTTCAAAGAGGCACTGCAAAACTACTACATACACGTTACATGATTTCATGGGAATCAAGATACGGAGAAATGAGTCCATTTCCTCTTTTCATTTACTTTCAGATTTAAATTTGAGTTTTAATCAGTTTTGTCTATCATTTGCCAACATTTGTCACTGATTATGAGACAAAAAAACTTCCAAATCAATGTTCCATCTTTCTCATTCTGCATTTTACATTCTATTTGTAATATTATGTTCTCCATGCTCAAGATCTCTACATATTATTTCCTTCAAAAATGAACATTGATTTTTGATGGCTTTCCTAAAAGACAATCGATCATCAATTTGTCGCACTTAAAAACCTTCAAAAATATTCACCTTTAGGCAATACATAAATTTAAATTTAACAGCATTCGAATGTAAACAGACTGCAAATAAAAGTAAGAGGAAAAATAGTAAAACTGAACCAATACTGAAAAACAGAAAAAGTATGAGCCCGTAACTTTTGGGTTGTTGACAAATTGCTGCTTTCTATATTCTTTACAGTGTAAAATCTCACGAAACAATTCTTATTTTTTTACTGGTAAATACACTAATGTATCAAATTATGGTAATATGAGTAAGACACGTCCATTACGAAACTCACTTAATCTACCCACCAATTAACCTAACATGCACATCTTTAAGATTTGACAGGAAAACTAGAACACTCAGCAAACTCCACACATGCAGTGCCCAAGCTGGGATTCATAATGATGGCTCTGGAACTGCAAAGCAGTAGTACTATGCTCTGTGCCACTAATGTGAATAAAAACTGAAATAGTCCATCTGTTTTATCGATTACAGTGAGTTTTTTCACTTTGACACGAAGTGCTGACTGCTTCAGAAAAACACAACTAAACTACAAATATAAAAGAAAAATCAATATTTTGAGCAATATGAGTGTATGCATGTCAAAGATCATTCAAATCTTGAAGCTTTCTATCATACTTGAGGCTAATAAGTAGTAACTAAAAATAATATCATATTGTATCATTTAAACCGAAAAAAAACGTTTTGTTTATGAGAAGTGCAAATACAGTTAACCATGAATAATGTTGATAATCGATAAGTATCATGGGAAATAACCACTTAAACAACAAGGTACATGTTACTTCACAACACATATGTAAGAAAAAAATGAAAACAATACATTAAGTGCTGGATTTGTTACTAATAGAGGGCACAGTTACTCTAACATTTGGCAAGGAGCATTTTTTAACTTCATTCTTGAACTCCTGAAATTGTGGATATTTCTCTAGTACTGAAGCAGATGCCACCGAGGGGATAATAAACAACTTAGGTCTTTCTACAAGCCTCTTAAACAGCCAAGTCCGCAGCTGTTTTTCTTTTACTTACTACAGTATTATAGAAAGGCTGCTTTTTACCTTGCTACAATATTTTATTGAGTAGTATTTTTTCTGCTTAATTTAAAGTATACGGATGTGCAACCTTCTTAAAGGCAAAGCTAAATAACATTTCAAAGTTAAATGTTAAATACTAGCAAGATGGTTTACACATTCATTGTCACTCACAACCTGGCTAATTTAGAGCCCCTCTCATATTTTTGAGATGTAGATTGAATTTGAGGCACCCGTGAAAAAAAACAGTAAGAATATGCAGGCCGTGTGCAGGTAGTCACCATCACCGACTTCAAACCTAAGGCCTTAGAAGACTAAGGCAGAGGTAAGAAATATTAAAGTACTCTGTTACCTGTCTAAAAAATAAATGGCATGTGCTTCTGTCAATAAGACTTTACTGCAAATCACTTGTGCTTCTGATTCAGGGTGTCTTAATTTAGTCTTTGGGTTAAAGAAGCCCTTATAGCAGCTACTTGTAAAGAAAGTAAAGTAAAAAACAAACAAAACAAATAGTTTACAAAGCATTAATAGTATAATATCAATGCATAAACAGGACTAATCTCTTTTTATTGATGAATTAATATAATATACATATATGTACATACAGTGTGTACAGTAATTTTATATGTGAGCATATTTAAATATATATCGCGGATTTTTTTGCTGGTTTGTGGGTTTCAGTGGACAATGGGTCTTTTAATTTCTGGTACATGCTTCCTCAGTTGGTTTGCCCAGTTGATTTCATACAAGGGACGCTATTGGCAGATGGCTGAGTAGCTATCCAGTCGGAGCACGTATTACATATTAAATAAAACTCCTCAAATATATTGTAAGCATGGGGGCTGTTCGCACCCCTAGAGGATACGGCCACTCCTCAAAAAACGCTGAAAGACTACCTTCACATTGCTCCCTTCCTTGCTGGGCTTTCTTGTGGTTGCTTTGTTGCGTGACATGCTTCCCGCACGGTGCTTCACATACTTAAAAGCTCAAACAGCACCTATTGAATTTTGATTGTTTGCTTTTCTCTCTCTCGCTCTGATATTCTCTGCTCCTGATGGAGTGGGTGTGAGCAGGGGGGCTGTTCGCACCCCTAGAGGATACAGATGCTCATCTAAAAAATGCTGAAAGACTACCTTCACATTGCTCCCTTCCTTGCTGGGCTTTCTTGTGGTTGCTTTGTTGCGTGACATGCTTCCCGCACGGTGCTTCACATACTTAAAAGCACAAACAGCACCTATTGATTTCTGATTGTTTGCTTTTATCTCTCTCTCTCTCTCTGACATTATCTGCTTCTGACACGCACTTCTTTGAAGAGGAAGATATGTTTGCATTCTTTTAATTATGAGAGGGAACTATCATCTCTGTCTTGTCATGGAGCACGTTTAAACTTTTGAAAGAGAGACAAATGTTTGTTTGCAGTGTTTGAATAACGTTCCTGTCTCTCTACAACCTCCTGTGTTTCTGTGCAAATCTGTGACCCAAGCATCACAATATAAAAATAACCATATAAACATATAGTTTCTACTTAGCAGATTTTCACCTTTCGCGGGGGGTTCTGGAACGCAACCCCCGCGATTGAGGAGAGATCACTGTATATATATCAGGATACTAAAGGAACATACAGGAACATATAACTGTCCCTCGCTTCTTTGCCACAATGTTCCACATTTGCATAGTCATGAGCTCCTCAATCTCTCTTAGGTACAGTAAAGAACAGTATTTACACTCTGTAAAGTATTCACGGCAAAGTTTTTATTAATAAGTAGCATATTACACTAACAGGTTTGCTTCAGATAATGTGGAACCTTGGATTATCGGGGCTCTACTATATTCCACTGTCATCTGAGAAGTCTTGAAGTCATGCTTTTCGGGGGAAGACCTACTTAGTGTAAACCTAAACACAAACAATAGTACAAAATAAAAAGGCTTCTGAAAGGAAGCAATGCAGAAGACAAAAAAAAATAAAATCTAGGACAAAATTTAAACAGAAAGTCTGTGGTGCCTATATAGTAATCTATGTAATTCCCTTTCATTTTCAAAAGCCTGTCCTTGCAAAAACACTTTCCCTTTCATAAGCTTGCATGAGCTTATTTGTTTAGCAGAAGAAGGTGAAATGAGCGTTCAGAGCGGTCTTGTGAAAGTAAGCTCATGTGGGCTTGTGAAAGGGAAGGGAATACCGTGTGCCAGCTTGTGAAAGAGAAAATGATTCCATATGTACAAACTTATGAAAGCGTTTCAACAAAATAATTTTTAAACAGTAGGGGTATTTAGGATATTTACTTATAATTCTTGTACAACATATGCGATGGAATTGTTTTTCTTTTTTGACGCATGGCCAGACACATTACCCAGTCGGGATTTGGCTGGGAGGAAGGACCGAGAGAGAGACTGTATTCAGGACATTATCTCCCTCAAGACTCTAGAGGGCAGTCCCCCCTGGGTTGCTACAACACCACAGATCCCCGCAGGGTAGTTTGGAACAGCCCTGTTGGGCTCCATGGGTGCCGGCAGGGGGTACAAATGGTTGGACACAAGGTTTCTTAAAATAAATATATTAATCCTTAAGATAAAGCTAATTTACCGATATATTTTAATACATGATTCTTCTCCCTTGATTAATATATTAATCTATTGACTGAAAGAGTTCTTTAAAACCCATCATAAATAATATAAAATTATTAAATAAACACTCCTCTGAAATAAAAACTTTTAATGAATTACTATTCAAAAACAAAGTAAATAACCACACATATTTAAGGTAATGCATTCTACATTTAATTCATCTAACTTTTGTTTTTTACATTGAAGGTTAACAGAAGATTGTGATTGTTTTAAATTGATTAACCGCCTAATCCCTAATTAAACATACCTAAATAAGACAAGATTCTCAAACATACATAATCCAATTCAAAGATTTGAGTTGCCCAGTCCTACCTTTGATTTGTTCACCACCGTTGTCTTGGTGTGCTGTTTGATTTATAATAACAGCAACAATTAGGTTGCAAACCAAAACAGATTTTTCTCAATAAGCAATGTGAACTGATGATGCCAACCAAGTCAGTGTACCCAATGCACAGCATGTACTTCAGCATGTTTTTCTACAAAGCTGCCAAACTCACTACTGTTCATCAAATTTAATGTGAGTATGAGAATGAATTATAGCAAATATCCATCCATCCATTTTCCAACAAGCTGAATCCGAACACAGGGTCACGGGGGTCTGGAGCCAATCCCAGCCAATACAGAGCGCAAGGCAGGAACCAATCCTGGGCAGGGTGCCAACACACCGTAGAACACACACACACACACACCCACATATCAAGCACGCACTAGGGCCAATTTAAAATCGCCAATCCACCTAACCTGCATGTCTTTGGACTATGGGAGGAAACCAGAGCACCCGGAGGAAACCCACACAGACACAGGGAGAACATACAAACATGCAAACATGGGTCTCCTTACTACGAGGCAGCAGCGCTACCACTGCGCCATCGTGCCGCCCTATACCAAACATGATTTTTTAAAAATTGCAGAATTCTGAAAGGTGGATACAAGAACATTTAATTTGTACATTTCGACCCAGTTGCCTATTCATTTATGTGTAAAAATGGAAGCTGACATTCCAGAAGTACATTAACCACAATTAAAAATTCTGTTATTCAAAAATCGTAAAAGTTTCCAGGCAGCTCAATATATTAACATTACTGACACCCTTGCAAAACATCTAAATTATTACTACTTTCTTAAAGAAGTTTTCTAAAAGGCATGGCTGTACTTACTTATATTGTTCAGTGCATCAGGCTTACCTAAGCATGTTGAGTTTGATTCATCTTCATTGTTTCCACAGTCATTGGTGCCATCGCATAGCCATTTTTTGGGAATGCAGCGATTATTCAAGCATTTAAATTGATCAGTTGGACAGCTATGGTTATCTAAAAAAGTGAGAATTCACCAAAAAAAATGTTGTCAAACACAAAAGCATAATATTTTTTTTATGGCTGGCAACGTGGCATAGTTGCTAAGGTATTGGATTTTAAACAACAAGTTGGCCGATTAAGTTTAACTTAATGTGTACACAGTACTAGGAGCTTCCTACTTCCATGTCTCTCACAGGTTTCTTTGATCCAATCACCGTGTAACCCTATTTGTCCCTTATTCCACCTTTGTTCCAATTATAAAAAAAGATATTCTATAATGGTTTTGTAGGTCACCCTGGATAACAGCATAATAATATAAACCTGTAATTTTTCAGTCTTGATTCCAACATTAAAAAGATTTTTTTGAAAGGGACTAACAAGAGAAAAGATGGTCAAAACTATTTAACACAAAGAAACAGACATGAAATGCAGCATACAGCATGAATCCAGTTCTTCATCACTGCCATCAAAGCAATCATCATCCCCATCACATTTCCATCGAGACTGAATGCATCTTTTGTTTTTGCACTGGAATTCATCATCCTTACAAAGTCGTGGCAACTTATCACTTGGAGAAACTACACATTCAAAAAACAAGAAAAAGGAATATTAAATGGTTTTCATAAAAATATAAAATCATATCAGTTAGTTAAGTATTGCTGTAGTTGTTTTTCATTTAGATTTTGATCTTTACTTTATATAGTGTCTTATTAAGGACTTCTCATATAAGTTAAAACAAGGCTTGAAATGCATGTCAAGAAAACACTTAATGTGTCCATCTGAATATCTTCCCAGTGCATTAATAAGCACCAGTGCCTCTGCTCGAAGTGCGTAGCCGATTACCATACTTACATCAAGTACAATATCACAAGGGTCACATGTGTAATCTGTTTAACTAATAGCACTTGAGATAGCCAAAGTGCACAAAACAGGTGACTGAAAAGACGGAAACCCGGGAAATCTGACCAGAGTGGAAAAGAACTTAGCAGGGCCTCATTACGACAGAACAATGCAGGTGTGAACATCTGTTAGATCTGAGGCTAAAGTGGCTTGGAGCAGAGTGAGAAGGACAGCGCACAGCAATGGCAGTCACACTGTATTCATTTCTTCTATTTCTAAGGCTGCAAATATCTGGAAAACCTAATAATATATACATGTGTGCTCCTATTCTGGACATCATAGTGCTATTCACAATGTGCTTTTACTAAATACCTAAATTAACACAAATGAATGTATGCAAAAGAGAACCACAAATAACACACATTTCAGGAATCCTCAAGAAATTCAACCTTAAACCGAATTTACAATAATAAATACAAGTCTATCTTGATTTCATTAAGATAAGAAATTCCCTCAAAGAATAATATATAAAGTAATTATCTTTTATAAAATCTTGTTTGCTCCCTTTTAGAAACATTTCAGTTTTTTCTTACTGCTTTCAGTATTCCCTAGAGCAAAACAACTTTTCACTGTGTCAGTAAATAAAAATAAGTAAATAACAGTAAATAATATGACCCTCATATACCTGAAATTCAACATGGTTTGATGATGAAAATGAATCAATAATTGATATGGAAATGTAAACTTTTAAACATATGCAGTCTAACTTTATATTTTGATAAAAGCTTTAAACGTCTCCGAGATAAAATGTCCAGGAATCAACTATTAACATTAAGTTATATTTTATATAAGAAGCATAATTAAAATAAGGAAATAATAAATGATCCAAGAATGTCTTACATAAACAAGAATTGTTGCTTCTTTCCATTTGCTGGTTATCAGCACAGGCACAAACACGACCTCCTGGTATGGCCAGACAAAGAGTGCTGCATCCACCATAGTTAATGCGACAAGCATTGTCACCTGCAGAATGAGCAAACCGTACAATGGAGTTATTAATGTAATCGATGATTTCTGCTTAAACAGCCCCAGGAAATTTATGTTCACAAGCAATCTACATTAGCAGTTGCGCCTCTTCATTGTGTTAATTAGCTTTATGAGAAGATGCTAAATACAAAGGCAAAAATGTACACTAACAATTTATACAGTATACAACTGTTTCAAACAATTCTAATTTTAGGGACGCCCACTGAAGCCTTTCGTTTTACCATATCACCACCATCCCATTTCATGCACACTATGTTGTATACACAGCATTTATAATTATTATATACCTGTATATATATATATATATATATATATATATATACACATACATACTGTATATATATGATTTTATTTTAGAATGGCTTTGATGACACCAGAATATTAAAATCCTAATGTGTATCCACCATCTTAATGTTTCCCAGCTTTACTGTTTACCCACAAAAAATGCATCAGACAAAACTGTTTTGCGTTTATTTGGCTGCCGCACACACATAACTTATTATTGGATACCAAAGTATTTTGTCTTGACTTTCATTTTTAGGAATGCACAGCTAGTATAATTACAAAATATTTTCTTTTATTTCTATAGAGATTGCAAGATTGCTTTCTGATTCAGTTCAGCAAATTTAAAACATATTTTTCATGTGTGCTAGTTCTGTATCCAAATAAGGATTATTCACCAAGATAAATCACTGTTATTACGGTTCTCAGTCTAACCACCCAATTTAAGTAACACACAGCATGGTATAACAAATGGTTGGCATGCAATCTGCATTTATCTTTTTGCCTAAATTATTTATTTTAAGATAAATATATTAAGTATATACCATAGCTAGGATTTTATAGGTATTGTAAATGACTTAAAAGAGTAAGAAAAAAAATAAAGGAAGAAAACCCAAATGAAGTGAGTATTAAGATTTCCTTATTGAGGATCCTTTATAACAATTAGTTCAAAGTCTTTATTCTAAAATATATTTAAATAAAAAATACAGAGGAAAAAATAAATATCATCTATATTTTTCTATGTGGATTTGATAATAACATTTACATTGTTGCCACTGTTATTTTGTGTTGCAATATTCAATTAGCTAACAGAACAAATGTGACTACTGTGTGCAATATATTAAAAAGCTTCACAGTCTATTCAGAACAGTGCACTGAATATTTTTGCCATGTCGCCACAAAGTGTTTTGTCATGCCACCAAAACAAAATCAAAGAGAACAGCAGGTACATCCATCATCTTCCTAATCTGCGTATCCAGGGCAGGGTAGAGGGGCAGCCGGAGACAATCCTAGCAAGCACAGGGCACAAGGCAGGAGTAACCCCCAGACAGGGCACCAGTCCACTGCAGCAGTACACATATTCTATACAAATCTGTTTGAGATAAAGATGCATTTGTTATATTTCCCCTTAAATGATGAAATACTAGCCATCCCCTGTGGCTCCGCCCACGTAGTAGTGAAACAGAACAAATTTTAAAAATCAATAAAGAAAAAGGTATCGCTAGCTAAGCGGAGGCAAGGTCCACTCCAAAACTCAGAGGTAGACGACTCCCCACTTCGTGGGAGGAAACCCACGCAGACACGGAGAGAACATGCAAACTCCACGCAGGGTGGACCAGAGAAGCGAACCCGGGTCTCCTAACTGCGAGGCAGCAGCGCTACCACTGCGCCACCTTGCCGCCCTGTCTCATATAAATGATAACATTTATTAGTCAAACGCTTAATCCATATGGTTTTGCTAAGCATCACTTAATTTTGATTCCTTTAGATTTGTGGAATTGTTGTCAGTTATCACATTCTAATATGGAATACTGAATATGTGATAACAAAATTAATGAAAATGAATGATATACAAAGCTTAGAAAATAGCCATACTGTAACTCAAAGAGATGAGAAATCCTGTCATTCATAGAGTTCCAGTTGTTGAGTTTTCTTTTTTTTTCTCTTTCAGTTTAAACAGTCAACAGTATTTTCTTCAATACCAAACTATATCTTAACGTTAACATATGATCCCCTTTCCATGTTAAAAAATAATTCATTGTCAAATCGTTGGCACTTTGTCAAAAATCATCCATTAAACAACAAACCCTTAACGACAAGAATAATGTGGAGCACAGTAAAAAAAAACAAGTAAATAACTATGTAGGAAACTTCAGCCAGCAGAAATATGTCAGCTTATACTTAGAGTATATATCAAAAAGCCCATGTTGGGACAAATTCACCTGTGCAGATCTTATGGCCATCACACAACTGTTTATTCTTGCTCTTACTATCATTATGACTTGAGATTTTGCTCTATATGTGGTCAAAATGTCAAGCATTTAAATGGCTACTGAGTTTACCAGAAACAAAAATAAGTCGATATTTCAAAACCTAAGTCTGACACAGACAGTTGCAATGAAAATATAGTTGTGCCTGGACTAAAACTAATGTGGATTTATTGGAAACCGAGAAAGAAAGGTACAGTGACATTGATGTCAGCCTATTAATGCCATAAACCTGGACAAACAGTCATTTCTTTCATCATAAACTGGAAAAGTGATTATCTATAAGGGCAAAATCAATGTATTTATTTAATCTTTTTCCAGCTTATGTTTGGTTGATCATATTTCCATTTTGAAAATATCAATAAAACTGGGATTTTTTTTCTGATTTATGATCCCAGGCCTTTTGTTGCGTAGAAAGTTGTTCATTTTTTAATGTGAACCTGCTGCAACATCTCTCTCTTTCCTGCTGTAGTGTTGTCAGCATTTTTAATTAAGCAATATCGTATTTCATTGGCCACTGGGTCACTAAAGGTCAATAAATGTCACTTGAAAAAATGTCTTTTTATTTTTATTCTTCAATAGTACCACTGATCGCTTCCTTTTCCCTTTCTTGTTTTACTCAGGTGTTGATATTTTTATATCATTAATGTGCCTTGTTCAAGTTGATTACTACTAAAAGACTAACACTTCGAAAAGGTTCTTTTGATTAACCAAAGTAGCATAAAATGATGTTAAAAAATACTAAATAAAATTATATATATATATATATATATATATATATATATAGACAGAGAGAGAGAGAGAGAGAGTAAGTGCCAGGCAGGATTATCATGCCCAGGAGAAAAGGGGGACCCTTGCCGAGATGGGAGGAATATTCCAGAGTATGTTTATCCCAATCTGCTAGATGGCAGCATCCCAGAGCATCGGTCTATGTGGACATCTGCAGGGCATGATGGGAGCTGTAGTGTCATGAAATCAGCCCTACTGGGTCCCATGGGTGCCACCAGTGGTTATTGCAGGGATTCATGATCCATGTTTTGTGTAGCTTCCGCTTAACCTGAAAGTGCTTCCACAGGGCTATGCCCTGGCACCGGAAGTACTTCTGGGTCCAATATAAAAGGAAGCGGTCCAGTCTCCACCACTTGAGTCAGACTTGGGAGGAAGGAAGGTAATACTCACTGCACATAGGTAGATTGATGAGAGAGAAGAGAAGGAAGAAAGAAGAATATGTAAGTTTGATTGTGCAACCTTTGTGATGTATTTGTATAATAAAAACCTCTGTTATATATATATTGTATATATCTATTATAAAAAAAAATCTTGGAAGGTAGACTAGGAAGATGAGACGTGATCTTCTCGGAAAACAATTTGACGTCCAGCGAGACACTTTAATGTCACGCGAGACAATGCAGTGAGGCAACATTTAAAACAAGTTCACGGACATTTAACTTAGCAGTTGTTGGAATGTATTTGGCAGACATGCTTCATGTGCTCCCAGCTCTTAAAAAAACGACAAGTGACAAGCAGAGCACGCAGCTGACCAGCAGCAGCAAGCCAGCAGATGACTCGACCGCTTCTCTTTAGCTTGCGTTAAGCCCCCCTCACCCCTTCACAACGCGAGCAGCAGAGATGCAAAGTGGCAAAAGGACAGCTGCTGTACAGGCTTTTAAATGATCGATGCGCAGCGCGACAAGCAGAATACGCAGCTTGCCAGCAGCAGCAACAAGCCAGCAGATGATCTAACCGCATCTCCTTAGCGTGCGTTCAGCCATTCCCCCTTCACAATGCGAGCAGTGTTATACGTCCTGCGAGAAAGAGATTTAACCATGCCCAGAGCTGGAAATAAAGGGCAAATACAGAATTGTTTTTACAAAACTTTTAAAGTAAAAGTGAAAATAATGCTTATGTACCAATTCCTGTGAAAACAACAATCTCTTTAAATTGTATATCCGGTAAACCAAACCTGGGGGTGGGCAAGCGAAGCGAGTAGGGGGCAGAGCCCCCAGTATATATATATATATATATATATATATATATATAGTATGTACATATACACATATACATACAAGAAATCTATCACTTTAATAGTTTATTTTACACATTATAGGCCTTGTTATTCAACTATTTTTCAAAATTGCTTATTATAGTCAAGAAATATATGACATCCTTGACAAAACTGCATTGGACCCTTTGAAAACTGGGTGTGATTCTTCAAAGTAGGCAAAGGGAGGCATTGTTCCAAGGCCTTTGCAATTACAGAAGAAAAACTGGGGTGGTGTTTCAAATGTGAAAGAGTTTACAAGTAGTGGTCTCAAATAACAAAGGAGGAAGAACTCCATTTTCATTTTGACTAGCAAAATTGTATACATGTCTGAATGTTATAGGAATGAAAACAATGGTTCTGTCCATGGTCCTCCTGTAGACAAATAATTCATCTCTAGGCTTTGTTATTTCCTTAAATTGAAAAATGTCACTTATTGTGGCAGCATTTTCATAATATATAGTATGTTGCCTTTTGAGAAGGAAGATGAGTTTAATTAAAGGAGATGTTACATGACATCTGCTTGCAAGGTACCAATTTTCTTATAAATCTTACAATAAATATCACTTCCTTATATTTAAAAGAAGTACTAAACAATATAAGTAATCTTTGTGACAGAGGTACAAATTATAAAAAGAAATTCATAAATAAGCATCATGAAACAATGGTAGTCATCAAGAGCGCAACACATTCAACAGATATTTATTTTATTGTATGCCACATAAATTACACTTTGTGAATTAAAACTTTGGCCTTGTCAGAAAGAATAATATGGAAACAAATAATTAAATGAATCAAAAATTCCAGTTTTTGTCAGACCTCGTATAAAACAGAAACTTGACAGCTTGACCAATAAGAATTATTTCCTTTTCTTCTAGAGGAGCTCTTCAGTAAGTTTATCCCCTGAACTAAAATCACAAATGGCTGGATTTACTAGCCTTTAAAGAACTTATAAAAGTAGAACTGAATATGAGAGACATTTCAAAAGGAAAAACATAAGTCTTTGTATGAGGTTTACTAGCCCCTAATGTAAGTCAAAATAGAAAAAGAAATCCAAAAAGCATAATTAAGAAAAGAATTGCAAGCTCGTTCAATTGTGTGTAACTAGGATTACAATGAAAAGTATTACTGTTAAGACTATTATGGCTATCATTTGTAATAAACTATGCATTGTTTTTACATTAGGATACATTTTGAGACTAAGGGGATCACAGATTTGTTACAATTAAACATTCTCACAGATTTTAAATAAAAAGAAATAGGGTACTACTAAATTTGTAATTCATGCAAAACAATTTCTTGAGCTGTTCCTTTGGTGAAAGGCAACTTTTCAGTGTGTCTAGTTCATTTACACACATACTGATTCACAGGTTAATGATCAGTCACCTTGTTGTTCCAGATGAAGATCCAATTAAAACATTCAAGCAGGCTATGGACTAAAAAAATCCAATCATGGTATAAAAAAATCGATCCACAATCACTACTGATGGCTCCCAGCAATACCAGACTGACTGCACAAATCACTATACTTTGCAGATGCCCATCTGAACTGAGATATGTACTGTATAATGCAATAAAGAACAAAATTCCTGGTTGTCACAGATGCAAAAAATGTTCTAACCATTCTTCTAGAGCTCCTTGAATATAACTCAAGTCATGGCAAAAATCCTTTTTTTTTTTTGCTGCACATTTTTTTTCTTTAAGTAAATTTGTAATTTTATCCTGAAAAGAATACGTTTATACAACTTTTAATGCAATTAGCTGCTTGTTTATTCTTTATGCACAGCTTTGTTCTTCAAACCAAAGGCTTATAATTTGGCACAAAGGTACCTTCTCGGAATAAGTTATGTTTTGAAATAGACATCTTTTCGACCCTGATTCGTGTCAGAGCAGGTTTCAAAACATTTTATTGGCAAACAAAGAGTGCAATGCAGGTAGTGATTGTTTAGTAATGGTAAGCATGTTTCTCTGTCAAAACAAGAAATTCAGACTTGATTTCCTCATATATAAGAGTTTCTTTAATAAAAGATTTCCCACATCATTTTTGCCATGGCTCCAGGCTGCCAAGTGTGGATGCATTTTTTCTTTAAAGATATTTATTGCGATATGGGGGTCAGAAACAAAATCTCTCATCACTTTTCCACTACTCCAACTTACCTGTAACTGTTTCCCTGTTGTATTTGAACTTCTATAAGTCATGTTTGTAAAATAAAACATATGACCTTGATGGAATGGTCTTTATGGATGACACTGCAGTTGTGACCCACTGGGCTTGATACTATGAACAGCTGTTTAAAGCTGATCCTCCGGCTAGGACACTGGACTTCTTTGGGTCCACGGTTCTTGAGGCTGATTCTCCAATTAGCTGTGAACCACCCAATCTCTCTGAGATTGCACAGGTGGTGAACCATCTGACGGTAGTAGAGAAGACTGCAGGGATCTGTGGTATCTGGGGTAAAGTTCTCCAGGCTGGTGGAAAGGCCGTCCTCCTGGCATTGCAAGCAATCTTTGTTTCCATTTGGGAGATGGGTGTCATCCCAAGTGACTGGAAAATGGGACTTGTCATCAATATCTGGAAAGGGAAGGGTAATTGTCTGGATTGTGGCAACTACAAGGGGATAACACTGATCTCTTTGCCGGGTAAGGTCCTTGCTAGGGTCATCCTTAATAAGATCCGTGATCACTTGTTCACCTACCAGTGACCAGTGCAACCTGGTTTTACACCTAAGAAGTCTACCATTGACCACAACCTGGTACTGAGGGTACTCATCAAGTGCAAATGCGAATATTGGCAGAGTTTCTTTGCGCAGCCTTTGTCAATCTTTGTAAAGCGTTCCACTCAATTGATTGAACTGCCCTATGGGACATCCTAAGACTTTGTGGAATCCCCCTAAAGCTGCTGGATATCATGGCTGGCCTGAAGACTTGTACTGTGAGTGTTGTGCAGAGTGAAGGCAGAACCTCTGCATTTTCCCAGTTGACTCTGGGGTTCATCAGGGGTGTGTTCTTGCTCCTATTCCGTTCTATGCTTGCATGGACTGGGTGTTAGGACAAGGTCATGGGGTCCAGCAACTGTGAGGCATGTATTGGTGAAGAAAGATTAACTGATCTTGACTTTGCCGATGATGCTGTCATTACCTGCCCCCCCCCCCAACACTCAACTTATGCCCCCCGCCTTATTTTGCTATATATTGCCTTTGATTCTTGTAAGTCTAATCATTATCCTCTGATGACGGCTCCTGGCAGGAGCTGAAAGTTCAGGAATACTGAATACTGTTGATGATTTACCTCATCACATAAAGGAGTCATCTACATTTGAACTGTTCAAAACAAGACTAAAGACTCATTTCTATTCACTTGCATTCCATGACCTTCAGTAATACTGATGGTTTCCTCTTTGTGATTATATAACATTACTTCTATTTTTTATGTATATAACATTACTTCTATTTATTATGTATTTTATTTTATGTTCATATATTTTATTTCAATTTATGTTTTATGTTAATTTGCTTTGTTTTTCTTTTATTCTATTATTGTAAAGCACTTTGGCCACAGCATTACTATGTTGTTTTAAATGTGCTATATAAATAAATTGACATTGACATTGACATTGAATAAAAACTACTTTATGATACGTGATTCATTTTCTCCCTTTGTGGATCTCCAGCTACAAATATGCAAATCGTATCACAGACCTTCGCTTCCATATACAGTATATATATACTGCCCTGACTTAAACTGATAAAAAAATCAGCTCTTTCAGTCTTTCTCTCAAAGCCTATACCTCATAGTACCAGCATCAGCCTTGTATCGTTTCTTGGGACCTTCTCTAGAACTATCATGTTTCTGTTATTATACGAGCAGGAAATATCCACACAGTGTGTTGAAGACCTTACTTCACTTGAACTCAATACAGCTTGCTGTGTGAAAAATCATCTAATTAGCATTCTTAATCTCTTCTGTACAAAGTGTGGTGCTAAACAAAGAATAGTCTACTGTAACTCCGAAGTCCTTTTCATACAACATCCCTTCAAGTTTAAGATCATCCATTTTGTAATATTTAATTATTGTTATATTAGTGTGAAAAGAACTATGTATAAAACCTTACATTTAGGAACATTCAGTTTAATCTGCCACATAATTACCAGTTCTGAATTTTGTGCTACTTCAGCTATAATGATCTTTTTGACTCTTGACTATTTCCAAGTCCACTATGTTTACTGTAGATCATTCACAAATGTGTATATCTAGTTACATATTTATGCAAATCATTTATATAAATTTGAAACAGCAGCAGCCCAGTTACATACAGTATGTCTGAGAGACAACACTTTAACATCATATCATTTGGAAATGTCTCCCACACCACAAACCACCACTTTCATTGTTAAAGGCAATTTTGCACGTATTTGCACATTGTGTTTTGTATTCACCGCTTCTCATTGGTTAACCACTAGCCTTTCATGAAGTAATATATTGTATCAATGATATGATCAAATGCATAAAGAAAATCAAGATAAACTATGTTTAAATTCTACACAATCTCTAAACAGTATTGCTGATCAGGTGCATCACATGTCACCAAATCTCAGACACAGTAAATCAAGATCTCGAATCTCAGGATTAGATGAAGCAGGTTATATGGAATTGTGATCTGACACCAGCGTTTTGTAACTACTATGAGACACTGAAACTGACCATCATCTCAGTCTTTCCCTTTTGTATACATTTTTAAGTCTATGGTCCGATACATTTAGGCAGTTCTATTTGTAAATGGGGGGCCAGCTCAGTATTAAGTACTGGTACCTAGTAGATCCTAATTCACTCTGTATTTCATGTAGTATTAAACTGTACATTAACAACAAGTACTTGCATATTCCCAGTTCTCACCTTGCTGGTTCTGGACATCAAAGGCACGGATCCCAAATAATGGGGGTCGTTCACTTCTCAACAAAGTTACCTCTTTGGATGACAAATTCAATCGGAAAATTGAACCATTCATATAGTCTGTCCAGAATATATTGTTTCGATGATATGATATACCAAATGGATGATTGAGCTCTTTTCCTTTGTACACCACCTAGACAGAAATAAGCAGTAAATAAAAGAGAAATAAACATTCAAAAGTTGTTTTTCAGAGGAAGCCCACTGAGACTCATCCCTTTCAAGATACCTTTAGAGCAAAAAGAATATAAGTGGTGCATGCATTATTCATTAAGTTTGTGCAGTCATCTGGGTAAATTATTCAAAGCATCCCATGTATTTGGGTTGAAAAAGAAATTGTGATCTAGCACACTAAAGTTAAATCTACAATACAGGCATAGTACTTCTTGTTCGGTGACATTTTCAAAAGAACAGGATTAACCATATCCCAGCAGTTATGCTCCAGTTAAACTATTAAATGCAAACTTGCTGACTGTATTTTCTTAAACTTATCTCATTTATCCAACATACTAGCACACTAGAAACCAGAAAAATCAATGTTTCCTACTGGGTGGAATGGATATTTGTAATTTAATTGAAAACTTGAAAATAGAAATGTATAAAATGTAATTACCATTCGGCTGGTACCGTTAAGGAAAATCTTTTCAATGTGATCATAGTAGGCATCACACCAGTACAGGGTACTTCTTGCATAATCAAGGGTTAATCCATTTGGCCACAACATATTTGATGTTACAAAGATCTGTCGATTAGATCCATCCATCCATGCTTTTTCAATTCGACCAATATTGTGATTTAGTTCATCCTCTTCCCAGTCGCTCCAGTACATTAAACTATTAAAACAAAACATGTTACATTATAAGAACAATGCACTCAAATTAAAAGCCTGAGATAATTAATATTCAAATATTGGAGGAATTTTCATAAGAATAAGCTATTCAGACCAACAAATCTCGTCAATCCAATATATTTTTGTCTATATGCATCCATCCACTTATTTTAAGAATTAGCTTAGTCTGTTCAGGGTTGGGAATGCAAAGCAGTTACCAACCCCAGAGGAAGCAACAGTTTACCACAACACACACTTAGGCAAAATGTTCACGTAAAAATAATAACATGCAGTACTCGGTGATGTTAAAATCTGTACACTGTATGCAGTATTTATAATATATTAATTTCTATCACTTAAAAATTGATGAATGTCTATATTTCTGAGAGAATTTTCTTTAAATACCTTGAACTCTGAAAAAACATTTGAATTTCCAAAAAAGCCCAAAAATGTGCTTGTTCTACAGATTTTCTTTCCTCATTAATTATCATGTTTGGTATTGCTATTAATAATATAAACTTCTAGAAGTAAATGATTAATAACAGATAAAAATAAAACTAAGAATATTTCTTTGGAATTGGGATTACCTGTTGATGGTTTGCTGTTAGCATTTAGCATAAAGTGCTCTTGCAAATTATACAATCACATTGTAGACAGTATTGTCAAATTTAAAAGTGTAACCTTTTAACTTCATTTCTAAGATAATGTGAAATATTCAACAATACTGTACACACTCAATAGTCTGCACTTTTTTGTCTATAGTGCCCAATTAAAAATGTATAATTGGGCTTAAAAGTACAGAGTCCCTAAAGGAACATATATATTCTTCAACATAAGGGGACATTTTCTATGACATTTCTCAAGTTGAGCCTAAATAAGATACAGTAGAGGAAAAGATCTTTTGCTTTGAATATCTGCCTCTCCCGCCTCTATGTCATTTTTGGGTGTTGTATTCCTATACTTCAGAGAGAACCGAGAAGAAATCCAGACATTTTTCCGATTCTTTGAATATACCATTATAACAAATGATAATGCATTTAAGTTTGTTGTACTGTATTATTTGCATTGATAAATTTAAGCCTGTAATTCATTGCATGTCTCCTCCAGTGGTTTTCAGTAATAGCCTTCATTTAAATGATCTTAATAAAATCACAGCAAGATGCAGACAGCTGTAGTATGTGCTTGTTACGGCCTTTTGTGTAGTGTGGCATCCAACACAGCTCATTTATGGTATTCTGCAGCTTGCTACAACAAAATCACACTGTTGTTATTCTTCATTAATAGTAATGAGTGAACCCAGTGGAATATTCGCCGTGAGTTCAGTGATATCACAGAATGTTCATGAACCTTATCGAACTCTGTAAAATACACTGCAGTCAAAGGAAAAGGAGGAACAGAACTAGTTTTGAATGGATTATAATAGGTCAGTGATGTTTTAATTGTCCCTGAGGGTACAGAAGCATCTAAAAACTATGTTGGATCAATGATTGTGACCAAAAATGTGATCTGAGCTGTGAGGCAGCAGTGCTAACCATTGTACAATTGTGCCTCAAATAACAAAAGACACAGACGGAGTAATAATCATAAAACAAAATACAACAAATGGTCACAAACTAGCAATAAGTAAAAATATTTATAAATACAGTATATATATTACTTTGCTCAAGGAGTTCCAGACTTTGGACACATATTAGCTGTGCAACAAAGTAATAGTGTAGGACTGGATTGTTCTGTTGTTTAAAGTCGCAGTTCAGGGCACAGCTAGAATGTCTTTTTTGTTTCCAATCTCTGTGCAGATGCTTTGCACTTTTTTCATCCATGAAAAATATAGAAACATCTTGTAAACAGTAATAATTCTTTCATTATTATTTCACAGGGTTGCATGCGTTTTCTTTCTCAGGGAGGGGTACAGCTCCTTTAAGACTTCTTTTGGGTCATAGCTACACCAAGTGTCAAATTATGCATGCGCTATTAGGCGTTATACTCATAATATTCTCATTATGGTCAGGTAATGTACCTTTTTTTTTTTTTTTATAAAAACACGTGTAGGGTGGAAGACTGGAGTACTGATCGGGTTGTGACACCACATGGCCTAAGCAGACTGGCAACAATCTTACAGTACGCATGTGTGAAAGTTCTGTGCATGGCTGCTACAGCTCTGCAATGGGACTCTGGGGAAAAAAATGTTCTGGCCGCGCAGTGAATTTCCAAGAAAATATTGGGTGAACAAGGTCACCAGTGAATACAACATTCACTGCCAAAACATTTTGGTGAATTACGACAATATCCACAACTATTCATTAACAATTGGTGAGACTTCCTTAACATGTCTGAATGGATGCCATGGAAACCACTGTGTTAAAAATAGTGAATTTATTACATCGAAATCACCACAAGGTAAAAATAAAATGGGAAAACACAAAGTATCAAATAAGTATCAAATTTGATTCTGGCTATACAGGTCTTATAACCCTTATTACAAGATGAACTAGCTCCAGACTTAACTATGTATCTAAGGTAGCTCACCAAGGTCTCCTTCTGAAGCTCTCTATCTCTCTTTTGCTTATGTAGCCTCTATTCACAGCACCAGATAAACCCTGGCCCCAGACCCGCATTTCCACTGCAAGTCCCTGGGCTCCCTGGCTGTGATTTGGCTTTAAACCCCTGTGGAGTATGGCCTGAACACAGACAGGCGGACAGCAATGGTTCACCCAACACACGTTTATTATACATTATTTACACAAGTGAAACGCACACAACCCCAAAACTCCCCCAAAGTCCAAGCCTCTACAATTCCTTGCCTCTCTCTTCAGGACGCCTCCTTTCCTCTCCTCCCAAGCTCCGTCTCTCTTCTTCCCGACTCAAGCCATCGAATGGAGGGAGGCGGCCCCTTTTATACACACCCGGACATGCTCCAGGTGCCTCCCGATTAGCTTCCACTGGCACTCCCAAATGTGGCGTAAGTACCGGCTGCGCACCCGGAAGCAGTCCGGGTGTCCCTGGTCTTCTTCCTCCCCAGCACTTCTGGGTCTGGTGGAAGTGCTGAGTGCCAGGGCTCCTCAGGCATTGGGGTGCCCCCTGGTGCTGACCACAGACCCCTATAGGGTTGAGCTTCTAAGCTCTGTTCCCGTGGTCCCCAAAGCCACCAGGGCGGTCGCACCCTTCATGGTCTGGAGGAGGCGTAAGCCTTCCTCTGGTCCTCCTGGGCGTCCCGGCTGGGTACCACCCCCAGCCACTCACCACACTCCATACTGGTGGCCTCATGTAGAGCAACTCCCAAAACTCCCTCTTCTGGTCTCAAGTTACTCATCAGTTTTAAAGTCTTAGTAATAGCCTAAAAAGGCACAATTTCTTTGGGGAACTCTGACAGTAACTTTAAGAGGACACATTATCTTGTATTTTTCACATAAAAAATAATTTGCAGACTAAGAATAGCAGCAGAACTGAGATTTAATGAATTGGTCAGGAATATGGTAGATCACTAAATGAGGCACTCTGTAAGAAAAGGTTAGTGTTCTGTCTTCGTAACTGAATCTCTTGACTACAAAAGAAACAGAACAGCTTACGTTTAAGTTACACCAACCTCATTATGAACATGGAGAAAAGGCTAATAAGATTAAAACAAATGCATAAACAGGAAGTACATAATTCAATTAAAGAGATTAACAATGCAGCAGGAAATAAAATTATGGAGCACAAAGAAATAACCAAGACATTTAAGGAGTATTATAAGTCCTTATATTCCTTACAGTGTTCCTCAATAGGTCACACTTTTGGGAATTTCAAACACTTATATGAATGTATCTCTCAATTGGCCCCGGATTTAAAATCACTCAGTTGTATTATCCTATACCAAACTACTTGCATTTAGACTTACTTTCCTCAACTGGAAGAATCAGATTAATAAAATTAATTTTACTTTTGACATTTGCACCTACATTTTTGTAGGGTGTACCACAGCATGGGAAATCCAGAGGATGTGGCAATGCAGAAGCACCGGTGCATCTGGCAGTGCTGACATTTGATACTCCTCCAGCCTACCTCCCCTGTGTAATCTACTGACTCGTGCCAGAAGGAAGACTGGCACAGCCCCATTGGTTGCAGTACCTTGTATGCTAGAGATAAGGACTGTTTCAAGAATAAGAGTGAGAGTAAACCTTATTTTACAGAGTGAGAACTCCCTTTCTTTTTTGTTCATGCTGTAATGAATACAATAGTGATCCTTCTGGGGTTTAGTTTTACAGTCTCGATATTGTTCACTGCCCCAGCATGGAGTGTAATTTATTTTGCGTTGGCTGTTAATTTCCTTTTTTTTTTTTCTTTCTTTCTTTGGTCCTGGCATTTAGGTATGAAATTAACATCCACGTTGAATGGAATTCCAGAAAAAGTAAGTTGTAAGCTGACTGGCTATGTGCTGTTATTTTTTTGATGTAGCAATATTTGTAAACCTTTGCATTTATCAGTAGTTACTGTTATGGAACACATCTGTAATAAACAGTTTCTTTGGTCTTAATAAGACATACAAAGCAGCATTGGCATTACTTTACAGTGAGGCTATCTACAGAGTAATCATTAGTCAATCACTGCTATGTAACAAGACCTTAACAAAGTCTATTTTGTGTCACATAGCAATAAGTGACTAAGAAATGTCCTACACCAAAGCCCTGAATGTCGCTGTTCTAAAGTGTTACCATATGTGTGTCATTCATTACACTGGTATACAAAAAAAAAAGTTTTTGTTTGCTACTGGGAACTAAAGATCAGCTCTTTATTATGTTTTTTACACTGATTTCATATATGAAATCGGAATTAAGCTAGCACGTCAGGTTTTTGAAATACACATCATTGACGTTTTGACACTTTTGAATATCAACTGTGGGGAACAGCCCGGACACAGACAGGTAGACACGATGGTTTCACCACACACACGTTTATTAATTATATTTACAGTGCACAGACCCAGTGCCGCAGCACCAATCACCCCTCAAGTCCTTGGCCACACGCACAATGCCTTCTCTGTCTCTGGTCCGCCTCCACTCCTCTCTACCAAGCTTCGTCCTTCTTCCACCCGACTCTTGCCCCTGACTGGAGGGAGGCGGCCCCTTTTATTCACCCCAGAAGGGCTCCAGCTGCATCTTGAGGGCTCGTAGCCACACCCCTGTGTGGCGGAAGCTCCAGCAGTGAAACCGGAAGTACACCGGGTGTCTCCAATTCTCTTGCCCCCAGCACTTCCCGGTGTGGCGGAAGTACTGAGGTCCAACACTCCCAAGGCATTGGGGCACCCCCTGGCGGTGACCACAGGCCCCTACAGGGTAGAGCTTCAAAGCTCTGTACCCGTGGCCCCTAAAGCAACCAGGAAGGATGCCCCCTCATGTTCTGGAGGAGGCACAAGCCCTCCTCCACTCCTCCTGGGCATCCCGTCCAGGCATGAACCGCAGCCGGGTGCCACACAATATAATATATCAACATGATATCTGGAGTTTGGACTCTGTCCCACCAAAATTGTTCTGATGAACAATTAAAGTTAAAATAACAGAATACAATAACACAGTCCGTCTTGAGAGGCGCTGCTATTTCTCTAAGATTATAAATAACAATGCTAGTAATCCCAGAGTCTTATTTTCGACGATTGATCGTCTGTTAAACCCAGGTAACTCAAAGGAATGCCTCCTAAGTACTTCCAGTAAAACCTGTGAGGCTATCGCTGTATTTTTCAATCAAAAAATTAATGATATTAGAAATAACATAGTATATCTCCCCAACACTAAGGATCCTCCTAAACCCCAGTACTCCATAATAAACAAATTAATTTCTTTCACTAGGATAGATTTACCTGATTTACATAAAATAATTTCTCAAATGAAACCCTCCACCTGTGCCCTTGACCCAATACCAACACATTTTTTCAAAGAAGTATCAGGCGTGCTTATTGATAATGTTCTTGACATAGTAAATTCGTCATTAGATACGGGGGTCTTCCCAGACTGTCTTAAGACTGCGGTAGTTAAACCCCTACTTAAGAAAAATAATCTCGACCCCTCTGCTCTTGAAAATTATAGACCCATCTCTAACCTGCCTTTCTTAAGTAAAATTCTAGAGAAGGCAGTCATTATACAGTTAAATGAGCACCTCAATAAACATGCTATTCTTGATAAATTTCAGTCAGGTTTTAGAACAAATCACAGCACAGAAACTGCACTCGTTAAAGTAGTAAATGACTTGCGGGTAAATGCAGATAGAGGCCATTTATCTGTTCTCATCCTCTTAGATCTGAGTGTCGCATTTGACACCATTGATCATAATATTCTTAAGAATCGCCTTAGTCAATGGGTGGGCCTCTCTGGCAGTGTCTTAAATTGGTTTGAATCCTACCTAGCAGGGAGAAAATTCTTTGTTAGTTGTGGTAATTATAATTCAAAGACACATGATATCCTATATGGTGTTCCACAAGGCTCTATCCTGGGTCCGCTGCTCTTCTCAATCTACATGCTTCCATTAGGTCAGATTATCTCGGGACATAACGTGAGCTACCACAGCTATGCTGATGACACACAGCTGTATTTATCAATAGCACCTGATGACCCCGAATCTCTTGATTCGCTAACACAATGTCTAACCTGTATCTCAGAATGGATGAATAGTAACTTTCTCAAATTAAATAAAGAGAAAACCGAAATCTTAGTGATTGGCAATAATGGATACAATGAGGCTATTAGAAATAAACTGGATGCATTAGAATTAAAAGTCAAAACGGAGGTAAAAAGCTTAGGGGTAACCGTTGATTGTAATCTGAATTTTAAATCGCATATTAATCAGATCACTAGGACAGCATTTTTTCACTTAAGAAACATAGCAAAAGTTAGACCTCTTATATCATCGAAAGATGCAGAGAAATTAGTTCATGCGTTTGTTTTCAGTCGGTTAGATTACTGTAACGCAATCCTCTCAGGAATACCCAAAAAAGACATCAATCGTTTGCAAATAGTGCAGAATGTAGCTGCTAGAATCCTTACCAGGAAAAGAAAATCCGAACACATTTCTCCAGTTTTGATGTCACTACACTGGTTAACTGTGTCATTCAGAATTGACTTTAAAATTCTGCTTATGGTTTATAAACCCTTAAATAATCGCACCCCGTCTTATATATCGGAATGTCTGACACCTTATATTCCAAATCGCAACCTCAGATCTTCAACTGAGTGTCTCCTTAGAATTCCAAGAGCAAAACTTAAAAGAAGTGGTGAGTCGGCCTTCTGCTGTTATGCACCTAAAATCTGGAATAGCCTGCCAGTAGGAATTCGCCAGGCTAATACAGTGGAGCACTTTAAAAAACTGCTGAAAACACATTACTTTAACATGGCCTTCTCATAACTTCACTGTAATTTACTCCTGATACTCTGTATATACAATTCATTATAATAACTATTCATTCAAAATCTGTACTAACCCCTACTCTCTCTTCTGTTTCCTTTTCCGGTGCTTGCGCCACCACCATCTACCGAAAGCACCATGATGTTCCAACAATGATGGATGGATTAAAAGCCAGAAGTCTGTATGACCATCAGCATCAAGTGACTCCGTGAGAACCCTAACTACAAAGAGGACTATTTCATTTAGTTAGGTAGAATGCCCAGAGGGGACTGGGCGGTCTCGTGGCCTGGAGCCCCTACAGATTTTATTTTTTTCTCCAGCCTTCTGGAGTTTTTTTTGTTTTTTCTGTCCACCCTGGCCATCGGACCTTACTCCTTTTCTATGTTAACTAATGTTGTCTTATTTTAATTTCTTACTTTGTCTTTTATTTTTCTTTTCTTCATTATGTAAAGCACTTTGAGCTACTTTTTGTATGAAAATGTGCTATATAAATAAATGTTGTTGTTGTTGTTGTTGATGTGTTTATTCTGAAAACAAACCAGAAGACGATACCAGAGACACATTAAAGCATATTTATAGTATGTCAATTTACCTCAATATAAAAGTGAGGTCAGCGTGCCCAAAAAATGTTGGAGGCACTCGTTTATGCGCTTGTACTGCACATCTGTCTCTCTTTGCAAGAACCAACAGTAGTCACCCATCATGCTCGGAGTGAATTTTCCCCAATATCAGTTTTCCATCACTTTTATATTTTGATGAAATTTTTCCCCATACTGATCGCTGACATTGTCCAGATTTGGTGGAAAAAAGTCGAGATGAAAATATAAAAAATGCATTTTCAGTGACATTCTGGCTCCCATAAGCTGATACGCTTTCAGCAGGTTCTCCACAAGCTCAGCATTATACTCTGCTCTGTGACTACTAAGAAAATTCTGGACAACCCACACGAATGCTTCTCATGCTGCTGATTCAGTTGGCTTCAGATTCCTTTTGAACTCATCTTCAAGCATCAGTTCACGGATTTCAGGAACAACAAAAACACCTTCCTTAATTTTGGCTTCACTTTTCTCGAGACCAAACTTATTTCTTAAATGCTGAAAGGCATTGCCGTTTCTGTCCATTGCCTTGACAAAATTTTCAAAGTAATGGTGAATCTAACAAACAAAATGTCCTAAAATGCAATGTTATGTTCAACAGTAAAACCTCTGCCTACTGCACCGTCATGTCTGAGTTGTGTCATTATGCTTTAGAGCCATATAAGACTTGGTAATCAGTAACAAATATTTTTTCTGCTAATTAAAAATTAATAACTCTTAAATAAAACTGATAATAACAAGGTAAACAACTCATAGCTGTTAGTAATGTGTGGCAAAATCATTTATCTCAATGGCATCCCTAGTGAAATTACCAGTATTTATCAAAATGGTTATCTGCCTTTACTGTCCAGTCAGCCAAGTTGTCCAAGACCTGGAACATCATAACTAAAAAATGGGATGGTTTTCAGATTTGGAGTCAGCAAGTGAAACCTGTTAATGTAAAGGTGAAAGACTCCCAGTAGCAAAATGCTTGTTGCAGTGTTATCATTGCTTTTCATTGTCATATCTGCACCAAAATTATGCTTCATTTGAGCCTGCCCTTCTCTCACACTGTTTTGATTCAGTTACATCTTGTTATGCCATTTTACACACCATCATATACATTTTAGCACAATAAATTCATACTGTCTTCAGTACATGAACAAAACAACAGAGGTTGGCATCTGTTACACAGGTCTGGAAAATTAAATTCATAAAAACTTTTTTTTAAAATTGACAGGCAATCATTTTCTAGCCCACTTAGAACAAGGACGTAGGTGGATCCTATCCCAGCTAACATAGGGCACAAGGTAGGAGAAAACCTTGGACAAGGCGTCAGTCCATCGCAGGGCAAATACACACACCTGCTCCACACACTAGGGTCAATTAACGATTGGCAGCCCACCTAACCTGCATGCCTTTGGATTGTGGGAGGAAACCAGAGCACCCAGAGGAAATCCATGCAGACACAGGGAGTGCATGCAAACTCCACGCAGGGAGGACGCAGGACAAGAACCCTGGTCACCTAACTGCACCACTGTGCCACCCATTTTAAATTGTGAATAGTTATTTTTATTTGCATTCATTAACAATAACAACATATAATTACAATGTTTCCATCGTGTCACAATTAAGTACAAATTTGAAAAGAAATGTAATTATAATACAGCAGATTTTATAATTAATTCATGTATAGAATATTGTTCTAAACATGAAAATATTAATTTTTAGTCAAATATTTTTAAACGTGTGTAAAGAAAATATTAATGCATATTAATTAACTTACTTATAATTTATCTAGTTTTTGTCATTTTTTTTTGATCCAGAACTTCATTTGGTGGCCAGTCCTTTCTACACTTTTTCCTGGTGCGTCGCTATAAATCATCTAGCACCAGTCCGCCGTCACACTAACATTCTAACATCCATGGTACCTTTTTCCCCATGTCCTTAACATCCTGATGTAATTTTTCACTCTGCTCTTCACTCTCTGCTCCAAGATTTTCAGGGGTAAATTCCAAATGTGAATCCAAAAAGTAAACTTTGAGGCTCATGTTGCAAACCAAGTCCTTAAAGTTAACTAATACATTTTTCTCAACTTCTTTATGATTTGGATCTTAATTACCTAAAGAGTTAGAAATTACTTCTTTGAATGATAATCTTGTACCAGGATGTTAATCACACCATTAGTGTCTGGATGAGAAATCAGTTTTTTAATATCAGGTCCCTCTTTCAATTTAGCCTCAGGCAAACCTGGAAATGTTCGGCACAACATTGACTCTATCTTTTGACAAACTTAAATCTAGCTTAATATGAAGCAATGGTGGCAGAACTTTATCCGGATCTAACAGGTGTAGCAAGTGGCTGGGGATGGTACCCAGCTGGGACGCCCAGGAGAAGGGATTACGCCTCCAGACCATGAGGGGGCGACCGCCCTGGTGGCTTTGGGGACCACGGCAACAGAGCCCCTATAGGGTCCCATGGTCATCGCCACGGGGCGCCCCAATGCCTGAGGAGCCCTGGCCCTCAGCACTTCCGCCACACCCGGAAGTGCTGGGGGGAAGAAGACCAGGGACACCCGGAGTGCTTCCGGGTGCGCAGCTGGTACTTCTGCCACAATTGGGAGTGCCAGCAAAAGCTAATCGGGAGGCACCTGGAGCACATCCGGGTGTGTATAAAAGGGGCCGCCTCCCTCCATTCAATGGCTTGAGTCAGGAGGAAGCAAGATGGAGCTCGGGAGGAGAGGAAAGGAGGTGGCCTGAAGAGAGAGAGGCAAGGAATTGTGAGGCCTGGACTTTGGGGGAGTTTTGGGGTTGTGTGGCACTTTTGTTAACGGAGTTTGTGAATAAACGTGTGTTGGGTGAACCATCGATGTCTGCCTGTCTGAATCCGGGCCACTTTCCTCAATGGCATTCCAGATGGGGCGGGGACCCGTCTTAAATAATTTTGTGGACAGCCTCGTGC
This sequence comes from Erpetoichthys calabaricus, assembly GCF_900747795.2. NCBI lineage: Eukaryota > Metazoa > Chordata > Cladistia > Polypteriformes > Polypteridae > Erpetoichthys > Erpetoichthys calabaricus. The sequence continues at coordinate 48,122,209 of NC_041401.2, forward strand.
AGCAGGGGAGCCCACACACGCGCCGCAGGAGCAGCATGCACAATACCCCACGAGAGAGACTCGCCCCACGGACTGCCACCGGACCACGGAAGGGCCATTCCTACCTGGTGCGGGAAGACAACGATGGGCGTGGCCGGAGTGCAGCGGGCTCCTACGAGCGCGCCGCTGCTGAAGGCGCCCGGGACAGCATTGTGTCTAGCGAGGCCATGCTGAGGATGTTTCCTCAGACAGACGGGACCCGGGAGGTGAGTTCCCTGCCCACCAGCCCTAGGGGGCCGGGCATGTGTTGCAGGCAGGGGCTGCCTGGATCCACGCTGGTGGCAGACGCATGCTGATCTGTGGGGCTTCGTCGACGCGGTGGCAGCAGGAAGAGCTGCTGAGGAGCAGAAGGTGCAGCACAAAAAGCCATGGCAGCTGCGGAGCTGCCCGGAGGCTCGTCACCGCACCAGAAGGAGGGGAGGCAAGATGGCCGCGGACCGGAAGTCACTCCCCGAGACAGGCAAGGGATTGGACGGTGTGTCTTGCGTGCCTGCCAATGATTGGATGGAGGCGGGACCAAGGAATGTCCATCCCGAGCCGGGGAAGCACCCGATTGGGCCGGAGGAGAGGCCCCACAGGAAGAAGCCGGCATGTGTGACTGATCAACAGGTAAGTCCACCATCGGCTGACTTTCTGTGCTTGCCGGCGGCTCTGTGTGAGCTGGAAGGGTGCCTTCAGCCCGCAGAGTCGCTTTTGCAGGTGATACGCGTCCGTAAAGGATTGAAGGAGCTGGAGGTGAAGGCAGTCGCGTCCGTGATGACGCTGCGGCAGTGGGTGGATCGGCGCGACACTGGAGTCTTCAGACAGAAGGACATGGAGGGGCAGGTAAGTAGAACCAGCCCCGTAAAGAATAAGGGAGACCCCACCGAAAATAACTGTGACGAAAGTGATCGGATTCAAGTAGGGGGAGGGGCTCCGATAGTGGACGCGGTGGTGGGAACCGATTGCGTGGTAAAGGGGGAGAGAGCGAGAGGGCAAACAGGACACCGGATGATGTGTGCCGCGGGTCCTAGTGCCCTATTCCCCGAGTCAGCAACGCTCTCAAGCCGCTCCACAGGAACGCAGATGGGACAGGGTCTATACCTTTCCCATAGGGAGACCAAAACTGTCACAGTGTCCTAGAGAAAGAGGAGGAATCGAAGGATGAGAGCCGCTTCCTCCGATAAGGGAGGACGTGAGGCAGGCCGCTCACGTCCAGAGAAGGGCCGCCCTTTGGGGAGGCAGAGGTAAACCCCAAAGCCGGCTGAGGTGACAGGGGCGCGTGCAGTCCCATCCGATGTCCCAACATGGGGGGCACAGAGGTCTCGGAAGGGGGGCCGAAGTGGCAAGCACCGGGGTGTTGGTCAGATGGGGGAGCATTGCCTGTACATGAAGCAGAGAGACGCTGAGTGGCGGCGTCAGGGCAACGTCTCCACCCCTTGTTCTGATTTATGTTTTGCAGGACCGGGCCCTGGAGTGGAGTGTGTCAGCTTCCCGCCGTGGAAGACCTGCCCTTGCAGGACAGGCTGCTGGCCCCTTGGGGTCTCAGCTTGCGGTGGGGCACTGTGGCGAGTGGCTGGGGGTGGTACCCTGCCGGGACGCCCAGGAGGACTGGAGGAGGGATTACACCTCCTCCAGACCACGAGGGGGCGACCGCCCTGGTGGCTTTGGGGACCACGGGAACAGAGCTTAGAAGTTCAACCCAATAGGGGCCCATGCTCACCACCAGGGGGTGCCCCAATGCCTGAAGAGACCTGGCCCTCAGCACTTCCACCACACCCAGAAGTGCTAGAGGGAAGAAGACCAGGGACACCCGAAGTGCTTCCGGGTGCGAGGCCAGTACTTCTGCCACACTTGGGAGTGCCAGCGGAAGCTAATCGGGAGGCATCTGGTGCACGTCCGGGTGTGTATAAAAGGGGCCGCCTCCCTCCATTCAATGGCTTGAGTCGGGAGGAAGCAAGACGGAGCTCAGGAGGAGAGGAAAGGAGGCGGCCTGAAGAGAGAGGCAAGGCATTGTGACGCCTGGACTTTGGGGGAGTTTTGGGGTTGTGTGGCACTTTTGTAAATGGAGTTTGTGAATAAACGTGTGTTGGGTGAACCATCAATGTCTGCCTGTGTGTGTCTGGGCCACTTTCCACACAGGTTAAGTCTGATGATGTTTTTGGCACAAAGGCGTAGCTTTTCTCTAGCTGGCCATTCCCAATGCTTGAAAAGTATCATTGGTGGTTTAAGAACTACCTGCTGCTATGACTCATCACCGTGTTCAATTCCAGTTACATTCTGACATTATTATTGAATAAAATAACAGTTTTGCTTTAAACATAGATTCTGATATTATAATACATTAAATGTAAACACATTTTCATTAAAATAAATGCTGATATTTAATTATAGTGTGAAAACAATAAAAAAGCTATAATTTTCAACTAGAAAATGTGTTTTATGAACAAAAGCTACATGATAGAAAAAAATGGTTGTTACTTATGAACTCAGCACCCAAATATATATAAAAATCAGATTAAATGATCAAAATTTATTTTCCATGTATAACTGTATTATGCTTTATATTACAGAACCAGAAAGAGGCTTCTTTCTTAATGCAAGTTATTTAATGGCTTCCTTGAATCAACTTATAAACACTGATGGAAACATGGAGTGAAGAGTCTGATTGGTGTTCTGAGCTGATCGAGTTGTACAGAATGTGAACATTAACTGTGAACATTTTTTATTTCTTCTCATCTTTTGAGAGTGTAAGGTAACTGTTTAATGCTTCATTATGTAATCAAACTCTCTAAAGTTTAAGTTCACCTAATAAAATCTATTTAAAAACACAATGGATACCTCTTTTAACATCTGTGAACCCTTTGACTGTAATTCTATAATTTACTTTATTAGATATGTTTGCAAGCCCTTTGATCTTCCCTCTTGCCAACTACTGGATCATCAAAATGTAGAAGAACATCTTTAATCCTATAGTGGTTTTGACACTTTCTACAAATTACATTTCAACCTTCTTTCTTTAAGTTCATTCATTTAGCATATAATTAAATGCTGTCAGTTTTTATAAGGAATGTGAGGTGCTAATGAAACAGCACTTGCTTTTGAAGGTCTTGTTTAACACTTCAACATTTGCAAATCAAATTCTTAATATTGTATTTTGTGCATTTGCAGCCAGAAGTTTGCATTAGCATGTGACAAATGCTTTTTTTAAACACTATAGATCAAAGCATACTCATTCCTGCTTTTCCTTAATATATAATTTTTTTTATATTAATTACACTTTATTTTGTAATGATAACATGACATTCAGAAACCTGCTTAATCTGGTTTGAGTCATGAGCAGTATACGTCTATTCCCGCAGCATTAGGTGCAAGGCAAGAAACTTCACCAGTTCATTGCAGAGCCCACTCACACATACACCCACAATGAGTTAATTTACAGTTTCCAACTAATTATTACACACATCTTGGGATTGTGGAGTGGAAAGCAGAATTCCTGCAAAAACATTATGAGGAGAACATGCGCACTCCACACAGACAGCAATCAAGCTTGGGATGCAGGATCAACAAGGCAGCAGCACTAACATCTACACCACTGTGCCCACATTTCACCATTATTAATCCAACAAATTGTGCCCACCCATCCATCCTCTAAGTGAAACAATACGAGTTATGGGTGAGACAAAGAACATGCCTCTAGATTCAAATCACAGACTAGACACTTTCTGTGTAGAGTATGAATGTTGTCTCTATGTTGTCTACATTTTTCTGAAGTTATTCAGGTGCTCCTTTGTGATTTGAACAACATGGTGGGTTAGGTTAATTGATGACCCTGAAGTGGCCTGGTTTGAGTGTATAAGTATGAATTGATACCCCATCTAGATATGATTCTTGCCTTGTGCCTGACACTGTCAGAATAGGCTATGGACTCCACAACATCACATTTAATGAACTGAGGGCAGACAATAAAAGGACAAAGATATTTGTATCTATGTTCAGTCATTGTTCATGTAACAATTCCAGAAGGTAAGATGCCAGCTCAGTAGTAGTGATAAATTCAATATTTGTCATCAAGGTTAATAGCTTTGCATGACCATACACTAATTGCACTAACCTCTTACACTCAGTTTTGTACATTATAAACTTCACCAGCTTAGATTCTGCGCCACCTCTGCCAAGCTTAGAATGCACTCCTTCCAGGCATCCTGCTTAATATTTTCAAAGTGTACAAAGGTGACTGTGTAGTGTTACAGAGCAGTAACAGCATTGCCACTGTACACCGTAATGACATTAGATGCCATAGCTAAATATATTTTTGTTATTTAGCTCAAACAGTTCATTATTATGCAGCTGCAGGTCCAAGTGCCAGAATTCAATCCCAGCTAAGGGAATGGCGGTAACACATGCTTAGAGGTGAAGTATGTCAATTTTTACTATAATAAAGACAACACAACTAATAGATCTTCCAACATACAATATTTCTGACTAAGAAATGGCATCATCTTACTAAATAACACATATACGAACACAGAAACATAAGCTATTTGACAAACAAGAGGAGAGCGTTCAGTCCATCACACATGTTTGCTTAGCTAAAAGCTAAGCTGTCCTGATATCTCATCCAGATACATCTTAAATATTGTAAAGGTTTCTGCTTCAACATTCACATAAAGTAATGTGAAAAGGATATCAGGTTAACAGTTGGTCACATAAAACACATACCAATGAGAGTTTGAATACACTAGGAAGTGTATATCTGCTCCAAAATACAGATGATGTTGGTTTGGAGGGGAACGTGATCATATGTTTGCTATCTGCTTAGAATTTAAAGGTATAATACTGGTAACTAATTGGTTTTGCTGAATGAGAACAGATGTTGTTAATCCTTTTGATGCCATTTCTAGAAGTATTCAGCATTTGACACTGTCAGACATGACATTGTACTGTCCAGAATGGAGAACATGCTGGGTATCTCTGGCACTGCCCTCCAGTGGTTCAAGTCCTATCTGACTGATAGGCAAGAGTTTGTTAGTCTTGGCAACAGCAGGTCCAGCACAGTGCCAGTCATACAAGGAGTTCCTCAGGGCTCTGTCCTCAGCCCTCTTCTTTTCTGTATTTACATGCTTCCCCTTGGCCATATTATTCGTAGCTATGGACTGGGTTATCATTATTATGCAGACGATACTCAACTCTATTTCAATGTTGAAAGTGGAACTTCATCAGAGCTTTCTCAGCTCACAACCTGCCTCAGTGAAATTAATACCTGGATGGAGCAAAACTCTTTAAAATTAAATTGCAGCAAAACTGACAACCTGCAAATTGGGACTAAAGTGCAACTTAATCAAACGAGCTCCTTCCCAGTCCATCTTGGTGGTGATTTTTCAACTGCAAAGAATCTTGGTGTCATTTTTGATTCCTCCCTTTCTTATTCCGCTCACATAAACCACATTAAGAAACTTTCTTACTTTCCCCTCCGTAACATATCCCGTGTTCGCTCCTTCCTCTTCTTTTCTAATGTTGAGAAACTTGTCCATGGTTTTATCACATCCCGTATCGACTATTGTAACTCGCTGCTGGCAGGTGCCCCTTCTAATCTTATATCACAGCTCCAGCTTATTCAAAACTCGGCTGCAAGAGTCCTTACATGGACCACCAACAGCGAGCACATCACACCCATCCTGCTCCATCATCACTGGCTCCCTGTGTCTTACAGAATCGAAAATAAAATCCTACTAATAACCTACAAAGCCTTAAACGACTACATCAGTGCCTGTCCGCCCACTAAGGTCCTCTGATTCTGGCAATCTTGTTGTGCCCCACACTAACCTACACTCCATGGGTGACAGGGCCTTCAGCATGTATAGTGCCCAGACTCTGGAATGACCTACCGAAATTAATCAGGTCAGCTGACTCCATGAATTCTTTTAAAAAACAACTCAAAACTCATCTGTTCAGGAAGGCTTTTAGCTCTACTTGACTTTATTACCCTTCTCTCAGTTTACCTTGATGTCAAGATGCTCATGTAACCTATGTGTGTGTGCTAGACCACCAATTATGTTGTCTGTTAGGCTTTTTTCTCTGAATTTATTGTCTTAATCTTCTTTATTTATTTATCTGGTTTGTACAATGTGATATACTGTATACCCTGCCATTCTATCTTAAACTCTGTGAAATGCCTTGAGCATGGGAAAGGAGCTATATAAATTAAATGTATTATTATTATTATAGAAGTAGGTATATTTCTCTGCCCAGTTCATCTTGTGTTCACCCATGTGACCTAAAAATATCAGGCGTATGCCCGAGCCCATACAACCCCAAAGCTTTGGGAGCACCAACAGTTAGCAGGAGGCAGTGCCAAAAGCAAAAAAAACAAATGTAAAACTAAAAAATGAACATTAACTTAAAAATGAACACAGTTATAAAACTAGATACTCTTTCAACTGTAAAAAGAGTTAAATTTAAAAACAAATACCACATAAATGTTTAGTCAAAATGTTTCATTGACCTCCTCATATATGTTCAAGTCACATCACAAGTGTTGTTATAAAATTTGATTAATGCATTTAAATGTAATTTGGTTCACAATTTCTGCTTTCAAACAACAACTTTTAATGTCAAAGGAATAAAAAAAGTTATATTTATTAGAGAGTTGCATACGGCTGGATTCTACCTCATTAGATTGATGAAATTTTTCTCACCCAGTGAGGGTGATAATGAGATTGGCCTTGCGCCATCAAATGCAGTTTATTATTGCCAACACTAATTTGTCTCAGGAGCACATTGATCAACAGTGATTTTTAATTTTAAAACAAAGGTATAATCCAAATAAACATAAACAGAATATATGATTGCATCCAATGTAAATCTGGAAATGTTACAGGAATCATTTCAGATGGGGTTAAATGTTAATGTTTAACAACATTTGATTAGTTTTAATTCACCTTATATGAGAATGTGTTGAATTACTTAATGCGCTATTTTACATAAAAATTAACACATAAAAAAATCAAAATTTCTTAAACACTATATAATATAGGACAAAATCCTTGTACAGTGATCCCTCGCTATATTGCGCTTCGCCTTTCGCGGCTTCACTCTATCGCGGATTTTATATGTAAGCATATTTAAATATATATCGCAGATTTTTTGCTGGTTCGCGGATTTCTGAGGACAATGGGTCTTTTAATTTCTGGTACATGCTTCCTCTGTTGGTTTGCCCAGTTGATTTCATACAAGGGACGCTATTGGCAGATGGCTGAGAAGCTACCCAACTTACTTTTCTTTCTCTCTCTTGCGCTGACTTTCTGTGATCCTGACGTAGGGGGTGTGAGCAGGGGGGGCTGTTCGCACACCTAGACGATACGGAAGCTCGTCTAAAAATGCTGAAAGATTATCTTCACGTTGCTACCTTCTGTGTGCAGCTGCTTCGTGAAGCGACATGCTGCATGGTGCTTCGCATACTTAAAAGCTCAAAGGGCACGTATTGATTTTTGACTTTGTTTTTCTCTGTCTCTCTCTCTCTCTCTCTCTCTCTCTCTCTCTCTCTCCCTGCTCCTGACAGAGGAGGTGTGAGCTGCCGCCTTCAACAGCTTTGTACCGCGGTGCTTCGCATACTTAAAAGCCAAACAGCCCTATTGATTTGTTTGCTTTCCTCTCTCTTTCTGACATGCTCTGCTCCTGACTCGCACTCCTTTGAAGAGGAAGATATGTTTGCATTCTTTTAATTGTGAGACAGAACTGTCATCTCTGTCTTGTCATGGAGCACAGTTTAAACTTTTGAAAAAGAGACAAATGTTTGTTTTCAGTGTTTGATTAACGTTCCTGTCTCTCTACAACCTCCTGTGTTTCGGCGCAAATCTGTGACCCAAGCATGACAATATAAAAATAACCATATAAACATATGGTTTCTACTTCGCGGATTTTCTTACTTCGCGGGTGGCTCTGGAACGCAACCCCCGCGATGGAGGAGGGGTTACTGTATAGGATTTCAGAGCTGTTTCTTATTAGTGGCTCTTTGAGTATGGAGTTAGGAGGTGAGAAGGGCAATGGCTCTCCGGCAGGAAAGAGAGTTAGAGAAGTGGCAAGTTCTGTAGCCTTGTCACCTGATTAAAAGGATTCCATGCTCATGAAGGGAAGACAAGAGGCTGTGAGAGTGTTTCCTTTACATTTGTACTGTTTGTATTTTGTGTTCTCCCATTGATCATCCATAACTGGTGTGCTACTTTCTAGAATGTTTTGGCGTCTTAAAAATTCTCATCATCAGTTCTATCGTATGTCTATACACAATTTGATATTGAAGAATTGTAGAAAGAAATTCAAAAGCAAAAGTCAAGAAGTCTAAAGGGCAAAAATAATACACGAATAAAGATTGCTTTGTTTAAATATCAGCAAGTTCAGTTAGCGATGCATTTAATGTGCTGATTCTCAGAGCCACATAACTTCTAAGACCACATTCTATAGCATGGCAACACAAAATCACATCAAAACCTAAGAAAAGTACTTTTCTTAGTACTTTTATTTAGTACTTTTTTATTTTGCAAAAATAAATGCATAATTCATATTCAGTGTCTCAAAAAACCAACAATGGGAAATAACCGTTAAGTAAAAAGGCTTAAACAAGTGTACAAAAAATTGCCAACATACATAATTATAAAACACTGAAATCCCTTGAACACTTGGAATATAAAATAATATAAATTTGACTGTTAAACGTTTATTGATATAAAGACGTGTGTCACACTCGTCTGTGTGTAAAGTTAAATACAGTAAATAAATCATTTTGACGTGCATACTTGCATTCCTTTGCATAATTCTATGCATGGACCTATTTGCACAATAGGTATAATTTAATGCTCAAACAGCTTACAATTGAGAGACTGGTAGTCTTTTTGCTTGTGAGAACTGCTGAGTTTTAAATTTCCAATTGTAGGATAATATCTAATTGAATTTAAAACATCGACTCTGGAGGAGAGGTAGAGTACCGGGTGTCTTTATTTTGTTCCAGCTCTCTCCTGTCATGAATCTAATTTCTCTTCACACCTACATTCCCAACTCCAGATCCACGACATAGTCACTCCACACCTAAAATATCCTTTCTTTACCCACATAATGCAACATAATTCAGTGGAGTTAAAGTGTAGACTTGGAAGAAAACAAAAATTACTGAAGATATTTCATAAGAGTTTGTTTGACAATAGAACTTATTTTGTCCCCAGAGGGAAATTTGAATTTTTATAGAAGCTTTTTAAATAAATAAACACATAAATAGGTAGATACAATAAGTAAGTAAATTAATCAATAAATAAAAATACACACACTTTGGTTTGAACACACACCAGAATGACTATAAAGCAAGAAAACCAAAAAGAATGAAATCTTCTGACTTGACTGTCACAGTCCCAGTGAGGCATTATGCAGACTCCTATAATATGTCTCATCCCCTTTTTCAATACATCCGCATAAATGCAGAATCATCTGAGAATTTCTGCAAGTGACAACACCCGGTGTTGTATTTGTAGCCAGAAGTGTACATAGTGAAGAGAAAAGGAGACAGGACTTTTCCTTGTGGTGTTCACGTCCAGATCAGAAATACAGTCCTCGACTCTCACAAACTGTGGTCGGCCAAACAGACAGTCAACTATCCAGGGCACCATTGGCTCATCCACCTACATATCTCTGAGCTTACCACTTGCTTTTTATTGCTTTTTTGGGATAAAAGATCATCACTACATTATGACACTGGGGAGTGTCCACATGGCCGATATATGATCTCACAATGTGATATTGATTTTGCATCCCAGATGGCAATAGGAGATCTCTTGGCATTTTGGGTCTCAGAAGCATGGTCACATTGTGAGCTTGCCTGATCTTTTTAGAATTGATAGACTTTTACTTTTGAAATACAGCCTAGTTGATATTTTGTTGCAATTTTTGTCACCTGTACCTGTGGTGTAACCTTTTAATTTCTTTAGAACTTCATCAATATGTTTTCTTATTTTATTTGCTTTTCTTATTTAATCCATAGCTACTCGCGCTGGTATATTTTGTACACAGTAATTTTTGTCCAACGTCCTTTTACTTGAACCTACCGACAGCATCTGCCATGTATCCTCAGCTTGATTCACTACAAGTACGCCCCCACTACAGTGTGCCCCCAGCCAGTTTTATGAGTGGATGCAGTCCATTTCCATATGGTGCATTTGGTACACTACGTGGGTACTTACAGTACGTATGTATGACAATGATGAGATGTCCTTCTTGCAATGACTTTGTCTGCAAAGAACATTCAACAACTGAAGTGAAATGTGATACATGTGCAAATTCTGCAGTGGATGAAAGAGTGACTGGTGACAAATGAGCACTGGAGAAGTGGATCAGGTTTATTTTCAGGTAGTCCTAGACAGTGTCATACTATTCAGTAATATGCCGTTAAATTACATTAAAAACATATACAATTTAAAATTATTGCAATATTTTATATTACAACCTCAGAGCATGCATATAAATAGCCATTTTAATACTGATGCATAAAGTACACCACACAAATACTTATGAGATGAGAAATGGTGTGAGTAATTAAGGGTTAAGGCGGCTACTTTTGTTTGTAAACTCTTCATAAAGTTAATTTTTTTAGGCTAGTTCTAGGATCTGTGAATAGTTTTAAACCAATTTCTGATTTCGACACATTTTGTCCTTTGAACTTTTTTCAAGAGGTAGATGTTAATTGAGACAGACCTATAGAAGAAGGTAGGCTATTGGCATATGATGACAATGCAGACATGTCAGAATAAGCAACATTACTAAAGGAAATTCAAATTAGAAAATATGATTACAGGTATAGCAGAATAAAAATCAAGATTAAAAAAGTGATTTTTTAAGCTTAGAAGTGAAAGTGGTCTCTGATGGAGATTTGTAAACAAAGCTAGGGAGAGTTCTTCAGAGAGCATCACCAACAAAGCATAATGAGTGCTGAAAAAATGTGCACAAATAGACTTTGGATTATTGAGAAAGCCATTATCGGAGGATTTTATTTTTCTGGCGGGCTGGCATGAGGCATGTAACAATGTCAGACAAACTTAGAATCAACAGTCAGCAGTAATGTTTTGATACACAGAAAGCCTGTGTAGTTAAGACGTGTTCATTTAAATGTGTTCATTATACTTTGGTTTAACCAGACTTGTTGATCTATCAATACTTTAAGGGAGGATATCAGTAATTCATTCAAGATGCAGTGATGGCCATGACAGATTATTTCTGGATCAAAAGAGCAGGGGAAGGGTCAGACTTTAGCAGTGTTTTATAAGTACTGTAATAGAAATATACCCTGAGTCCTGCAAAATATAAGTTTGATAATTTGGGGTGCTACTGAGCATGATACCAATATGATTGCAAGGCTGGTGACAGTGGACAATGAGGACATATATATCTGTAGCCTAGATTTAGAGAGGACCAGTCAAGTTTGATCAGTTAAGCTGCAGACCCCTACAAGCAGCAAAACAGTTTTATTTTTATTTCTGTGTAGAATATTAACAAGCATCAATGAAGCAATATGTTTGAGACTGTCATATGTATAGTTGAGTGTAAACAGATTATAAATGGAACTTGTGGTCATGTACGTACCCCAGTGACAACATACTGACCTTGAACAGAAACGGGCCAACAGAAGCATCATCCATCACCAGAGACAGCAAAGGGCATGTGTGTGGAGAGGTAGGAGTACATCCAAAAGTAGCAAGTTCAATAACTACCTTCAAAGTTCTCCAGATACTTGAAATCAGTGGTTCTCAAAATCAGTCTTAGGGATCTCAGGTGGCTGAATGTTTTTGTTCCTACCAATTTCTGTTTTTAATTGGACTAGTAGCCTAATTAAGTAAACTTCTATTACCCAGTTGCATAATTTGGGGTCAATGTAGAAATTACAAAACTAAGAGTTTTATTACCATGTATTTTATGTCTGCTATATTGGTAAACAATTGCCATCATCATCATTTTCATTCTGCTTTTCCAGGTGTTGTGCTAATTTCATCCATTAGTTACTGTACTAATGAGCACGTCAGTGCATCTAACACTGAAGTAGTTGTAGTATTTCAATATTCTGTGTCAACAGGCTATATGCACACAGTAATGCTGACATACATCTGGTGAAATCGCAACCAGCTCAGTCACTTCCATTGTCTATATTGCAGTTGTGATTTTTGTTTAATGGTGAGAATGTCCGAGAAAAAGAAATTTAAGTTTCAGCATACAGACAGCTCTACAGCTGTACATTGTTGTGTACCTTTATGTCGAGCTTCCGGTAAGTATAACAAGGTACTTAGTTTTTATACATTTCCCTCTGATGCTCTAAATGGATCATCATTATCCGGAGACAGAGCTTTACGGTTAGCTCCCACGAAAAAGGATTTTCATGAGCCAGGGTCTGATACAGAGTGGCAACTGTTGAAGAAGGGAGTGGTTCCTGCATTTTCTGAGTGGAGCAATTTCTCTGTTCCCCATGCAGGACCGGTGGTTTGGGAAAGGAGAAAGTGACTGACGGAGAATGACACACTGGGAGAACAGGAGGATCCAGCAGTGGTCGACCTAGCACTTGATGGAAACGTGTCTCTCAGAGAGATCTTCCAGCTGAGGAAACACATTGAGACCCTTACAGTGAACCACTGGTTTGGCAGTCACCGTTTTGCTGGTTCAGACAAAGATATTCACATTTTTTTACAAGGTAAAAAAATCTGTCAGACTCATGTTGTAATGTATTAAGCTTACATACATATTTAACTGTTCCAGAATAAATTTTCATGACTAATAATTGAAATTCTATTTTTTAAAGAAGCCTAATATAGTCAAATAAGTTCATGTGAGTTCATAGTAGACGCAAGTTTTCAATACGTCTGGATGTTACCTTCATAATTGTGGATGTAGCTTGAAATCTATAGTTTGAAGCCCTTTTCCTTTTTAACTCCTGACGTTTGGCACAATGTTTGAATAATGCAGCTTACCTTGTTTACTATAAGTCTGGGCATTTCTTGAAGCAATCAGGTGACAAATGCCATAGCTAGTCTGTTTTGTTATCAGCGCCAGAACTGCAGCAGAATCCGGACTAGAGTGTGCATATAGCCTAATGCCTGGATGTCTGCTCTGCTCATTGAGAACTGTCATTATTAGGATACAACTAAAGGACCAAACTACACTGAAAAAGGCAAATTAATAAGGAAACAATTCAAGTGAGTTAAGCATTTAATGTTATAGCAAAAATACATATATTTCTAAAGGTCTGATAAATATAAAAATTATGACACTATGCTTTCCAAAATGCAGAATAAGAAAAAAGAACAAAAAGTCAATTAATTAAATGAGATCAGTTAAAGGGGAAAATAATTCACTGGTTTTAAAACTGTTTGGAACAAAAACCTGCAGCCACGTGGGGGTCCTAACGAATGAGATTGAGAACCAGTGCTTTAAGTGCATTTTATGGTCAGGTTTATTAAACACAGCAGTGAGATTAAGATGAAATATCTCAATTTGTAGTCCTGACTGTTGACTGCAAACTCTACCAACTGAAATACCAGAGACTCTGTTCTATTACATGCAAATTTATTTGACACTTGTCTTTGTAAACCTCAAAGGCAAGCTGCCATGTGACACAGGAACTGCACTTTTTTCCTTATGTATCTAGAGGTTTCAAACCAGTAAAACAGTACTTTAGTTAAACTGCTTAGATGCTTAAAAGTGTATCTAGGTGTACCTTTCAAAAATCATTTCAATACACATTAAGCATTTACTGTGAATGCTTGATTAATTTGTTTAAGGTTACAGTTAACCAGAGCCTATCCCAGAAGTACAGGGTGCAAGGCAGGGAGCAGCCCTACATGGCATTCTGCAAATATTTTTATAAATTCGACTGTAACTAATAAACGCAGACACCCAAACACCTAAACACATTAAGTTTCATTTGATTCAAGCTTGAGTTAACTGGCTGCCCATTCAGAGCTGGTGTCTGTTTAACACACAGTGCTATTGTAATAGGCTCTGCCCCAGCTTAGATTTAAATCGGTTCAAAAATGGATAGTTAGAAGAATGGAAATTTGGTTAAGAAGAACTAAAATGGAGCAATGTAAGAATTATTTTTTTTGCACTAAAAATAAAACTATATAACAATTTTGCAAATCAAACTAAATAATTGTGAAGTAAATAATGTATTTGTTCTATGATTCTACTTCACTTGCAATGTTTACACTGCAATTGCAATGTGATATAAAATTTTAAATTGTAGCTTAAAAGCTATAGTCCAAACAAATGTTTATTATGGACGATAGACTTACTTACTTGTACCTAAACAAAATAGGTAAAATACAACAAAAACTCTATATTTGCAAACTGATCTCACAACTTAAATGAGAAATAATTTTCATTTGTTTGCGCGAATGCAATCTTTCTAATCCTTTTTTTGAGACTTTTGAATTTTCGTACTTCTATTATCTCTAATCTGCTCTTCATGTGTACTGCGCCAACATTTTTGAATTCTTTACGATGTTCTACTTTGACATCTACTCTTTGTCCTCTATTTACGGCCCCGGGTGTGGACTCGTCTCACAGGACGTCTAAGTGTCTCTCTGAGAAAATCACATCTCGTCTCCTTCCAAGATTTTTTTTATAATAGAGAGATAAGATAGCTCTGTTGTCCCATAGCTGCACAACTCTTGGATTTTTTTCCATTCTTTCCATGCCTGTGCAGGTTTTATGCCTGGTACTAAACTTTTCCTTGTTCATCTTAAAGACGTGCGTTTAATTAACTGACAGCTCTAAAATGGCATGGTATGAGTGAGCCTGGGAGAGTGTCCCTGTGCCTTTTCATGGAATGACAGCCCATCCTAGAATCATTCCTGCCATATGTCTTCTACTCCTGGACTGGTAACAGATTTCTACAACCCTAAACATGTTAAGCTATAAAACTGATTCTAAATGTTGTACAATTGCGGTTAAAAAGTATTCAACAGCTGTTTGTGGACATGCTGTGTATTATTTAATAAGTATAGTGCAATAAGTCATTCATTTATTTATTATTTGATTGCTTAATGCACAAATATACAGCATTTGGTTTTAAAGGTAGCACATGGGCTACAAAATGCTAAATATTTTAACATTCAAATACATATTTTTTAAATTGGCTTTTCAGTTGCATAACATTAAAGAAAAAGCCTGTATGCAATCATGTCAAGAAATATTATCTCCTTCCTGATTTCCTCTATTATTGCACATTTTTGACACAGAATATTTTCATGTCTTAAACCTAAATCAAATATTTGACAAAGGGAACGTGAGTAACAGAAAACACATTTTTTTAACTTATGCCATATACTGAATGAAACATTTTATCAGTCATTATGTGAAAAGGTAATTGTCCCTTACATTTAATAACTGGTTGTGCCAACATTAACTGCAAAGACTACAATCAAACTCTTCCTATAATTCAATATTAGTCTTTCATATTGCTGTAGAACTGCTTTAATTTAGAAACACTGGCAGACTTTTAAGCAAAAATGGCTTGCTTCAGGTTCTGCCACAGTATCTTTGTGTTGCATGTAACATTAATATGGAATAAATTAGGCAGCTTTCTACATTTTGTATAAAACACTTAATTTTTTTGTTTTATAAAGATGTATATCATATTATCTGAATTTATTGGCATGAAGGAACATGCTACAGATGACAAAACTATTGATAATAAATAATGATAATTTAGAAAACAAAATTATGTTGTGATGATTTTATTTCAGTAGAAACTAATGTGTTAATTTTGTAAATCGGAGCAAGTATAATCCATATATCCATTATCCAACCCGCTATATCCTAATTACAGGGGCACGGAGGTCTGCTGGAGCCAATCCCAGCCAACACAGGGCGCAAGGCAGGGAACAAACCCTGGGCAGGGCGCCAGCCCACCGCAGGGCGCACACACACACACCAAGCACACACTAGGCCCAATTTAGAATCATCAGTCCACCTAACCTGTATGTCTTTGGACTGTGGGAGGAAATCGGAGTACCCGGAGGAAACCCACGCAGAACATGCAAACGCAGTAGGGACCCGGGAAGCAAACCCGGGTCTCCTAACTGCGGGGCAGCAGCGCTACCCACTGCGCCACCGTGCCTCGGAGCAAGTATAAGTAGTTCATTAATTCTATTCCTAATTCAAAACCAAAATTCTCTGGATCTGGAA
This sequence comes from Erpetoichthys calabaricus, assembly GCF_900747795.2. Taxonomy (NCBI): domain Eukaryota; kingdom Metazoa; phylum Chordata; class Cladistia; order Polypteriformes; family Polypteridae; genus Erpetoichthys; species Erpetoichthys calabaricus. The sequence continues at coordinate 48,138,439 of NC_041401.2, forward strand.
TAGTTTAAGCATCTTAGCAAGTCTGGCTTTCCGGTGCATTGTCAATGTCAGCATTATTAGAGTAGTTTATGTTATAAATTTAGGAATTATAACCATCTAAAATCTCTGAGAGCTGCTATATCAAATAAAGACTGAAAAATAAAGACCAACAACAGAACACAGTGCTATACAACTGCATTAAATATGACATTAGAAAGAATGAGTAAATGTAGATATTTAACATTGTTCAGGTGTTGTTGAAACATTGTTAAAATAAAAATTTAAATTAACTGGTTATTTTAAACTGGCCCTGCTATCCACATGCATGGCCTATAATAACCTGATGACCCTCTGACAATCCCCTGATGAGCCTCTAGAATGGGTTAAGCATCTTTGAAAACTGACAAATACATGTTTAGACAGCAAACTTAAATAACAATGGAAAATGGAAATGGATGTCTTACGAAACATCTGTTTAAAGTCTGCTTTTTTGAAATTATGTTCTAGGGGTAATTATGAAAGTTTTCAGCAAAAGCTATTAGTTTCAAAGTTCATATTTGTTATATATGTATATACAAGTTAAATGCAGTATATTCTTCTTATTTATATGATAGTTACATCTTTATATAATTTTTGTAGTATAACCAGGTGCTATGCATTTTTCCATTTACTGAAATGGGTTATGAATGCAACTAATTAATATTTGATGAAGAAAAAAAAATCTTTCAAAAAATAATAAATACACATATTTAACCTTAAAGTAATGAACTTTAATGGACATCTATGTAGTGCCACAGCAGTTTTGGATGTCAGTGACATGCAGTATTTGTGCTTCTTTTCATTCTTGGAACAATTCAGTGCTGTGTCTGGTACTCCCTGTCACTCAAAGCAGCAAAGTCTCCTATTGCCCTTTTTCAAGATATCCTGCATTGTGATCGCCTCAGTTCCATTACCTTTGAGGCAATAATTCAATAAAGCAGCAGGGATCATTCTGTTTCAGTAGCTGAGGCATCTGTCTGGCAACATCCAACTATTTGGCCTCTTTGGGCACCTGCCAGGGTGGCTTTCTTACTCTTAATGCCGAGAAATTAACTGCAGGGGATTCATTCTGTCTTCTTACAGGAGGGTTATCAGCTTACACAGCAAGAGCCTACAGTGCCCTTTATGAAAGAAGCATGCCATCAATATAGTTCACAAACTTTATATTCAGCTGGAAATAAACACATCTATGTTCCTTTTGAATTTCTTTAAATATAGAAGAAACTAAATGATATGTGCTAATGACAGGGTGACAGAGCCAAATAATAGAAAAGCACCTTTAGTTCAATAGGACATGTGTTTCAGTGCATGATTCATTTTATATATCCATAAGTGGTAACAGACAGCGCTTTCTCTACACTTTAAATGTAATGTGTCTGTCATAAATAGTACTTTTCAAATTTTGGAATGGAATTATTTTGTATCACAAATAAAACAATCCTGCTTGAACCAAAGATTCTTTCACAACATAAGTGGTCATAGGCGATTTCTCTTCAGAGCAGGAAATATTACATTTTGCCGATAATCCTTTTCTCTGGTGTCCAATTTACATTGTTAGTGTTGAATTTGTTGTACACAAGCCTCGAGTATGCAGAATAAAAATTCTCTTTTTTGTTTTTTGTTGTATTGAAAGGACTGGATTTTGACAGACCATTCTCTTATAGTTTACTTTGTTGCTTGTTAGGTCAGTTGCCGCCATTATTGAGCATGCATGTGTGAATGAGAGTGTCTTCTGTGGACTGGCAACCCTGACAAGGAGTGGTCCCGTTCTTAAACCCACTGCTGACAGGCTAGGCCTCTGCTCTCCGTGACACTATGATTGCAAGCAGGGTTCAGGCAAAGAATAGATTGTGACTTAATGAAATCACTAAAACATTATGTACACTCAAACAAATCAGAATTTTTTAGCACAACTGACAAAGTTACATACTGTATAATATCAGTAACATTAACTAATTCTGTGTTTGGATTTAGATATTGTGTGGAAGTATATTTTATGTATATGTTACTGGCAATGTATGAAATGCCGAAAATTGGATGTCAAAGTATGAAACGATTAATATGTCACGCATTTCCTAGGCATTCTATGCAATGCCAAAAGACAATACTTTGCTTAAATAGCATTTGTCATTCAAATATAATGCTTAGGTATTACATACAATGCCTAGGGAAAGTATATATAATATTAAAATAATTTGGATATTTCATACTTTGCCTAAACACGCCAGGCATTCTATACAATGCCTGCATTTCATGCATTGCCGGTAACATATAGATTATAAAAGAAGCCTTTAAAAAAGACATTGTCTCCAAACTTAATGGTTGGGGTACACATTTTGAATAAGATTGCAATCTGATGAAAAATCATAGTTGGTTATAAATGTTTAAGAGGTCAAAAGGTGAGCAAAATGGTTAAATAAAGAGAGATAGAGCAGAACAATATTAAAGGAAAGGAGGAGTAGACGATGACTAAAATAAGTAGTTGAAGAATTAAACTGAGATGTAGCTAGGACCAGCCTACTTACGACTGCCACAATAATGTGCATATACTTAATAAGCTAAAGTATGATACTGAATTATTCATCCATTCATTCCCTGAACTAACTATATCCATTTTCATAAGGTCACTCAAACAGTGACAGTGCACATTCAATAATTTACCTAACTTGCTTACCATTAAGATGTCCTCATTGGAGAAAAATTTCATGAACCAAAATAGTACAAGGGTGTTATACCGTGTTAGCCATTATGAACGTAGTGAAATATTAACCAAAATATAAAGCATAAGTCACTTAGACTTTCAAAAAACTTCCGATTTGGTTCCACAAGAACATTATTTCTGAAATGAAAATTATATCAGAAGTTGACTTAAGTTAGTCAATAGGACAGACAGTTGTAGCTCAGATGAGAGGAGAATGATCCCCTTGGAGTGGGGTCACCATTGAGGTCCCTCTGATGTCTGTGCTTGGACTGTTACTCTTTATAATTTATATTAATGGCATTGATTTTTAAATAATATGGAAACTCATGAAATTCATAGATGGATCCCACATTATTTTGGAATACAAAATACCGAGGAGTATTATGATTTGAAGGTTAAACATTATGCAATATTAACGTTATTTGTGTGAATTCTGTATTTATATGTTGTTTTCACCCTCATTGTAATGGTTTTTTCATTATTTTCGATATGTTTTTAGTTATTTTTTTAAGCAATTATTCCAGTTTACTACAATATAAGAACCAGTGACATCATGATATAAGATGTTGTCGAACTATTATTAGTGTCCGAGATTCATTACTTTTGTTGTGTTAGTTATTGAAGAGTTCCATTTCTTGCATATTTTTTAACTTATGTTTTTGTGGTCATATTTGGAAGTTGTTTTGGTTCATTTTGCCTGTTTCTGACCATGTTTCTCTCTTTCATACCATGACCCTGTAATATCAGGGCATACCTTTACAACCCAAGACATAACAAACAGGCTGTAAAATCAAATCAAAAGACATGAACAACCTTTAAAATTGGCAAAAAATTGGAAAATGCAGTTTAAAGCAGAGATGAGCAAAGTGTTATATAGACAAACAGAACACAATTCTAAATACACAATGGTGACAGCAATTCGGAAAAACTACATAGCAGCTCTACAGTAGAAGCTGTGCAGAGAACAGCAACAAAGTGCAACCTGCGATTGAAGGACTTGCTCAGCTCTTGTTCTAATGAGGAACTTCTTAACATTCTGCATTTTACAGTAGTCAGCATAAGTGCGTGAATTCTCACATAAGGCATGTGTACATCCTTAACAACTTCCCCATCCTCACAGCCCTCCAGTTATGCTGAAGTGACTTATATTATTCCTGCTTTAATTAGCAACACACTCAACAACCCCCTGCTCGGAGCTTTCCACAGTGTGTTATGCCTGTTCTCTGAGCTAGCCTGCCCTACTGCTGATGTGTCAAAATAGCCTTAATTAACCCTTGATCTATTGTGAATAAATCTTTTGTGCTCCATGATCTAATTCTGTCTAGAATTAGATTAGATTAGGTTAGATTTTTTTTAATTCTGATTGAAACATGGTTGAGGAATCTGGAACAAGGCCCACTTATCAAGATGTGTCCTGAGAATTTTGCATACATTAGCTCACCAAGATTGTTTGTCTTGTATTGAGCATATTTTGAGCACTTCTAACAGGTATGGCAGATGACCAGGGATCCTGCCCCACTGAGACACCTGGAAGAAGGACAGACCGGGAGAGGGGTACTATCTTTCCCTGGGCACAAGAGGGCAGCCCCCCTGGATTGTATGGGGGGGCTACGGACCTGGAGAGCTCAACCCTGTGGGAACCCGTGGCCACCACCAGGGGGCGCCTGGACGGTCCTAGAGCCCTGGAGGACAGCACTTCTGCCACACCAGGAAGTGCTGCCGAACCAGGAACTGTGTACGTTCAGAGTGCTTCCGGGTGCAAGGACAGCACTTCCGCCACACTAGCAAGTGCTGCCGGAAGACCATCACTGAGCACCTAGAGCACATCCGGGGCATGATAAAAGGGGCTGCCTCACTCCATTAGACAGCCGGAGTCGGGTGGAAGAGGACAGAGCTTATGAGAGAGGAGTCTGAAGAGAAATGAATATATAGTCTGTGGTATTTTGTGTACTGTGTGGGTGTTGTGTGTTCTGTAAATAAACAGAGCGTGTTTTGTACATTTGAAGTCTGTGTCTGTCTGTGCCAAGGCTGATCTTTCACACAGGATATCATACCACTGCTATGCAGATGACATATATATATATATATATATATATATATATATATATATATATATATATATATATATATATATATATATATTGTGACATGTGGCCGGCATTCATCCCAGCCAATACCCCCAGGCTGCCAGGTGGAGCCCTCCCTGTAGCATGGAGGTGCCCCGAATGCCAGCAGGGAATTCTGGACGATGCAGTTTTTATCCCCAACCCTGCTGGATGTTGTGGGGTCTGCTAGGGGACGCTGCAGGGAGGAATAAGGATTATTTGCCCTATGCCCCGGAAGTACATTCAAGTCACATGGACAGGAGGAATGACGTGCTTCCGGGGTGAAGAAGAAAGGATTTTTATCTGACCCAGAAGTGTTCCAGGTCACGTGGACAGAGAGGGCGAAACACTTCCGGGTCAAGGACTATAAAAAGGACTGTGAAAGACCAGAGTGTGGAACTGAGCTGGGTGGAAGGGTGGCAATGTGTCTGGGAGTGGAGGATTGTTTATTGTAGTATTGATTATTGATTTATTATATGAGTATTGTGGAGTGTAGGTGCTTTGTGCACTTTAATATTGTCCAAATAAATAATTATTGGACTTTTACCTGGTGTCTGAAGAGTGGTCAGAGGGTTCAAGGGGTTGAGAGGACCGCAAACTGTCACAATATATCCATCCATCCATTTTCCAACCCGCTGAATCTGAACACAGGGTCACGGGGGTCTGCTGGAGCCAATCCCAGCCAACACATGGCACAAGGCAGGAACCAATCCTGGGCAGGGTGCCAACCCACCGCAGGACAGTCACAATATATATTATATATATATATATATATATATAAAATGTCACATGTTGAAAGCTATCTGTTTTGCACGACTGCCTGAATGCTATAAAAAATTGGTCAAAATTGAAAAATACTGATAAAAATTTAATTTTAATTTGTGTGCCTGACAGTTTTACCTCAAAGTTTTTTGATAACCAAGGCTCTCTTTCCTCTATTGTGAAATCCACTGTCAGAAACATAGCCGTTTCTTTTGGCCAGACTCTGACATTTGACAAACACTGTCTTGCTTTTTCCACTTCAGATTTCCAAAACAGACTTGAAGAAGATAGTGTATGCATTTGTGTCATCTTGTCATGATTCCTGTAACTCTCTGTTCACATGCTTAAATTCAACCTCACTGAATCGCTGACAGCTGGTCCAGAATGCTACTGGAAGGCTCCTGACTAGATAATCTAACTTCACACCCATCCTAATATGTTTGCACAGGCTTCCCATGAAATTCACAATTCATTTTAAAATCCTGGTTCTCACTTTTACAGCCCTACATGGTCAGTATTTTGGCTTTGCATTTTGCTGTTGAAATTATAGTTGACTTTTTTGGAGCTGGTCATTAACTATTTTTTTATTTCTTTCTTCATACCCCTTGTATTTTCCCTTTTTTAATCAGCCCCTCCCTACTTTGTTTATTAGTTTGTTTTTTTTGTCCCAATTTTCTGTGTTTTGTTAATTTTCTGGTTTTCAATTTCTGTTCTTTCATTCATTTTCGGTATAGTGAATTTTTGAACTCTGAATTCTCTTATGTAATTAATTAAATACCTTTTTTTAACATAACTAAGGACTTTGGGTAAGGTTTTTTGACAGTTTTGTCTTTCACAAATGCAGGAATTTTCATTTAATTTCTCTTATAGACCTACTGTGCAATTCATTAAAACAGTCTTTTGAAGGCTGTCCCTAAAATGATGAACTAAATCAAAGTTTTTGATTACCTCAATTTTGGCATTGTTATTTGATTAATTACAAATTACTTAAATGCATTGGTTCTTCTTGGATATTTTCTTGTGAGGAGAAAAGTAGATGAGATTACCATTTTCCTTACCTTTTCTCTCCTATAAAGGAGCAACAAATATGAATGCCAGGTTTAATGAGATGTCTACGTTAGCATAACTACTGAGTGCATGTCTTAATTCTTCAATCATTTTTTCATTTAATACAACTAGCAATATTTTCTATCAAATCCACTAATTTACGAGTTGCCCCACCATTGCATTCTTGCTAGAAATCCACAAGATGGAAATAGCAAGCATTACCTCAGTTGTGATCTGTTAGCAAGTGATGAAGTAACGTAAACTGTTTAAAAGGGTGTGAAGCAAACACTTTACTTTAATAAATGAATTACACTAACTCTAAAGGTTTGTTCAACTATCTGGATTTCCAGAGTCTATCTAGTGTAGGACCTAAGTTTACATTGGAACAATTACTTGGAGCTGCCAGAGCTTCTAACCTTTCATTCAATAGCTGTCTAAATGACCGCTGCTGAGCTGTCCTCTCTTCTCATTCCAAAACATAAAGCTTTGAATACTGAACTGGCTTATTCAAATTGTTTACTTGCTGCCTTAAGTTAACATGTTTTCTGAGCAGTCACTGAAGCATGCAAATCCTTGGTCTCGGGGGAATACATACACCGTGGGTAGTGTTATGTTGCTCTTTTAAAAAGAAGCTTGTGGGTGGAAGGAAAATAGGAATGAGAGTGGTCTCTTAAAAGCAAAAACATCATGGAAACTCACATTGCCACCTGATGAAAAGTAATAACAGTGCCTGAACCCGATAATCATAGCAGCAAACAGAAGATATCTGATCTGTTTAAACTATGAAATACAATGTAGAAGATATGAGTGTTGGAATGTAATGTTTTCCATTATTCATAATGAATGGAAAATGACCCAGGTTAAACTTAACTGGTGCTACTAAGAGAACAACACACAAAGTGCATCAAGATTACAGAAAAAAGCAATGTGCCATATGCTAAATTGGCATTTTATTAGTTCAGCTCAGAATTTATGTAAACCTTTGCCTACAAAAACAAAAAATGTATTTTTTTTTTATGAAACGGTACATCATTCTTGATTAAAATAAAAACAGAAGAAAACTCAGTATACAGATAAAGGTAATTAAATAATAGAGCTATGAAAACAAATTGAAATCCTTATGGCCATAACTACAGAAGATGTAATCTCACTGAAGCTATTTTTATAAAATTAGCAGATGAACATTGAAGGAGGGAAAATAAACAAATCTAGATAGGAAAACTGTGTCGTGTGTGTCACATGACTTTAAACACATGACTGTCAGTTCTGTCCTCGCTTTTACCTTATTGTATGCCTCGCAGCTATTTGCGTAACTTCCCTAAGAATATGGAAGCATAACATTCTTTAGCCAACTTAATCCAAGACACAGCAGCATCAGGCAAAAGATTAAAACAAGAACGAGGCATTAGTCCACTGAAATGCAAAAAATTAAAAACAATGTTTAATCAACACAAATTTATTTGTACAATTAAGAAAAGAGGACCGGGAAATGAGCATTAATCAACGAAATTGAAGTTGAAGACAGGCATTGTCAAAACCAGAAGGTCAAAAAGAGACCAAAATGCAAGCCAAAGATCAAAGTCAAAAATTATGCACGAGGTTTGTAGTTCAAAGAAAACGTCAACATTATTCTTTTGGTTAGAACAACTTAGAACAGTGGCAGTACAGACTTGCTGGTGCAAAAACCATTATATCTGATGAGCTCAAGCAGCAAGACTTCCTATATCCTATAGCAGGGGTCCTCAATCACAGTCCTGGAGGGCCGCAGTGGCTGCAGGTTTTTGCTCCAACCCAGTTGCTTAATAAGAAGCACTTACTGCTCAAGTGACACTTCTGCTTCACTTTAGTTGTCTCACTCGTTAAGATTTTGAACCCTTATTGCTTATTTTAGTCTTAAAGAGCCTTATTCTTGGTTTTTAATTGCTCCTAATTAGCAATAACATGCAAATGACAAAAGAGACCAGCATTTCTCCACTTAGCTTGTTACCATTTACACCTGTGTGTATTTATCATGCACTATTGGGTTTAATTAAATACTTGGAAGGAAAGTGAAGAGAAAAAATGGAAGGACTGAGAATTACTTATCCATTTTAGCCTTCAAATCATTTGGATGATATCATTAGAAAGGGGATGAAAATCTAGGATATGAGAATTACCTGACATAGCAGAATTAAAGCACTAACAAGACATGAAATTAAATTATTGGCAAGAATTGCTTCCTAATTAAGCAACTGGGTTAGAACAAAAACCTGCAGCCACTGCGGCTCTCCAGGACTGTGATTGAGGACCCCAGTCCTATAGCAACGAGTTGATGCATCTTAATGACTGGTGCTCGTCCCAAAACAAAGATAGCAGCATGGCAGAATGATAAATAATAAACAATTAAATATTACAAGTTTAATACATAATGTGTTAATAAAAAAAAATTTAGACAGTTTTTACGATTCAAGTATTGTGTAAAGATTTAGGTCCAGTATTTACTACATCAGGAAACAATTTATAAAAATCCCTCTGATACACTTCAGACTTATGGCAGTATTCTGGTCAGCTACATGTATAACACTAATTAATATTCTAGACATTAAAATATAAATGACTAGAATTTGTTGTTATTTATTTTTATTATTATTGCACTTGCTAAGGAGACTTAGGTCTTTTGATGTGTGAAGCAAGCTGCTGGAAATGTTCTACCACTCTATAGCTGCCAATGTGGTGTTCTAACGCTCAGTGTCCTGGGGAAGCAACCTGAGCTCAATATCTGAACAAACTTTTCAGAAAAGCTGCTTTATCACACGGTGGACCCTAGAAACACTTGAAGCTGTTGTGGAAAAGAGGATGATGGCAAAATTGGATGCTGTCATTAAAAAGTCCCTCTGTCTCCTCCAGGAGGTGCTCTCTTGGAGCAATTTTAGCCACAGGCTCATTCCTCCACAGTGTGCTAAGAAGTGTCTCTGGGGGTCTTTTCTGCCCAGTGCTAACAGGTAATTCATTGCTTCACCCTGGTGTACCTGATATGTTTATTTTTATTTATTATCTTGTCAATTGTTTGATTGGTTGGCTGTATCATCTGTCTTGTGAGTCTCTATCGTTGTATTTTATATTTTTGCTGCTTCATGCACTTGAATTTCCCCATAGGACTAATAAAGTTTATCTAATCTAATCTATCAGAACAGAATTTGAAGACAGAGGTAACAACTGAAAGCTAGCATTTACTTTGAGCCAAACCGAAATACAGCGTAGCTCTCCAACAGCCTGTTGCAATTCAACAAACCTCTGTACTCTCATACAACACACTGTGCGCCACTTTACCACCACTCACTCATTTACAGACAAGACACAGTAGCGTGGGACAATACCCTTTACCCAATAAAGGAAAGACACAGAAGGGGCATAACAGGGTTTACATGACACAACAGCAAAATAACTCGGAACTACAGACACTGCTCCTTTGTCACAATTTGAATGAGAAACTCTAGATATCTTATTCCCAATTGCTAGAATTGTTATTATTATTATTATTATTATTATTATTATTATTATTATTATTATTATTATCATGTTGTTATTAAGCTATCAAAATATTTTAATCTCATCATAATGTGCCTAACTTCGATTTACTCTCCTTCTGTCTGGTAAAGCATTTAAGTCAAGTCAGTCAAGACTAAGAGTAGCAGACTTTGTGACAGTTCTTACAACAAGCTGTGAGATGTATGAATTAAACATCTTGACTTTCCAATAATTTGACAAATATATCTAAATGTTTTTGGTTATATTAATTGCTAAGAGGCTACTGGGCCATGATTTCTGCTATCTAATAGTGTACAGTATAAGTGAATTGATGTTTTAATTTTATGAGATTTAACAAATTAAATTCCATGCAGCTTGGTTATAATAATATTTTTTTTTAAGCTGTTACCAAACCATTACACATCATTGATGCATATTATTTAGGATTTCAAATCTAGATAACAACAAAGAAAACATTTATGTATGTATGTACAGCATGTATTTATTTATTTATTTATTGGTTCAAATCAACAAAACATTCTCAGACTTATATCTGCCCTTCAGTGTTTTATTTTTCCAGCAGGTGATCTATCTTGGACCTCCTGGCATCTCGAAAAGTAATGACAAAGCTATAGATAGATAGACAGATAGAGGCAATAAACTAAATCCTGCTACAACATAATTTTAGTAAGAATTACCGTTTACAAAATCAACATTAACACAAAGGACTTGCATGAGCGCTCTTCTTCTTTTCCCTTTATAAACACAAGGGAATGATATATGTGAGGGGAATACTATAAACTGCTGCTCATACTATATATTCAATTAAGATGTCATTAGCAAACTGACAGATCTAAGAGTGTTAGCCATGCAGTCAGCATGATAATATGGAATACATCATATTAGTAGACAATTTTGTTTTCATGAAAGATCCTTATGTACAATAAAAAAACTAAATTATAACAGCTATGACAAAATATTTCAAGACTGCAAGTAGTTCTGCAATCCCTTAATGAGCAAATGTAATCAGACAAGGTTATCAGTCCTTTTCTATAAATAAAACTGTTGACAAAATGCAGTTTGAAGTAGACACAAAAATAAAAATAAATACAGTTGATCTGCAAAAACTAATAGATCTTAATTAGTAATATTATTTTTCATTAAAGTATCATCAAAAAGGTTAATTAATTATTAAATTATACGCACCCATTTACCGGATCAACCACAATGCCTCGTGGATGGGACATTTCTCCTTCTAACAAGGTCTTTCTAGTTTGAGATGTTTTTTCTAATCTGGCAACGCTAATTGTTTTCCGACGCCCATCATTTGTCCAGTACAGATTGTTGCCAATCCAGTCCACTGAAATTCCTTCAACATTGTCAAGATCTATTAGACATAGTAAATGTAGAAAAGAAACAATGCTATTTATTAAAATGTACATTTGTTCACTTTTACATAATCAAAATTGGTAACGCTGCACATAGTGAAATGAGTACGTGCGTGTATCCTGTATACTGTATATGTTTGCATAATAACATACCATTCCCAAACAAGCTTAATCATTTCATCTATTCCAGCAGCATCAAACACAAGGCAAGAAGCAACCCCAGATGTGGCACCAGAAACACAAATGTGACTGAGCTGGAGCTTGAATTCAGAGCTCCTGATCTGTAATGAAGCAGTATTATGTTGTCTGTCTGTCTGTCTGTCTGTCTGTCTGTCTGTCTGTCTGTTCATTTTCACCCTGTTTTTCCATTCTCACACACAAGCAAAGTATTCAGTTTCTTGACCAGTTCCCTAATTTTACTTAATAACAAACCCAACACCAAATTTTGTTTAATTTTCATTTAAATTTAAATGAAAATAATTAAATTTAAATTTACTCAACTGAAATTTAATGAAGATTTTTTAAAATCCTCTCTTGATTTGTAATTTTTTTTTAAAAGACTAGGGGGCTTCACCCCCTGCTCGCTTCGCTTACCAACCCCCTCTAACATGCACTGTTGTGAAGAGAGAGGCTGAATGCACTCCCAGGAGATTCGGCCGCTCATCCAAAACCCCTCTTAAACGGTGATACAATGGGAGACAAATAGTTTTTTTTTACCTCCTCTTTGCTCGATCAGTTGCTGGCTTGCTGCTGCTGCTGTGCCACGTTATAAGCATTTCTTGCGGCGCTTTGAACGTTTAAAAGCCTGTACAGCAGCTGTCCTTTTGTCTCACTGCCTTGTCTCTCTTCTCCCCTAGACATCCTCAAACACTATTCAATCTCTTTTCGCTGTTCCGTTATTTCACTGAGTAACATTTTCTGTTTGTTTGTGCTAATGCGATCTTTAATCTTATTTTTTTGAGACTTTTGAATTTTCCTACTTCCATTATCTCTAACCTGCTCTGCATGGGTATGACGGGACTTGCTTTCATTGGTAGTAAGTATGACGTGACTTGACCATCTTGTGGGACGTGAAAGTGTCTCTCTGTCTCTCTTCAAAAGATAACGTCTCGTCGCAGGAAAAAAGTCTCATCTAGTTGCAAGATTTGTTTTTTATAATAGAGAGAAAACAATATCACATTAAAAAAAATCTGATTCTTGAGTTTCACTGCTTTTTACATACAAATAATCAGACAGTCAAATTTCATGGTTTTCACCACAAGAATTTATTCAGTAAAAGCATAAAATTGGTCAATGGTCAGAGTATGTCCCTTGGAGCTCTGTGTGTGTGTATGTGTGACAGAGTATCAATAAAGTTCTACTGCACTAACATAATAAGTTTATATGGCAAAAGAAAACAATCTGTAAAATTCATTAGCAACAGATTTGTCCTAATTGACAATACTCTTTATTTATTCTCTTTTAGTTTAACCTACACAAAATGTGTTCAACAGAGTTTAACACAGTTAACGTCTGTAATGATACTTACAAGCTTGTAAACCTTTCCAGGAAGGAAATAAAGCATAAAAGTTCAAATTCAAACTGGATGAAGACCTTTAAAAACATTGGTTCCACTAAGGGCAAATTGCAGATTGGAAGGCCAGGATTAAACAATAAATCTGCCACGTCTGTATAACAAAGTTTTTTGCAAAGTCCACGAAAATAACTAAATCAGATAATTCTTTAAGTAATGATTCCTCTGTAAACAATGTGTAAATTTCATACTTGGGTAACAGGGCAACTATAAGAACTTTGAGAACAGGAAAGGGATTTCCCTTGAGTCAAGTACACATATAAGAAAACAAAAAACAAAAACAAATAGAAAGAATTTCTATGCCTACAAAATCTAAAATAAATCATCTTCGCATCCATTCATTTTTTCCTATTGAATAATTTCTTTTTATACTGTATGCCAGGGGTTCCCACCTTCAGGGGGTACGAGATGTCATTTCATGGGGTGCAACAAAGAGTAAGGCTGCATCGCAAATCGCCGGAATTGAGTGAGGTGCGTTGGCTGACTATATCGCGGCACAATCGGTGTCTTGAGTAATGAGAATGCACAGTAAAATGCATGTAGGCTTACTGTGCATAGAAAGGGTACATACTAAAAAATATGAGCGGGACAGGCAGTGTTTCCTTTCCTAAATAGGATAACATAATGGAAGGACACAGGAAGACAGCATCACAGGGTTGTGTGCTCCCCCAATACGTCAGGTGGTGACATCCTTCTGCTGGAACTCCCAGCTATACAATATATAAAGCATTAAGTCAAGATAACACTTGAGTGGCTTCATGACAAGTCTCTGACTGTCCTTGAGTGGCCCAGCCAAAACCCAGACGTACACATCGTGGAACATCTGGGGAGAGGATGTCACTTCCCAAACAATCTGATGGAGCTTCAGAGAACCTGCCAGAAAGACTAGGATAAACTGCCTAAACCCAAGTGTACAAAGCTTGTAGAGACTAACACAAGACGACTTGAACCTGTAATTGCGGCAAAAGGCACTTTTTACAAAGTACTGAATTCGGAATCTGAATGTTTCACTTTTAATGAAAGATTTCAGTTTTTGATTTTTAAAAAAATTTCAAACCGTTCTGAAAACAGGTTTTCACTTTTCCATTGTGGGTTACTAAGTGTAGACTGATGGTCAAAAATGGCATATTTAAATAAAGTGTGTAGGACGTGAAGGGTTCTAAATACTTTGTGATTCAACTCTATCTATCTATCTATCTATCTGTCTGTCTGTCTGTCTGTCTGTCTGTCTGTCTGTCTGTCTGTCTGTCTGTCTGTCTGTCTGTCTGTCTGTCTGTCTGTGTCTGTCTGTCTGTCTGTCTGTCTGTCTGTCTGTCATATTACTGGTCAAAGGATCTCCTCATGTGCTCAATAGAGATTTGTGATAACCCATCAAGGCGAGCGGGGGCTTTGTCGCTAGCATTCACTGCTCGTTCTATCCCAGCAATACTGAGAAACCACCCAGTGAGGGCACTTAGCCCTGCCCCTTCTGGTTTACGCACTATAAAGAAACCCAGCTGCTTGGAAGGAGGTGTCAATCTCCACTGAGAGTGATTGTCAGAAGGAGCTCCAAGGAATAATCCTTTCCTTAAAAGCAGAAGAGCATAACTCTTTGTTGCATTTGTGCCCAAGCAACCTATATTCCTTTGCACCTTGAGTCATATTTTTGTTTTAGCATTAAATGGGATGACCTGGTTGATGTCCCAGCTTTCACTGTTGCCCATCCTGTCATTCCTACACCTGGTCACAATGTATATCTATATATACAGGGGTGGGCAAGAGTAAGTTTACAGTTGTAGGCATGGAAAAAGACATGCAGGTTTATGATTATTACAAAAGCTTTATTAACTCAGTAGCTTTATTAACTCAAATGAAGGTCACACTGGCACAGTGCACTTAGGTACAATTAAGTAAGTGCTCAAATTGCCACCCTTCAGTGTTTACACATTCTTGTAGTCTACCTGCTACACTCAAGCACACTTTACTAATAATAATAAGACAAATAAGAAGACAAATAATACAAATAAACAATACAATAATAAATAAATAATACAAGAATAAACTCTGTGTTTAGTGTACTCAAAACTGTAAACCTACTTTTGCTCACCTCTGTATATGTATATACCATCAATGCAGGCACTGCTGTTATCATTTTAATGTATACGGGTGCAAACTGTCATGGCTTTTTCCTAGTGAGGAACAGACTGGCATTTCTTATTCCTACCAATGCTAGATAAATGACGACACAATTTTTATTATGTTTAATCACTTTTGATAGCTTTGCAGGTCCTTGTCTGGATTACATATTATAAATGGTATCACTGTGAAGCTTCACATGTGTGGTAACAAGCAAATAAAATGAAGCCAACATCTGTTTAATACCAGCTAATAGGTTTTGAGAACCACTACAGTAAAACCAAAAGTTAAAAAACAGTTTTTTATATCCATTGGTAATTTAGGCTGGCACTATAACAATTATCCTTATCCATGTGATGTGAAACTCCAGTTAGTGTTGCAGCCTGAAAGTGGGCAGTATAGTGACACTCCTAGCTGTCTAGAGAGTTTGTACTGTATATCCTTCACATATCTGTGTGTGGTTTTCCCTCACCGAGTATCTTAACTTCCCTTAACATTCCAAAGATATGAGCGTTAGGTTAATTAGTGACTTTAAAGTGGCTTGAATGAGCCAGTCTGCTCTGCAGCAAATATGAAAATAGTTGTGTGCTGGTTCCTGCCTTGCCCATGATGCTGATAGATTGACTCTATGATCCTATCTTGTATAAGAAGATTAAAGACTTTGATGCATTTTATCGGAAATGCTCTTTGAAGTTGTATATAGGAGTGATGCCAGATACCTATTACATATGAACATGCACCATATAATGAGTTTATTATGACTAAAGGTTGTATGGCTTCTGAGTCCATAACAGGACCAATTAACCCACTTAGACCAATTCAAGGACAATAAGGTGACAGGTTACCCCAAGAGCACTGGGTGCAAGGTGGAAAACATTCAGCAATCCTGGGCATTATACCATTCCATCATAGGGCACACACACACACACACACACACACGCACACACACGTGTATACACTCTCACACTGAGCAAATTTAGAGTTGCCAGTTAGCCTAACCTGGAAGTCAATGGAGATATGGGAATAAAAGGCACAGGAGAAAAAAAGTCACACAGACAATATCTAAATGTGGGATTAATGCCCAGGATCTGTGAGTCAACAGTGCTAAGCACTACACTACCATGCCACCCTATGCATACATAAAATGAATAAATATGTCTAACACTAATAAAAATGATTATTACTAAGGCAAAGATATCTTCTACATTTTTATAAAGGTACTATGTGAATGATGCATAAATATGTACAAGCACTTATAGCAGTGAAAAGAATTCTCTTTGTTTCCAGGCCTGTCCATTCTTAGTTTACCAATACATTTACCATCTTTTAAGATTGTTTCTCGTCCAGTGCCATCGATTTTCTGTCTTCCAATTAAAAAGCTGGTGGTGTCAGCAAAATAGATGTAATTTGTTTCAGCATGAAAATCGAGGGCCCGAGGATTCACCAGATTTTCTATCCGTATCATGTGTTCATCTGCTGCTTTTGCGTTCAGATCCATAGCACGGATAACGCCTGGTCGCCCCTTCCCATAGAAGAGGAACAGTTCGTTCTTGGGTTCTGCAGAAACAAGATTACAAAAGTAAACAAACCAGCACAAACTAATCTTCTTTACTCTGTGTAGTGTCAGCATCTAATTAATTGTCACAATTAGCATTTTTTATTCAACACAGAAAATTAAACTCTTCTGTAATCAAAATGTATCTAATGCAAGAAGACTAGCTAATTACATTACCTTAATTAAAACAAGAATTAGTTCCGCTGATTAGGTTCTATCCAATTAATCATTCTTTTGTTCAAAATGGTCCATGTTTCCATGACATGGCAGATCAAGAGATAGTGTTGTAGCCAGTGCAAAATGGGCATTTATAATGCTGTAGACATTTAATTTTACAAATCATTAGTAGCTGGCTGAGTCGTTGTTTGTATTGACTGCAACATACATTAAACCTGACAGTGAAGCGTGCTCTGGTGAGCTTTACACACAGCATCACAAAAGAGCTCAAAATCTATTGTCCGGGCAAGTACACATAAATTAGCAGAGGAAGGCTTCTGCATGAGCCCCCACAGAAAACAGAAATATATAAAGAAACACTTGGAGCTTTCATGGCAACTACTAATGGCATCCCCGAGGTCCATTATTTTGAGTGTACCTCCATAGATCAATCAAGGTGAAATGAATTCAAGATGTGGAAGTTGGTTTGTGGCTTAGAGCAACCATTCAGTTGGGAGTGTGTGTCTCTCTCACAATGTTATTAGCTTAAGGAGGGGGTCTGGCTGGTGAGGCTGGATTGGGTAAATTATTGAACAAAATCCCACAACACAATACAATTACTACCTTAAGATGCTGCAGGGACAGTTTTCATTAAGGTCATGGGAAAACAAATCCTTCCTTAGAGCATTGAGAAAATATTGTACTTCAAGGAATAAAACCTCATTGATGCCAAAAGCTAATGGCTTCATCTTAATCTAGCTAATTTACATAACACCCTAGTATTACATAATTTGAAAAGGCTTCTACATTAAATGCATGTTGACAGGAATTCCAGTGCAATAAAAATGTTTGGACATACTATAAATTATGGGAATGAGCAATATGAGTTCTAAGATTTTTTCTACTTGCAGTTATACAGAAATTCTGCTATGGCTTTGGAGAGCATATGAAACTAGAAGGCCTCTTTTCTTCTACTTAAGTTTATGGTAGTTTTCTTAATTCTACTAACTCTATTTTAAAAACCAGCTACAGCTCTGTGTAAGAGTGTTCTATTTCAATTTATTATTAAGGAGTCCAGAGAAGTACAACCACCTTGGCTGGTTAAGGTAGTCACACCAGGTCAACCTGGTCAGCCATGTTAAAATGAATTGTATAAACGTGGTGGGAAGGAAAGCTTTACACCTGATGCAATATAGACTTGAGTAAAACTCTGAATTGGATTGACAAATGGCAAACACAACTCAATCTGACTATCCATCACTGAATCTTCTTAATCCAGGGGGCTTGAGTCTTTACAACAGAACCATCCCTGACAAAGGTGCCAGTCTTCTCTGAAGACGTTCATCCATGCACTCACTTATACTACGTCAGTTTAGTGTCTCCAATTAATATGAAACACGTGTCTATGAAATGTGGGAGGAAAACTGAAAACCTACATAGCTAGAGAAGAATGTGCACACTCAGTGCCTTGGCTGGGATTTAAACACATGACTGTGAAGCTGTTAGACAGTGCCATGCCACCGCAAACTTAAACATATGAAGCAACAATAAAAAAATAATGTAGATTACCAACTACTCTGCTGTATGTGAGGAGTTTCTACATTGTTCTTGTGTTCATATAGATTCTCTCCAGCACGCTGATGTCCTTCAATATCCCAAAGATGTGAGTGTTAGCATGATTGCCAAAAATATTCTGGTGCAATGTGAGAATGTGTGTAATGGATTGTGCCCTGTAATAGACTGGCATCCACTCAAGCTTCACTCCTGGTTGGTGCCAAATATTACAGAGATATGTTTCAGCTTCTCACAACAATATACTTGAATAAGATGAGAACAGTGGATGCTGTATGGATGTTTGGTTTTTTTGGCACAATCCAGGACAGTACAATAGCACAGTGGTTAATAATACAGCCTCATACTGTATCACCAGGGATCAAGATTTCATATTCTCCTTATTTTTGCATGGATTTTCTCCCCCATCACAGAGACATGATTGATTGGTAATTTGAAACAGGACCGTTTTCAATGAGCCTGAATATTTGTCTTATGATAGACTGGCATCACACCCAGATTGGTTCCTATTGCTACCACAATAGGCTTCAGCCCCCTGGAGCTCTATAATGAACTAAATGAGCTTAGAAAATGGATGGATGAATAACAAAATTTGCTCTAAATGTTTGAAAGTCATTTGAAGTAATCTATTTTTCAAGATGTTTCTAATTTTACTGAAATCTCTGTGTTGTATGATCCCAACTCTTAAGTATAATATGCAAATGAAATAGTCACCTAAACGTACACATTCTTCAATGAAATCACATATTACCAAAGCCACCAAACCAATTCAAAGTCTATGGTTTACTGCTGTTGCAAGCAAGAGCATGGGAAGCATCTAAACGTCCTGACCGAGGTAAGAACTCTGAGTTTAGGGAAGGACAAAATACGATCAATAATCCCTTCATATCTCTTCCCTACATAACAGAGGACGAGTCCCATGATTAGCTGTAATGTCACCTTTGGTATGCTTCTGGAAGACTCTCGCCTACTGCTATGGGAGATATTTAAACAGCAACAGTGACCATTTGGACACACTCTCCTAGAAGGAAAAACGGCAGGACCTTTTTCGCCCAAAGTGTATGAGGACTCAAGACTTCCTACTGGTTGCACTTTTTTGTTATTATTTTCAGTTTCGTTTTTAAACCTGGCTGTTCCCCAACCCTTTATGGTATTCTGTTTGTTTCATTTACAGTATTACATGTTAAATAAAGCATTTCATAGTAAGCACTACCAGATATTTTCCAAAGACTTCAAAACTTTTTATTTCTCAGTCTCAACAGCAAGATGGTAGGCCAATTCTTATGTGGGTACCAAAAGACTTGTGTGCTGAGAAAACTAGAAATAACATGTGTTTTAGCTTTGACAGGAAATAAGAACAAAAACCGGAGAGCCTCTATTCAAAATGTGCAAACTCAAAGACGATGCTACAAAACAACAGAAGGCAACAATACTTAGTGTTCTTAGTGTGCTGAAGCAAATTAAGACATTTATTTCACCTAACAGCTACTGAGCTACATTAGCAAAAGACATATAAACATTAAACAGTGTGTGTCTCCAGGCATACCGAACCCCAAATCTGTAGAAGCTGGCCAACCCAATAAGTGGGTTACTTCAAAAGAAATAAAAGAGCTTGGCTTCTCACAGTTCAGTTGATGTTCTAGAATTATGTGTAATACTTAAATTAACCCTTGACCAAATACAAAATTGTCAAAACTCATTTAAAGGTATCTAGGAGGGTTTCAGCCTTTAATTGAAAAGTCTTCTCAGATAAAGGAGAATTGGAATCATCAGATGGAAAGATTCCATCATCAGATTGGGTGGCACAGCACAGATTCTACTACAGAATGCCCAGGAGGGGGTCGGCAGCTAGGAGCCTGAGGTCTCCAGGACTCTAAGGGGTCTGACTTTGTCAATGACATTGTCTTAATATTTTCATCTCCTCCAGTGGAGGCCATAGTTTAACAATTAATTAATGGACAGCTGTAATTGGTTTTCATGTATGCTTTTTCAATTTCTCCTTTGTTTTCTGTGTGTTTTACCAAATCTGTATCTTTATATGTACTACTATATCTTAGGCACAGTTTCTAATGTACAGTATATGTAACTTGCCAAGCAAAAATTAAAGCTGAGACTCTTATCAATGCTAGTAGCTTACAATGAGACTTAAAGTGCAAGATTTGTTTTTGAGTTTGCTTTTAACTATTATAAATCACACTTAACTGAGTGAAGTAACACCACGTCAGCTTTGTGGTAATTGACAAAAGTAATTAAGAAGAAAATCCCAAGAAAAATAAATACAGCAAATTAAAAGGCTAAATCTATGAAAGTAAACTGAGGTAAGTGAGCATAAGTGCTGCCAACTCCACAAGAGAGACAGAAAAAAAATGAGATGTTAAAAAAAAACTCACTTTTGCATGATTTTCCATCACTCCCCAGGATATATCCAGTCCTACAGCGGCAGGTTCTAAATTTGTAGTTGCCACTGAACAAGCAGATGTGTGAACATCCTCCTGATTTCCCATATGGGTCTGCTTCACATGCATGATTTCTTACTGCAGAATATAATACAAGGTAATTTATTCTACAACATTCTGTAAAACTGTCAGTTTATACTTAACAACGATAACTTTTTAAGTTTGATTTTAATGAAATCACTTTACAGTTTGTAAAAAAAAATCAATCTCCTGTCATTATCACCACAAGGGTGAGGCAAGCATGAATACAACACTTGTATGGTACCTGTTGTTCAAAAAGATCAGTGTACAGAAATAATACTAGCAGCTGTTGGTACCTTGCATAAATAGAAAATAAGTTCATCATATGCAAAATGCTCTTTTTTATTGCTTAATTGAGTGCTTTCCATATTGAAAAGAAGAAAAAATATAATAGAAATTAGCATGGTTCTCACAGATATTGGTGAGAAAGGATATATATATTATGGATTAGAAGCACAGAAATAAATGTATGGTTATTGAAGCTATTGAACTGCATATACTACTTGTGTAATTAAAATATAAGTAGTTTGTTTTATTAGCTATGTAAAAACTGGAATACCCAAATTCTGGTGTTTTATTTAGGACTTTAATGGTGATGACTCCAACTATTAGCTTTCCATTTATTTAATTCTATATGATAAATTTCGTAATGAGTACTACTAGAAACATCTTTACATACTAATTAGATTTAACGGAAACAAAATAAATAAATGCATTATGTCCATGTTTAAAATGTTATTAATTAGGGTTTCAAATGTAACATAAGTAATATTGCAAACACTTCAAAACCACTTAATCAATCACAAAGTGTTACCAGAACATTATATTTTGCTTTACCTGTCGGTTGAGACAGCTTATGGTAGACACGAATGCTCCTAGCAGTGCTCACTTGTGTTATAACCTTTAGATCTGTGCCATTAAACCGATTGATCTTCACAACATCCACTTTATTACTTTTACCAACAACAGAACTGGTTGCATATAAATAATCTTCAAAGACTGTTAATCCATAAAGATACGAAACCTGAAATTATTTAAAAGTCATATTAGCCACAATAGAATATTGTATATTCTGCTTTATTATAAAACAAGAAATGCTGGCCATCATCTAAATTTTTGATTTACTGGTATAGGCTTAATTCCATTTATTTTTCATATATATCCTTATAATCAAAAATTAGACAGGTCAACAGAAACTAATACACAATGTGATTACGAAGCAGGATTGTCACAAATTGGACACCTGGTTTGTGTGTACAGCTATAATATACTCACATCTTTTCCCTGAATCACGGTATGCCGGTTTCCACCGTTGTAATCAACCACTTCTATGTAGTCCAAATATACATCGGCCCAGTAGACCAGTTTTTTCACTAAATCCAGTGCAACTACTGTTGGCTGTTCAATTTTATTATCCACAATTTTTGTCCTGTTTGTTCCATCCATGTTGCACCTTTCAAGTTTGGCAACATTCCCATAGTCGGTGAAAAAAAGCTTCCTAAAGAGAACATAAAATTTTAATTAAAACAAAATTATAATCAGATTTCTTCTAGAAATGTTTAAATGAATCATTGTTTTGTTTGCTTAATTATGCAGAATAACTAATTGCATTGTTTACTGTGAAACCCTGAAAAGGCATATGCTTAGAGCAGAAGTGTTATAATTACACACAGTGATAGTCAAATAAGATTATAACACTTCTGATATAGCTCCACAGCCATCTTCAAGAGGCAAAATAGGAGCGAAAGTGAAGCTGTCCAATTTAAATAATGGTGCGTCTAAAATGAAATGTTTCCATTGACGAACAAGAAACCAATTTAGCATAATCAGTTAAACAGCTGTTATGTAAAAATTCTGTATATTCTGTAATCAGAAATGCAGGCTCTGCTCTACTTTTTCCATCATTTTGTGTGCCATAGTCAGTGATACACAAAATCAATAATGAACCTATGTCTCATTTCTAAAAGATTCTGTATCTTAGTAGTTGCTGCAATCCATAAAAAATTGTCAGTTTTCTATGTCCTTTGGCCACCTGAATGTTGAAAAGGAAAATACACTCCCAAGTGTTTTAAGATTATTTCATTGTGTTTGCTTGAATGGCTCCTTAAAAAAAAAAATCTTTTGTTAAGAAGGTCCTCTAAAACAATATATTCCTCCACATATGGTTTAAGTGGCACACGGGCATCCCGGCCAGGAGGTAGGAAGATCCCTTACCCGGACAGGAGAACCCAAGCGAAAATAAAGGCATCCCAGCCAAGAGACAGAAGGAGGTCGCCCCTGGACTAGGTGGTCCTAATGGATGGACGTACATCCCAACCAGAACTGATGGTTTCTTACCCAGGTGGGAAGCCCCAAATAAATGGTCAGACGTCCCGACTCGACATTGGTTTAAAACCTTCCCTAGTCCCGAAATAACAGGACAGGGAAAGACAGCCTCTGGGGGAGGCTTAATTCCCCAGGTGTTAGACAGCAGCAGCCTTCCATATTGATGCCCATTCAGGAACCAGCAGGGAATGCCGGGAGTTGTAGTCGAGGAACACAGCCCTGCTGGGGTCCATGGGTGCTGCAAGAGGCCACTGAAGGGAGATGTGCTCCCCAATTTATGGGACTTCCATGTGACCCAGAAGTGCTTCCATTGGGCAGTAGCCCTGGCACTGGAAGTACTCCTGGATGCTGAATAAAATGGACTACACTCCCTTATTCAGATGAGTTGGAGTTGAGAGGAAGGAAGGCAACACTCGACTGGAGGAGGGCACTGCGGTGGTGAAAGAGAGTATTGAGAAAAGAGAGAGAGAAGGTGAGAAAACCTGTGCTTGTATTTTTCTGTTACTTTGGGAGTATTGTGTTGAATAAGCACCTGTTTATTTGAACCTGGGGATATGTTTGTGTGATCGTGTTTGGGGTTCGCTGGTGCCCTGGTCCATCGCAGTGGCAAAAAGTGTAAGGAGTACATCGGGTAAACTGATTTGTGTTTTGTCAAACACATGTGCTTGTTAGTCAACTTCAGGGCTTGTGCAATGGTAATTCCACCCCAATCAAGGGTTAGTGCTGTTGCATAATGCCTCCCCACTGTCTCCTGAAGACCCGCAATGGAAAGATGAATGACATCACTTCCAGGTTCTGGTTGCCTGAGCCCACCTCTTCTGCCTTGTACACCTCTTAACCAGCTTCACTGCCATCTTGATTTAAGCCTTGTTTTAGACTCATGTCCATGAAGACGTTTCTCAAATCACACGTCAATACTATGTTTGTTATTTTGTTTCAAATTATATGGGGTTTGCCCAAGGGTGACCCAAATCTTTATCTTTGCTTGTGTTATCAATCAAAGTTTCTATTAAATAAAACAAGGTTAGGTATTTTAATACTATACCTTTTTGTTTCTCACAGTGTCTGAGAGTGGCGATATTTTGTGCATTGGTTGGACATTCACTGGAATTTCACTACACTCTGTGCACATGTCAATACTATTACTACTACATTAGCTACTCAAATCTTGCCAGCAGTGATAACAAACTGAGTGCATGCTTTTGATTTAATCCCATAGAATGCAAATTGGCATACCAACAAAAGTTGATTCCCGTCTTGCTCCCAAAGTTTTTAGGATAGGCTCTGGTGCCAGTGGCCCTAAACTGTATTGAGTAGGCTTAGATGGACAGTAGATTCAGATACATGGAAGCATTTAATTAGGTAGATTAGTTAGAAACATTCATAATATCGCTCAAGTAATGTTTTGATGAGGAATAATGTATACTACAATACAAAAATCACCCAATATGTTTATAACACTAAGACTTCCTGACATGTGTTTGAACAGCAGCTAAGAGAAATTCATCATATCATAGAATGAATAGCAGCACAGTTGAATGATGCCTAAAAAAGACAAGGCCCTGTGGTTTTCAATTTGCACAATAATCAGTCTTGTGACATCTACAGAATTAAAAAATGTCTTCTTTTAGAGATGCTGACTCCATGTCTCTTTTTTTAACATATATCCATCCATCTGCATCTGAGTCTGCTTAATCCTCTTTAAATTATCACTGCTGTATTTCCATTTAACACCAGATTAGGCATACACATTTCCATCTTTCTCTCCAGTTTCCACTGATACAAAATAGTAGTAATGTAATAAAAGGTATAAACATCAAAATAAAATTATTAGATAATAACAAATTAACACTACTCTAGTAGTGTTACTACAGACCCTAGCTAGGCATCGGACATATATACTATACTCAACTGTGAGTATATTCAACTGTGAATGAATTTGGCTTGAATGTGGGTGGGGACAATGAGACAGTTCACTGAATGTAAAAATTCTAAACCAATCCAACACCTTAAGAAGGCGGAGCTCACAGTAGGGGTGGAGATTTAAATAGCAAACAACAATGCTGTTCTTGTCAACGCCGGTGGTTACCATGAATAAACTCTCTATGACTAAAACGCCTTCCAAAATCACCCCTATTAAACATAAACAGGTGTCATGTGTGAGGAAAATAAATGATAAATGTAAAACAAAATCTCTGTTGCAAGATATAAAACCATTTTATAAATCAAGATTATGTATGGCATTCAAAGACATCTCGGGACAAGTGGTAAAAGTGAACAAGGTACTGCCTCTAGGTGTAGGTGGCCTCTGTCTCTCACAGTTAGGACAATGCTGTTAGAGGACATGTGAGGATGAAAGAACTTGTGCATTCAAGCTAAAAGGTGTAATGTTACACCCAGTTAAAAGGAGATGTATTCAAACCACTCAAAACAGTAAATGTGTCTAATAATACCAACAGGACCACAGACCATGAATGAAGGTTCACAGCATTCAAGTTGTGACTACACATCTAAACAGATAACTAAAGCAAGTTAAAATTTCTAAATAATTGTAAATTCCAAACATGCCAGAATATACAGTATGTAGACCATAATATTGAATCAAATGCTATTCTTAAGACATCCATTTTGAAATGTTACTATTGATGCTGCCTTAACAAAATACATACATTTTGCTAGCTGTCAAGATGTTGTTTCATTTGTGTTTTTGGTTTTACTTTAAATTTTTACAGTGAATGGACCTGGAGGTAATTAGCATGTGGGTTTTCAGAAGGAACTCCTGCTGGCGTAGCATTGTCAGTGGCAAAGTTTTTTCCACTATGTTCTATCAAGATTTTTGTGAATTCCATCCATCCATCCATCATCCAACCCGCTGAATCCGAACACAGGGTCACGGGGGTCTGCTGGAGCCAATCCCAGCCAACACAGGGCACAAGGCAGGAACCAATCCCAGGCAGGGTGCCAACCCACCGCAGTTTTTGTGAATTGACTCTGACATGTCTTTCTCATTCCAAGAATCACGTCCAGTCTGTGAGGCTACACTTTCTACAGATATGCAAACAGAAGTGTGTACCCAAAAAAAACCAGACAATGCTATCTACAGTACAGTGCCACAAAACTGCCTAACAATAAACCATTCACATTTGGAAAGTTTAAACATCAGCATGTCTACCAATAATTATGATCAAGATGATTAGCACAGACAGATCAAACTTACTTATATCACATGTATTATTAACAACTAACTTTTTAAGCCCTACTGATGACTAGAAAAGACAAGAGGCACATGGGTATTGGACAGTATTAGAGCATTGTGTCCATAAAGATTTAGACATGCTTTAGGAGGTAGGCTCCCCTTTGGGAATTCTGAGAGAACAATACTAAATAATCTGTAAACTGGGCAATTGTTTCATCCTTAGTCTATCAAGTTGGTGCTGAAAATTGTAGTTCTAAAATATTTTGGTGTGAAAACAAGAGTCTTCTGCCATGATATGGTTATTTTTGAGAGTTCATTCATGCATCTCAAACCCAGGACCTGACCAGATAGTACAGGCAAGAGGAATGCTAATCTGTTCCCAGATGAATTGCTCTCATGACTTTGTCTGTAATTCAAATTATATTGTTTCTGACTAAATTCTGGGGAATTTATGACACTCTGAACAGGACTCAATTGTGCTCTTTATGGGGTTTTAATTATGAATTATTATTATTAAGAAATATAATGTGCTTTTTTTTTACTATCTTTGGAAATTTAGCAAGCAAAAGAGATGTATTCTTTGTAGCAGTTAGTCCTTCTGTTCTCTCAAGGAAGTTATATGTAGGAAGTAGTGATGAGCAAAACCTGTGGAGTTCGATTCACCGTGAGTTTGTCAAAATTTCAAAATTGTTCAGGTATTTTGATGAACTTGTAAAATGCACAGAAGTCAATGCAGAGCATGCAAAGAATGCTTGCACACAAGGATCAGTGTTATATATCCAATGGAAGTACTCATGATATTTTCATTACGGTCAGGTAAAGTACCCATCAAATGACGATGCTGCAAGGTTTTTTTTTAATTTAAGGTGGAAATCTGGCTTCAGTACTGATCAGGTCATGATACTACGCAAAGCAGATGGCAATATGTATGTGTGAAAGTTCTGTGCATGGCTGCTATACCTCTGTGATGTCACACTGGCCTTGCAAAGCATCACAAGGCACAGGGTAAAAATGTTCTTCTAAGTTGGCCACATGACGGATTTATAAGAAAATATTCATCAGGCAAGGTCACTGATGAACACAGTATATTCACTGCAAAAATGCTTTGGAGACTTTCACCTGTCAACCCTAGTTGGGAGTTGGGGTTACATACATACATATAGTGATGAAAGCAAGAAACAAAACATTTTCTGTAATGAGAAAACACCAGTTCTGTTCCAGCTTCTGTATTTTCTTACAGAGTTGTCATGTTTTAGACCCTTTGACCAACAATACCACTTGTGCAGTGAGACAGTGGTACATTCCAAACATTTGAAAACACTTTTACACAGCAGGACAAAGGCTACACTTACTCAATTTTCTGTGTATTCAATAATGTGTTCAATATCAGCATAAGACAGGGAGAGTCAAGCATGTCATTTGCCAGCAATAGCCAACACTATGGATTTAGCCACTCTACTGTGTTTTATCTACAGGGAAGGTTTCAGATAACTGGAAGCACAAATCAGCATCCAAGTGCTGGTCATCCTCGAATGACCACACCAGAGTAACACCGACATATCAGAGTAGTCCATCTGAGAGATTGTTTCAGGTGTGTCATTTGTGCTGCTGCTGATATTGCCAGTAGACCCTCTTAGCAAGAGGATAGTGAGGGACAGACTCCATGCTGCTGGCCTTGAAGCAAGGTGACACATCAGTTGCACCCTGCTCACGTATCTTTGATGTCTAACCCAGCAAGACAATGCCATGCCACGCAGAGATGGTGTACTCATAACCATCCCGAATATTCACTTCTGGTGTGCAGGTACTGTCTTGGTCTGCCTTCATTGCTAACTTCAACCCCAGAGACCACATCTGGGATGCCCTGAATCATAACATTCGGATATGTGACTCTGTGCCTGCCAATGACCAACAATGTATTCAGGCTATTCTGAAGGAATGAAAGAACATGAGACATCTGCATATTCAGAGGTTTATAGGCTCTGTCAGGCAGTGGTGGTCACACAAGATACAGTATAAAGGGACACCAGCCAACTGTTCAGATATGATCTATACGTAGCTGACTAAAAGAGTTCTCCGATTAGCTCATGCTGCAAAAAGTCTGTTTCTGAGCCAGATTGTGGCATTGTGACTGACCGTTCACAATTGTGCAAATTTTCAAACTGAGATGCTTTATGGTGCAAGTCCATGTCAATACAATTGGCGATGAGGATGGGATTTAGGATATTCTGTCATAGTCTTTGTAATAAAGAGTCTAAAAGGGAAATCAGGGTCACCCTAGAACTCTACCATGATAAAACAATTACACCAGCAATAAAGGTAAGATTTTGAGTCTAGTATACTTCTCAAACTCCCTTAATCTAAATCAGGGTTGTAAAAGACTAAAATATTAGGGCTGAATGCAACTGTTCAAATTATCATGTGATTCTAGAGTAAAGAAAGAAACTTCAAAGCTTACTGAAGCATCTCTTTATTACATTTGTCCACAGGTTGCTAGGTGATACCACTGAAGTGGGTAATAAATGTGTATCATTCTGAATTAATTCCTGAAAGTGTGTAACATCTTCAAAAAAATAATGGCCAGCTCCATTTGTCCTTTGAAGGTATGCTAATTTTACAAACAAAATAATTTTATAGATGTTCAGAATAATAATAAGTAAAATAAATAAAATAATACTTTATACAAAAATATAGAAAGGAAACAACAATAAATGATCATTACAGTAAATGATCAAATCAATTAAGGTCTGGAGGGAATGGAGTCTATTCTAGCAGTATTGGGCACAAGGCATGAAACAGCTCAAGATATGGTACCAGTCCACTGCAGGGCCCATTCAGGTACACTTCCACAGTCACACAAGGCTAATCTGGAATAAGCAATTAACACTAGAATCCCTGAAGCCTATGAAAAAACTCCCATCTGTGTATTTTGTTTTGTAAATGTGTCGATCAGCACAAGCAGCAAGCAGCCTGCTGTCCCATCCACAGCCTTGACAGAGCTCAACTCGAGCAAAATGTTCTCTTAGCTCAAGCCACAGAAGCTGTCTGTTGTTACTCAAGGACACTAATCCAGCTGGGCACCCCTTCTTAGAAGCCTTAGCACATGCTTCATGTAAACAATGGATGATTTCCTAATTCCTGCATTTTAAAATAATCATTTTGCTTGATGCTGCAGGCAGATTGTTGGTGAAATACAACAAAATGGAATGTGTGCTGTGCTCTGTCAGTGGCGAAAGCTGGTGTTCCTGAGCACTAAGGCATTTTTATACATACCTGTATCTTAACATGGATTAGAAACTTAGATGTGTCTGCTATGTTAATGGGCAACACTTAATGGCATTTTGCCACCTTTGTGCGATTGCCCTTCAGTCATGCGCACTTTATTAGCTTATGCCCATTCATGTTTGTTATTCATTATGCTAACAGCCGACACCTGTTTCACATTTTGCCAACTTTGTCTGGTATGCTTTTTAACCATGTCTCCTTATTGTTAATCCACCACCCAGACTTTGGCATCAGCTTTCAGGATGTCATTTTACATTGGTGGAGAGGTTACATGTAAGACTCGGTGCATATCAGTGCATAACAGTGCTTAAACCATATTGGTGTGATTACTTTCAAAAATAATAATGTCTTATAAGGTACAGAATAACATAGTAAAACAAGTGCTTAATTAAAATAAGTGCTGAATCATATTACACATTCTAATTTTTGTGCATACTATATTCTAATTATCCAGTGTGTGATAGTAAATATTCATGTACTGTAGATATATTTCCATATTTCCTACTTTTCCTACAATGTATTTGACCATATAATATTAGGCTGAAGAAGGTCCTATGCACCATAGAGTCACTTTCCCCACATTTAGCTTATGTCATTCAAAGACAACCATGCTTTAATGAAATGAATAATATTAGTTTGTCTCTGGTTTTATACATTTTAATTGACAAAAGAGACAATTGGCATTCGTGAAATTCTAAAAAACTTTTAAAGAAATCTGTGGAGCTGCTTTCTTTTCTCTTTACTGTTGAAGCTAACACAGGGAGCCAGTAAGCCCCAAACTCGAGACACAACTGTGCACAGACAGTCGCAAGTCCAAATGAAGGTTCTTTTATTTGTGACATTATCTTCAATATGTTTCCTCCTGCCTCAAGAACACCACACACTGCAGTGTAACAATAATGCTCCATTCTTCCTCTCCTTCCACACCTCCCAGCAAGCGTTGTCCTCTACCTTCTGGCTCCGACTCCCAGATGCAGGTGAGACATCTACTTTTATATCGTTCCTGGGAGCACTTCCGGTACCACCCCATTGCATGATGGACGCATTCTGGGTTAGATGGATGTCCCCAAAATAGGAACAATATTCCCTTGCAGCCACTCCTGCAGGACTATAACACCCATGTGAATGAACCAATGGGAGTCCACCAGAAGGATGCTGTCACCCTGTGAAAAGGTGGAATACAGGGCCCTAGTTAGCTGTCTCTCTTTGACCTTCTGCTATATTGACTTCCCAGCTGGGAAAAATACCAGCTGCCAATGTGGCCAGTATGCCTGTCCATCCACATCCTTCCATAATAATAGGTTCCTCGTTTGGACAAGGAACCATCCATTCCAACTGGGATGGTAGCCTATCTGGGCATCACTAACAAATTGTCTTTATCATACACATAATTTTATTTTTTTATTTAGCATCCTTATGTCTCAAAAGGAATTATTTTTACACATTAAATTTATATCATACAAATTAATTGTTTTAAAGAGAATAACAACTTTATGTTAAATGTTAAAAATTCAGTAATTAAACATTGGCAGTACAGTAATCCCTCGCAATATTGCGCTTCACCTTTCGCGGCTTCACTCCATCGCGGATTTTATATGTAAGCATATTTAAATATATATCGCGGATTTTTTGCTGGTTCATGGATTTCTGCGGACAATGGGTCTTTTAGTTTCTGGTACATGCTTCCTCAGTTGGTTTGCCCAGTTGATTTCATACAAGGGACGCTATTGGCAGATGGCTGAGAGGCTACCCAGCTTATTTTTCTCTCTATCTTGCGCTGACTTTCTCTGATCCTGACGTAGGGGGATTGAGCAGGGGGGCTGCTTGCACACCTAGACGATACGGACGCTCGTCTAAAAATGCTGAAAGATTATCTTCACGTTGCTATCTTTTGTGTAGCTGCTTCCTGAAACGACATGCTGCACGGTGCTTCGCATACTTAAAAGCTCAAAGGGCACGTATTGATTTTTGACTGAAAAACAAACTCTCTCTCTCTCTCTCTCTCTCTCTCTCTCTCTCTCTCTCCCTCCCTGCTCCTGACGGAGGGGGTGTGAGCTGCCGCCTTCAACAGCTTTGTGCCGCGGTGCTTCACATACTTAAAAGCCAAACAGCCCTATTGATTTGTTTGCTCTTTTCTCTATCTCTCTGACATTCTCTGCTCCTGACGCACACTCCTTTGAAGAGGAAGATATGTTTGCATTCTTTTAATTGTGAGACGGAACTGTCATCTCTGTCTTTTCATGGAGCACAGTTTAAACTTTTGAAAAAGAGACAAATGTTTGTTTGCAGTGTTTGAATAACGTTCCTGTCTCTCTACAACCTCCTGTGTTTCTGCGTAAATCTGTGACCCAAGCATGACAATATAAAAATAACCATATAAACATATGGTTTCTACTTCGCGGATTTTCTTATTTCGCGGGTGGCTCTGGAACGCAACCCTCGCGATGGAGGAGGGATTACTGTATACAGAATATTTATTTAATAAGTTAAATTGAATAAAATTAATTTCTAAATCACTTTCATTTCACAGTAACGAAACCAAATAGTTCATATTACTAATAATCAACTCTCTTTCTTTGCTCTAGTAATTTGTCACATCTTTTAAGTATACTTATGTACAGTATACAGTATATATCATA
Source organism: Erpetoichthys calabaricus (assembly GCF_900747795.2). Taxonomy (NCBI): domain Eukaryota; kingdom Metazoa; phylum Chordata; class Cladistia; order Polypteriformes; family Polypteridae; genus Erpetoichthys; species Erpetoichthys calabaricus. The sequence goes on from NC_041401.2 coordinate 48,170,860, forward strand.
GTGACTATAACTATAATTCCCTGACCACCTTAATAAGTAACAGGGGGCCAAATATAATTGGACTAGGGGATTCTTAATAAATTAGATTTTATATTTTGTATAAATGCATGACTTGCCACCCATTGTAAGTAGTTCTTCCAATTACTGGACTGACCCAATATCATTCCAGACAGACTTCTTCATTTTATTTTGGGATTGGGGTCTTTGTTCTTTCACTATTGCCTGCCGTTCTGACCAGGACTTAGCACTGCACTATTGTCTGGAGACACGTACATAAGAATTGCTGTGTTAAAAAATACAAAGACTTCAAACTTAGCTATTTATTTTCTTCATTTATATGCATTTAGGAACATGCATGAAATAAGCAGAAATTTAACTGCAAAGTGGAGCTAAAATGGTTTAATATTGTGCCTTGATAGAAGTCTGCTTCTACAGGAAGAAAATTAATACAGTGTATTAAAAATTGCACCTTTTATTACTGAAGCAACTTAATCTGTGAAATGAGTACCTCCCTACTTGTTTTCATTACTTAGCTCTTAAACCTATAATGCCATATATGATGAACAATTTAAGCTGTAGAGAAGGTTTTCAACTTGCTCTAATAAAACCTGACAGCGCAGAAGTAGGAGGTAATTATTCTTTGCATGTCAAAGCAATAGAAAGCACTACTGAGGGTGAACCGAAGTATTTTTGAAAAAAGGAGAAAGAAAATAAACCTTAATCAACCAGAAGTAGCCTGGTAATCTGAGAGTGCAGCTATGCTCGTGACTTGCCTGCAGAAGACCATTCTCAAACTTCATTTTCATTTTAGCCAGGAAGAAAAAATAATCAGAACATAACTAGGATAAAATCTTTCCCTTACAGCATAGGTTTAAGGGGGTGTTTTATATGATTTCCCTAATAAAGCATCTTTAAAAAAGGTTTTCAAAAATGTATACTGTTGTATGTTTTGTGCCATTTAAAAATAATGCCTGCCTTTGCATGTGGTCACACTTAGGCAAACCTTTTTCAATGCCATAGTTCCTGCAGTTCAGTTCATAAAGGTGACTTAATTCTATAAGTAGCTAATACTGGTTTACTACTGAAATCCAGTTCTGGAGGAAAAACTTTTCAATATAGAATTACTTTAATGTCACAGTGCTTATGGGCAACTTCAGAATACAGCAAGACAGAAAAGAATGGGAAGTTAAACTCTTGCTAATATTTAACACATTGCAACATGGTTTGAATAGAGACAGGAGTTTTATGGCCAGATATGAGGGTTATTTGCATCTCTCAGACTGACACAGACAACCTGTCTACAGACCCACATTGTATTGAAGAACTCATCTTGCCTGAAGAAGGGGCCTGAGTTGCCTCGAAAGTTTGCATATTGTAATCTTTTTAGTTAGCCAATAAAATGTGTCATTTTGCTTGGCTTTTCTCTACATTCATAATGGCTAACACGGTACAACACCCTAGTACATCAGAAACTTCAAAAGACTTTGTTTGACAGTTATCTTATCCAAAGATCTTGACCATACATTGTTCTCCCCTCTTTCTTAATGAATCTTAGCCTGAAGAAGTCTATTAATTTTTTACATTTAAGATGTCTCACTTAAAGGTTCTCCAATGTTGTATCTGTCCTGGTGTCTATATAAACACAGGGAATTCCAGACTCTGTATTACATCTTGCCTGAAGAAGGGGCCTGAGTTGCCTCGAAAGCCTGCATATTGTAATCTTTTTAGTTAGCCAATAAAAGGTGTCATTTTGCTTGACGTCTCACTACATTCATAATGGCTAACATGGTACAACACCCTAGTACTACAGTAGATAAGTAAAGAACTAAAAATTGAGTGCTATGAAAAAATAACACTGTATAACGCATACAAGACAAACAACTCCAGCATTATCTGTAGGGCTAATACGCATATGAGAGCAATGGTTAAAAATAATTAAAGGGATGTTAAAAGGCAATAGAAGGAAATATGGTGGAAAAGGGAAAAATGACCTACAGAGACTTTCAGCATATTAGTAGTAAAAAACAGTAAGGAGCAGTAAGGGTGAACTGACAATGAAATATATAATATTGAATATGAACAGAATTTTTCTGATGATTTCATGTGAGGAAGCTGCTAAACTTGCAATAGTTATCAGGCCTTCAAGGAGACCAAATGACATTTATCTAGTGTGTTGAAGAGGTTAGTGAGTAAAAATATATACTCTCAGCACAAATTCTTCAAAAACCGTTTCAGATTGGAAGGTAGCAAATGTTGTCCCATAATATAAACAAAGTGATATAGGATGTAAGACATTGATACAGTATATAAATAATTAGGCCAATCCAAAGAACTATTGACCACAGATCCATTATGGGTAAACCAAAGGCAGACGTTATTAAGGAAATGATCGAGCATGTCCAAACAACAGGTGTATTAGTGAACTGTTAACATTGGTTCAGAAGAGATTGAACGTTTTTCTTTTAACATGCTGGAATTCTGTGAGGAAGCAACAGATGCATACGATCAGAGAAGTGGATATCATATTGTCTACATATCTTCAGTGTCATGCCTCAGTATCCAAACAAATCTTTTCAGGAATTATACTAAATATTAGTACCATGACACTTGAAGTCACCAGGGTGCCTTGGAGGCCCAAGCTACTGTATTCCCCAGCAAGTATTAAGATAACAAAGAACAGCCAAGAGATCTGTCACAAGGCTTGTAGCTATTTTAGATCATACTGCGCTGCTCGCTCTCGTTAGAACTGACCCTGCCACTGTTATTAGGGTGCCCGTTCCAAATGAGAAAACCAATGATCTTGGTAAGGACCAATTCACATCAGACACCAAGATACAGTAATCCCTCCTTGATCGTGGGGGTTGCATTCCAGAACCCCCCGCGAAAGGTGAAAATCTGCGAAGTAGAAACCATATGTTTATATGGTTATTTTTATATTGTCATGCTTGGGTCACAGATTTGCACAGAAACACAGGAGGTTGTAGAGAGACAGGAACTTTATTCAAACACTGCAAATAAACATTTGTCTCTTTTTCAAAAGTTTAAACTGTGCTCCATAACAAGACAGATATGACAGTTCCGTCTCACAATTAAAAGAATGCAAACATATCTTCCTCTTCAAAGGAGTGCGCGTCAGGAGCAGAGAATGTCAGAGAGAGAGAGAGAGAAAAAAGCAAACAAAAATCAATAGGGCTGTTTGGGCTTTTAAGTATGCGAAGCACCGCCGGATAAAGCAGGTGCAAGGATGTACAATGTAAAGGCAGTCTTTCAGCATTTTTAGAGGAGCGTCCGTATCCTCTAGGCCAGTGTGAGAACAGCCCCTCTGCTCACACCCCCTCCGTCAGGAGCAGAGAATGTCAGAGAGAGAGAGAGAGAGAGACAGACAGAGAAAAACAAACAATCAAAAATCAATACGTGCCCTTCGAGCTTTTAAGTATGCGAAGCACCGTGCGGGAAGCATGTCGCTTGACAAAGCAGCTGCACAGATGGGAGCAACATGAAGGTAATCTTTCAGCATTTTTAGACGAGCGTCCGTATCGTCTAGGGGTGCGAACAGTCCCCCTGCTCACACCCCCTCCGTCAGGAGCAGAGAATGTCAGAGCAAGAGAGAGAGAGAGAGAGAAAAGCAAACAATCAAAAATCAATACGTGCTGTTTGATCTTTTAAGTATGCGAAGCACCACAGTGCAGGAAGCATATCGCTTGACAAAGCAGCCACATGTAAGCCCAGCAAGGAAGAGAGCAATGTGAAGGTAATCTTTCAGCGTTTTTTTGAGGAGCAGCCCCCGTGCTCACAATATATTTGAGGAGTTTTATTTAATATGTAATACGCGCTCTGGTTGGGTAGCTTCTCAGCCATCTGCCAATAGCGTCCCTTGTATGAAATCAACTGGGCAAACCAACCGAGGAAGCATGTACCAGAAATTAAAAGACCCATTGTCCGCAGAAATCCACGAACCAGCAAAAAATCTGCGATATATACTTAATTATGCTTACATATAAAATCCGTGATAGAGTGAAGCCGCGAAAGTCGAAGCGCGATATAGCAAGGGATTACTGTATTATAAACAATTTACTAATGAAAGGCCCTATCATACCTTGGTTGAAGCTGTGGCAGCTAAGTGTTCAAAGTCTAAGAAAATGCAAAAGCAAAAAAGGATTTCTGATGACACTATTGATCTAATACACCAAGAAATGCTGCCAAGCTGGCAGACCCAGGAAAAGCAAATGAGCTGACAGAGTAGAACCTCACCAAGCTGAGAAGTGAGAACGAGGCTTTTAATAACAATGTAGGCTTTCTGTAACAAATGATATTATCTCTAGATTTAAGAAAGCTGAAACAATCTACTGCTAGAACTAGAGAGAGATCAGCTTTCAATTCAGGGAAAGTAAGGTCCATCATAAATGATCTGGCCCATTTATAGCCTCTGTGAGAGTCAACTACCCATGAACATGAACACGGAAACAGAACTGGTCAAGGCTATGTTGACCAAGTAGACAAGTTCTCAAGCAACACATGTGGTGTGTTAAACAACCTTCACCATATTTATCTATTTCAAAAAACAACACTGACAGCATAAACAGGAATTCAATATGGGAAACACTGCCAAAACTGTCCATGCTGCCTACACCATCTATGAGAGCACCCCCTGCAGGGTGAAAGTAAATGGTGAACTTGACTGCTTTACACACTGAACTGGAGTGCATCAAGGGTGTGAGTTATCATTATTACTTTTCAACATCATAACTGACTGGACCATGTCAAAAAAGGTTTAAAGGACACACTAGGGTGAAATGTAGTGCTGACAGACTGTCATTCATAGACATTGCTGTGTTTGGCCAAAATTGGAACAACAGGTATAAAAGTTGCTTGACATCATTAGTAATAAAGCAGAAAAACTTGGGCTTCACACTGTCACAAGCATTGCCTTGGTTAATTAGTCTTATAGATTCAAAATCCTGGGTTTGAATTTAATACCAAGTCATTATCTATGTAATATTTGCATGCTCCCCTCATGTTTGTGTGGGTTTTCCTCCCACATCCCCAAAAACATGTTTGTTAGCTAAACTGGAACCACTCATTTGTGTCTGTTCATGAGTGGGCTGGCACTGTATTGGTGTCCCATTCAGGGATGATTCTTCTCTTGAGCCTGATACTGCTAGGATAGGCTTTGGGTGTTCCGAACCAATCTCATTTTTTTCTTCTTTTACACAATTTAAGAGATGTATTTTGGGCATTTGTTCTGTTACCCCAACCAAGGGTAAACCAGATTGGATGACACATTCCTGTAAAATGGTGTGGTAGCCATGTTGATTAAATGTTTTCAGTTCTGAATAAACTGCTGACCAAAACACTTCCACACTATCACATTCCCTACTCCACATTTTCATCCTTTCACCTTCTCTGTGTGACAGGTGGAACCTAAAATCTCAGATTTTGAATAATCAGACCAATGGACACATTCAACTAATCTGTTATCTACCACCTGTGTTTTATTTGCCTGAGCATATTTTTTCAAGCTGCCTCCTTCACTTGCTTTTTCAAGAATTCTATAATGAAGATCTGGTGCATGCAGTCTTCTGAACAGATGATGCTAACATATGTCTACTGCTTGAATTCAGTGAAGCATGTATTTCAGCTGTAATCTGAGGTGAACTTAACTGGTGATTTCTGAAACTGATGACTCAATAGACATATCCCTAGCAATTATCTTAACTTTTAGTCTGACTTTCTTGTGAGAGATGATTTTATAATGTTTCATAGTTTCTGTGACTGAGAGAAATTTTAAAAGTTTCTAAAATTTTCTAGATTGACTGACCTTCATTTCTTAAAGTAATGACGAACTATTGTTTCTCTTACCTAAGATGAGTTGTTCTTGCTATATTATGGACTACTGGAACGAGAAATAATGGCCTTCTGCCAAAAGAGCTGTTTACACTAGCCCTACCTTGTCACAACTAATTGGCTTAAACATGTTAACGAGGAAAGAAATTCAACAAGTTAACTATCAGAAAGGTAGACATTGTAGTTAGGATGATGTAATGCTTGAAACTCAAACTTTTACTAACATTCTGCATAATTTCAATTATTTAAGCATAAACCTCTGTTCATTTATCTATTTTTCTAACCTCATCATTCAGGGAAGGGTCACAGGGCAACTGGAACCTGGACAGGACGCCAGTCCATTGGAGGCTAAACTCAAATTTACCTAACCTGCATGTCTTTGAACTTTGGGAGGAAATCAACACTGACAAGAGGAGAGCACCGGGGGAGTGATCCATGAACACCTACCTTATTGCAAAACACAACTTTACTGTCATAACTGACATTTTCTGTATTTTCTATCCAAATTCTCTGTGTGTTTGTAAATTATGTTATATGTGTTTTCAGGGGGTTTGTGTATAGATAATTTATTTCTGTTGTTATTTCCTCAATTGGAAACATTATTTAAAAGTTTTATTTTTCAGAGTCATTATTGATGCTGTTTTGCTGATTGGCACAGCTGCTTTGGGATAATTGTCACTTGCTTCTATGGAAATTAGACATATATAAATGAAAGATCTATGTGCGTGTGTGCGTGTATGTATGGAGCAGTCCTGTCTGTTCATTAGATTAGATTAGATTAGATTATTTATTCATAAAAGCACATTTAAAACAACAGAGTGCTGTACAAAAAAACATTAAAATACACACTATACAAACAATCATGCAAAAGCAGATTAATAAAACAACCAATTGTAACATCCACCACAATCCCATCATACACAATGAAAGACAGAAGAAAACAAGTAGGTCTTAAGCCGACTTTTGAAAACCTCGAGGATGAAGACCTGATGTGCAGAGGCAAGTCATTCCAAAGCCTAGGAGCAACAACTGAAAAGCTCTGTCTTCCCTGGACTTCAGCCGAGATCTTGGCACTACAAGGAGCAGTCATCCAGATCAGTGGTCCCCAACCTTTTTGACAGCAAGGACCACTTTATTAGATGCAAATTTTTCCACGGACCGGTCGGGTGGGGGTGGGGGGGGGGGTCATGGGAGTATTGGGGGTCAGTTTTATACACAATTTACATAACATTTCTATTATTATTAAGTTATTAAGCAGTTCGCATACGTTTGCAACCCGAGATTTTTCTTCTTTTTTTGCATATCACAAAGACATATGCTTTGCATTTGCCATTCCAACAGATTGCACATCACAAACATTAACACTGCTATCTTTTTCTATAGGAGGGTGACAATGAGTTAAATTCCAATGGATGTTTTTCAAATGTTGACAAGCAATAAGCAAAAAGTATCACCGAAAACCACAGAAAACAAAAACAGTACGAGGAAAGTTCGAAGAAAGAGATTTTTTTTTACAATGTTTCTGTTTGGGGGTCATTGTACAAATGTGCACAACTGAGCTGTGACCACAGATCTAACTGCTCTGTGGATGATTTGTTCAAGCATTTCAAGGTCACTTCGTTGTAATGAAAGCATCTGCTGAATGTACTTCGTAGTAACGCGATTTCTATAGGCTCGTGTCACATGGGGAAACTGTCGGGACCATAAAACTACTGTTGTAATACTCTCTCACCTCGGTCTCTCTCCTCTCTCTGCGCCGCTGCAAAGCCCCGCCCACCAAGCGTTCTGAAAAGTCTGAGTGAGTCTCCGTTGCTAGCAGTTCTCTCGCAGCCCGGCTGTCAGACGGCTGCGGCCCGGTAGTGGGCCGCGGACCGGGGGTTGGGGACCCCTGGTCCAGATGACCTCAGTGCTCTTGGTGGCACATAGGGGTGAAGGAGGTCACAGATATATTTTGGAGTGGGACCATGCAAGGCTTTAAAAACAAACAAGATTTTAAAATCAATGCGACACCTCACCGGTAGCTGGTGGAGAGAGGCTAAAATTGGGGAGATGTGATCCCTTTTTCTTGACCAAATCAAAAATCTAGCTCTGAACCAGATGAAGTCACGACAGAGCAGATTTTGGCAGACACACATAAAAGGAATTACAAAAATCTAGTTGAGATGTAATAAAGGCATGAATGACTGTTTCCAAGTCCTTCAGTGACAGAAAGGATTTTAGTTTAGAAATTTGCCTCAGCTGGTAAAAACTGGACTTTACTACCATGGAGATTCATGCTCAACCACAGCCACTAGATAACTCATTACATTTTTTCAGAGCTTGCATGCACCTCAGTTGTCACTATGAAAGATGTGTTTCTGTGTGTCTCTGGAGCAGTCTGCTCTGCTCACGCTCAATCACAGTCACGGGAGTTGGAGTGAATTCTAATGAAGATGTAGAAGTTTATACAAGTGTGACTTACACTTGGTGAGATGATGCTTGCATGCACCTCACTTCTCCTTCAACCCAAGCAGACAAACTCGACTACAAGTCCGTCTTGGACAAGGTACAACCTGTCCTGGCCCACTTATTTGACACCTCTGCAAGTTCACCAGTGTAGTAAAACTTATAGGGAGTCTTCAAGGTTGTTTTTTGTCCTGAAGACCACATTCAGCTAGTAATAACAAAATGCGTGGGGAAGAAGCAATGATGATTTCGCTGGCACGCCAGTATAAAAGTAATCTGAGCAGTTCCTTGATATCCAAGATTGGCTAGATACTACTACATTTTGCGTGACATTTTCATGTTTCTTTTGGTATTTTACTTCTTACATTTTCCATTTTGACTTTGATTTCTGGTCAGCATTTTGGGCTCTGTCAATCTTGCTTCTAACTTTCAGTTCTGACTTGGGCATTATTACTTGTACTATGTCTCTTCTCCTCATCTTTTCTCTTAAAAAAAACTTTACCTGACTTTCTCCAGTCTCTACATTTACACGGTGTAGGTTGTGCTTCTGGTTTTCCATCTCCTTCTTTGATTCTGCATGTGTTTTTCAATTTAAGAATTTCTGATAACCAAATTTGACTCCGCTTAAAAGATTTGGTTTTCTGGATTTGGTATTTGTTCTTCTATATATATCTTATATATAAATGTCTACGCGTGGAAGTGTGTGTGCCTGTCTGTCCGGCCCGGAAGTGCGAGGCAGCACAGAAGTACAAGGCTACAGCATAAAGGTCAAAGAAGCTGGCAAGGCAACCCCAAGTTAACTAGTCAGACAAAGAAAGAAGAATGAGGCTACAGCATGAAGCTGAAAGAAAGCGACTCTGTCACCAAAGTGAAACCGCAGAGGAAAAACAAACGAGAGAGAAACTTGCTTAGCCGCTGATAGATAAGGGGAGTGAGCATGTCCACAAAATGAAACCGCTGACTCTGCATTACAATTTTTTTTCTGATGATTTCAATAGTTTCTAGGAGGCGGGCTTTTTATAGCCCAGGCTTACACAGCTAGTATATATATATATACAGGGTGAGCCAAAAAGAAATACCACATTTCAAAAGTTTATTCTACAAAAACGCTACAAGATAAAATGCATTTCATTATGACACAAGAAAGGGTATACAAAATAGATTTTTTTCCACTGTTTTAAAAATGATGTCTTCAAGGTGGTGGCCACGACTTGTTTGGCCATTTCAAGGGGAATAGTGGTGATTTCGTGGTGAACAGCGTCCCTGAGGGCTTCAAGGTTTTGAGGTCAGTGTGCCCCACAAGAAGAAATTGCACAGAGTGAGATCAGGTGAATGTGAAGGCTACCCAACATCACCGTGCAAGGAAATCAGCTTCTCTGGAAACATTTCCCACAAAACCTGTATGGATCTGTGTGCCGTATGAGCTATTGCTCCATCCTGTTGAAACCAGGCATCCACCACATCCAAACCCAAATCCAGCTGTGAGCCACGTTGACTTCACCTTCTCTCTCTCTCTCATTTTTCCTAGGGCACGAAGCGGAAGCGGAAGCAAAGCAGAAGCGGACAATGGCCGACAGTGAGGTGAATCGCATTGCAACTGTAGTCGAGGAACTCCAGGCACTCGATGAACAGATTCAGAATCTTCTGTCCAGACGAAGATACCTCAGAGATCTGAAGGCTCGGCTGTTGGATAAACCGTCCTCGCCATCTGTTATCGGCGTAACATCAACCCCGCGTTGTGCCGCGCAAGTCACCTTCACCCCCGCGCCTCGTAGGAGCGACACCGATGATGACCTCGGTGTATTTCAGCTATGCAGGCGGGGGTTCAAGGCCAGAACACCTCCATCGGCACAGGCAAGCATCGTAACCCAGAACCAGTTTGACCCTCTAAGCGTCCCCAGTTCGCCTTCAGCTCCTGGTGATGTAATAGTGGTAGGTGATTCTATTGTTAGGAACCTCAATATCACTTGCCCTAATAGAAAATCTTTTGTTTCTTGTTTTCCCGGTGCTCGTGTCCGAGATGTGACGAGACGTGCACCGGCGATCTACAAGAACAGGGCAGTTGGAGCCATTGTTATACATGCTGCCGTAAACGACATAAGGCACCGACAGTCGGAGATCCTCAAGGCAGACTTCACTGCATTAATTAAAGACACAAAGGAGAGGACCCCATCGGCAAAGATATTCATCTCGGGTCCACTCCCTCTCGTCAGACGATCAAACGAGTATTACAGTCGTCTGCTTGGTTTAAACAACTGGCTGCAGGGCTTCTGCAAGAATCAAGACATCGGGTTCATTAACAACTGGGATCTCTTTTGGGAAAGACCGCGTTTCTTCAAGCGAGATGGCCTGCATCCGAACAGCTTCGGCGCCCGGGTCCTCTCCGAAAACATATCGAAGGTAATTCGTTTATCTTGACTATCTATCTCTGCTTTTAACCCCTTCCGAAATGCCACTCCTGTGTTTAGTCATGATAATTGTTTAAAAAAATCTTCCATAAAAGTGCGCAACATAAATACTGTAATAACCAATCTTAATGCACATAGAAAATCTAGGCAATACGGCATAAACGCCAATAATTTAATTAAAGTTACTACTTTAGATGAACAATGTATTAAAACTGTAAAAACAGATCATAGATTAAATAAAAAATACACACAGTGCGGCGCTAATAAAAATAACTTAATTCCTGTTCCCTATATCAATAACGCACATAGTATTCATCTCTGCTCCTCCGAAACATTGAATATGGCACTATTAAATATTAGAGCTTTAACTAACAAGACGTTTTTTATCAACGACATTATTAGTGAAAAAAAAATAGATTTTATTGCACTAAGTGAAACGTGGCTTAGCTCAGATGGCGCAGCTGTTTTAATCGAATCTGCGCCTCCGGATTACAGTTTTACTCGTGCTGATCACCAAGGAAAGAGAGGTGGAGGGCTAGCAAACATTTACTCTAGCAGGTTAAAATGTAAAAATATCAGTTTTGGTAAGTTCAAGTCTTTTGAGTATCTCGCCATTGTTATTCAGGGAGATTCTCACGTTCTAGTATTATCCGTGTATAGACCTCCTAAATTCAACGCGTCTTTCTTTGAGGAATTCTCTGACTTGATGTCAATCTTAATTACGAACTATGACGCACTCTTAATAGTCGGCGACTTTAATTTTCATGTAGATAATCAATGTGACCAAAAAGTAAAAGAATTTATGAACCTCCTGGACTCTTTTGCTTTGAGACAGCTCGTTAATCAGCCTACACATAAAGCAGGTCATACGTTAGACTTAGTAATTACTAAAGGACTAAAAGTTGATATAAAGCAGGTCATTGATACGGGTCTTTCAGACCATTTTCTTCTACTTTTTAATATAGAAATAATGATAGAAAACACTCATGAGAAGCATATTGTTAAAAAACGCTTCTTTGACTCATCAGCAACTTTAAAACTTACAAACATTCTAACCAATCAGTCCGTTTATAGTGCCAACTATAATAGCGAGGAGAATGTAAATAGTAAGGTGGAAAGATTTAATACTAAAGTGAGGGCTGCTGTTGACATAGTTGCACCTGAAAAGACAGTTAAAAAATCTTCTAGCATTGTTATACCTTGGAAGACCCAAAGAGTGTCTGATTTAAAGAGAACATGCCGTAGAGCTGAGCGTAAATGGAGGAAGACTAAACTAACTATTGACTATGAGATATTAAAAGTTAAAATAACAGAATACAATAACACAGTCCGTCTTGAGAGGCGCTGCTATTTCTCTAAGATTATAAATAACAATGCTAGTAATCCCAGAGTGTTATTTTCGACAATTGATCATCTGTTAAACCCAGGTAACTCAAAGGAATGCCTCCTAAGTACTTCCAGTAAAACCTGTGAGGCTATCGCTGTATTTTTCAATCAAAAAATTAATGATATTAGAAATAACATAGTATATCTCCCCAACACTAAGGATCCCCCGAAACCCCAGTACTCCATAATAAATAAATTAGAGTCTTTCACTAGGATAGATTTACCTGATTTACATAAAATAATTTCTCAAATGAAACCATCCACCTGTGCCCTTGACCCAATACCAACAAATTTTTTCAAAGAAGTATCGGGTGTGCTTATTGATAATGTTCTTGACATAGTAAATTCGTCATTAGATACGGGGGTCTTCCCAGACTGTCTTAAGACTGCGGTAGTTAAACCCCTACTTAAGAAAAATAATCTCGACCCCTCTTCTCTTGAAAATTATAGACCCATCTCTAACCTGCCTTTCTTAAGTAAAATTCTAGAGAAGGCAGTCATTATGCAGTTAAATGAGCACCTCAATAAACATGCTATTCTTGATAAATTTCAGTCAGGTTTTAGAACAAATCACAGCACAGAAACTGCACTCGTTAAAGTAGTAAATGACTTGCGGGTAAATGCAGACAGAGGCCATTTATCTGTTCTCATCCTCTTAGATTTGAGTGCCGCATTTGACACTATTGATCATAATATTCTTAAGAATCGCCTTAGTCAATGGGTGGGCCTCTCTGGCAGTGTCTTAAACTGGTTTGAATCCTACCTGGCAGGGAGAAAATTCTTTGTTAGTTGTGGTAATTATAACTCAAAGACACATGATATTCTATATGGTGTTCCACAAGGCTCCATCCTGGGTCCGCTGCTCTTCTCAATCTACATGCTTCCATTAGGTCAGATTATCTCGGGACATAACGTGAGCTACCACAGCTATGCTGATGACACACAGCTGTATTTATCAATAGCACCTGATGACCCCAAATCTCTTGATTCGCTAACACAATGTCTAACCTGTATCTCAGAATGGATGAATAGTAACTTTCTCAAATTAAATAAAGAAAAAAACCGAAATCTTAGTGATTGGCAATAATGGATACAATGAGGCTATTAGAAATAAACTGGATGCATTAGGATTAAAAGTCAAATCGGAGGTAAAAAGCTTAGGGGTAACCGTTGATTGTAATCTGAATTTTAAATCGCATATTAATAAAATCACTAGGACAGCATTTTTTCACCTAAGGAACATAGCAAAAGTTAGACCTCTTATATCATCGAAAGATGCAGAGAAATTAGTTCATGCGTTTGTCTTTAGTCGGCTAGATTACTGTAATGCACTCCTCTCAGGACTACCCAAAAAAGACATCAATCGTTTGCAGTTAGTGCAGAATGCAGCTGCTAGAATCCTTACCAGGAAAAGAAAATCCGAACACATTTCTCCAGTTTTGATATCACTACACTGGTTACCTGTGTCATTCAGAATTGACTTTAAAATTCTGCTTATGGTTTATAAAGCTTTAAATAATCTCGCCCCGTCTTATATATCGGAATGTCTGACACCTTATATTCCAAATCGCAACCTCAGATCCTCAACTGAGTGTCTCCTTAGAATTCCAAGAGCAAAACTTAAAAGAAGTGGTGAGGCGGCCTTCTGCTGTTATGCACCTAAAATCTGGAATAGCCTGCCAGTAGGAATTCGCCAGGCTAATACAGTGGAGCACTTTAAAAAACTACTGAAAACACATTACTTTAACATGGCCTTCTCATAACTTCACTGTAATTTAATCCTGACACTCTGTATATCCAATTCATTATAATAACTATTCATTCAAAATTTGTACTAACCCCTACTCTCTCTTCTGTTTTCTTTTCCGGTGTCCTATTGGTGGTGGCTTGTGCCACCACCATCTACCCAAAGCACCATGATGTTCCAACAATGATGGATGGATTAAAAGCCAGAAGTCTGTATAACCATCAGCATCAAGTGACTCCGTGAGAACCCTAACTACAAAGAGGACTATTTCATTTATGTTAGGTAGAATGCCCAAAGGGGACTGGGCGGTCTCGTGGCCTGGAACCCCTACAGATTTTATTTTTTTCTCCAGCCTTCTGGAGTTTTTTTTTGTTTTTTCTGTCCACCCTGGCCATCGGACCTTACTCCTTTCTATGTTAACTAATGTTGTCTTATTTTAATTTCTTATTTGTCTTTTATTCTTCTTTTCTTCATTATGTAAAGCACTTTGAGCTACTTTTTGTATGAAAATGTGCTATATAAATAAATGTTGTTGTTGTTGTTGTTGATTTCTTCTAGTTGGGGCTGCAAAAAGTTCTCTAGCATTTCAATGTAACATTCTGAAGTGACGGTGACTGTTGCTTCACCCTTCTCAAAAAATAAAGGCCTGCAATGCTAAATTCTGCAACGGTGCACCAAACTGTAACATGCTCACTGTGCAGGGGTCTTTGATGAAGTTCAAGTGGGTTTATTTCAGCCCAATAGCGAAAGTTTTGCTTTGCAACCTTTTAAATGGAAATGTGCCTTGTCAGTGCACATGACGATGGCATCTCGATGGACGGTTTGCAGAATGATCGTGCACAACTCTCTACGGTTCTCCCAGTCTCTCTCAGTGAGTTCCTGCACTACCATCATTTTGTACGGATGGAAATTAACACTAGAATCCCTGAAGCCTATGAAAAAGTCGTAATCCCGGGCCACCTTAAATTTCTTTGCACCTCATCAGCAGCATCTTTGTTTTGGCAATGTGTCAATCAGCACAAGTAGCAAGCAGCCTACTATCCCATCCCCGCACCGACACAGCTCAAGTCGGACATAAAGTTCTCCCAGCTCAAGTCTGCTTGTCTGTGTGTGATGTAGGTCTGGAATTGTACAGGGTAAATAATATATTGTTATTTGGAGCACATACATTTCATGTGTGTTCCATGTCTACAATGATCCAGGTAAATGAAGGATGACAGGAAATGCGAAGCAAGAAATGTTGAACACACAGCTAAAACAGAAACTTTTTTTCATGTTATAGCACTAATGACAAAATAACTGAAGAAAAAGAAATAGGGTTAGGTTACAATGCTGACACGACCACTTGTCTGATGCAAAGGTAAGAACTGCTGTCTCATAATCAAGATTTTGTGGGTTCGATACTGGGTCCCTCCTGCATTTACCATTTTTGAGTAGTGAGCTTCTCTTATTGTTACTCTTATAGAATAAAAACATACATTTCATTTGAGTCTGTAACAGCCGGTGTAAATGTATGGTAATTGTAAAGGCTGGCGTTTTTTTTTAGTTTTTTATTATTCAGTTTTATTCTCTCAGTCACGTTCTCGCTCTCCCCGATCTGACACTGTTAATTGTCAAATTAAGACGTGATATAACAGAGGTGAAGTCAGATGATGATAATGAGGGTTCTTCATCTCTCTGCCCACTCACACATAAGAATAACACAGCTGCACCAGGCGTAAAGGCGAAAGATGGCACTGTCTGGATACAGCAAGAGGTTGGGCATCATCCTACCAGTGAATCTGACATGTGCATGTCCTTCAACAAAACAGCAGGGCCTACAGAACTTGGCAAGGTATCGTGCAAAGTTCTGTTTGCAATTATGTTTTTTGATGGTCTCAATATAAAAAAAAAAACATTTATATGTTACTTACATAAAAGCCACATCGAATGTTGTTTACCTATATTTTTTCTACTTAAGTTCCTCAAGCGTAAAGTCACAAGTAGATTGCAGAGCTTCCTGTTTTTGATCGACATAGTCATGCTGACAAGTACATGTGCATAAAATTCTAGATTCATCCATTAATCATTTCAGCATCACAACAAATGGGATGTTTCACAACAGCACTGGGTACAAAGCAGGAACCATCTTTGATTATGATGCAGTCGTGCATACATCCACACTCAGGCACAATGATCCAATCCATAGTCACTAATTAATATTGTAAGGTTTCTAAACTCTTTTGGGACTCCCCCCAACAAGATGACATGCCAAAGAGGGTCCCAAAGTGCATTCACCACTTATGTGGAAGACAGCTTCTCCGTTGCCAGGGCTGCAGTGGCTCGCTGTGAAAGCAAATCTGAGCCAACCACGGTCGCACTATAAGCACCTGCCATCAATGGGTGATGCAAGGAACATTATAAATGCAAGGAACAATATTACTTGGCCATGACCCTGCCCGATTGCTGTCTCTGTGTATAGGATAGTGGTAGATCCCGCTACAATAAATAAACATTCTGTTCCTGTTTTAAGTTGAATAAAGCTGGTTTTGCTAAAGTACTGAGACTCAGCCTTCTGTTTTGGGGTATAAGACAGGGACTCCCACTTCACAATATGAGGAGGTAAACCAGCATTCACAGAGGGAAAGGTAAGAACACATGAACTTGACACAGACCATGACTGGACAGGGATTTGAATATAGAATTTCTTATGCTGTGAAATGTTATAAAGAAAATATAACATACAAATTGTACGTTATTCTTTATAAATAAGAAACAACTTAGTTGCCACAGAATAAGAGACACAGCAAAGAAGAAAGTCCGAAATGTCTCTTGCTATTCAGTAAAATTTGCCTCCTAATTAAAATAATGTACAATTTCTAGAATTAAAATGTGAGAATTTTCAGTTTAAAGAGGACAAAGTGATAAATGTTTTATTAGTCAGAGTGATTCGCCATAATCCTTGAGTAAGGGATACAGAAAGAGGAGAATTTCGTGCTTTCCACTGGCTCAGGAGTCTTACATAAACCAATTTTCATACATTTAAAACTCTTTATTTTTAATCTATTAATTTTTCCTGTGAATTTGTCAATTAATTTCTTAGTTTGTACCTTACACTTTATCATCAAAGAAATCTGAAATGTTTTCTAGAATTTCACTTGATGGAATAACACTTTCAACCAAATCAATTGTAAAAAAATGTAAAGAATGTAGTACATGCTACATCTTAGTTAGAGAAAAGGCAATCTGCTTGTCATGTAGGTTAAAGGTATTAAGATTTGCTACAGCCATAACTAGTAGACAAGTGCTCATAACTAGGGTTTTCTCTTGTTGTTAAAATGTTGATTTTTCAGCAAAATTGGGATCTGTTTCAAAACAAGTGGTCTAAATGACATCATACAAAAGCTACTGCACACATAAAAATGTTGGAGCCACTAAAAAATAAATGTGCAAACAAGTGCCACCCCTGCATAGCAAACACACAAAATGTCCACAGTTTGAACAAATTAAAAAAAAAGCAAATAAAATAAAAGAGAGTCTTATATATGGAATCCTAACAGGGAAAAGAAAATACTAAAGCAGTACTAGAATGGAAACCAAACTAAAGAAATGAATGGGTGTCATATTGAAATAAAGACATTTTCAGCTGAATCAAGAATAAAATATTTTCTATTTGATTTCGACTGTGAGATACAGAAATCTTGATAAAATTAAGCATGTAGGAATAAGAATGCTTAATGAATGATCATCAAAGGTGGCTGTGTATTGCCCTTAGAAAGATATCAAGTATTACGGTAGTGTTTATTTTTGTGTACTTCATGTTCTTTCCTCAATAGGATACCATTTATGTGGTTTATTTTGTATTTTCACTTAGTTTAACAAAGTTCCTTTATTAATTTTTGTGAGACAGCTTGAAGGCATCACGTGACTGCAATCATCTGGCTGGTGTCATCATGAACATAATGATATATAAACACAATGGTCACTTCATGGATTATCCCTTGGTGGATAAAACTTACTGTCCGCCACTGCCTTATCCTAGTTTCTAAATTCAGTTAAGCTCTAGCACTAGGTTTGTTTCTCTGGTTTCATCTTTTGCTTTACTCTCGACTCAATGTCTAACCCTTTCATTCTGGTTCCTTCTTTTTCTGATTACACAGTTTTGACCCCTGCTTTGTTGGACTATGTCCCAGTTTGTTAATCAACTGTAAGGGAAAAAAAAAATTTTGTGTATGAGTTTGTCAACTGCCTGTAACTATGTCTGCCTGTTTAACTAAGACATTCTGTAATTTTTGTACCCTGAATAGTTACCAAGGAAACAATGAAATAATTACATACATTTTTTTTAGAATATACACCTAAGAAAATTCTCTTTACGTGTGTTAAGTCACAGACTTCTAATATGTTAACCTGTTTTTAAGACCTTTAGATAAAGTTAACTCATAAGGGTGTTCAAAAGATCATAATACTTATCTGTTCCATGATTGGTGTAATTATATTTCCTTGACTATGTTATGTAAATGAACCTAACTGAAAAAGAAAGCTGTTCTGGTAAAATTGATTTGTCTGTCATGCTGCACTGAACAAAAGCAGATGGCGACTCCACCAGTCTGATGTAAATTAGATTATGAGATTGGAGATCTTTACTGTAACATACACTGTGAGAGGACCGTGAAATTCTTATGTCATAATTGTGGGGAGGGCGGATGGGAGCAGGGAAGTACGTACAGGCAAAATATACAATAAGGTAATAAGATGACAATTTATAAATAAATACAGAAAATAAATAAGTAGAAGAAGACAAAATAAGAATTGTAAATAAGAGTAAATAAAAAAATGTAGATGGCAGTCCAGACACAACATACAACAGAATCGCACATAAACTAGTGTACAGTGCAAAGCAGGTAGAATCAGGTTACCAGGAGTTCAGTGACCTAATGGCCAGGTGGAAGAAGCTGTCCCTGAAGTGGGGGAAGTGAGTGATGAGGATCTGGTAGAGGCTTTCCAGAAGACAGAAGTGAAAACAGGGCATGAGGTGGATGGCTGTCATCAGAGGTGCTAGATTCAACTCTCCTCAGACAGCTGGTTGAGTAGATGGAAAGAACTTATTATTTTACAAGCTGTATGGACAGTCCTTTGTCTTGTCAAGTGAAACTACAAAACCACACACTGTGATGCATCCCATCAGGACACTTTCAATAGTACAGTGGTAAAAGTTCACTAGTGTTTTGGTTCTCACCCCAAAGCTCTTTAGCCTCCTCAGGGAAAAAGCTTTTGCTGAGCCTTTTTATATGTATGCAGGAGGTGTTGATAGACCACAAAAGATAGTCAAAGATATGGATATCCAGGAACTATAAGCTGCTGACTTTCTGCAACAGAAAGTCATTGATGTAGAGGGAGCATGATGGCCTTTATTCTTTTAGAAGTCAACAATATTCTTCTTCTTTGTTTTGTCAGCATTCAGGGAGAGGTTGTTGTTCAAATTTCATCTTAAGACTGAAATGTTGCTTGTTTGTGAGCATCTCATTCACATGCAAACAGATGATTGACTCAAAAAGCAAACAGAGATTGGCCCAAATAACTTAACCTCTAAAATCAAACACCAGCATAATCCTTCCTGGTCAATCTAGGTTTTCAAAAATTACATTTTCCCCTTGGCTTCACCCCTTTGTAATCAAACATTCTGCACAAATTTATGTCAAAGTTGGTGACTTTAGAAAAGTTTGTGTGACTACTGCAAGCCTCAAAGAATCAAGAAATTGCTGATGTCAGGATAAGAGAGAAAAACATAGAATGAAGCATTGTGGTGACATGATGGTACTGCACTTACAGGTAAGAGTCATCCCCTGTTCTTCAGTAATCAGCTCATTAAGTTATAGCCATATTGTGATATGCAATCGTATTGAAATATATGAAGGAAAACCAACATGCTGAAAACATGTGGCATTTGAGAACATTAAGAGTCTATTATAGAATAAGTACAAAAATAAACAGCATGCAAAGCAATTTCAAACTTGAAAGCTTTTTATTCATTGAGTAATAAAAGAAAAAAAATTAGCAGGTTATTTTGAACAATATTCTAAGCAATTCTATAATTCATTAAACCGAACCATGCAAGTATAAAAAGGCTTATACTTCCCAAAAGAATAAAGGAATAGACACGTCTGCATGCACTGATTGCTTATTGATTGAGTGCATCTTCCCTTTAAAGAAAATCTAACAATTTGTTCTGAGCACCAAGTCCTGAAAAGATAAATTATAGATAAAATAATACTTGAAGTTTGGCTCCATAGCCAATTGTTCTGCCTTGGGCATTAATTTTTGGACATTTACATATCTAATAATGCATTTATTCATAATTCATCAACAAATCAATTCTTGGAAAATTAATGAGAGGTGCGCATATTAGAAAAATGGTGAATCAAAAAGTAAGGAAAGAAAAAGGTTCAGTTGAGTGCAATCGTAAGAAATATGATCTTATGTTATGTTGGTAGAAAATTTTCTAGAATGCTACTGGGTCACAAAGCTTACTTTTGTGGCACTGGCCACATGATTAGGGGGATGCCAGACTATTGCTGGGTACAATCATACACATATTCACACATGTAGACTTATTCATCCCCATTTATGTATAGATGCAGTTTCAAATCCATATCAAGCTCATTAATTTCAGAAGCCATCCTGACAGCAATGAGTGTAATATAGTAAAACACCTCAGCTGGGGCAGCAGTCCATCACCGGTTATGCTCATGCACACATGCCTTCAAAATGGACAAACTTAGAGATACTGAGATGTGGGAGGACAACCAAAGTATCCAGGTAAAAGCCACACAGTGCCAAGGCTGAGATTCAAGGCCTGGAGCTGGAAAGTAGCAAAACTAACCACTGTGCCATTGTGCTTTCACTTAACCTGCTTAATCAGATTTTAGGGTCATAATGAGCTTGAATTTCATCAGCATCGGATACAAAGCAGGAACCAGCCCCGGATGAAGTGCCAGTTTATGTTCACTCACATAAGGACAAATCTGTTAATCTAATAAAAACTTGCTTCTGTCATTTCTGAGCAGTGCATCTCTCTGTTCAGCTTCTTTTAAAACCATAAAACTGTTGCCCTCTGCTGCTTTTATTTGGTAGCCTCAGTATTTATTGTTATTCTTCAATATATGAGCCTTATATTAATTTTCAAACGCTTCTATGCCACTACAATGAATGCTAATCATCTAATAGAAAAATACACTGAAAGGAAATAACATTAGGTCACAAGTTTACTATTTTTGATATAAAAAGAATTTTGTAACCTTCCTGCCTAAGACACACTTCATGTTTCAGACAGGATTAATTGCCATTAAAGTCCTTGAGCATTGTGAGCATAGACATTTATCTTGCACACATAAACTACTTTAAAAAGACACAGTATGTCAAGGTAAATGCCATTCTGCTACATGAGAGATCCATTTGTCACATGCCAATCAGGGAATAAAATTAATGTAACAAATTTAAGTGAAATACTTTCCAAGTTTTGCTCTAAAATATGACTAGATCATAATGGCATACTTAGCTAGAGGTCATTCTGTGTCTTAGAAGATGTATCATGAATGGAGCTTTCAAGTTTATACCAATTTGCATACTGCAGATTTATTTGCTAGACTAGGAATATTATACTTGACTAATGGAAAGGTGATTTTCAATCAAATGTCTATCCATCCATCCATTTTCCTTGCTCGTTCAATCATTTTTGAAGTTGCAGGGAGTGCCTGCTTTAACAGAAATAAATGAAATCCCGAGGATCATGCTGAATGTGACGGTTAGATCCATTTGAATAAAGTTACTAATTTAAAAAATAGCAAATGTCTTAACAGCTAAATAAATGTAATTATCTAAAACAATGACACTAATGCAGCAAATGAAAGTCTAATCCAGAAAGGATTTTCATTGTAATGAAAATAAGGAAAGAACTCTTGTTTAAAAAGTTTGAATGTCCTAAATGATATGGTACATTAGCCACAGGGAGAATAACAACAAAAATAAATGTATTTCAGTAATTTAAAAAATAGTCATTTATCCTTTCATTTCCTGCCATAACTTCTTATTCAGCTTAGAGAGGAGAGGAGCCCGAGTCTATTCCAGCAGAAATCAGAGCAGCATCTAAGAGAAGTATCCCCAGACAGGACAACCTTCCATTGCAAACCACATCTCCAAGTGCACTAACAATAGGCCATTTAAAGCATGGCCAGACTGTCTTCATTGGAGTATGAGAAGACAATAGTGTCCAATGTCCAAAAATCTACCCCAGTTAAGCCCTCAAAAGCTTTAACATTCTCGTTAATGTGGACTGAATAGGGTACTTTTGAGCCTTTCCAAAACAGGACCAAGAAAGACTGTATAAAAAGCAGTGGCTTATTATAAATCCAAACACACAAGGGAGGGCATTACAATACAACTTCTTCTTCTTCTTCTTTTCGGCTGCTCCCATTAGGCGTTGCCACAGGGGATTATCTTTTTCCATATCTTCCTGTCTTCTGCATTTTGCTCTGTCACATTCATCACCTGCATGTCTCCTCTCACCACATCCATAAACCTTCTCTTAGGCCTTCCACTTTTCCTCTTGCCTGGCAGTTAGGGAAAGTAACTAATCCTGATAGGCCCACTGGGCCTACACAGGTCTACTTCTTAAACTAAGACACGTGGTCAGTAATTCATTTCCCTCCATA
Organism: Erpetoichthys calabaricus; assembly: GCF_900747795.2. Taxonomy (NCBI): domain Eukaryota; kingdom Metazoa; phylum Chordata; class Cladistia; order Polypteriformes; family Polypteridae; genus Erpetoichthys; species Erpetoichthys calabaricus. The sequence continues at coordinate 48,193,380 of NC_041401.2, forward strand.
CGCTACAACAAAATATTCTCCAGATCATTTACCTCTTTGTCCACTGCTGGCCTTTTTTTTTTTTTGCATTCCAAGCTATTGGCAACAGCTGTTCTCCCAACTCCAGGCTCACTGCATTAAGACTGGAAGAATTTTTAGACTTACCATTGGAGTGTTTATCCTCCTAGATCAGTCCCTATACTCTACCAGTGGTCCCTACAGCCATGCACCCCAATTTATACTAAAAAGACTAGGTAACCAACTAGAGTCCTGTCTCTTCTAATTCATAACAGGAGTGCTCACATGGCCTTTAACAGGCTCCCTGCTGCCCTCTACTAGGCTAAATGCCACAGTATGCACATAGTGTTCATTTTATCTCTTCTTCATCTTGTTCTAAGTGATTTCTAAGGTTCTATTGCAAGATATTAAAAACCTGACATTAAAAACAAATTAGATTTCTCAAATGCTCTTTATTCTAATATATCATCTGGTCCAAAGTAAAGCAGTACCCTGACAAAGATGCCAGTTCATCACAAGGCAGACTCACTCACACACCAACACTCTTTTATAATGTGCCAGTTTATAGTCACCATGTATCCTAATTTTCATTAATTAATTGGCAGTGCTAATTCTTGAGCCACTATGTGTCATGAAACCAGACCACCTTTGACAAGTAGCGAAAGCTTGGCCTAAAAACCAGATCTGTCTAAAGATGAACTGGACAGACTCAAATAACAAAATACTAAAATTCACTTGTGATGATGTGGCTCTTTAATTTGGAGAACCTATGAACTGAGTAATTCATCTGAATATGAGGGTTGTAATGACATTTAAAGGTAAAACCACCTTGTGCACTATAACACAGGGTTCTGACCTTTTGAACTGTCATTTTTCCACCGACAAATTCAGATCAGGAAGCTAATCTCTGGAATTACTACATTATGAAATAACTAACTGAATATTTCCTTACAATAATGTGTCTGAATAATATTAAACATGAAACACAGAGAAAACATTACTTATTTTTTTTAATTTTGTGGTAGGGATATAAGAACAAAGTGTTTAGTTTAGAAAAGGGGAGGTATTACACCATCTCAGAAGGGTAAGTCCAGGGTGAGACAAAAATAAAGAAAGAAATCTGAGGATCTGAGCTCAGAATATTTCTAATACATACAGAATGAGATGTGTAAAAGAGTTATCATCTTGAAGATAGGGAGGTAGGACTGAATCACTGTCATCACTGCTAAATTGGTATTTTTGTTTTTGGTTTAATAAATACGTCAAGTGCTTTTTTAACATAAATTTGGTCTAAATTCGTGTATCTTTCGGGTCTCATAGGTGCAGATTTTGGGGTTGTCACTTTAGGGGTTTCATTGAGCAGCCATTCAGGGTTAGGGTGTTAAATACAGGTCTGTGAGATAATGGCCTGCAAAAGATAACCGAACTTGTTAAGTCTCAATATCAGGTGATAGGACCAGAGATCTGGAACTGCAGGGTGAACCTTAAAGGGCCCTAAGGTCACCATTACCTCCACATCTCTCACCCCTTATCCTGGTAAAGAGATACAGATAACCTGGGTATCCCCCCAGGCCAAGACATATGTAAAATAATGTAACGTTCTCAAACCCACTTAATCCACGTCAAAGTCACAGGGCACCAGAACCTATTCCAGCCTTACTGGAAGCAAACCAGAAACCAGTCCATTCTGGCCCCAACCACACTAACAGAGAACCAAAGTTTTACAATTACCAGGGTTGAAGATGTTGGAGGAAAAGCTGGTGTACCCTGAGAAAAACCCACACCAACATCAGGAATAATTTATGAAGCTGAATTTTTTTTTTTTTTACTTGGATTAAATATCCCATAGGACTTCTGGAAGAATCAATCTCTATATAAATTATAGAACTGGAAACTAGTCTTTGCAAAGTAGAGACTTTATAGCAATAAAATGAGCAGACTTTCAAAGAAGAAAGATTCTTCACAATTTACACTCAATGTTCTAACTATTCTAATATGTCCAACTTGGTCTGTGCAAGGTAACCATACCACCCATAAAATTCAAATAAGTGCATATGAGAGCTACAGTAAACATACAGACCAATTTGTAAATTGCTACTTTATAGATTTCAATAATAAAGTGGTCCAACACCTGTATTGCCCATGTGAAAAGGTAATTGTTCCCTTAGTTAATCATTCAAACTGCTGACAAAAGTTAACTGGTAATTAGTCTCAGCTAGTGGAACATAGTCTTGTTGAATTTAAACCTCACCATAAACTGACACTCACAACGAAAGTAGTCTCCACTAGGTTTCTACTTGAAGAATAACAATATGCCTCAATCAAAGGAATTTCCAGAAGAGATGAGGAAAGAATTACAGACTTAATTCTAATGGTCTGGGATTCCACCACATCCCAGTGACAGCTATTACCTATAAATGGTGTGGCAGACGACCAGGGACCTTGCCCCACCGGGATGCCTGGATCAGGGAAGGACCGGGAAAGGGGCAATATCTTCCCTGGATGCAAAAGGGCAGCCCCCCTGATTTCCATCAAGGGTCAAGGGGCTGCCTGGATGGTTTCTGAGCCCTGGAGGACAGTACTTCCACCATACCAGGAAGTGCTGCTGCTCCAGGAATTGTGTATGCCCAGAGTGCTTCCAGTTGCAAGGGCAGCACTTCTGCCACACCAGGAAGTGCTACTGGAGGACCATCACCAAGCACCTGGAGCACATCCGGGGCATGATAAAAGGGGCCGCCTCACTCCCTTCGAGGAGCCAGAGTTGGGAGGAGGAAGACAAAGCTTGCGAGAGAGGAGTGGAGGCAGCAGAAGAGAGAAACGACTGAGGAATAGTGTGTGCGTGGGTGGAACCAAATTGTAAATAAACCCGTGTGTTTTGGATATTGGTGTCTTGTCTGTCTGTGGCCAGGCTATCTGTTACAATGGAGAGTGGATGCGACAGGACCATCTAAGAAGAAGCATGTTTGTCGCAGATGTGAATTGCTGTATGCGGCGTGTAAAACAGTTTGTTTGTCGCGGATGTGAATCGCTGTATGCAGCGTGTAAAACAGTTTGCGAGAGGTATCCCATGGTCTTAGAGTTGGTGGGCGGGTCTCCGTGAGTTGCTCTTGCAAGCGGGCACATGACCAGGCGGTGTGTATGCTTTGATGTGAATCGCTGTATGCAGCGTGTAAAACAGTTTGTGATGGGTATCCAATGGTCTTACAGTTGGTGAGTTGCTCTTGCGAGCAGGCATATGACCAGGCAGTGTGTATGCTTCAAGTGTGAGGGTGGATGCAACAGGACCATCTAAGAAAAATCATGTTTGTCGCTGATGTGAATCGCTGTATGCAGCGTGTAAAACAGTTTGTTTGTCACGGATGTGTATCACTGAATGAGCGTGCGACGGCGGTCCTCCAATTGTCAGTCACGGACAATTGCATGTTGCCCTCTCCAGAGTTCCATCTTTTCATTCACCTACAGTCGTATCCTCAAACCCACCCCATTTGGACAACTGTGTCTTTCAGGAAGTGTTCACCCATCAATACATAATTATGCGGCATATGCTATGCCGCGGGTTGGCTAGTTCTATATAATTCCCCTCTCTTTTTGCTTTATCTGACTTCTTGCTCTTAACTTTGCTCCTCAGTTGTCCTGGAAAAATATCTTTAAGAATATCTGTGGTCTCCAAAAATCCTAACAATCAATAGATTCATTTAATACCATTTAAGCTTTACCCTGCTAAAACATTTTGCTATAGAACTCCTTGTATACCTTATGCACTCTTAATGTCCCTAGCACCTTTAATCCACATGTTTTGGGACAGTCCTTCTGTGGCTTCCTTCTGGTCCTTTTCTGCAACACTCTTTCTAAGAATCTGTTCATGAATCTCACTTTTCTGCCTCATATTTTTCCTCTCCTGAATATATCTGTGTTATCTCTTTTGCTTTTATATGATGATACACTTTTCTTATTGGTAACCTCAGAAGAAAAACTGGCTTTAATCTCCTAATGGAAATCCCTGTATTCTCTTCTTCCTAAACCCCCTGAAATCCTCTTTTTACAATTTAGTACTTTTAGAACTTCATCCAATAACTTTGTTTCTCTCTCTGTACATTATTATTTTTTAATTTGCTTTCGGTCTTTGAGCAGCTATGCCCTCCTGGGTCTATCCAGGCCAGGCTATTTTTCTATTTGTCAAATAAAGTTTTCAATCTCCTAAAAAAGAATCTTCACTTTTTACCTCAGTACTAACACAGGACAACAATTTTTTAAAATAAGTTTTGCTTCTTGAAAATGGTGGTGGTAATTATGACAGACAGCTTCAAGCTGAACAAATACATAATTTCAGATTGACTGTATTATGTAGGAATTTGGAGAAACATAACATTAAATTATTGAAGTTTGCGTATTTAATTGTTTAATGATGCTGACACATTGCATTAGTTCAGTTGGGCTAAACATATTTTGATGCTAATTTTCGTTTGTACTCAGCTTCTCGTTTCAACAGTAGTTGTCCAGCGTCGATGGATTCCATTTGCCCTGATACTTTATTTCCCTTGTTGAATGTCCTGGTAGAACCTTTAATCATGTTCGTCGCTGACTGCCCCAAAATTGGCAGGGAAAAAGTCCAAGTGTGAATGCAGAAAATTAATCTTTAACAACATGTTTCACTTCATGTTTTTGTATGCTTGAAGCATGTTGTCAACTAACTAGATGTAGTTTGTTACTCTATAGCTGCCAAGAAATATGTCAGTAACATCCTGGAATGCCTTCCATGTGATATTCTCAGGCCCCACTGGCAGATCTTCAAACCACTTGTCATTAATGACATGTTTGACTTGTGGACTAACAAAAATACCTTCCTTAATTTTGGCATCAGTTATTTGTAGAAACATCTATATCAAATAGCACAATCCTTCACCTTCTCTGTTGTTTGTTACTTGTTCACTTGCAATAGCAAATAAAGGAAAATTAAAGTTATTTAAATATAATTCAGGTTTGATCAAAGTGTAAATGAAACTGGCTCTTTATACCAAATATTTACCTGAATCTAACAATATAATGTATCATTTGCAAAGTTTCAGAAAATGAAAGTAATTTATAATAAGAACCCCGCAGGGATCTACATTTGCAACAGATGTCAGCACAAATCACAGTGATTTATTCAAATCTTTAGACATTTTCCTACTGATATAAACAGGAACACCAAAGGATTATGTTGTTCCTCTAAACAACGACAGAAAACGCCCTTGACAATTATTGTATACTAGCTTATTTGTCACAAGTAGACAAAACAATATTGTTAAATTTAATTTAGCTTTCAAACTCTGTAAGATAATAATTTAAAATTTCAAAACACACATCCCATCTTATTAAACAATGTAGCTTAAAATATTCAGTAACATGTCATACTTCACAATGACCAAACTTAATACTGTAGCAAAAATAGGCATGATAATGCTTATATGAAATCCACTGGACTTGTGGAATACTTGAATAACATGAAAAATGATAGTTGACATCAGCTTGATTTAATTTAACTGTAGAAAGCCAGGGCAATATGGGGGCACAATGGTTAGAGATGCTACCCTCAAACAGCCAGTGTCCTCTGCTTGAAGCCCACACTCAGTTTTATCTTGTGGTCTTTGATGGTTTTCTATAGGGTTATTATCTGGATTCTTAGGTTTTCCTCCAACAACTAAAAGACATGTGTTTTAGGTTATTTGGAGAATTTAAAATGGCTCCATGTGGGTCTGTGCATGAGTAGACCCAGTAACTGAATGGTGCGCTGAAAATGGTAAGTTTCACCCTTGGCATTATTCTGTTGGGATTGGCTTTGGCTCCCATTGACTCTGCATCGAATTAAACATGTGCATGCATTGTCCCTTGCTTGTGACTGTTATGAGTCTGTGCAAAATGTGAAAATAAGAATGTCTGCTGTGCACATATTACAGGATGAACTTCAACATGAATGCTATGTTCTGTTATACTAGGATACTGATGGTACAGAGACTACCTTCAGAATCTTGGAACCATAGGTTCTGCCCTGGACAGACTCATGTTCAGCCTCTATGACTGGCCGTTCTGTATAATCTTGGCAGTTCTTCACAGGTGAACATCAAGGAATAGTGTTGGGTTGTTTATGTATTCATTTTTCATCCTCTTACCATTTCTTTTATTACATCTATGCTGATGATGATCAGGCCTTCCAAATTTTGGTTTAGATCTAAAATGACGTCTCAGCCACCTCATCATGAATGAATGAGGAGCATTTACACATACAAAAGCAATTCAAGCCTTCTGCCTCTCTCCTCTTTAATTATCCGATACTGTAAGTATTATACTGTACTTGATTATATCACCCACTCAGCATCAGCCAGAAACCTTAGGTTCTCCCTTTTTCAGTCAAACAATTTTTCTTTTTTACTAGTCCAGTCTTTTCACTTATTTCAAAGTCCACAACACACAATGTCAACTCAACACTTTATTTAAATGTGTTTGTGTACAGATACAAATGAAATCCAACAAAACACTAAGCACAAAATAATAAGCACTCACAACACAGTACAGTTTCACAGATGCAGATGATGCAGTTATGAAATGAAATCCCTGTGAACAGCCTCCTGAATGTTACTAAAAGTTTTGCCTTACTGCAATATTAATGTAAGTGAAAATTTGCAGAAGCTGGGAGCACTCCCCAAACAAAGATGTTTTATCAATCCATACGTAATCATATGAAGAAGAGGGCACAGGACAAGTTTGTAATTGTAATCTAATTGTATATTGAAGCATTGAAACAAAAACAGACCCAACATTTTATGGATCCCTTTTAAAAGTTGCACTTAATCTTGTCTCACCCAACAGCCCTTACAGCAACCAGCCAATCTGCACAATGGTGCAATATTCCTCTGGCTGCTGGGATTTGCAGTCCACTTAAGTGGCACTGCCACAGCGTTGTCTGAGAATTTCTGCAGCAGGTCACAAAATGTCACAAAATTTCCATTTAATTATTGAGGGCAGGCGGCCCTAATGGATGGACGGATATCCCAGACAGAACTGATGGTTCCTTACTCGGGCGGGAAGCCCCAAATAAATGGTCAGGCGTCCCGACTGGACATGGGTTTAATACCTTCCCTGGTCACAACAAAAAAAAAAGAGGACAGGGAAGGACCATCTCTGGAGGATGTTTAAATCACCAGGTGTTAGATAGCAATATCCTTCTACATCTGTGCCCATTTGAAAACCAGCAGGGAGTGCTGAGAGTTGTAGTCTGGCAGCACATTCCTGCTGGGGTCCATGAGTGCTGCAAGGGTGTGCTGCAGGGAGATGTGCTCCCCAATTTATTGGACTTCCATATGACCCGGAAGTGCTTCCATTGGGCAATAGCTGTGGCACCGGAAGTACTCCCAGGTCCTTAATAAAGGGGACTGCATGCCCTTATCCAGGCGAGTCAGAGCTAGAAGGAAGAAAGGTAACACTCAACTGGAGGAAGGCAGTGCAGTGGTGGAAGGAGAGAGTATTGTGAAGAGAGAGAGAGAGAAAACATTTGCTTGTGTTGTGTGTTATTTTGAAGGTATTGCGTTGAACAAACACCTGTTGATTTGAACCCAGGGCTGCATTTATGTGATCATGTTTGGGGTTTGGGGCTTGCTGATGGCCCAGTTCCATCAAATTTGTAGACGTAACATTAGAATATACCCTTTATGTGTGTGCTGACTGGTTTTAACTTAGATAATTCATGTGATATGTAAATGAATTTACTGTATTTCAGAATCTTATTATGTCATCATAGTCAGTTGGCTGAAGTGGACTGGCAGAGTGCACTGAAGTCTGTCCCTTCAAGCTTAGTGTAATAAAGACACCCATTCTGAAGTACATTTGAGAAGCTGATTGAAGATATTTCATTATTTATAGTATAGTATTCATTCATTATGTATAGTATTTTCCAAAAAAGGATGCAAGAAATTTGGAAGATAACAAAGAAAGCTGTCCATTTTAATCCAGTTTGGAATCAGGTTTAAAATCAAGAGCATGGCAATTTCTAAAAGGTATTTAGTGTACACTCTTTTTTATTTAACCCCACATTAACTGGGCATGTTAAGAGAAGTATTTTACACCTCATACTGTATATTACACAAATACACATATGACCCACAACATCAAAACCACTTGCCTAATATTTTGTAGGTCTCCATCATGCCACCAAAATGGCTAGGTACTCTACAAGACCTCTGAAGATGTCCTGTTGTATTGGGCACCAAGACATTAGCAGCAGATCCTTTAAATCCTGTAAGTTGCAAGGTGGGACCCCCAAAGATTAAACTTATTTTCCAACACACCACACAGATGCTGGATCGGAGACTGGGAAAGCCAAGTCAACTCCACAAGAATGCCAGGACCCAAGGTTTCCTAGCAGAACATTGCCCAGAGCATCACACTACCTCCAACAGCTTTCCTTCATCTCATAGTACATTTTTTTGCGTGCCATCTCTTCCCCAAGTAAAACAACCCAACTATCCACATGATCTGAAAGAAAACATGATTCATCAGATCAGGAAATCTTCTTCCTTTGCTTCATTGTCCAGTTCCGATGCTCACACAATCATTATAGGTGCTTTCATGCTGGACAGGGGTCAGCATGGGCACTATGACCGGTATGTGTCTACACAACCCAGTTTGCAGAAAGCAGCATGCACTGTGCATTCTGTTATTTTTCTCTCAAGGCCACCATTAATTTTTTCAGCAATTTGTGCTACAGTAGCTCTTCCGTAGAATTGGAATAGTCAGGCTAGGCTTTGCTCCCTACATGCATCAATGAGCTTTGGTTGCACATAACCCTGTTGCTGGGTCACTGGTTGTCCATCCTTGGACCACATTTGGTAGGTACTAACCACTGCATACTGGGAACACCCTACAAGACCTGACGTTTAGGAGGTGGTATGACCCAGCCGTCTAGCCTTCATAATTTAGCCCTTGCCAGAGTCGCTCAGAATCTTACGCTTGGCCATTTTTCCTGTTTCTTGCCTTCAAGAACCAACAGTATATTTGCTGTCTAATATGCACCACCCCTTAACAGGTGCCACTGTAACAACATAATCAATGTTATTCACTTCACCTGTCAGGGGTTTTAATGTTGTGGCTGATTGGTGTATAAAGAAAACAATGCAATGCTAAAATTATCCACCATCCTCTCTTATCATCATATGTCAAAGTACTGGAATAACTAATAACTTTAGAAGTCCATTAGCACAGAAAGTTTGTAGTGCTGCCTTCTAAAACTCCATCCATCAATACAGGCTCTATAAATGACCATCTTCTAGTCAATCGCTAAACGTAGAACTCCCAAACACATTTCAATTAATGACTGTTACATTAATTGTGACGCTTGAAACAGACATATTACCCCTACCATTTTTCCTGCTTTGTGACCTTTGCTGTTACTCAGTTTTGAATACAAAGATGAACTCCAACAGAATTTCACTTAGTCTTTGAATATGCCTCAATTATAAGAAAGTGGGAAATCAAAACCCTGCAAATTCAGAGTTCTTTTTCAGTAGTCTGCTCACCATTCTATTCATGAATACATTTCAATTCAAATAGACATACTCATTGCTGACTCATTTTTTTATAACATGTATTTTCTGAAAAATAAATCACACTGTATTTTTACAAATAATTCAAACTTAAGCAGGACCTAGGATGACCGCTCTTGAACCATGTCCCGTCCATACATTTTAAAACACAGCATGAACTTACAAAAACATGCGGAGGTAAAAGCTAATGGATTATCCTGCTGTTGCAACAGAATTTCATGTAGTGGGACCTTTCATGATATTAAAAGGTGCATATAACACACTATAGGGAAATGCTTGCATTCTGTGCTTAATTGTCTTCAATATAAAGAGAACAAAGGAATGACTAATTGAAAGCTGCCCTAGAAGTAGATTCTACTGATATTAGACAACACATTTTGTAAGGGTAGGAAGCTAAATGAAGATATGATCTTACACTGTCATAGTCATTACAATATAAGAAAGTAACCAGCTTCTTAGATTAAGGAAATATATTTTTTCATTGAGGAAATAATAAAGAAGGCAATAACTGGCTCGTTCATGTAGCATAGAGTATATTTAAAGGCAGATATCTCAGCATACGTATTGTTACTGCAGGTATTTTGTGTGCCTATATTTATTGCCCATAGCTCTTACACTCCTATAGTTGAACTCACAAGCAGTGTTAATGTTGTATACATATTTGCAAATATCTTTTTTAGGACATGTATATGGATTATGAAGATATCAGATGCATCAGAAAAACCTAAGAAATATGATTGCATGGGTAAGCTCTTTAAACTTATTCTTTATTTACCTGAACAGAATGAATCTCACAAAACTCAACTGGATATACAGTATAGAAAATTGATGAATAGTTTTATGAAAGAACACAGATCAGTTTAACATGCAGTATAAATTGTGCAAACACAAATATGAAATAAACAGAAATGTATTGTCTCCATGGTGTTTAACCGCACAACATAACAGATAATGGCAACAAGATAATAAGACCATTGATGAAGATAAAAAGTGAAAAGAACAAAATAATAGCTTAGACAGAATGAGCACAGGCAGCTGTCTCCAGTAGATGAAATATTAAGTTATAAAATATTGTGATGAAGGTATAATAATTTTTCCAAAAATTCAGATCTCATCTCATCATCTGAAACCACTTCTCCTGGTGAGGGTCACAGTGGCAGCAGACCAAGCACGTCAGCTCACACTTCTCTGTCACCAGCTACAAATTCCAACTCTTTCCAAAACATTTGAGAGATACAATCCCTGCAGTGTGTCCTGCGTCTTGCTGCCAAAACCAACTCAGCTGGCTCCTCTCAATCCGGAGGAGCATTGCCACAACTCTGAGGTTCCCCCAAATTGCTGAGCTTCTCAGCTCATCACTGAGTGTTAGCCCAGCACCCTTGCAAAGAAACCTCATTTCTGCCACATGATACTCACAATCTCAATCCTCTGGTCATTACACACAGCTCATGACCACACGTGAGTACAGGGATACAGATCTTTAGACTGAACTCCTGCTTTACTGCCACTGACTGGCACAGTGTCAACAGAACAGCTGCTGTTGTTCCAATATGCATAGAGAGCTCACACTTCCTTCACTTAAGAATAAAATCCTGAGATACCTGAACTCTTCCACTAAGAACAGTTCACCACTTCCCTCATCTCTAGAGAGAGCAATCTACTGTTTTCCAAGAGATAACCATGAAATTACAGTTGGAGGTACTGATATTCATCTCTGCCGCTTCACACTTGGAACAAATCGCTGAAGGGTATAATGAAGTTCTTAGTAAAATGTGGAAAAGTAAGCAAAATCATCTGCATAAAGGAACAGTGCTACCCCTGGCCTCCCCAATCAAACACCCACAACCACAGTGAACGAATTTAACTAACGACAGGCATTCAGACACAGCTCTCACTGCATTTACATAAGGAATGAATACCATACAAGAGCAGCCCTGTTACCTCCTAACCCTTCAGCCCATTCCACAACACATGCTTTTTCCAAATCTACAAAACACATGTAGCCTGGGTTTAGATAATCCTCCAGAAACTGTACCATGGTCTACTGTTTTATAGCCAGGATGGAATCCACATTGTTCTTCCTGTATCTTTACCTCAAATATCGGATGCAGACTCCCCTCCAGCATGCTGGCATAGGCCTTAGCTGGGCAACAGAGGAGTTGGAGCCCTTACAAATCAATTGATTGGCTATAAGAAGTCTGCTAATACAGTTGGTAGACCACTGCATCACAGCATTCTGGACTCAAATCCCAATCTTGGATGTTGTCTGCATGCATTCTGCCCATGTCTGCATGGGTTTACCCTCCTCCTTCCCTAGTGTTGAACATGTCAGGGTTTTTTGTAATTCCAAATTGACTTTTGTGCAATTGTGAATGTAAGTATTCACGTGAGTGGGCCCAGAGTTAGAATGGCACCATGCCCAGTGCTGTGTCTTCGTTTTCATTCATTAGGGACCTAGCCCTGAACTATATGAAGTAGGTTTTTAAAATGTTCTGTTATGTTCTGATGTTCTGCACAGTGTGAATGATCCGATTATACAATACATCACACAGTCTTTAAGACTGGCATTTTCAGAGGAAACAGGGATTTCTCTAGTATTATGGAACACTTCTCAGAACAGCATGTGATAAATGCCAATGGACATTCTATCAATATTGTAGGGCTTGTAGCTGATTGAGTGTAACTTGGAGCTGAATGACTGGCAACTGTTAATTGAGCAGAAAGTAATGTAGTATGGGTTCTATTGACCACTTAGGCCTCCGCTAAAGGTGAGAAGAAAAGTTAAGGCAAAATCTGGTTGGCTCTGTTCCTACATGTTTCTCTAACTACAAATAAAGACTGATATAATGTCTAATATTTAGTTTTTCTCTTCTCTGAATCATTTACTTACAGTATATCAGATACGTCCTGCTTGATTGTTATATCCTGTTAATATCTCTTTTCACCTTATGTTGTTTCTCTCATGTCAATCAGTAAAGCACTTGGTGGCATGGAAGTCTGCTAACTATACACGTGTGTCAGGGTTCCACCAGAGTGCAACTGAATTATTTTTTTCTGATTTATTAATCATTTTGCTTTGTTATGTTATTGCTGTAGGGCCCCTGATACTGTAGCTGCAGGATTCACCCTTAGCCTCTATAAAGGTGGTGTGGGCTTTGTCTTCTACTCAACTCCTATTCTTGTATTTTTGATTGTTTCAAGTTCTTTTTTAAATTATTTTGTCTTCTGGATATTTTTGTTCTGTCCTTGGTGCCAAATATTGTCATGTGAACTGGATTTGATTTGGTTTTAAGGTTCCTCAATATAGTAACATTTTGTCACCTTTTGACCATTATTTTGAATAAACATCAAAACTCATTTTAGGCCTGTTTAATGGGCCCAAACTTCATGACAGTGGGAATAATATGAGTTATAAACCAGGTAAAAAACTGTGATTACTATGAAGGAATTAGACAACTCTGAATGCCTTAGTGTCTATTCCGCTCTCTCAGAGAAGGCACAGGAAGCATTTGAAGAAATGCACACCCTAGAAAGATGACTACAACAACAACATCCATCCATCCATTATCCAACCCGCTATATCCTAACAACAACATTTAATTTATATAGCACGTTTTCATGCAAACAATGTAAATCAAAATCCTTTACAAGATTTCAAAGAGATAGTTATAAGAAAAACAATTAAGATTAGGCAATTATATTAAAGAACTAGGGGGGCTCCGCCCCTTGCTCACTTTGCTCGCCCACCCCCGGGTTTATTTTACCGGATTTACAATTTAAAGAGATTGTTATTTTCATGGGAATTGTTACATATGCATTATTTTAATGTTTGCTTTAAAACTTTTGTAAAAACAATACTTGTTCTTTATTTCCAGCCCCGGGCGTGGTTAAATCTCTTTCTCACAGGACATATAATGCTGCTGGTGTTGTGAAGGGGGGGGGCGTCTGAATGCATGCTAAGGAGATGCCGTCAGATCAGCTACTGTCTTCTTGCTGCTGCTGCTGGTGAGCTGCTTGTTCTGCTTGTCAAGCTTTGCGTCGATCATTTAAAAGCCTGTACAGCAACTGTCCTTTTGCCAATTCATGTCTCTGCCACTCGCGTTGTAAAGGGGGGGGGGGGGGAAGTGGGGGGGATTGTTGGGTGGTGGTTGGGGGAACTGAACGCATGCTAAGGAGAAGTGGTCGGACGATCTGCTGGCTTGCTGCTACTGGCGAGCTGCATGTTCTGCTTGTTGCTTGTCGCTTGTTGTTGTTTTAAGAGCTGGGTGCACCTGAAGTGTGTCTGCCAAAAGCATTCCAACAACTGCTAGGTTAGATGTTTGTGAACTTGTTTTAAATGTTGTCTCACTGCCTTGTCTCGCGTGACATTAAAGTGTCTCTTACGGGACGTCAAATTGTCTTCCGAGAAGATCACGTCTCGTCTCCCTAGTCTTCCTCTCAAGATTTTTTTTATAATAGAGAGATAAGTAACAAAGAAAGAACAAATAAACAAATGAATCTAAACAATCGTAAAAACAGAATAAAATATCTAGTAGAAGAGCAGCGTCATTATATACAGCGTCATGATGTAAGTCTCTAAGGATGAGTCTGGTAATAAGGTCAGATAGCCGGGAGGGCAGAAAAAACAAAAACACTCCAATCTAGCTGGAGAACAAACAAAATCTGCAGGAGTTCCAAGGCGAAATGAAGGCACAACCCCAACTTGCCACTGTCCTGGGGAGAAAGTACAACCAGAGGAGGATGGAGAGATAGGGAGATGTCTGCTCCATTCAGTCATAAGGCCCATTAATGTAAAAATGACAGCCAGAAAAAAGAAAAGGTAATATGGTTGTGACCATGGAAAGAAAACTCCACTAAACAGATGACCCTGGGATAAGTACATAGGCTAAGAAGAAGCCTATTTTGCTAACTGAGGCAGACATTTTAAGTTTGATTTCAGTCAGACAACAATTTCAAGGGAACTCACTAATCATGGGGCCAGAGTGTGGCTATATGTTGGAGGTTAATTAGTGCATGCAAGTAAGAACTTCACTTTACTCTGTACACATGAAAATTACAGCCATGGAAAACTGTACACAGGATGTAAACAGCACGTCACCCCAACTGTCCGCTTAACAGAACAGGTTAGTGCTGTGGTTACTACTACTGCCTCCAGGATCCAGCATGATTTTGCATCCTGTGCTTTTCTCATACTTTGGTTTTCAACCCACATCTTCCTTGCATTGTTAGGTTGATTGACAATTATAAATTGCCCATGGGTGGGTATATACATGAATGAGCCCTACAATTGCCTGGCACCCTGTACAGATCTGGTTCCTGATTTGTTCTTAATCCTGCTATTGTAAGCTCTGACCTTCTTTGATAAAAAATTAGATTAAACAAATCTAAAAATGTTATTGTAGGTTAAAAGATGGATAAATGAAAGCATTTTGGTGAAACTTAAGAAAAAAAAATCATGTTGTTCCATCCTTCAATATTGATGTTAAATAGATTGGTAAATTATTATTCCAACTGCAACTCCACCATGGCTGTAAATAAACATTGTACAGACCTTAGCTTTCATTTTAGATGTATCTTAAATAATATGTGGCAGTCATGCTTCAGTCTGTTTTCAAATCGCGAAGCACCTGCATGCCAGATCTTCAAATCCCAAAGCCTAAATTCTTTATTCTTTAACGCTAACGGTTGCATCGAGTGACGTTTCAACGCTTCTGGAATATTAGCTTGTTTTTTATTTTTACTGACATTCTGACAGCTCACAATCATTGATTCTCCACAGACTGCTTTGTCCTGAAATTCTTTTTGGTAATGATGTTTTGACAGGCAGTTATCTTATGCAGACACTTACTCATGTGTATTTACAGCAATGCATGCCTTCATTAACTCAATTAACTCCAATCTTTTGTCAAGAACATTGTTATATGCCTGTTGTGGAGCAGCAGTGCATCACAGTGAAAAAATGGAGTATGAATGGCAGATATTGTGCAGCCTTTCACTGTGTTTTTCTTTTTTTTTTTTTTAAATGTCAGATGCTAAGTGTGTCTTGACCTGATCAATACTCAAACCAGTCACCTCACGGAAATGTAACAGGCTTGATGTTGTGTGTAGACATTCTATTCCATGTAAGAGATATCTACACTAATATACTCAAAAATGCCACTGCAGCAACAATTAAATCCACTGTTTTTGTCCACTTTCACATCTGAAATGATGGAATATAGCTAACAATTAACACCTATAGAAATTTCCAGCCCTTGTAGTAGTGTGTCTTTAATTACATGCTAAGTTTTTTTTTCTCTGCCTGAGACTGAAAGAAGAATAAAAATTTCAGCAGTATTTTTTTTCTTCTTTTTTTCTTCTTTATCCCTTATATAGCCTCTGGGTACCTGAGTTGCTTCCAAGTTACCAATAAATCAGAAAATGCGATCTGAGAAATATCAAAATACCCATTTCACTAAAGGCTAGCTCTGTAATATAAATGATAACCTATCCAAAAATAAACAAATAAATAAATAACCAAGAAAATAAATATGCTAAAAAAGAGTTGTATACTATAAAAATTTCAACTGTAAAATCCAAGTATGCAGCCATTTTTTTTAACAATATCATCCATTTCTTAAACCGTATTTAACTAGCTCAGGGTCAAAAGAAGTCAGGGCCTATCTTCTAGCAACTGAAAGCCCTGGAACTCGGGAAGCAACCTTGGGCAACATGCTGCTGTGAGATGAGTATGGGGTGAACTGACATGAATAGTTTTAATTGTTTAATCCTTTTTCGTGGTTGTGGAACATCCCGTTTTTTAAGCTGGGGTTGGTGCAGGATGTGCTTGTGCCAGCATGCATAATTGCTAATTTATGACAGCAGCACGGCAATTAGAGGGCACCAGCTGAGGTTGATTTTGAAAAATAAAAGGGAGCTGCTTCGTGCAATAGGAAAATGAAAAAGAATGGAAAAAAGGAAAGAAAAAGTGATCACTGAGTTTAGAGAGGTAAATGAGGATGATGAACTAGGTAGCATTCATTCTGCTGATGAGCTTATAGGGAGAGAGAGCACGGTGCCTTAGGAGTTGCAGGGACTGATGGAGGTGGCAGCTCTGGGTTTGTGGGTACCGGCTGAAGTGGCAGGATTCAGCTGGGTGCCTCCATGGGATGCCCATGGGTCCTGGTGAGGACAGAGAAACAAAAAGAAGTAATGTTAGTAGGTTTTGCCTTTCCAATTTGAATTTTAATGTTTATTGGATTGTACTTAGTTCAATCTGACAGTGATAGTTTTCTGACATGATTTTATGGATTATGTATTGAATTATTTGTTGGACGATTCATTAATTGCATTGTCTTGCACATCAGTTTGGAATGCAATTGAATTTCCACTTTTTTTGAATAAATTGTTATTTATTATTGCTAAGCAACTCTCACTAGTTTACTCCTTGCCCTGGTCTATGACTATCTATGACATGGGAAACAGGCAGAAGCAAGGGTGCAGGCACATGGGGCATCCCATGTGCCAGTCACATATACGTACTGTACATATTTACTCATATGAGGTCAGTTTGGAATCACCATGTAACCTAACATGAATTTGAAGCTGTGTAAATGCCAAGGCTGTGGAAATCTGAGGAAAGTAGTGATAACCACTGCTCTGCACCTATACCTTAATACGGCATTCTTAAATCTGTTTAGTCCATATCAGGATTGCTGGGTGTTGGTGCCTGTCTTGACAGCATTGAGGACACGGCAGGAAACAACCTACAAACTGGGCACACCAGTACTTCACATGGCACACTGGCATACAGCCCCATATTTATTCATATGGGGTCAATTTAGAATGGCCAGCTTAACTGAAACATGTACTACTTTGGGACATAGGAAAGATGCTAATAAGGAGAGAAACCACAAACTCAGCACAGATAGTGGGATTCAAAGGCATATGAAACACTCAGAAAGTATCATTTTCAATTATCAACAGAACAAAAGGCCCACTAATGTATGAGTGGTTGTACTATTGCCATATGTACAGTGAAATTCTAACTTGCATGCCCAGTCATGCAACACTTCACTAGTTCCTAGTGCTATGATAACAAGAATGATTTAGTTAGTGCTGCTGCACGATTGTACTAAAGGTCTGTTGTATGAGTGTACCTATTGTAAGGAAGATAGGCTAGGGCCCCCCAATACACTTAATGTGATTAATATAAAGGAAAATAACATAACATTTTTTCAACCTGCTTAATCTGGCAAGGATTGCTAGGTTGCTAAAATTATCCCACCAGCATCAGGTAGAACAGAGGAACCAACTCTGGAATTGGCACCGATCCACTGGAGGGCCCACTCGTGCACACATTGTCAATTTAGAAACTTCAATTAACAAAACACTCACGCCACTGGTATGTGTGGAGAAAACCAGAGGATTCTGAGAAAAAACAAAGTAGACAAAGGAAGAAGGTGAAAATGTACCGCTATCAAAGCCAAGTTTTTTTCATTGTTTTCAAAATTCTCTGGCTACTGCAAAGGTTCTGGCATTGTCTATGATGTGGAAACAAAGATTTTGCAGTCTATGTGCTTTTGTTTTAAAATTTTTAGTAAAATTCCAAGCAAAACAATGTAAACAAAAATGAAGAGAAAAGATGACACGCAAAAAATAATTTCTTCACATTTCTATATAGCATGGTATACTTCAGCATATATTAATTTGTACATACTGTATATGCTCATATTTGCATCTACGGTCAGAAAACTGTGTTTCTGTACTTTTCCTTTTGCAAATGTATTGTAGTCTACCTACCTGTCTAGCAAAATATTAAGAATGTTCCATTAACTTACTAAAGTACAGGGGATAAAACAGAATCTTTGATTATCTACATAGCTAAAATGTACATTTCATTATAATTAAGCCAACACTTATGTGCATTTAACATTAAATTACTAGAATTGCTGATTACTGCAAGTATGAAATTCAAACCAAGGATGTTGCTAGATCTCTCAGAAAGCAACATTAACTCCTGTGCCAGAGTGATGCCCAAGACTGTAAACTTTTAAATGTAAATTTAACTTGTAAATTCATTCATATCAAAAGTCCAGCAGGCAGTAACCAACAAAAATAATAAAGGTTTCAGTATATAATAACGTGAAAGGAGTGCAGGTGGAAACACCAATTCTGCAACATTTCCGTGAATAAAATATGTCATTCACCAAATCTCGTGGTTCCAGTGGTAGTGAATTGAATAAGCAAGTCACAGAGGGGATGGATTTATGAATAAGGACAAAACAGAGCTGGCTAACTTTGCAAGACGATGAGATGCCACCATTGTCAGGAAAACAGAGAGTGGGAATTAACTGAACATGTGTATTATTGATAACAGCATCTTTGAGGATTGCCAACATGGTTACTGTATTGGAAAGGTCACTTTTCTCAGGACAGTCTGAGTGGTTTCTCTGAGAAGGTAATAAGAGGGTACATGTAGAAAAGCAATGGGTTTAGATTGTTCAATGACATTCCACCAAGAATCACACGACAAGGTTTTAGCTGAATATGAGGCAACAGGAAGGGTATACAATGTTATACAATGTCCTCGCAAATGCCTAAAGAGAAACAGCAGGTGACCATTAGTGGACCAGCCTGTTGCACTGGCTACATCTATAGCTGTTTGCCACACATTTCAGTATTAAGAACCAGCTATCTATGTCTTAAATTACATAATATAATCAAATGTATGAAAAGGTATCATATCCAAGAAAATTAAATTTCCCTATTGTGTATACTGCGGTGGGCTGGCGCCCTGCCCAGGATTTGTTCCTGCCATTCACTCTGTGCTGGCAGGGATTGGCTCCAGCAGACCCCCCCGTGACCCTGTGTTAGGATATAGCAGGTTGGATAATGACTATTGTGTATAGTTGTTTTCAAGGAGATAAGGATGCTAGTGTATAAAGAGTCATTACTTATATAATACATACTTTTTACTATGTGTAAAGTTGAGTACTGCCATTATGGCAATAAAACAGAGGATCATAATAATAGGGTGTAGACAATGGTGGAGTTGAAAATGCTCCTAGTTCACAGCTCAGAAATCTCAGCCTAGGCACTATCTGTGTCAAGTTGCCCTGTCTTTGTATGCCCAGGGGTTTTCTCTGAATACCCAGGCTTTCTTCCCAAATCTGAAGGAAGTTTACAAAACTGTCCGGTTGGAGGGAATGTCGGAGTGTGTCTGAAGGAAAGAATTTATATATGCATTCTTAAGTTTCCATTCAAGAATCAGATTTGTTTACTCTGGGTCCTTTTATCCAGCTTCTTAAGTACTAATGTGCATGCTGTTTTTCTTATCAAAAAGATTATTTATCACAGGTAAACACCAGTTAATTGCACTCTCTGTTAATACCTTATTTGCTTTCACTTTTGCATACAGTACATTCTGTTTCCTGCATTGTTAATTTCAGGTGAATCATTTTCACAATTCATACATATTTTCAATAAGTAAAGATTTCCAGATCGCATGGTCCCTGGATAGGTTGCTTGAATATTTGCAACCCTTCCTGTAGTTTTTCATTTTGACCATTGTTTCATTCTGAAAATACACAAAATAGATTTAAACCACCCCCTATACTGTAGGTGAATTAGTGGTGCTAAACTGGCCCCTGATGCAGATGTGTATTCTTCCTGTAATGGACTGGCGTCCTGTCTAGGGATTGGTCATGTCTTAGATAGATAGATAGATAGATAGATAGATAGATAGATAGATAGATAGATAGATAGATAGATAGATAGATAGATAGATAGATAGATAGATAGATAGATAGATAGATAGATAGATAGATAGATAGATAGATAGATACTTTATTAATCCCAAGGGGAAATTCACATACTCCAGCAGCAGTATATTCATAAAAAACAATATTAAATTAAAGAGTGATAAAAATACAGATATAACAGACTTTATGCCCTGTGGTTTCTGGGATAGGCTTCAACTTCTGCACGACCCTGCTCTGAATGAGCGGGTTTTAGAAAAGGATGGATAGATGCATATGCATAAGTTTGTCTCTCATAGAGCAGAATTTCAATGGTACACCAGGCCAAGGATTTAGATATGATAGAGGGACTTAACTATCTTCCTTTTCATCCTTGGTCAAGAAGACTCTAACCTAGAATAAGCAGCGTGACCCCATCTCCTAAAGCTCCACTTTCACTTTTCATAACTTCAAAGACAGAGATATCACATTATTTATTATGCATTTTTTAATGAGCCACACAAAAACAAAATGATATTAGAATACTGTAGTGACACTGACACCAGCCAGGGAAGACATCAGTGCTGAGTCAGCAGCAGCTGCACGAGCGTACATTACACACAGTTTCAGTGCCAGCTGTAGGGGAGTGCAAAGGATTACATTTTTTTTTCTTATCTGTAAAGAATTTATTGGGTTTCTTTGTGCCTATTAGAAAATATTAGCACTACCTCTGTGACTCGTGTTTACAGAAACAAAGGCTAATGCCCTCCCTTTGGGGTAGAGAAGCTTAACTTTTTTTATTTGAACTATGGACAACCTCTGTATTCTTCCTAAGCGTGATAAGCTCTCTTAGTGATGTAAGCTATTCTCTGACAGGCCAAAAAAAAAAAAAGTTTTGTGTTCTGTACTGTATACATTAAGCTGCTCGGTTCTTCCATTCAGAAGATTATAGGAAGAGTGTGCTTATACGCTTCTGTGGTTGCAAGGAAAAGTAAAGTTCTCTGCCTCCTAACTCGACCTTGGTGATGCTTTTGTTTAAAGTTCACTTAAAATCCACAAGAGAAGCCTATAAAAAGGGTAAGCCTGCCACAGTCCCATGATCACTATGAAAGTGAGCAGTTCCTTTAAAGACTATCAGCTACTGTACCTAAAAGAGCAATAAAATGAGAAGAATCTATTGAGCCAGTACAGTGCAGCACTACAATATTATAAAATGGACAGTATTAGTAGAGTGAATAAAATATACTGTATGTTTTTAATTCCATTAAACAACAATACATTATCAAAACATTATTACATATACATATATTACATATTATATCATCTTGTCCAGAGAGACTTGTGGTGGCTGAAATAGCTTTCATAGACACTTGATTCCAACTCGAGTGATGGAAAAATTGCATTGACGCCCTATTGTTAGTTGTTGGTTGTGGAAGGGTATATGGCTATCTATGTTGTAATCCATTCCGCTTGCATTTCAATAACTTGCACTGGGGATTTGTTATGCCATCAGCAGTGGCTATCAGGCAGTTTAAACAGGACAATATACAAGTTGAAATGAGTTCTCGCAAGTAAATTAATCAGTAATTGAGTTTGCACAGAATGTTTCTCTGTTTTACCATAGAGGATTCTGAAAATTCATCAATGCTTTTTGTGAGGTTTTTGAGCCCTCGAAACTCCCCCATCTATGCAGTGTGCTGAAACTCTGTCAATGCAGGCAGGGACTACTTGCCCATTGCAGAGATAAAACCGCAGGCTCGTAGCCTCATCGCGTAATGTGCTGGTTGGCCAATGGTTGATGCAGGAATGGCCTAACCCGGCCACTAAACTGGCCCCATTGCTGCTTCTTTGCTGTGTCTGTGTGTATTAAAGTGGTAGCTTCTGTTTGAATAGAGAACCTGGCTGTGCCTGTTTTGATGGGAATAAAGTTGGTTTTCCTGAAGCCCGTAGACTCAGTGTCTTCTCTCGGGTGCAAGACAGTGACTCATGTGTCACATTTTTAAAGGGCAGACTTAGAATTTTTTTTAAATTTGTAAATTGTACTCTATCTGAGAACAAAACTTGAACTTTCCTTGACAAATCTCCTTGAAGTTTAAGTTTGAACAAAAGTGTTCCACTGGAAGACGGGTTGATTTGTGCGAATGGATAGACAAGTAGAAAAGACCATGACAGCAGGTACTTTCACAGTGGGACCAGTTTAGAGTTGTCAGTGAACCACACATGTGTACCAGTGGGCTCCTCCACAAGCTCAGCTGAGGTAAGCAGTACCACTCCTGGGTGAAAAGAGGCACTGTAGCTAACGGTCTCCTCACCTTTTTCCACACCCCAGAAAACAAACCCAGTGAGGGCAACCATGCCCATCAGTAAAGTGAGATGAAAGTCCTGTCCTTTTCCAGTGCCAGTGACATAAAAAGTAGAAACCTAGGACAGTGGCCTTGTTCTTGAGAGGACCACAGAAGAAAGAGGAGCTCAAAGGAATGTTACTTGATTTGGTTAAATTGAATTTGCTGCTACTTTAGTTAATTTGATCCTGAATTGAAGTACTGTCAATTCTTTTTCTGTTATCATTTTCCTTTTATTTTGTGTTCAGATATAAATGGGCTTACTGGGGTGGTAGCCCAAATTTTTGTAGTGTTTTGCCTGCCTTCTTGCTGCGGGTCACATGATCCTTGTCTGGCACAAGAAGAATACGCAGACTCCAAACACAGAATACCTGGGCATGGGCACAAGAAGCAGAAGCACAAACCAGCTTCCCAAAAACAACATGCAGCATATTATTTATAATTTCTATGAAATATACAATTCTGTGTATCTTTATTTAGAGAAAAATATAAATGTCTTAGATTAAGATTTGCTTCTGTTAAAAAAAAAAACTATGACCTTATGCATTATACATTGTGCCTTATCTGTTGGTGTCAATTACCCTTTCACATCCATGGATTTTGTCTTGTGTTACAACCAAGTTAAAAAACGACTTATTAAAGTTAATTTATTTTTAGAATCAAAAATGCTTCCCCAGGTGTATATATTTGTGGATAGGAATGAAAACTTTCAAACTGACATTATTACTGGCTTCAGCAGGGTGACCTTAGACCTTGATACCTCTGCCTATACATTATATTAGAGAGAAAGAGACTTCACTTGGCCATACATGCTAAAACTTTCTATGGATACTGACACATATGCACTTTCTTTGGCTTGGAAGAAGATGCACGGTGTCAGAAACGTTCAGTCAAGAGGCACAAATAAGGTCTAAAAACAGACTTTTGAAAATATATATTGTAATGTTTAAGATGATTCCAGGATGGATTAACACAGCAAATCTTTCAGTGTTACTTGCATATCATGGCTGTACAGCAGAGAACTCTATCTTGTCCCAATTTATTTCTCATAGTAATATTCTAAGTGACATAAAGCTGTGATGTCTTTCTGCTAGCTGTGGGCATTTTGCATTATCGGAACCTTGATTTGTCAGTGTCAATGTCAACAGAAAGCTCCATCACCATAACTGCCTGAATCTTAGCACAAAAGGCTTCTACAGCTTGTTCCAAAACTGCTACACTGACAAAAAACTTGGAACTTGGTCTTTTGGCCATGTCTATCCATTGAGTTGCAAGTCCTTTCTGGCACAGACTACAAGCCTTTGTAATGTGTGGTGCAAATTTATCAGGTGTCAGTTATATTTTAAACACAGTTTTTGCCTGACCCTAGCTATATGACATCACCTTAAAAGCCCATCTGTGCAAATTGGAAAGATTTTCGTGCCTCAGTGTTTTAGGAAAGAAAGGCCTGTCTCTGAATTTTAGTAAAAACTGACTTTTTGTGATGCCATTTTCTGTGTGATGTTACTTACATCTGTTGACCTCATTGACAAACCTGACTTTCATTGAAGCATTTCATGTACTTTATCCATTTATGAAGGAGCTTTCATCACACTAGAAGTGTTCCACAGATGAGCCCTAAATTACCTTCAGAAGCTTAACAAGCATACAATTTGTTTGCTAATTTATGTTTTTGCAAAGAGGTGTGACTTTTTAGCAGGCTTATAAACTGCTCATCTTTTAGAAGCTCAGTGGCAGCTAACGTTTTTGATATCAGCATTAGCACCTTTAGCCTAAATAGCTCAAAGAAGCATTATGAATAGAGAATATAGAATATAAGGTCAGCAACAGACGGTGTCCATTCATTCACACACCCACTCTTGCTAATTAGGAGTGAACATTCAGCCTCACTGTTTTCACATTTGAGATGTAAAAGGAAACCAAATTAAAAGGAGAATTTAAAGACTTCATCCAAACAGTCACCAAACCAGGTTCAATTGTGCTGGAAGGACGCAGTGCTCACTAACCTGCTGCTGTGTTGGTACATTTAATTTTTTTATACAGTATGGCCTCCTGATTCACGCATACTGATGAAGCAATGTGCTTTCACCCTTTACTTAGGTAAGAGCTGTCTTAAATTAAGGCTTTGTTACAAAAAAATGGGTGCCTTATGATTTGGGAAGAGTATGTAAGAGTAAGAGTGTGTAAGACAGCTGACTTTACTCATTTTGCTATGATTTTCACCCAAGAACTTTGCTAAAATAAACAAACTTCCAGACACTCTTAATATCAACAAGAATGTCAAGTTTTTTCTCTGCAGAGCCTCCTTGCAATGCAGTCTCTGGAATTTATCTGATAAAATAATCAATCACAAAGTGACATTCTGAGATGTCTCCTCCTGCACCATCTAAATACTTGCTGTGGGATGAAGGACCATAACTCAATGATGGGCCACACTGATGGATAAAACTCTGCAGCATAAGGTCATACTTATGTGTACCCAAGAATCCAATAAAAAAACATCTACTCCTTCCTTTAAAAACAAAACACTTTGCAAGCACTCTATCTAGACTTTCTCTTTCTGCTCTCAACCTGACCATAATGTCTACTGCAACAGGAATCCTGTTGCCATGACAAGGCCGGAGCAATCTATTTTACTCCAAAGGATACCCTGATGCTATACAGGAAAAGTGAAGATTTGTCTGTATTGGAGTTAGAAAAGGGTGCCATTAGTCCAAACCTTGACAAGGAAAAGCAAGTGTACAAGAAACTGAGAGACCGTATGTAAAAGCTACGTGTTTTCTTGCTATAGACAGGGGTTGTTTGATCATGAACTGCTCAGCAGACATAACTTTGCTAGCAACTGAGGCCACTGTGTGAAACCTTGATAAGTAAACTAGAATATCATGTCCAACCAGTAGGCATAATCAAGGCAGTTGGCATAATCAAGGCAAAGAAGGAGAAAAGCTCCTGAACAAAGAAAGAAAAGTATGCTGAAGATCTTTCCATGTGTACAAGTCAACAAGGAAAGGAACAAAGCATTGGTTACACCAAACTATAAGTACAACTCCTTTGATTCTGAGAACTATTAATTGTAACTTAGTAGTTAGCATAAAGCCAGCTAATGTATTATGATATTGGTCTCACTGTAGCTAGAAAATGATACCTTCTGTGGAGGATAAGTTTTTAGCTGTTTATAAGTTTCTCTCTCTAAATCCATTATGAAGTTCAGAGGAGCATCTCACACACTCACAAACTGCATGTTGGGAGTAAACCATTACAGCCTAACTATTAGTCTCACTGTAGCTAGAAAGTGGTACCTTCTGTGGAGGATACGTTTTTAGCTGTTTATAAGTTTCTCTCTCTAAATCCATTATGAAGTTCAGAGGAGCATCTCACACACTCACAAACTGCATGTTGGGAGTAAACCATTACAGCCTAACTGTGAGGAAATCAATGCCATCTTCATAGCTCAGGCACAATAAACTTAATAACTAGCCAAAAAACATATCGATCTTGGCCACATGAATTGAAAGATCAGAATTCATATGGTATGTGTCTTTTTGTATAGGATAGAGAATGTCCATGTAAGGTTTCATGATTCTATGTTTTTCTATCTAAGCTTTATACATATACTTGCATATATCCATCTTCTATTATCCTTATATAATGAAAAAATTATATTATCAGGTGTATTGCAACCATGTGTGTTTGGGTTATTTGTTGAAAAATAGTCTGTCTCCACATCTGTACTACAACAGAGAAAGTAAATTTTTTTAATGTACACAGAGGGAGGTGGCAGAAAGACAGTAAACTCAGAGGGATGACCTTTATAAAGAGAGTAAAACACAAGTTTTATACAGGAGTGTTAGGGTATAAAGTGGCTTAGTCGGTAGTGCTGCTTTTTGTAGAAATCCAACCTCTTGAGTTTTCACATTCTAGATGTCCCTACAATAGTTTTACTGAAAGTATCCAGGTTTCCTCCAACATATCAAAGGCATGCATACTGTATTAGTTTTACTGGTGATTCTGAAACTGTACCTGTATTGGTGTGGACATTAATGGTCACTAAAGCCAATTGATGCGATATCCATGGAAGGCTCCTGCTTTGAAATTGATGCTAATGGAGAAAAGCTCTGGCATCCTACAAGCCTGAATTAAAATAAGAAGGGTTGAGAATGTAACATTAATTTAATCTAGAGAATGCGTGCGTGAAGTGAAATGACTCCATAACTGAGAGTGCAGTATGCTTACTTAATGCAGGAAGTGAGAGGTGCAAGATGAAGTAAGGTGCAGAGGGGGATTTTTAAGAAAGAACTGTGAGAAAATGTGAAATTCTTTATATCTGAAAAAGTGTGGATTTTTCCATTTAATTAATGAAATATCTGCCACAACTAACTTTTGTGGACTCCATCAGCTTTTGTACAGTCATATGGCCAGGTCTCATGGAAGCATTTTTGTCATTCACTAACTACTTGGAGTTGCATATTGTGTCTCTGCTGTCACAATGCCATTCAAGTACATGTTGGAAATGTGTATTGTGCACATTTTAGGTGTTTCACAGTTTGGCATCTGCACTGGCTTAACAAAAATAATAAGTGCTAAAAAAGAAGTGTGTCTGCTGGCTCCTTTATTGCCAGGGAAGTATAATATTTTTAGCAGCATTAGCATATGTTCTCCTTTCAGACAGCACTTAATACTGTGGAAATAGCATTATTAGAGTAGTCTGCTTCACAGAGCATTACTATGTGTCATCTAATATTAAAATCAATGTTTAAAGTTGGTTTATGCCATCTTACTCAAGGAAAATGTCCAAAGTTAAAAACAGTTATCTATGGAGAGCCTTTCTTAAAATCAATGAGTGTTTAATGAAAGCATATTAAAAGTATAGATAAACCAATGCTGAAAGAAGCCTACGTCTTAGGATATAAAAAGCATAGACTTTTGCCAGGACAGGATAAGAGTGCCTTAGAAATACAGTAATCCCTCCTCCATCGCGGGGGTTGCGTTCCAGAGCCACCCGCGAAATAAGAAAATCCGCAAAGTAGAAACCATATGTTTATATGGTTATTTTTATATTGTCATGCTTGGGTCACAGATTTGCGCAGAAACACAGGAGGTTGTAGAGAGAAGGAACGTCATTCAAACACTGCACAGAAACATTTGTCTCTTTTTCAAAAGTTTAAACTGTGCTCCATGACAAGACAGAGATGACAGTTCCATCTCACAATTAAAAGAATGCAAACATATCTTCCTCTTCAAAGGAGTGCTTGTCAGGAGCACAGAATGTCACATAGATAG
Source organism: Erpetoichthys calabaricus (assembly GCF_900747795.2). Classification (NCBI taxonomy): domain Eukaryota; kingdom Metazoa; phylum Chordata; class Cladistia; order Polypteriformes; family Polypteridae; genus Erpetoichthys; species Erpetoichthys calabaricus. Next base: position 48,221,292 of record NC_041401.2, read on the forward strand.
AGCAAACAAATCAATAGGGCTGTTTAGCTTTTAAGTATGCGAAGCACCGCGGCACAAAGCTGTTGAAGGCGGCAGCTCACACCCCCTCTGTCAGGAGCAGGGAGAGAGAGAGAGAGAGAGAGAGACAGTGAAAAACAAACATGCAAAAATCAATACGTGCCCTTCGAGCTTTTAAGTATGCAAAGCACTGTGCAGCATGTCGCTTCACTAATCAGCTGCACAGAAGGTAGCAACGTGAAGATAATCTTTCAGCATTTTTAGACGAGCGTCCGTATCGTCTAGGTGTGCGAACAGCCCCCCTGCTCACACCCCCTACGTCAGGATCAGAGAAAGCACAAGAGAGAGAAAGAGAAAAGTAAGCTGGGTAGCTTCTCAGCCATCTGCCAATAGCATCCCTTGTATGAAATCAACTGGGCAAACCAACTGAGGAAGCATGTACCAGAAATTAAAAGACCCATTGTCCGCAGAAATCCGCGAACCAGCAAAAAATCTGCGATATATATTTAAATATGCTTACATATAAAATCCGCGATGGAGTGAAGCCGCGAAAGGCGAAGCGCGATATAGCGAGGGATCACTGTAATATAAACAACAAACATTACAGATTCAGAAACAGATACTTGTAAATTAAATTGAAAGGTTTATAGTTTATTGAATTATCTCATCTCATCACATCGTTTCAAACTGTTTTTTCCTGTAGTGAATCATGGCAGAAGCAGGCCAAGCAGATCAGAGAAGACTACACTATCTGTCCCCAGCTACAGATTCCAGTTCTTCTTAGGGAATTCCCAAGATGTCCAAGTAATATAATCGCTTAGCAGTGGCGTAGCTAGGGGGGTGCAAGGGGGGACATCTGTCCCCGGACGCAGCATCCAGGGGGCACCAAATTTCCCTTCCCCACTGCATTTTGGCAAACAGGAGGGGGCGCGAAATCTTCAGTTGTCCCCGGGCGCTCTGTTGCTTAGGTGTGTTATAGATCTGCCACAGAGTCTCCACTCTGTGGGATGTGCCTTGGAAGCTTACTGAATTAACAATGGTTAATAGTCCAAATCCAGCAGGGAAAAAGATATCCGTGGATAACATTCCAAATTACATGGCAAGAGAGGCAAAAAGTGGATATGATGATGGAATGATAGATACAAATGAGCCAAAAAGTAAAGCAGAGATCGTTAAAGAGAAAAAAATTTAAAAAGGGCAAAATGTAGCTTTGATCATGGTGTGGTGTTCCTTTTAGCAAGTGATTAAACAGTAGTGTGAAGCAATCTGTTACTGCCTGCACTTACAGTATATTGTAGAATGCCTAAGAGGGAGTGGGTGGTCAGTTGGTCTACTGTAGGTCTCCAGAACTGTTTTTTAAAACTGACCACAGATTCCTGAAGGTTTATTTTGTTCAGGAATGCTAATAAGTTTTTGTTTTCCTCTACTCTATTATCAACTGGCTATATCCCAAATATTCATTTATTGGAGTTATATTGTCAGGGTTTTTACTAATCACATTGAAATCTACTGTGTTTTACTGAGTGTTCAATCTAACTTGTGGGTAAGTTATATTTGTCTTAATTGTAATTGTCATTGCTTTGTTGTTGAAAGCATCTGCAAGGGCCCACATCATGTGATCAGTGAAAAATCGTATACAAAAATGAACCGAATGGAATTGAATACTTTTGTCTAACAGCATTTCCATTACAGGATCTAAGCAACATCAGCCATAAGGTTTCTAAAACCCCACACACACTCATGTATTTACACTAGGGTAATTTAGAATTTTGAGTTAAATCAATATGCACATTCTTAGTACTGTATATGCCAAAAAAGACGGCACTCAGAGAAAATCTTCACAGACAAGGGGAGAGTGTGTAAACTAGCCACTGAGAGAGACCATCAGGCCTGGAAATGAACACAAGACTTGATGCCTACATGACAAGGGAACTCATTTTTAAACAATTTACTTTCATCATCATTGGAAAACCTGGGTAATTAGTTATTTTAATGAGGGCCATAAACAGAAAATCAAGTATGGAAAGCTGACATGTTCTGCAGATGCTGTCAGCAACCAAAACTCGACTTTTCACCAGTCCACAGAGTCAGTTTTGAATTGCCAGTCAAGCTAATACACATCTTTGGAATATGTCAGAAAAATCAAGAGTATCCAGAAAAAATCTCCATAAAGACATAGGGAGAAAGTAAAAACACACAGGCAGCAAGTAGCATGAAATTCAAAACCAGAATGTTGGATCTGTAAAACAGTATCATTAACTATTGCACCATCCCTCGACCTAATAATGGATTTGTAATATGTAAAGAGCAAAGTACCTCTTTAATGGAATCAAGCATACTGAACTAGCATGAAGACAAGCCTAATATTAATGAGAAGTCTTCACTGAAACAATCAGATAAAGGCCGATTTTTAACCATTCACATATATATCATTACAAATTACAAAACAAACAAATGTTACATTGTGTAAATTCTGGGTAGACAGGCCTGGCACAGGAAAAAAAAAACTTAATGGTGTCTTTTTATTTTTTAGCATGTTTTAAAATAAAGAATCAGAATCGGACACAAAGCAGGAAGCAACCCTAAATTGATGCCAGGCCTTTACATAAACATCCAAGATTGCTCAATATTAGTCTATTTAGAAATACACCATGTTTCGGAAATTAAGGTTTTTTTAGAATGCATAGCAAAACACTCCTTTGTGGAATTAAACATTATACATAAATTTTAATCCCTTAGACCAAATCCAAAAAAATGAAATAAAAACTTTTTCCAAACCTAATATTATGCATGTGGTTTCAGCGAAAATCAGTCTAACACCAAGAATCACTACAACTAGTTTAAACATAAAGCTGCCAAAAGGCATTCATAAAAATGATCACTAGGGTGGATGTAGACATATTATTTATATGCAGGCACACTCATGTTTCATTTATTTATTTTTACTATCCATCTTTAACTAAAATGGTTATGTAGCAATTGGGTATTGTATAGGAGGACAGTCATTGGAGCAGCTTCATGTGCGCATGAGTTACAGTACACTGGAGATTTTACTTTGGCTAGCTCCACATAGCAGATGAAATCTTTTACATTGCAAGCATAAAAAGCCATTCACACCACTCTAAATCTTCTGACACAGACAGCTTATGATAGAAAGAAATGTGAATATGTTTGAGGAGCATCACAGTTTTAAGAAAATGCATGATACTCATATTCACTAATTTGTATAGACACAGTGATTGTCAGATGTTAGTGAAAGCATAAACAGCAGAATAAAAGGATATCTGCAATGATGTTTTTACCATGAAAATTCTGGTGGGGCCACATGGACCTGGAAGAGAGATGCCAGAAACATGTTCAGGGACTGTCAGAAGAGACTGAGTCATCCTGATAAGCTGACAACAACAGGAACCCATCTAGAGGGTGTCTGTGTGTGTGTGTGCATGCATGCATGAGTGTGTGGTTGTGAGTGAGTGTGTGTGAGAAAAAGAGAGCTGTGCACTTGAAGTGCTGCACTTATTGTTATAATATAGTGTCCGGCCAGGACAACTCTTCACTGTATGGATCGAGGGAGCAAGCCTGGTTACAACAGTATCTCCTCCAGGACACTAGATGGCAGCCCCCATGGGTAGCAGTGGTGCCTCAGATTCCTGCAGGGCTCCATGGGAGATGGAGTTCTCTACAACCCTGTTGGGATCTGCTAAGGGGTGTTGCAGTTGTTCCTGAGCCCGTGTGGGCGATTCTTCCGCAACACCTGGAAGTGCAGCCAGAAATAGGTCATCAAATACCTGGAGCACTTCCGGGTTGGCTATAAAAGGAGCCAGCAGCCACCACTCCGGGAACCAGAGATGGGAGGAGAGGGACTAAGGTTGCCAGAGAGGAGTGGAGAAGAAAAAAGAGAAGGATTGTGATTTGTGCTTTGGACTGTGTTGTGGGCTCATGGGGACGGGGAAGATGTTCCACACGAGTGAAGAAAAATAAAAAGCCTCTTTGTTTTTGTAAGTGTGCCTCCCGTGTCTGTCTAAGTTGGGTTAAGCGCAGGTATAGCTCCATCTACAGTCACAATAATCTTCCACCTCTTCATCTTTTCCAACATCAATGTGGGGTCAATATTTTACAGGAATGGTATATATATCTCAACAACATCACTCACAATTACATCAGGTTCTGGAGTTGGAGGTCTTGTGACTCCATTATCCTCCTCCTGATTTGTCCTCACAATGAATGCAAGGGCAGGTGTCCCCAAAATGTGTTGTCTCCTCTGGATTTCAGGTCTGACCAACTCATCGCCCAGTTTTTGAAGAAAGAGTTGTCTCCTCTGGTGCTTTCCTATGTTCCAATTTGTAGTCGATGCCATTCACATAGCAAATGTATTGTAAGTAGAGACATCTAAGATAGTGAAAAAATACTACAGGTGACCAGCACAAGATTCTTATTTTGCAACTGTAGCCACTCACCAACTTATACATGTTATCTACTCCTCCTTTAGTAGCATTGTAATCCATACTGATTTCTGGTTTATGATGTGCTTCATCACAGATTCTCTGGTCCTTAAGCTGCATATGCTAATGAATATCAATTTTGTTTTCCTTTTTTTGGGATGATAGATACCAGGGATGTAACAGCCGTGAACAGAAACTTATTTGAATTAGGAGGCCTGCTCTTGGTGCTCATCAGCTAGCTTGTTTTTTCTTATTGACCCTACCATTGTCAGCTTTCTTTTCATAATTTCCTGCCCCCCATTGTGAGAAGTAAAATAAAATGTAACATGCATTGCTGAGACCTTGGTTTTTCTCAGGGGCTCCTCCATCAGGCTTCCTAGTATATCCCTTTATGTTCCATGCAAATAACGAAGCAGGACCACAGACAGCCCAGATCTTGATTCCATATTTTGCAGATTTAGATGGAATGTACTGTCAGAAGGGGCAGTAGTCCCTAAATGGCATAAACTGTTCATTACCAGTAATGCTGGGACCAGGGTTGTAGCACATGGGAAGGTGCTCCACCCACTTGTTCCTCACTGACATGATTGCAGCAAACTTGTTTTTCTGTCATTGAGTTGGTCTGTTGTCTCGATGATCAAATTGGATAATTCTGAAATATTTTTAAAGTTTTGCAGAGATACTGTTGGTCAAAAAAAATCTCGGCCATTTTCTGTTTTCCATGGGGATTCAGTGGGTTCACCACTGGATCTGAAAACACCAATACATATAAGAAGCCCAAAGTATAAATGTAAATTGGTTTGGTCAATTTCCTTCCACCCCTCTCCAAAAACATACCACCCCTCCAAATTAGTGCAGTCCAGAATTCTTTTCCAGATGGTATTTGGAATAAAAAGTTCAAAAGAAGGCCTGATGTCTTACACATGAATAACTGCCATCTGTGTTTGCCCTGGTTGCAGCTTTATCACATTGGCAGCAAGGCAGGGTGGCTCCCTCCTTGGGTAAGAATACCATTCTCTCGATCATCATTTTTTGACATCCATGTTTCTTCTCATTTCTGAGAGTCAATCCTACCCTCTTCTAACTCACTGCCAGAGTTTAAATCAACAGAAACATAGTCCTTATTTTCTGAAAATTCTTCATCCTCCAGGTGGATGCTTCTTTCATGTTGGCTTCTCTTCTCTCTTATGTTACTACATTCTCATTATTAAAATATGTCTCAACACCAAATACTCAATACCAAAAAAAGAACTGCAAAAGAATATTCATACATTTCTATTATTTGTTATTACTCTTTTCTGGGAGCCTCTTGACCCCGACACCGTCAATAACGCTCCTGCCCCGTTAACACACCCCCCATAAAGACGCAAGTGTGGCAGTCAGAGCCATTCATTTATTGAAACGGCCACCTTTCTCAGCTGAAAACTTGAATATGGTGGCTACTTTGTGTCTACTGTAAATATTTTAATAATACGCTAAATTACTCAGGCAAGTTTACTACTTTTTTCATTTTTAAAAAACAGGAAAACATGCTTCAAGACTGGGTAGGCAGCGCCCCTCCTGCCCCTAATGCAGAGATGCCACTGGGTATAGGTGTATTTTAATGAAATAAGGTTTTCATTATAGTGCTGGACTGGCCCAGATGTCTAGCAATTACTGCCAATCCAATGACGCAAGTCATCGTCATTGTGGAGGTCAGAACGTGTCTCAATGAGTTTTCTCCCTCACTGCTAATCAAGTATGTGTTAAGTTAGTTGGTGACTCGGCATAAGTAGGGCTGTGTGTGTTAGTGTGTCCTGCAAAGGACTTCCATCTTATTCTTTCATCGTTCTTCATGCTGCTAATACATCTTGTTTCTCCCTGCAAAAATGTTAAACAAGTGTGTCCTGTCCTCAAACAGAATGCCCAACGTGGCCACAGGTGCTTCCAACAAACAAATTCTTACTTAATTTAATGCCAGTTCTTGTTTTTAATAAATATTATTATTTAATAGATGACTCATTCTGCAATCTGAAATCTCAGGAAGCAGTAAGAGTGCAATATTTACTCATCATGAATCTCACTGTGATGCTTAATGCTGCCAAGGCTTTTAATACACAGGTTTCTATAGAGTTTCTGTTTTTTTTTTCATTCATCTTTAATTCACTTATTTGTTAAGGATACTGTATTTATTTTTTCATTGCTCTTTATTCGTGACCAGCTGGCAATTAACAAAGCAGTGCAAATAACAAGGTAGCCAACGGTTAGCTTAGTAGCATGTTCACCTATGCATGTGCATTCATCATTAAGCAGCTCTTTAAATAAAATGTGCAAAAAAATTACAAAGGGAAAAAAAAGTTGAGAGAAGGAGGGACTATAATCCTCTGCACACTATGATATACCTAGTTAATTTATGAGAAAATGAAAATAGCATTAAAATACACACTGGGAGGAATTTCTGATGCAACAGAATGATAACAACAACAACAGGGGAAAGAAGATCCAATTTAATTCCATTTATTGCATGATTTGTTTTTCTGCTTAGTGGGATAGGCTCCAGCTAGACCAGTAGGCTTAGACGGAAAGCTTGCTTGCCTCTCCAAGCATTATAGTTTCTATTTTAACTTCATTTTTCTTTTCAGGCACATGCTTTTTCTCACCTAAATGTGAATGGTGTATTTGGTGGGAAGGGTCTATAGCTCCAGAACCCTGAGGAACGGACCAAACACTGACACTTGGTGATCTTTAAATTAACATGTTGGCATGGAGGAAAAAGCAAGGCTGAAGAGAGACACAGGCATTTTGACTTTTTTCTAGCAAGAGAGCCAAGCATGCTCCTGCATTTTTGGAGATTACTGTGTGTGTTTAACATATCTTAGATTTCACACTAATTCTGCTTTTGAAACTTTTTGTCCATGCTGCTTCTTTCAATTGTGTCTTAACATTTTTTGTTTCACTAAATTGCTGATTATAATTATATTGCATTAAATATATTAGTCAGAAATCAGAAGAGGGGCCTAACCAGTTTCCTTGGTTTGTATATACAGATGTCACAGCATCTACTGAATATTATCTCTATAATTTTGAATAGAGTAACTTTTTAAGTACATTTACTTTCTTTTTTAAAAAATCATTATAAAGATTTTCTTATAGATTTATGTAGAAGTGGGGGAAAATCACAGACTCTAAGCTTATAATGTATGTTTATGGAAATGCAATATAAATGTTACTTGCTGGTTACTTTTAACAAGTAAATCTTGCTTATTTTAGGTTAGTTTGGACAGTTGATTTAGTATCCATGAACCTGCAATACAAATGGCTGTCAAATATATCAGTACTACAGTTACAGTGTATTCTCATGTAAGTACTGTACTTTAGTCTGGAATAGCCAAGATGGGTAGAGAAAAGCCAAGCAAAATGACACCTTTTATTGGCTAACTAAAAAGATTACAATATGCAAGCTTTCGAGGCAACTCAGGCCCCTTCTTCAGGCAAGATGTAATACAGAGACTGAAGTTCCCTATGTTTATATACACACTCTAGGACAAGAAACAACATTGCTAATCTTTAAATAGGATAAGAAACAACATTGGTAAATCTTTAAATGAGAAATTTTAGTATATAAACATAGGAAACTTCAGTTTCTGAAGAAGGGGCCTGAGTTGCCTCGTAAGCTTGCATATTGCAATCTTTTTAGTTAGCCAATAAAAGGTGTTAGTTTGCTTGGCTTTTCTCTACATTCATAATGGCTAACACGGTACAACACCCTAGTACCAAGATGGGTAGGAAAACCAGTGGAGAAGGTCAGCCATACTCTAATTCATACATTGGCAGTGATTTCTGTTTTTTTTTTTTTGCTGTTATTTTATATTTGTAAATCTCAGTAATTGCTTCAAGCCTTTCTTCAGGGAAAAATTTTATATATAATACCATGGCTGTTCGTTTGTCTGTCCAGGATTTTAAATCACCTGTAGCTTGCAAACCTTTTGACCTATTGACCTGAAATTTGGTACACATATACTACGTGACATCTACTATCCACTTCGGGGGTGATGATTGACCTCTAAGGTTATTCCTCTTTTTATTTTATTTTATTTTATTTTATTGTAGAATCAACTCTCAGCAGCGACTAGCCAGGTACAGGTACTGCTCTCATCCCTAACACCTTGATCGTCACTTCCCCTACCTCTTCATATCTTAAATTATTCTTGAGGCAGATTGAAGACTTAAATGCCAGCTTAAGTGAAAGATTAAAGAAAATGTACTAAGTAATTGCAACGCAAACACTGACTTAATAAGTTTTAACATGAAAAGATGCCGACGAAAGAAGAGAAGAAGCAGGCTGCTAGGGTGGAGAAAAGAAGAGCTGCTCAGGAAGCAGCAAGCACATCAACCTCTGAGCAAACGAATGCTAAATGTACAGAGAAAGATTAGGAAAACTATAAGTCAGTGCAGTGTGCCGTTACTGGTACTACATAAACAAAATGAATAATACCCCCTGCAGAAAAATGAATTTGGCAAGCACCATCTTTGGCAGCATGGTGTGATTTGGCCATACAGTAGATAATCAGCATGGCACATGTACTTTCTACATTGATGGATTAAACCAGTTAGGTGGTTTGGCATTGCTAAATTGAACTGTGTGTGTGTGGTGTCTGTGTGTTCAACCTGCGATGGATTGGTGTCCTGTCCAAAACTTGCTGGGAAAGGCTCCATTCCCCCTGCGACCATCCTCAGGATTTAGTGGGCTTATAAAATAATACAGTATGTATGATATAGTACAGGCTAAGGTAATTCATAATACAGTACATAGATCTGGCTGTATACTTCATTATTTGGTGTTATTTCAAAATGTATACCGTTTTGTTTTAGAACTCCAGTTTCACTTGCATAAACAATTTTAATACAATGCACAATGTTCATTAAGTGTCTGCAAAGTCAGTCTTGGGGGGGGCATAATGGCTGCAGGTTTTTGTTTCATCCTGAGAGAAATCAATCCCTATCAATAGATTTAATTAAATTTTATGTTTTATTAGTATTTTCATTCTGTCGTTCTTATTGACTTTTTTCTTCCCAATCCACATGATTTGTATCCTGAAGTGGATGAGTAATTGTTTCTCAATTCTTCAGTTTTTCTGGTCAGTTTTCTTCTAAACATTTTATTAAAAAATAGTTCACAATAATAATATTTTGGTGGAAATGGGAACAAGTTCAGGCTCTGTATACATGAGAGCTGACAAACAATTATTGCTAATCTTGGAAGTACTTTGCATTTAAAGCAGCAATGAGGAATAAGGAATGTGAGTGTTCTTGAACACAATAAACATGAAAGAAGCCTGTCTGTCTGATGTCTTGTGTTTTATGTAAAACAGCAGAATGGGAAAAAAGAAAAATAAGTGTCAAGATTGTGGTTCAACTCACCATGGCTGTTAACACTTCATACAGTGGTGGCTCTATCATGCTACACATTATTGGCTGTCACAAAAAGGGGCAAAGGTGACTGTGGTGGAAGGTTGGCACACAGTCGGTAAATTAGACGTGCCCAGAGATTTTTAGTCATTTAAACTGACATGGTCCGATGACAAGATCAGCAACTGCAGCTGGCAAGTCTGACATATACCTTGGCTAAAAGTCATATAATTTGGTGGAGAATTGCTGGTTCCTCTGTAATTTGCATCTAATTGCTAAAAAGAAGCAATTAAAACAGTGAATGCAGCTGTTTAAAACAAAAGTGAGGAATGTAAGTAAACAAAATGGGACAACAAAAATCCTGCTTAAGTAGCAAGTGCTTCAATAGCAACCACTGACTTCTCACTAAGAAATTGGTTTGGAAGAAACACCTGCAGCCACTATGGCCCTCCAGGACCGACTTTGCAAACCCCTGACGTACATGAAAGTATATTTTTCTCTTTGTAATCATTTTGTTCAGTTTGATGTTTTTTTGAAAAGCCCTGTTTGGGGACTTGGATTACAATAAAGTATACAGTACCTCACATAAAACAACTGATGAAAAATGTTATAAACTATGTACAAAAACATAAAGATATCTGCACTCAGCAAGTTCTGAAGGAAATCAGTATGAAACGCATTTCACCAATTATGTGTATTAATGTAAAGTTGTCCTAAATATAAAGCAACTCATTAACTTTCTATGATAATAAGGTTTCAGAAAGCAAGATGATGAAAAAATGTAATCAACATTATAATTTCTTCCCTTGAAAATATTTAAATTTTTTCTTTAACCTAATCAAAAACCATTCAGTAGTTTTATGAATACCGTGACTAAGACAATTTGAGGGTAAAGGGAAAGATAAAAAAAACAATAATATTCAACAAGAATATGAGCGAAATGTGAAAAATTTATGGAAATAATCCACTATACATTTCATAAGATTTTTTATGTCTTTGGCAAAACAAGAGACAAGAGGGGGAAAAAAATATATTTGTTTTCAGAAAACAAGACTATTTTGGGGGGATAGAAGTTAAGCTGTTCTTAGGAAGGAACAAATATAAGCTGCTTAATTTTTTGCAAAAGGGTGTTATTAGCCTGTCAGGATAGCATAGGAAGTTGAACATGTCAAGGACATTGTGTGAGGTACATTGCAGATGAGGATATCCAGGAAATATGCAGACAGTGGAGCTGCGTTTGGCACACGAGGAGCTTATGTTGTCAGTAATAACTTACAAGAGACGTTCTTAAAATGTAGGTGTGGAATAGCAGTTGAGAACATACAAATTACATGCACCTCATACTAGAAGGCAACATCTGTCTGTTCTGAGTGAAGGACACATTCAAAAAGTGTTCAAAAGACAGACAGACGGATGGACGGACGGACGGACGGACGGACGGACGGACGGACGGACGGACGGACGGACAGACAGACAGACAGACAGACAGACAGACAGACAGACAGACAGACAGACAGACAGACAGACAGACAGATAGATAGATAGATAGATAGATAGATAGATAGATAGATAGATAGATAGATAGATAGATAGATAGAGAAAGGCTGGCTGTCTGTGAGAGATCTGACTTTTTATGTCCTACATATGGTGTAAATGGAATGGCTCAATAGTCACTAAGTGGAGTTCTACCTCAATTTCCTATTGACAAAAAAGAGACAAACCTTATTATGCCAGAGTAATGCAATGGGCATGGTCCTAACCTGCCTCAGGCCAGAAAGGTAGCTGAGTGACTTTTGTATTATTGTCACCTGCTCCCTCACAGGGTGAACCCAGGAGACACTGGAAACTGTTGTGGAAAAGAGGATGGTGGAAAAATTGGATGCCATCATGAAAAATTCCTTCCACCCCCTCCAGGATTCACTCTCTTGAAGCACATTTAGCCACAAGCACATTCCCCCACTGTGTACTAAGAACTGCTTCTGGGGGTCTTTTGTGCTGCTGCTATTAAGCAATTCAATATTTCCTCCTAATTTACTCTAAGTTTATTTTGATATTTTTGCACAATATTTATTTATTTGTTTGTCTGATTTATTTATTTATTCATTTGATTTATTGATTGATTGATCGATTGACCGTATTATATGTTCTGTGAGTCTGTATTTCTGTTTTTATGTATCTGCTGCTTTATGCATCTAAATTCCCCATTGGTATTAATAGTTTATGTAATCTAGTCTAATCTAAGCTAATTATATAACATTCTTCGGAGATAATACAATCACAAAGCACTTCACAAAGCAAATGAGTGCAATTCAAAGTAGAAATATAAAATACAAGATCATTAAATATATGAGATAATACAAACAAAAAAACAGATGTGAGTTTTATTGTGCATACATATTTGCACTGGCTTTTATTTAACTGTTTAACCCTTTAAGATCTGTGTAACTGTTTTAAATAAATCCTAGTATGAGTGAGAGTGGGTTTCTGAATGAATCTGGAGTGATGTCCCATTAGGGGCTCATCTCTTTACTGTATCCTGATCTACAAGGACAGACTCCAGCTCCTTAAATCTTGCATCAGAATAAGAATATTCTGAAAAAGGATGAATGGATCAGCAAACACTTTATGAAACTTTAAAGAATTTTTAAGTTTGTGATCTAATGCTCTCTTGTCAAATTATAAGAAAATGTCACTTAATTTTACTTTTGAGTGAAAGTTAATTGTGAACATTTTTATACCTTTCTTGTTTTCCAATGGGGCAAAAAAATGTTGTAAGATACATGTTAATTAGAAAAGTTATGTGCTAGTTATGTGACATTTTATGCTTTTTGCGTCCAAGTTAATATAAGTTACATTCCATATCGCAAACTCTTGCATGTTTAAGGAATCTGGTGACTGATACGTGTAGGTAAGAATGAACCCTGAGACAGATAAGTACCTGATTCAAGATTGACTCCTACCTTGTGTGCATAGTTGCTGGGATTTGCTCTAGCCCTTTCAACACTATATTAGATTAGGTAGATTTAAGAAGGTTCCTCATGTACCTGTACATGGTAGTTCATTTGGGCAGTTTATCCCATTCTTTCTGTCAGATCAATTCAATCTCCATTAGATTGGAGACAAAGTGTCTGTAAACTGCCATCTTGAGGTAAAGTTCTATGGTGTTTAAGTCTGGGCTGTGGTTGGGCCACACAAGAACAGTCACAGACTTGTCATTAAGTCTCGCCGGCACTGTCTTGACTGTACCGTATACTTCAGGTCATTGTTGTATTTTAAAGTTTGTCGTCTCAGTATGAGATTGCATGCAATCTGGAGCACATTTTCTTCAAGAAAATCTCTGTATTTGGCTACATTCATTGCTCCCTTAGTTCTGACCAGTTTTTCTGTCCCTGCCACTGAGAAGTACCTCAACAACATTATGCTGCCACCATCATCCTTTACCATATGGATGGTATTAGTCAGGTGATGAGTAGTGCCTGGACTTCGACAGACATTGTGCTTGAAGTTCTGCCCAAAGAGTTAAATCTTTGTCTCATTAGATCAAAGAATATTTTTCCTCATACTTTCAGAGTCCTTTAAAAGCAATTTGGCAAACCTTTAATCAAGAGTATCTTCTGTCTAGCCACGATACCATAAATGTCTGATTAATGGAGCGATGCTAGGATGGTTCTCATTCTGACAGGTTCTCTCATTTCAACAGAGGACTACTGAAGTTCTGTTGGTCACTGGGTTCTTGGTTCACTAGGACCAGCCTGTCAATTCTAAGAAGAGCTCTGGTGGTTTTTGCATTTCTAATTTCTTCCATTTCACAATTATTGAGTCCACTGTGCTCCTGAGAACACACAAACCTATAGAAATGGTTTTATACCCTTGCCTTGATTTATGCCTTACAACAGTTTGATCATGGAAGACTACTTTGGAATTCATGGCTTGGTTTTTGTCCTGCAATGCAGTATGAATTGTGGAACCTTATATACATGGACATGTCCATTCCATCCATCCATTATCCAACCTGCTATATCCTAACTACAGGGTCACGGGGGTCTGCTGGAGCCAATCCCAACCAACACTGGGCGCAAGGCAGGAGACAAACCCCGGGCAGGGCGCCAGCCCACCACAGACATGGACTTGTAATTTTCTAAATAATACCCAGTCAATTCAGTTTGCTACAGGTTGACTTCAAACAAGTTCTGGACACATTTCAAGGATAATTAAAGCAAACACAATATACCTGACTACAATTTAGGGCCGGGATATACTTGACGCACAGAACACTTGCGCGAATGCATCATGGCTGCCACACATTCCCAGTGCTCTTTGAAGTGTCCTCTGAGCACGTCTTCAGAAATTAACATGATGCATGCACAAGTTGCAGTACCAGCAGAAATCTGAGTGGCATGTGTGTTCAACTTTTGGTACGTGATGTCAGCATCGTTGTTTACTATCAACATCTCCATAGTGACAAACATGCCTGTCAGAATAGAATGTCGAAACATGCAAGACGAAATGGAAGCAAATTCGAGACAGATATGTCCATGCAAAGCAGAAAATGTCAGAGAAAAGAAGTGGGGATTTGGCCATTGCAGATAAAGCAGTGTGACAGCAAGCCTCATTGCAGCGTCAACAGATACAATGTGCGTGCTTTGATGATTGATGCATGGTTTAATGTGGTGAAGCACATCATCAAACTTAATGAATATATTCATGGCACAGTAAACTCCCAAAATTAGCAGGGATTTACGTTCCTAGAGCACCTGCGAATTGTAAAAAAACCGCGAATTATGGATATGGTTAAAAAAATGCCTATTTTTATAGTTTAAACCCTAAATATGCCCCCAAAACACTTTAATTTCATTTCAACCTCAGCTTAATACATTAACCAAAAAAAAAAGAATGTAAAGGTAAACCCGTATACTGTACAGAACTGTACTGATATGTCTCCCGCAGTGCTAGAATGTAAAATACTGATGTTACCGCTATATGTACTGTAATTCATGCAAGCGTGTTTTCATTGCCAGAAGCCTTAGAGGGGGCAGGGCGTTTCAACGGCATCTTAGGGCTTTAGCCCTTAAACTGCCACATACTTGGGGGTTAATGCATCCCTCGACACCAAATACTTTTTTGCTGCACTTTTTAAGTAAACGTCACAATTCACAAAGAAAAAATGAAATTTTAATGGAACACATTTTTTTTCATGCAAAGAGCATCACAATTACTTCAACACTGATCATTTTACACACTGCTAATGAACTGTAAAAACTATTTAAAAAAACTACTGGAACAATATGTACAAGGTGCAACTGATGCCATTGATGAAATTCAGTAAATCACCGAGCCAACTGCGCTGAACTGGCTGCATGCAAGCACACAGAGGTAAACGCTGATGACTGCGGGCTAGTATAGTGCAACGGCTCAATCCCAGAGACAGTGAGGCTGCAGTGCTGCAGGGGCTGGCAGTGGTCATGAGCTGGCTGCTTAACGAATGTACGGTACTGAATGATCGTCTCCGGTGTGCTGGTAAATTGCACTGGGAACCGACAATAGCCGGTTGCGGTGTTCAATGAATGTACATCACCGAATATACACGGCTCCTACGTGCTGGCAAATGCATCACCGGGCAGCAGTCAATCAGCAGCAAGGAGAAATGAATAACACTGTAGCAGTCCAGTGCCACAAAGATTCACACCGTCGAGAAGATGTTGATTTATTTATTTTTATGGTGGAGATTCCAGGGACGCATCCAGCCTTGACCCAACCCGCACTCACTCACAAACAGAGACAAAAACAAAGCAAACCGGTAATCAAACAGCAAATAAAGAATGTAATGAAAACAACCATACCACCCCTGTTCCCCTTACGGTGATTATACATTAAAACTAACAAAGCACCAACAAAACACACACAGTAAAGTCCATGAAAGATGGCAACGGATGAAATGTAATGATGAAAATAGATAGTACAGAGATCCGCACATTGAATGGGAATGTAAAGATAGTCCTACCAGTAGATCCTGAAATGGTGAAGATGGGTGGACGGGTTCAGGAGCGTTCCTTTCTTTGCAGGATGGCAATGAATCCACTTACAGTCCAATGTACACAGATCCAGGACAAAACGAATAAGTACAGGTAACCCAACAGAAGGCAGGCACAGAGACAGGAACTTGAAACACAAATTACGAAAACTTTTTTTTTCTTTTGGTTGTCGGCCCCCTTTTTAAATGCCACGCTGACAACCTTTGACCCCAACAGCCCCTGCACCCTCAGCAGAAGACCAATCAGAGCCACTGCAGGAACTGCTGGGAGTTGCAGTTTCAAATTCTAGTAGACTACAACACTCTTGGATAGGCTACTTTCACCATCCCAAGCCGCATTTTCCTCTATGGTTGCTTCCTGTTCTCTACACAGTGCAGTATTGCCACAAAAAAACCCATAAAAAATTGTGGAGGATATTTGCCATTTCCTCTAACAATTATTAGTTAGGTTCTAAGGAAAAATCCGCGAACGACTGAGGCCTCGAACCCTGAACCGCATCTTCGTGGGGGTCTACTGTGTTTTTCTTCATCCATTCCTCGCATAGGCAATACAAGCATCGCATATTTTCCATCGCAGTATCTCAATACATTTAAAGGTCTCACATACCATCTTCTGTGTTACTGTTGCTGCCTTTTTTTGCATCTTCACAACAGCATCTCACACTGCCACCTGGTAGAATCCTCCAGATTTACTTACAATATGGGCGCAAGTATAGTCAGAACACCTCTGCCCTTAGAGTGTCACAGTAAAGAATTTTAAACACTTATATCATTGAGAGATTACAGTTGTCGATTTGTATTACATTTAAAAAACATTCTGAAAATATGCTTTCACATTGTCATTATGAGATACTGAATGCAGAGTGATCGGCAAAAGTGTCAAATTTATCCATTTAAAAGTAAATCTTCAACACAATTGTATGGGATAATTTTTAATTTTTGCAAATGGATATTAACATCATACTTCATGACTATATTATATAACAGTCATTCACCCCTCAGTAAATATCAGTGCCTATTCACAAATATTCACCAATTAAAGCTGAATAATAATAGAGTACTACTTTTGATATAACTGCATTATAACAGTGCCCAGGACATGTGGTATCCCAGACTTTTTCATATCTTTGGCTTTTGTTTTAAATAATTTGCCTTTTAAAGGACCTATTTTTTAAAACTGAGATTTCAGCAATACAGCAAATGTCAGGATTCTCAGATTGTTTTTTAAATGTCAGTGTTTAAAAATAAAAAGAAAAAACACATAATCCTTCTTCTTACCGTGCAAATCTGTCATATCAACATTGAATGTTTTCTTTGATACTCAAGGAAGAGATGCAAAGCAGTGGATTTTATCAATGGTTGTCAAGATAAATTTCTTGGGCATTGGAAACAAAGCCATATTGGAAAATGTGTACTTGTAGTGATGCATTATTGCTGAAATAGTGTATGAGTGGAAAAAACAGCTTGATGACACTTTATTTACATGGACTGGTGCAGACATAGGGAGGTGCACTTCAGGGTTTAAATATAATGCTTACATTTCAAATTTCTGATTTGGCAGTTTATGGCTCTTGCGCTATCTACCAGTGGTCATGTACTACTTCTTGTCCAGGCTCAGTTCTTGTTTCAAGTACAATACTTGCTGTGAAAAGGAATGAAGTGCAACCAGAATGCAGTGGTAATTTAACTTCTCCAGTCAAGCGTAAAAGGATCTAAAAAAATGAGGGCACATTCCCCAACAGATGATTAAATTCTATTTTTTCATATTTGATGTATTCTACTTCCATAGCTGAGGACTTTAAGATGGTGTTACAGTCATTAGCAGACATTTACAATGACTAAAGGCTATAGCCTCATACCATTTCACACTGCCTGGGTACTTACTGTATAGACAAATTGAAAGAAATGGCCTCTTTGCTTTGAAAAGATTAGTTGATTGGACCTTCCCTTTATATTGCTTAGTTCTCCCATTATGCTTTATGTTGTTGAACTAAAAACATGCCAAGCATCTAAAAGCTTGAAGCCTAGCGGAGCATAATAGGGAAATGAGCAAAGATGGTGCATGAAGTGTAAACATATAGCAGAGGAGATTCCAGGCATTTGCAGGGTGAAGCCACCAAACATGCCAATGGAAAACTGTCAGTCAGTCAGTTTCCAACCCGCTATATCCTAACACAGGGTCACGGGGGTCTGCTGGAGCCAATCCCAGGGCACAAGGCAGGAACAAATCCTAGGCAGGGCGCCAACCCACCGCAGGGCACATGCACACACACATCCAGTACACACTAGGGACAATTTAGGATCACCAATGCACCTAACCTGCATGTCTTTGGAATGTGGGAGGAAACCCACGTAGACACGGGGAGAACATGCAAACTCAACGCAGGGAGGACCTGGGAAGTGAACCCAGATCTCCTAACTGCGAGGCAGCAGCGCTACCATTGCACCACTGTGCCGCCCCAATGGAAAACTGAAATTACTGAAACAGGTGTTAGCACTGTTGTCAATTTAACATTTTACAGCAGGATAAATGTAGGAGTAAAAACCATGCCAAAACCTCCTTCAAAGTACTCTCCATTGGCGGAAATACACTTATCTAACCGTTTGTTCCATTGTTCGAAACATTTTTTAAATTTGTCTGAAGTAATGCCCATTAATGCTCTGGTCGTTTCTTGTTTTACCTCTTCGACGTCAGCAAAACGCCTTCCTTTCAAGTCTTTTTTCATCCGAGGGAACAAAAAGAAATCACACGGAGCTAAATCTGGTGAGTAGGGTGGGTGGTTCAAGGTTGTCATACCGTTTCTTGCCAAAAATTGGCGAATGCTGAGAGCAGTGTGAGATGGAGTGTTGTCATGATGAAAGAACCAATCGCCCGACTCCCACAAATCAGGGCGTTTCCTTCTCACACTGTTGCGCAACCTACTTTTACAAAAAAATTCACTGAACACAAGCACAACCTTCCAGACTGATGGCACTTGGCAGACTGACTTGTGAGGAGTGTAACTAGATCGCCCTAGCGGCCCAACCACGTACTACAAGTACCAACCTAACAACAACAAAATTCCGGTTATTTTTGGGTCCCCCCTCGTATTTATTTAATGACTGTACCAATGTTATGTCATTAATATCCATCTTGCTCACAGATATATACCTTATTGTGTTTAGTACACCTTTGCTGGTATGCAACCTGGCAGTGGATAACATGGATGGAAAAGACACAGAAGGAGATCTGGGTTAGCTTTAAACTTTTCTAATCTTATCCAGATAGGTAAACATCATCTTCATGAAGTTTTTGTCTCATTATTTTCCAAGGCTTTGATTAGTCTGTTTAAATGTTTTGTTCATTTTATTTTTGACAATGTTTCTTCAGTGCTCTTTGAACATGTTGTTTTGTAAGTTCATTTGTTTGCTTTTTCATCTCAGCTTTGTGGGACTCACTAGGAGTACAGTGATCCCTCGCTATATCGCGCTTCGCCTTTCGCGGCTTCACTCCATCGCGGATTTTATATGTAAGCATATTTAAATATATATCGTGGATTTTTCACTGCTTCGCGGGTTTCTGCGGACAATGGGTCTTTTAATTTCTGGTACATGCTTCCTCAGTTGGTTTGCCCAGTTGATTTCATACAAGGGACGCTATTGGCAGATGGCTGAGAAGCTACCCAACTTACTCTCTCTCTCTCTCTCTTGCGCTGACGTAGGGGGGTGTGAGCAGGGGGGCTGTTCGCACACCTAGACGATAGGGACGTTGCTACCTTCTGTGTGCAGCTGCTTCCTGAAGGACATGCTGCACGGTGCTTCGCATACTTAAAAGCTCAAAGGGCACGTATTGATTTTTGTTTGAAAAACAAACTCTGTCTCTCTCTCTCACTCTCCCTGCTCCTGACGGAGGGGGTGTGAGCTGCCGCCTTCAACAGCTTTGTGCCGCGGTGCTTCGCATACTTAAAAGCAAACAGCCCTATTGATTTGTTTGCTTTCCTCTGTCTTTCTGACAGACTCTGCTCCTGATGCGCACTCCTTTGAAGAGGAAGATATGTTTGCATTCTTTTAATTGTGAGACGGAACTGTCAACTCTGTCTTGTCATGGAGCACAGTTTAAACTTTTGAAAAAGAGACAAATTTTTGTTTGCAGTGTTTGAATAACGTTCCTGTCTCACTACAACCTCCTGTGTTTCTGCGCAAATCTGTGACCCAAGCATGACAATATAAAAATAACCATATAAACATATGGTTTCTACTTCGCGGATTTTCTTATTTCGCAGGTGGCTCTGGAACTCAACCCCCGCGATGGAGGAGGGATTACTGTACCGGAGTTTGGCAGGTACCTGTACTGAATAACCGCAGCCTGGTTTGAAAAGCAAACCCTTACAGGCTCATCACAGGCCTGCCATATAGCTCCTCTTTTTTACCTGCTGCTAGGATCTTTTAAGGGTCACACCATAGATTACCTTGTAAAAGCAACAACTAACAGTTCAGCAGCACATTTTCTCTCACCTTATTGTACAGTTTTCTTTTCCTTTCTACAATTTATGGCAGCTCAGTAGTAATGCCAAAGATGCTCACAGCTTTTAAGATAACCAAAAGATACAAAGATCTTCCAGTGTTAAACAGGATGTGGAAAAGTTTCACTTGATCAATTGAAACAAAGCTTGAAACTAAGAATTGTACAGCCTGGCAAGACCAACTCAGTGTCTATTACTGTGTACAGAACTCTGGCATAACTGGAGAAGGAAACTAAAGCATACGTAGCTATCATGCAGCTGTTTGAAATTGGAGATGTTCCAAAGGAGGTGTTAGTGAATCCATTGTTGCAACATAACTGTACAGGTACAAGCACCATATAGAGGAATTAGAAATTTAAGAATTATATGTGGAGGGGGCTGTAATGTAAACTGTAACTATGACAACAACTGTGACTAGAGACACGAAGTATGAAGTATACTACTTTTGGTGGCTGTGATTTCTATGATTCTCAAACTCTGGTACTTTATTCTAATGTTTTACTTGTGGCTTCTCCTAACTGAACTTTTTACATTTCCCAATCCAGATATTCCCAACATGTTTTGCTCACTTTTAACAGGTATTTAGCAAGTGTTGACGTGTTTGTACATTAGGGGGAACATTTTCCAGATAACGTTTGTTGAGATCTTATATGCTTACTTATTTTGAAATATTTGGGTTATTTAAACCATCAGTTGATAATAAGCAGAGATGTGTAAATAACACCCAAGTAGCTGTTTCTCTTTAGCATTCTTAGTATTTCACACCTGTGTTTGCTTTTGGTTAATTCCCAGTTTGTGGTTAAATTTAAGGAAAAAGGCTTTACCACGAAAGTTAAATTAAAAATTAGGAAACTGGAAAACAAAACAAAACAAAACAAAAAGGCTCTCCTGGTCTGTTTTCTAAACACTCATTTTCCAGTACAAGTTACTAAGGAACTATTAGAGCAGGAATAGGTGGAATGCAAGAAGCAAACTGTAAGGAGTGTATGCCTATCAGAGAATACCCTCATCTATGCTAGCTGAAAATGGGAAACCTAAAATACAGGTACAGCAGAAATGTCATGCACAGCTTTGGTGTGTGTGAGAGAAAACCTCAAACATAAAGAGAATGTGTAACTCACACAGAGATAGTGATCAAATCTAGCTCCTTTAACTTTACGGACAGAAGTAATATCTACTGCATCACTAAAAACTCTACTGCACCACTAAAAATTTTACTTCTGTGCATTTAAATGTTGAGGAAATATACAAAACTTAAAGGAATACCCCACTCAATTTTTTTTAGGTTACCTACCCCATGTAGCTTGTAGTAATGGCTGAGAAAAACATTTTTTCTCATGTTTTCATTCAGGGAGATAAACTTTCATAGAATAGATGGCAATGGTGAACAGCACTGGACATCAGCAAACAATATCAAAACCATTAATGAAAAAAATCTCTCGTTAATTGTGCCACATTAAGTCATACAGGCATTATGTTCACAACATCCCAAACACATGTATTTTTTACTAATTGTTAAATAACGAATTCTTGAAAACATTCTCATGAAAGAAAATGGAATATACTCAGATTTGAATTCTTCCTCTTCATCTTTTTCCACTTCAGTGTGGGGCCGATGTGCCTGATTAACCTTCTCCATACAGCTTGGTCCTATTACTGGGTTGGACTCATGACCAATTATTGTGGGGAGAAGGTGGGTCTTCAATTCAAATGCTCAGTCGTGTCTTAGAGTGTTCCATTTTAGCTTATTAGAGGGTTTTCTGGAGGTGGTTTATTTAACACATTTTAGTAAAATACACGGCTGGATAACTTTGATGTGTGGATTATGCAACAAGACATGGATGAGATTTTTTCATGGACATTTTTGCTATCATTTACTATTGACCAATGTTAGACAGTGTTATAGTATTAAAGATTAAAAGCAAAAGAAAATCGTGTGAAAACATGATCAGGAAGAGAACTTGCCTCGTATTTGTGCATATGTGAGATACTTCAACAAACAGAAGGTCAATTCGCTGGTGCTGTTTCACAAACTGCAGTAATACGATAAACTTCAATTGTTTAAATGAATTTAAATGTAGCAACATCAGGTGGGTCTGCAATTCAAATGCTTGATCATGTTTGGGTGTGTTTGATTTTTGTTTTATCACACACGTGCGCATGGGAGGCAGCTAAAGGGCTTGAGTAAGGGCAATTCCGAATCAAACCGGGATGTGGCAGTGTGCACCGACTCTTTTTCTCCCTTTCCTGCAGACCATTCACGGGAGATTCCACCTGGTCCTCTTGACCTCACTTTTGGGTCCATGCCTATGGAGGAAGACCTTGCTGGCTCCGGCCCCTGTGATGTCACATCCGGGCTCAAGCCTATGGCTGAAGACCCTTGTCAGCCCGACCCCTTTGAACCTCACTTCCTGTCTTCCCCTTTAAAAGCCTCCACATTTTCCTTTTTCCCTCAGTTCTGTTTTGGACTCGGTTTTGTGCACATCAGTGCTGTTTACATTTTTGCAACTTTGCAGCCAGGATACCAAATATACGGGTGGCTGCCCCAAACCTTGCTATGACTCAGAGTGGAGTTTGTGACAATTCACAACAGCGATTTCCTGAAGTGATTTATTTAACAATATTTTGAAAAATATACGTGTATTTGTGAAGACATAACAGGATGACTTGACATATTAAATATGCAACACAAGTAATGTGAGATTTTATCCAAGGACATTTGTGATATTGGTTGCTGTCGTTCAGCATTGACCACCACAGATGCCTATAGATAGATGCCTGATTTTTTTCTATTCTGTATGAAAACTTTTTTTTCTTGGCTGTCACTACAAACTATGGAGAGTAAATAACATATTAAAGCATTATTTTTGGGTATTCTTTAAAAAATAAATTACAAAAGTAAAATCTAAGGTCAAAAACTTTAAAATAAAAGAATTACCGTATATACTCGCAGATAAGTTCTCCCATGGATAAGTTTGAACTTGATTTTATTGAATAATTTCTTGTATTTTATAATGTCGGTCATATAAGTCGAATGCGGAAAACTCACGCTATTGGTCCAAGAGATTATGATATGCTAACGCCCACCTAAGAGAGTAACCACGGAACACACTGCCTTTTTTTTTGTGGGTGCGGCAATGCACTGTATCAGCGCATGCTCCTAACCTCTCTCTCTCTTTATTGTACCTAAATGACCACACAGTCCAAAGCAACGTTTACACTGTTTTGTGTTTTTTGTTTCTCACACTCTCATAAACCTTTATCGTAAGAGCATCCCTTATCTACGATGGAGTGTTCGATCAGAAGAAAATATGAAGCTGGTTTTAAATTAAACGTCCTTGAAGTAGCGAAAGAAATTGGTAACTGTGCTGCTGCAACAAAAGTCAATGCATCTGAGAAAATGATGCGAGATTGGAGGAGGCAACAAAAAATGTACATGTCACATTTTTGAATGGGAGTAAAAGTCGGGGTCTGATTTTATGATCGATTTTTCGGGTTTCAAGACCCGACTTATACGTGAGTATATATGGTAATTAATGATTACAAAACTAGTTTGTAGATGTTAAGGGGACAGTAAAGTTTATGACGTGCCATTAATCTAGGTCACATATTTATTTCAATCTACAACATTTGAAACTTTTATAGCCCTTTACAGAAAATGCTAATTAATTTTTTTTCCTGTTTGTAGCAGTAAATAGCCCTGGACAGGTTGTCAATCCATTGTGGGCATCACTGACCCACACACTCTTACAGGGCCAACTTTGGATTGATTCATCCATTCCATCTATTCATCTGAATGTCTTTTGGAACTTGGTGTGAAAACCTCCTAGACACAGGAAGAAAGTATTAACTTCACACAGACAGTGACCAGGCATGAGATTTAAACCCAGGATGCTGGCTCCACGAAGCAGCAGTGCTACCAACTGTGCCAACCCCTTCTACCAATGTTTTGTAATAATCAAATGTTTTTCATAGGAAAAATATTTCTCTTATTTCTGTTTCATATTCTGATCACACATCATTTTTCTGTGTCCAAGCAACGCCAAGAGCTTTCTTTATTCACTTTCTTTGTCCTGACGCACTTTTTAGATATGTAGCCATTCAAATCAAATTACATTAATAATAGCAATCCATGTTATCTTGCCAGAGAGCTTTAAAATGAATGTATTTCATCAGAACACATCCCTTTTCCTACGTTAACCTACACAGAGTCAGAGGTCTCTTCTGGTTATGAATTGATCAGATTCACTGTCATCTCTCAGCCGAGCATCTGCTTTTCCTTTCACTATTCAATTCATTGTAATAATGGCTTTAAGAATAATACATTATAAAGTTTCTTTTTTTCATTTCAAAATTAATGTTGATTATCTCATGGTAATAATATACAAAGAATGTAAAATCATGACACACGAACAAGGTTCTCTACAGTTGACACAAGCCAGTAACTGGAGAAGTTTTTCACATTCTGAAATATACTGCCCTCAGCTAACATTTTGTTGCACATTTTCACTACTTTCGTGGATGTTCCAAGTAGAAGCACTCTCACATATGGAGCTCATTTATGTTGAGTGAACAGCTTCTATGCTTAAATTTTGGGCAAAGCGCACATTACTATATTGACTGTTTCTCAGTGGCACTGTCGTGGTTTTGTGTCATTTTGGGAGTTTGTACCACTTTTTATTGCTTAATCATAACATTTGAGACGTGTTGATAGATAGATAGATAGATAGATAGATAGATAGATAGATAGATAGATAGATAGATAGATAGATAGATAGATAGATAGATAGATGCATTGTTGGGTAGTGTCAATAAGCAGCAGCAATTCAAGTTACGTGAACAAAGAAACAATGACACCCTAAAAGTACTCATATTAAAAAAGTGACTAACTTTTAATGGTACATTTGCATATACTGCATATATGAAGGTAATGCAATAATAGGAACCTGGTTACGTAAAACAAACATGCATGATCAGAGTAAATACTAAGGTTTATATAAGTACAATCAGCTTTGGACATACAGTAAACATATTAACAGGAAGGCAAATAAGAGAGCCGTCTTAATTTGATTAAACTACTAGGGTGTGGTGTTGGTGTCATACAGATTTTCAGCATATATTTATCAGTTAATAAATAAATAGTTTAACATTATTAGTGGTGGGATAAGAAGTTAAGGTAAACTGAACAAAACATATAAAACAGTAGAACATTACAGTAAAGGTAGCGAGGACTTATACATATAATGATAGATAAATTTCAACTCATTGTTTCAAAGTGCTTTGAATGTTTTTGAAGTCTTCTTTTTTCCAACCATTTTTCTGGCTTGCCATTCTGGGTCTCCTGGGGCTTCAAGATGGTCATACTGTAACATCACCACAGCAATAGTTATGCTCATGCACACAGCGGGAAATTGGTTTTGCATGAACTTAACTGGTGTGCAACTTGCATGTGTTGGCATGTGATAACACTGCAGTCATTAATTTTCCAAAAAAAGCATGGAAAATGTTATTAGGAAGGAAGACGGTGACTTTGTGACATTCTCTCTCTACCTCCTATAATTAGCTTTTTAGAGAGAGGGACACATTTTGGCCATTGTTTTTCTAAACGCTAGTTATATTATGGATCCTTCAAATATTTTCAGTGTCTCCTCTATTTAATTGTGCTTTTTCAGAAATGTCATATTGTTTTTGCACTCTATGGAAATTAGTTATATTTAGATTTTAATTCAACTTTTCTAGCGGCAACAATGAGCATAAAACACGGAGCAAATATCATACAAACAGTGCAAACTGTTACTTAAGAACCCCACTTAGAACTGTACACACAATACAATAATAAAGATATACTCATTTAAAGAAATATTTTAATTATGCCAATGTGTCTTTTAAACTTGGCTCAGGTTAGAACACAGGCATAATGAGAAGAGACATTAGAACACAGGCATAATGAGAAGAGACAATTATCTTCATTGTGGATGCAGCCTGCAATAGAAGAATCATTTAGGAACTTCTATAGATAACATACAGCAAATAGAAATTGTACCTAAAATCAATGGGACAGAAGGTGAGAGAAATGGAGATAACAGTCCTGGAGCCTCACAAAATGTCTTCTGTTAGTTATCCTTTATCTGGGGACTGTGGGGTATCTGTCTGCATTGTTTTGAGATGAATAGTGTTGAAGGCACTGAAGAAATTAAAGAACATGTTTGTGACCATAATTTCAGGTGACTGTGGGCCCTTCTGTATCAACAATATAGACCAGAGAAACACATACTGCTATGTGTGTTTTGGGGACAAGGTGCAGGGGATTGTGTAATCTAGGGTTACTATTGCTTTTTTGGGGTCAGCTGCCTTGCCTGTGAAAAGCTGCTCAAGCATCAAGAATATTGTCTGTTTAAGAAGAGGAGTAGGCGAGCATGGAGGTGGATCTTCCCTATTAGGCACTTACAAGCTAGCAGTGTTAGAGAAGGGCCTCACTGGTGGATGGATCCTCTGAAAAACACATTTATTTCTTAGGTCCTGTCCATATTCTCCTCTAACATCTGATTATCAATCATCTGGTAGCCACTGATGTTCTTTATCCCACTTAACACCTGCAGTACCAACTAAACAGTACCAACTACATTGCTGTAGCCTCAGCTCCATCTTGTCCCCTCTCCTGGTTGCATGCATTTACTGTACTTAATTACTTTTGTTATTCACAGACATGAAGGTCCTTTTCACTAGTTTCTTATATACACCTTTTCCTGTATTTAGAAATTTCCCTATCACATTATCAATCTGAAGCCAGCAACATGCAAGGCAAAAGACAAGTCAGATCATAGCAGTTTTACAGAGTAGTTGGGGAAGGAGAGTCTAAATGCTGAGATCCAGGACCTATAATGCCGGTGATAGTGGTAGTCCTGGGAGAAAGACAGTAATGTGACCATTGCATTTGCTTGCTCACTTACAGTGGAGAGACCAGTGCTCAGAGATGCAATGTTATCTGATAGTGCAGTGCTCAAGACCCCTGTCCTTAACATAGGCCACACGACTGAAAAGTAAAAGAAGATCATCCTGCCATTTCAAACCATTTGTGTCCCATTGCAAGGAGCAGGGAGCAGTCGCTGGGAACAGTAACTTCAAAGGAAGGTAGCACCACTATGTAACACCACTAACAAGATACATCAGCCTGTCGATGAGTCACTAACAGTATGAGCTTGCACTCTATCATGCAAATGTATAGCTTCAGAGCCAACTGCAGGAGATCCAAAAACATTATAGAAAGTCTAATCTTGATAAAGCCTGTTCTATATAAAGGCGAGATTTGTTTCAGACATGGCTTGTCTTGAAGACAAATAAGGACCAGTGCTGAACACTGAATAGCAAAGTGGAGCATTCAGTCATTTTCTCACAGTTTGACTGACTCTGCCAGGGCAACAAGTGAAGAAATTCATTAAAGATGGAATATGCAAATCCCTTTTAAAAAATGATTGAACCACAAATACTGAAAAGATAACTGGTGCTTGAATGTGGCTTGCAAATGATGATTTATTTTCAGATGAATGTTTAAATTGCCCAAGTACCATGTGGCTTACACTAAAAGTACCACAAAAATCATGGAGTGCCCATTGACATTATCTTTATGATACACTCATCTATTGTGGTAATCGTCATGTTGACATATGAAAACTTCTTTCTATATTATCTACAGTGTTGCCGATGATAACTGGGGTACGGATGGAAAGGTTGCTTGGTTTTGGTGCAGTGAACCAGAAGTATGCCACTTTTTCACTATCTTCTGAATTGTGAAATTCACAGGAGCACTTGCAATTGAATATAATTTCAAAAATTTCTCGTGTATCAACTTGAAGGAGCCTGTAAGCACATACAGCTCTGCAGTTGAACTTCACTATTCCAAATATTATGGTATGCCTTGAGCACAAACAAAGATAAAAGAATTAGAATTTTCTAATGAAAGCCAATAATAAATTTTACTGTTTATATGTAAAGTAAATGATACATGAAATGCACAAAGGAGCATAGTCAGTTACATTACTAGCTGTGCATGTTTAATTACATTTATTTATAATTAATTAATTTAGATAAATACATTTTAGACTAGGACAAAACATTCACAATCAATATTGTTTGGTTGTCATTTGAAATTATACGTTTAAATGCCTAGTAATGAAGCCATTGCAAATTGTTCCTTTTTAAAAGTCTGTATTAAAAAAAATGAACACTGGAAATCCTTTGCCAAAATCTCACATTTTCATATTATGTTTACTTATATAAAAGGTGTCAGTCATGACTAGTATAAGCAGTTCTTTAAGAATACTGACTAAGAGTATCAGACTTTACTTTAAGAACGCCTACTGTGCCTAATTTAGGTCTTGGATTTGATAGCATTTTTGTTTTGAGAGGGAAAAAAAGTACACTTGGTATACAATTTGTCTGCAGTTTACATTGACAGGCATTGCTTGCTACTGTCATTCTGGACATTTAACTGGTTGGTCTTTTCACTAGAGGTCATGATCAGAAGCAATTTAAAGTTGGCATATTATTCAGTGTTTAGGAGTTATGTGAAAATGACTACACTTATTGGGTCACCAAGAACATGATAGGAGAATTGGTTCTTTTTTATTCTTTAAACGACCCGTAGATCCTGTCGCTTTTACAAGGCTGTGAAGAAACTTCAGTGCAATTATTATTTTTATCATATCCATTTTAAAAACAACATCTTTTACCTTACTGACAGATTAATTGCCTCTTAAACACACATATTTGTAGTACAGTAATCCCTCCTCCATCGCGGGGGTTGCGTTCCAGAGTCACCCGCGAAATAGGAAAATCCGCGAAGTAGAAACCATATGTTTATATGGTTATTTTTAGAATGTCATGCTTGGGTCACAGATTTGCGCAGAAACACAGAAGGTTGTAGAGAGGCAGGAACGTTATTCAAACACTGCAAACAAACATTTGTCTCTTTTTCAAAAGTTTAAACTGTGCTCCATGACAAGACAGAGATGACAGTTCTGTCTCACAATTAAAAGAATGCAAACATATCTTCCTTTTCAAAGGAGTGCAAAGCAAGCAGTCAAAAAAAAAATCAATAGGGCTTTTTGGCTTTTATGTATGCGAAGCACCGCCGGTACAAAGCTGTTGAAGGCGGCAGCTCACACCCCCTCTGTCAGGAGCAGAGAGAGAGAGAGAGAGAGAGAGATAGAGAGAGAGATAAAAAATCAATACGTGCCCTTTGAGCTTTTAAGTATGCGAAGCTCCGTGCAGCATGTCCTTCAGGAAGCAGCTGCACACAGCCCCCCTGCTCACACCCCCCTACGTCAGCGCGAGAGAGAGAGAGAGAGAGAAAGTAAGTTGGGTAGCTTCTCAGCCATCTGCCAATAGCGTCCCTTGTATGAAATCAACTGGGCAAACCAACTGAGGAAGCATGTACCAGAAATTAAAAGACCCATTGTCCGCAGAAACCCGCGAAGCAGCGAAAAATCCGCGATATATATTTAAATATGCTTTCATATAAAATCCGCGATGGAGTGAAGCCGCGAAAGGCGAAGCGCGAGGGATCACTGTAGTAACATATTAAAATGCTAAACGTTTTAGCAATTCATATTGCTTTCTGTGTCCCTTGGAGGCTTTCTTTGTGCCTTATATCATTCACTGTGGTTAGCTCACCGGCATAACACTGCATTTTCATGGCAAAACAGCAGATGCTGCTGTATCGATCTCTACATTAATTTACATAAAAGTATACCGTTTTTAAGCATTCCTTGTCTGTACTAGCAAAACTAGGAATATGAAAAGATGCCTGGGAAAAAGTTATGGTACTAAAAATGAGATGCCACTATAGTCTATTGCACACTGTAATCATAACAATTGTTATTTAACACCAGAATCACTGAAGCCTGCGAAAATATTTGTAATGTTGGGCCACCTTAATTTTATTCACAGCTCCTCATCGCTGCACCAATTGCTCATCGATAATGCCTTTGCTTTGCAAATGTGTCAATCGACCGCAGGTAGGCAGCCTGCTCACCCTTCTACTTTAGCAAGGCAGCTAAAGTCAGACACAAAATTCTCACAGCTGAAGTCTGTACAGCTGAAGTCTGTTTATCTGGGAGTGAGATGTCTGAAATTGTACAGGAAAATAATATACAGTGATCCCTCGCTATATCGCGCTTCGCCTTTCGCGGCTTCACTCCATCGCGGATTTTATATGTAAGCATATTTAAATATATATCGCAGATTTTTTGCTGGTTCGCGGATTTCTGCGGACAATGGGTCTTTTAATTTCTGGTACATGCTTCCTCAGTTGGTTTGCCCAGTTGATTTCATACAAGGGACGCTATTGGCAGATGGCTGAGAAGCTAGATTGCTTACTTTTCTCTCTCTCTTGCGCTGACTATCTGTGATCCTGACGTATGGGGATTGAGCAGGGGGGCTGTTCGCACACCTAGACGATACGGACGCTCGTCTAAAAATGCTGAAAGATTATCTTCACGTTGCTATCTTTTGTGCAGCTGCTTCCTGAAGCGACATGCTGCACGGTGCTTCGCATACTTAAAAGCTCGAAGGGCACGTATTGATTTTTGACTGAAAAACAAACTCTGTCTCTCTCTCTCTCTCTCTCTCTCCCTCTGCTCCTGACAGAGGGGGTGTGAGCTGCCGCCTTCAACAGCTTTGTGCCGCGGTGCTTCGCATACTTAAAAGCCAAACAGCCCTATTGATTTGTTTGCTAGAGATTGTTTTCTCTATCTATGTGACATTCTGTGCTCCTGTCACGCACTCCTTTGAAGAGGAAGATATGTTTGCATTCTTTTAATTGTGAAACAGAACTGTCATCTCTGTCTTGTCATGGAGCACAGTTTAAACTTTTGAAAAAGAGACAAATGTTTGTTTGCAGTGTTTGAATAACGTTCCTGTCTCTCTACAACCTCCTGTGTTTCTGCGCAAATCTGTGACCCAAACATGACAATATAAAAATAACCATATAAACATATGGTTTCTACTTCGCGGATTTTCTTATTTCGCGGGTGGCTCTGGAACGCAACCCCCACGATGGAGGAGGGATTACTGTATTGTTATTTGAAATACATACATTTCATGTGTGTTTCATGTCTACAATTATTTGTGTAAATATAGGATGATTGAAATGCGAGGCAATAAATATTGAATACATAACTAAACAGAAACTTTTTTCACATGTTATAGTAATAATGACAAAATGTTGACATGAAGTGTATAATGTGTGAAGACTGAAGTCCAATTATCAAATAAACACTTTCACAAAAGGTATAACAAAACAAGTGTGCTTTTATTTAAGAATAAAACTGAAGAAAAATAAACTACTCAATTTACATGTTGCTTTCAATATGTAAAAACCGAAACCCAAATATCAATCGATACGAAGTAAAGACGTTTGCATACGTGTGTTTGCATCTTGCACAATAGAAATGCGTCGGTTTCATAGATATTTGCTTTTGAACTGCAGGTCCACTCTGCATTCTGCACTTTGAGTGGTGGGCTGTGATTATTGTTACTATCTTAATACATAATTGGCCAGCCTCCTCACTCATGTCCGTCCGAAGCCGAATGCGCAGTCGCCTTCTGCACAGCTGCCCAAAAAACCTTACGAGACTGACATCGTTGCAGGCGGCGGATTTACGGCCACGAAAATTCAAAGAGAAAGGCAACTTCGATTAAAGCTCTAGAGGCCTGAAAGGCTATTTCGACTACAGCTCGAGGCCTAATTATGCATTCTGATTCAATTATACATTCATTCAATACACCTATATCAGGTTTGTGGTGCTTATACTTATTACTATTACACTCGTGCCCGTTTCATCTTACGTTCTCGAAACGGGCTCTTTGTCTAGTTGTATAATAAAACATACATTTGATTTGAGTCTGTAACAAATCAACGAAACAAGGGTGTTTTTATTCAGGAATAAAACTGAAAATGTTTTCATTTTGTCATTATGGGTTACTGAGTCTGGACCACTGAGCAATAATAGCAACTTAATCAGTGTAAAATTAAATCTACAACACAATAAAATAAACAGAAAGTGTAGGAGTCAGAAAACTTTCTGAATCCACTGTAAAAGTATTGAAACTGTTTCATCTGTGTCCTCAGGCTAAACATTAATGGAGTACTTGGCCAACCACTAAAAACAGGGAGGCATCAGAAGAGCTGGAGTCTGGAGACACCCAGAGGCAAGTGGAAGCTGAAGGAACTCGAGGTCTCCCAAGGAAGTTGAGGAAGAGGGGTGCAGCTTTTGGTTATGTCCTTTCCAGGAAATGCATAAAAAACCAAGAGGAAAGAGAAAAAGTTCAGTTCACCCTTCATCTCTGAAGAGATTAGAGCCGACTTGGCTCCTAGAGAATTTAGAGATTTTCCAGGAACAAAAGAAAACTGTCCTAGAGAATGTTAAAAGGGTTAGTAACCAAAGTGTGATTGTTACAGACACCAGCAGGCCTAGTTTTGAAAACCTGATTTGGTTTGCTGTGTGCTCCTCTGCAATGTATACTGCATACAATTTTAATTAATTTCTAATATATACTTTTCTCTAGGACAAAATGTAAGCTAACCTCCTCAACTAAACTCTACTATGTGTTCTATTTTAATTTATAAACACACCCCTGCATTTTAAAGCATGGAAAACTGTTTGGTCAAATAAAGTTACAACCTGGCCATTCTGTTAATCAAAATGCTCTTTTTCAGTTATACTGTAATATAAGACTACACTAAAAAGAAGTGTGTAACTTCTTGAAAAGCACAAATCTTTGGCTAATTCGAAATGATGATCATTTCTTTCGGAGGTTAAGAAAACAGAAGGATGACCATCTCGATGCAAATTGAGACCTGTTTGTTTGTGGAGGTACTGCTATAAACAGCTGGATTACAAAGCAAAGAACAGAGCAGACTGAAAGAAAACAGACTAGAAGGGAGAGCGTACATCTCTGAGTAGACAGAACTCCTATTGAATTGCGCAAAGTCAAAATAGGTCCTGATTTTTCTGCAGGTAGGGGAGTTTTTCCATTTGTTTCTATACATCTGCACAATATTAATATTGGTGGGCGGCACAGTGGCACAGTGGTAGCTCTGCTGCCTCACAGTTAGGAGACCTGGGTTTGCTTCTCGGGTCCTCCCTGCGTGGAGTTTGCATGTTCTCCCCATGTCTGCGTGGGTTTCCTCCGGGTACTCCGGTTTCCTCCCATAGTCCAAAGAAATGCAGGTTAGGTGCATTGGTGATCTTAAATTGTCCCTAGTGTGTTGTCCCTAGGGTTGGCACCCTGCCCGGAGTTTGTTCCTACCTGTGTAAGGATATAGCGGGTTGGATAAAGGATGGATGGATGGATTGATATTGGTAAAATATTTAAAACTATGTAGAAGTTTACTGTTGCTTTGGTAGCTCTGGTGAAATGTGTATCAAGTACATTTAGCAACTCATATTTTAAATAGCAAAAATAACAACTTTCACTTTCTGTACAAGGAAAGCAATCAAAAACCACTTCTAAGCATTAAATAAACCAACTGAAAATCTGTCAATGAAGTACAGAAATAATCTATATTTATAAATGCATTTTGACTGATAAATTAGGGCAATAGTTTTTAAAGTTTGTAAAATCAGTGCTCAACGTAAATGACAAAATGAACCTGAATAAAATAATATTTACAAACATAATGAGTGATAAAGACATCAACCTTGGAAAGACGAGGGACAGATAAGTAATGACTTACCCCATAACTGGATCCAGTGCAATTCCTTTTGGATTATAAAGGTCAAGATCAATGAGTGTGATGCAAGTGTCTTCCTTCTTATTGCATACAAATATTCGATCGCTTATCAGATCCACAAAGTAAAAATTTCCACTTAACCAGTCTATGGCCATGTGCTCCACATCTGTAAATTATAAAAAAAAAGTGGAGACATATATTTTCATTTTGTCTAGTAAAAAATTATATATGCATATTTGTGGGAAAAAAGAAACTTGGAGTACACAGTTGGACTAAAATTTTCACTTTTTTGCTGAAATAACAATAAACAAATGAGAATAAAAGGAAAATATCACAGTGCAACAAAAAAGAACAGAAACGTAGTAACAACTGAGCATTAGCAGTTGTCTTAGAGTCCTTGAGTCACCACATCTTGCAACAACTATTGCTTTACACCTCTGACATAAACAGCCATTGAGCTTCAGAATCAGCAGTGTCTGTGAGCGGATGTAATCCCATCCTTGCAAACTTGTTTGATATTGTGATCCAGGACATCTCAAATATGCTTTATGGAGAGAAGGCAGGAAAAGTCAGCACGTGCGTGTCAGATTTCTTCAGAACAGTTGTGACCACACCAGCTTGGTATTACCATGTATCCAGACATTTATGTAGTGTCAATAGATAGCTTCTGACAGGTTGACCTGCTACAAGACCACCATCATGGAGTCTGTCCCTCCCTGCCAGCAGTTTCAACAATTGCAATATGGATGACAGATCTAAAAAGATTTCTAAGTTGGACCATATGACTTTGTTTTGGTCCTACTCTGGAGTGTTCACATGACATGCTGGTTGTCAGTTTTCTCAAATCTTCTATGGGATCAGGACATTGTTGAGCAAATTAATCCATAGTGTCTTGCAATGATGGCATATGACACGCCTGGCCGCAGTGCACCAGCGATCCTCTCCAGTTTTTCTAGTAACACTAAAAACATTATGGAATGTGCAGAAAAGTAACTGTGGTCATCTTTCTTGCTTTGACCTATGCTTTAATTGAAGTCTTTTTGAAAGGAGACCTGATCAAGCATTTTCCACCTGGACCTCTCTGTGCACCTAACAAGACTTCACCTTTTTGACAAGCTGCAATGCCTCACTGCACAAGCTGGACTGCTGGTCAGAAGGGTAACATAAATTGACAACTTTTAGTGAAACTACACAAGCTGTAATTGGAGTTTTCTCATTCTAGAAAATGTTGGATTTCTTATATAATTCACTGAAAATCCCTAAAAGTATAATTATTTATATTTCTACAGCTAAAACCCAGTATCAAGTGTATCAAACTTCTCATAAATAATACACAAATAATAAAAAAATATTTAAGTATAAGTGCTGCTTACAAAATGTAATGCTTTATAAATCTTTAAGCTTACATTCAGCACTGTAAATCAGTAGATGTTAATCTAGATCAGTAGATTACTTGTCTAATACATTTTTAAAATTACATAATGTGCCCAGAAAATTTGACTTTTCTATTCAAAGAACAAAAAAAAAACAACTAATTTTTGAAATTAAAAAAACTAATTTCCCCTTCTTTATTTTTAACTTCCATCTAACAAATATGGTGAATTAACTTTTAATTATATTATACTGGGCCTTTAAGACACCAGATCAAGACAGATATGGTAAAGAAGGTAAAACAAATAATTCCTTTTTTTTTAACAATCAAACTCTTCTACAGCTGCAAAACACCATAAACAATTTCAAATATAAAACTTTGTGAATATGAAAAGGTTAAATGGTAAACGTAAACTACCATGTTGAGACTGCTTAACAGATATGAATTCCTGGTAAATTGGAAGCTAAAATCTCAGAGCCGGTGCTTTATTATGCTCTCTGTGTGGCCTGTAAGTCACTTAATCTGCCAGTGCTCAACCACACAAACAGCAAGGCTATTTTTCTCTGTTTGGTTAGAATCCAAACACACACAATCCGAGTCAGTTTTGTAAGTGTTGAACATAAAACACTGGGGAATTGTTGGCTTAGCTGAGAGGACATTTTAATCCAAAGCAGACACTTGAAGTTTACCTAACAGGTGAGAGATATTCTGAATGTATGGCTGTGTTACAGAATGTTAGTACAAAGCTGCTCTTGTGGACATACTCTGAAAGTAGGGACAGAAGAGGCAGTATGTCAAGTTCAGAAATGCAGTTAGCATTATTGCTTGGCAACATGTGCCCACTGCATTTTTACCTGAATGTGATTTCTTTTGTTTCTAATCATCTCAGGGCGATGTATGCTTCAGCAAGATGTGATGCTGTGTTTTCATTGTTGCATGGCAACACAAGCTTTCGTGTGAAGTTTAAAATTGATGCACTTTACAAGCAGGATACAATAAAGATCCTTTGACAAGCAGGATTGTTATATGTACTGTACAGTGGCAAAGTGGCCATTAAATATCGTAACAAACATGGATGTATTGTTCCCATAAGAGATCAGTTCTCCAGAATATACAGGGTTCTGGCAGCTATGGGATACAGTAAGAACTAGAATTAAGGGACAAGGTTTGGGTCAAGGAGTGAAGCGGGACTGGATGCATGCCACAGCCAGCCAATATGTATCAGATTCTTTCACCTATCACTAACTGGATGTATTCCAAGTCCTTCCTATGATCATCTACCTGCAGCTCACAGATGTTCCTACAATAGGAAAAGTGCATCCTTTGAAGTAGGGTTTCATTAAAACACATCCTTTTGAAACCCACAATTAAACCAATCCCTTGTGTAATGGTATTCACTGTATTAGACTAGGACCCTTTCTTGGACGGGAAAAAAAACCAATGATTTTTAAATTATATTAAAAACATGCATTGTGAGCCTGCAGCATTCATTAAAATAAATTGAACCATTCCTATTGTTTCTGGAAGGCGCTGCTGTTATTGTAACTCCTGGTTTTAGAACTTCAAAATTCATTTTTGGAATTATTGTTTACTTTTATATTTATGAAGATGACAGCATCATGGTGCCATTTGGGATTTTTTTTTACATGGGATTGCATCCATTGTGTACTATTTTCTCCAGGTCATGGCCATATTGTTTATAGCATTTATATCCATCACTAACTTTAAGAAACAGACTGACCTTTCACCTTAAGTAAAATGAAAAATATAATCTGGTCATCCAGAAATGCCATTTTTACACTCAAATTGTATCTTGTGCAAAGCCATACAAATTTAATATGTTTGGTTTGCTATTTATTTCTACTAAAAACACTGTTTAGCTTTAATTGCTTTATTGTCAGACCAAGTAATGGACTAATAGAGGCCCTGCATTTCTCAGAAAAGTCCGACCAGAAACTCAGATGAATACATTGAGGTGGGAAGGTGAATCATCACAACTCGGAGCATCGAGTACTCTGATAGTACGTGTATGCAGAAATAACAACCAAAGCTCAAAATAGCAGCACCGACTGAAAAAACAAGACGGCATCACAGGATTTCAAAAATGTAAACAATATATAATAAACTGAATTTTTCACTTTTCCGAAGGTATGGAAAGAATAAATCTAAGAAAAAATTCACAAAGATTATAACAGCGGTGTGGCAGAGTCAATGTCCTAGTTTTAGGATAGTTGCTTGAAAGAAACCTTCAGATCTTTCCGCTACTGACCTCAGTTTGTTAGCTTTGGTTTGACGAGGCTCTTACTTTATTTTTGTCATCTGAATTTTGAACTGTTTAGGGTTTGATACTCTTGTGTTCGTTTGGCCTTTTTTGGTATTATCAATCTCTTATTTGTCATTTTACTACAAGTGAATTTCCCCTTGGGGATTAATAAAGTATCTATCTATCTATCTATCTATCTATCTATCTATCTATCTATCTATCTATCTATCTATCTATCTATCTATCTATCTATCTATCTATCTATCTATCTATCTATCTATCTACAGTAATCCCTCGCTATATCGCGCTTCGCCTTTCGCGGCTTCACTCCATCGCGGATTTTAACAGTGTTAATTCATAGTTGGTATGCCAGTTTGAAGAGATACGTTTTAAGGGCAGTTTTAAAATGTGTTATTGAGTCTAGAATTCCAGAGTTGAGACCTCATGGCTGTTTTTATCACTGATACATATTGGCATCTGTGGGATCTCATATACACAGGCATGTGCCTTTTCCAATTATCTGCAATCAATGTAATTGGCCCAGGAGGAATCCAAACAAGGTGCAGAAACATCTCAATGATGATAAATTGAATGAGAAGCACCTGAGCTAAATTTCATGTATCATAGCAATAGGGCTTGAATACTTGTGTTAATGTAAAATTTCAAGTTGTTTTTACTTTTAATAAATTTACAAAAATCCTAAAATACAGTTTCCATCTTATCATTTATTGTGTTGATTAATCGAGGGAAAAATGAATTTAAATGATTTAGCAGAATGCTGCAACATACCAAAATCTGGAAAAAGTAAAAGGGCCTGAATAGTATCTATCTATCTATCTATCTATCTATCTATCTATCTATCTATCTATCTATCTATCTATCTATCTATCTATCTATCTATCTATCTATCTATCTATCTATCTATCTATCTATCTATCTATCTATCTACAGTAATCCCTCGCTATATCGCGCTTCGCCTTTCGCGGCTTCACTCCATCGCGGATTTTATATGTAAGCATATTTAAATATATATTGCGGATCTTTTGCTGGTTTGCGGATTTCTGCGGACAATGGGTCTTTTAATTTCTGGTACATGCTTCCTCAGTTGGTTTGCCCAGTTGATTTCATACAAGGGATGCTATTGGCAGATGGCTGAGAAGCTACCCAACTTACTTTTCTCTCTCTCTTGCACTGACTTTCTCTGATCCTGACGTAGGGGGATTGAGCAGGGGGGCTGTTCGCACACCTAGACGATACGGACGCTCGTCTAAAAATGCTGAAAGATTATCTTCACATTGCTACCTTCTGTGCAGCTGCTTCCTGAAGCGACATGCTGCACGGTGCTTCGCATACTTAAAAGCTCAAAGGGCACGTATTGATTTTTGATTGAAAAACAAACTCTGTCTCTCTCTCTCTCTCTCTGCTCCTGACGGAGGGGGTGTGAGCTGCCGCCTTCAGCAGCTTTGTGCCGCGGTGCTTCGCATACTTAAAAGCCAAACAGCCCTATTGATTTGTTTGCTTTTCTCTATCTCTCTGACATGCTCTGCTCCTGACACGCACTCCTTTGAAGAGGAAGATATGTTTGCATTCTTTTAATTGTGAGACGGAACTGTCATCTCTGTCTTGTCATGGAGCACAGTTTAAAGTTTTTGAAAAAGAGACAAATGTTTGTTTGCAGTGTTTGAATAAAGTTCCTGTCTCTCTACAACTTCCTGTGTTTCTGCGCAAATCTGTGACCCAAGCATGACAATATAAAAATAACCATATAAACATATGGTTTCTACTTTGCGGATTTTCTTATTTCGCGGGTGGCTCTGGAACGCAACCCCCGCGATGGAGGAGGGATTACTCTATCTATCTATCTATCTATCTATCTATCTATCTATCTATCTATCTATCTATCTATCTATCTATCTATCTATCTATCTATCTATCTATCTATCTATCTATCTATCTATCTATCTATCTATCTATCTATCTATCTATCTATCTATCTATCTATCTATGTGTGGCTTCCCCTTTAACATCCAGTTCATTTCCTGGACTTTTTTCAATCAAAATACCACCAAGCGTTCACCATCTACTCCTGTTTGACGATCGCAGTATTCTGAAATCAGCAAGAAAACTGAACAGACAGCATATGCAAAAACAAATCAGCAAATGATGTTAGCCATATAAATTGTGATTGGTTAACTTGAAAACACTGAATAACTGTAAACTTTAGATGTTTAGATGAATAAACACTGAATGCACTGAAGGAAGCACAAGAGCATGTTTAAAATGTGGCTGCTGAAGGGTGTTCATTCTCCTGATTCTTAAACACTGTCTCTTTAAGGTTACTGATTTATAAATATTTAAGATATTGAGAAATACATTTTATTGAGGGCATCACAGAGTTATGCAACAGTTACAACTGCTGCCATTCAGATCCAGTGTCAGGTGTTGTTGTTTAGGCATATTTTGCACATTCTCCCATCTCTAAGTAGGTTTTCCTCCATGTACTCCAGTTTCCTCCAACCCAAAGATGAGAATGTTAGATGAATTGATTATTCCAAACCAGTTATGGTATGGGTATCAGTGTGTACTGTACATGAGCAGGCCCTGCAGTGGATTGTATGCAAAGTATGTGTGTTGTGTATAGGAGGGCAGTCGAGGGTTGTTTTTTTCCTTGTATCTGTTTGCTAACTCCGTAAACTGGGCTATACAACTTTAGGACTGTAGTTTAAGTAAGGTAAGTGGACAGATTTAAGAATGAAATTTGGCACACACTATCCTCAGTAAGCTTAACCATAATATAGATTTCAATGGAACCAAACTTATAAATAACACAAAAGTGCAAAGTTTCTTGGTAGGTCATAGTTTAGAGTAAGCAGAGCTAGAGCAGTATATTAAAAAATTATCTAAAATTTATTTAAATTCATTTTTTTCACTAATAAAATAGCACTCAATATCTTGATAATGAGTAAATGAAAAGAAGTTTGTAGGAATGTTTACAATTGTTTTGATAATTGTATTGATATCACATTGAAACAAGCATGTGATATGGTAGTGATTACAGCCTGGAAACTACTTGACTATTATGTGACAAGCTGTGCAATGCGGATTTGGGAATTGCCTTCCATTCATCTCTACAGATATCTCACATGCTGTCAGGTTTTAATGCTGTCAGTGGACAGATATTTTCAAGTCTCTTCAGAGATTTGTGATTGGGTTCAAATCTGGGCATTGCCAAAGCCAATCAACAACATTAACAGAGTTATCCATAAGCCACTCCTGTCTTAGCTTTGCTTTGTGCTTAAGGTCACTGTCTGGTTGAAAGGTGATCCTTAGGCCAGGTATGAGGTCCAGAGTGCTCTGGAGAAGGCTTTCATTAAGCATATCACAGTAATTTATTCATTTAATCTCTCCATTAACTCTGTCTTGTCTCCTAGTCCATGCTGCTAAAAAACAACTCCACAGCATGATGTTGCCACCACTGTGCTCCACTGGTGGAATGGAATTGCACAGGTAATGAGCAGTGCTTGGTTTCCTCCAGACATGATACTTGAGGTCAAATAGTTCAATCTTGGTTTAATCTTGTTTCTCATAGCCTGAGAGTCCTTCAGGTGTGCTTTTGCAAAGTGGAGTGCTACAGTGGTTGTTGTCCTTGTGGAAATTTCTCCCATCCCCACACAGGTTCTCCGGATCTCAGCCAGAGGGACCACCAAGTTCTTGGTCACATCTGTTACCAAGGAACTTGTCCCCCTTTTGTTCAGGTTTCATTTAGTAATTTAGTAATAATGCTCTTGGGAACCTTCCAATGATGCAAAAAGTTTTATAGACTTCCCTTGATTTGTGCCTCGGCTCAATCCTGTCTCTAAGCTCTGCAGGTCACCATACAATGAAATTAAACAACATTAATAAAATAAAAAAAGAGAATGATAAAATCAAAAAGCAATAAGGTACAGAGGTAGTAGCAAACATACAAAGATAACAGGCAGTAACAGTGTTAATTCATAGTTGGTATGCCAGTTTGAAGAGATACGTTTTAAGGGCAGTTTTAAAATGTGTTATTGAGTCTAGAATTCCAGAGTTGAGACCTCATGGCTGTTTTTATCACTGATACATATTGGCATCTGTGGGATCTCATATACACAGGCATGTGCCTTTTCCAATTATCTGCAATCAATGTAATTGGCCCAGGAGGAATCCAAACAAGGTGCAGAAACATCTCAATGATGATAAATTGAATGAGAAGCACCTGAGCTAAATTTCATGTATCATAGCAATAGGGCTTGAATACTTGTGTTAATGTAAAATTTCAAGTTGTTTTTACTTTTAATAAATTTACAAAAATCCTAAAATACAGTTTCCATCTTATCATTTATTGTGTTGATTAATCGAGGGAAAAATGAATTTAAATGATTTAGCAGAATGCTGCAACATACCAAAATCTGGAAAAAGTAAAAGGGCCTGAATAGTATCTATCTATCTATCTATCTATCTATCTATCTATCTATCTATCTATCTATCTATCTATCTATCTATCTATCTATCTATCTATCTATCTATCTATCTATCTATCTATCTATCTATCTATCTATCTATCTACTGTCTGAGGGGACTTTAAAGATCATAGCGTGCATTTTTGCATATGTAGTCTCATCCTTCCCTGTACTATGATGCTGTACAATATGTTTATCTCTACAATATACTTTATGCATCGCACACATTTAGTTTTGTGGTTAGCGTTACTGTCTCGGAATCCTGGGGTTGATTCATGACCCTCGGAACGGTCTTAATGCATTTTGCAAGGTGTGCCCTACACAAGACAGGCGCCATATCTGCGGCTGTTTCCTACCTTGCACCTAATGCTGCTGGATAGATGTCAGTTACTGCCACTCCCTGGGTTAAGCAGTTTAGAAGATGAATAGATGTTTTATTTTTATCCTGGTCTATTAAGTTATTGCACACAAACAGACACACACAGACACACACACATACACATACACACCACTCACACAAGGGCCAATTTAGTATTGCTAATTAATGTAACTTGCACAATGAGGTATGTGTAAGGAAACCAAAGTGCCAGAGGAAAACCCAAGCAAAAACTGAAAGAATGTTCAAATTCCTCAAGAACAACACCTTGGGTTGCCCAATTCAAACCCAAAGCAAAGGTTGTGTGAGCCAGCGGCACTATAACTACATAACCATGCTGCCTTGGATTTAATATTCATAGAATTTTTTTTATTGGTACAATTCATGCTTTTAAGCTGTGTAGTTGTTTGATTTCTTAATTACAGTTTAACAGTTGCCTTTTAACAACTGCAAACTATTCCTGTTGAAAAATCGTTCATTCAAAAAACACCAATTATTCCTTCACATTTTTTAAAAGTCTCTTTATTTTTATAGAGACCACATGGTATATATTAGACAAAAAACAAAAGATAGCTGCCAACAGTTCACTCTTCAAAGGCAGGTAACAATAGGATAAATATTTAAACTGTCAAGAGGCAAGTAACTAACTCTGAAACACATTTACTTTCTTTATGATTTGGCACAACAGCAGGTGGTCAAAGATTTTCGACTAAAGGTGAATAGATTTTAATAGAAATCAGTAATACAGTTGTCTTGGGATGCTGCAAATGAGTCCTCAGGGGTATTCTGGAAAAAAGAGCATGCTGTGCTGTTTTAGTAGGATCAGGGTGAACAAATTCTGGGGTAATTAGTTGTTCAGGGTATAGGAGGGTGTACAGGAGTTATAATTCATAATATTTTCTCCATCACTGATTCACTTTGTGACCTTGAGCAAGTCACTTCCATTGCACAAAAGGAACATTTGATTTATAATTCACTTTAAAAAAATATTAGTTCTATATATACAGCAATTTTAAATGGGAATATTTTGCTCTTATATGCAACTGAACTTCATCTTTAGTCTTCGTCAACCAGAGACCCAACCCACTATTGTAGTATTTTGCATAAATATTACCTAATAAACTACAGGAACTGGTGTAGAGAGACCACTAATGAGACCATTTCAATTTGTGTTACAGTTTATTGATATGGTGTATGCAGGGACAGTGGATATTGTGGTTACTCCAAGGTGTTTGAGTAGTCTGAATATTTTATACATGGTCACTTGGATGTTTCTAAGGAGAATATAAAGTAACATGCTGTTGATCAGCAAATTCAAATTGTCATTGTTTGAGGAGCGTAGCAGAGATTGCACTATGGCCAAATGGCATTTCATCCATGTTTCATTTCTGCCTTCCGTTCATTGTTAGCAACACAGATTCTGGTTCTACAGAACAGTATGCTGAAGAACGATAAATGGATTTACACTGTGAAGGTGATGTTTACATGGAGCATCTGTGAGGTAATGCATAGTATGTAAAATGTCAGTTTCAAATCAGAATATAACATGCTGTTGATTAGCAAATCTTAATTATAATTGTCAGAGGAAGCAAGTGAGTGCGTGCTCCTTATGGTCAACTGCCATGTCCTGTCCCCCTTTCTATACAACAGACTTCCAGCGCAATACCAACACCTGCCATCTATAGAAATTTTCAAATGACTCGGCCATCATAGGCTGCATTAATAAAAGAGATGAGTCAGAGTGCAGAAAGGTTATGGAGGACTTGTCTTATGGTGCAGCGACAACAACCTGTAACTCAACATCAGCAAGACAAAAGTGCTGGTGGTGGACTTTAGGCGTGCCAAAAAGCCTCTGAGACCAGTCACCATTCAGGGGGTGGACGTGAAAGTGGTCCAGATCTACAAGCACCTGGGGGATTACATAAACAACAAACTGGACTGGTCTGACAACACAGTGGCGCTCTACAAAAAGGCCCAGAGCAGACTGTACTTCCTAAGGAGACACAGGACTATTGCTGTTGGAAATGTTCTACCAGTCCATAGTAGCCAGTATTTTGTTCTGTGTTGCAGTATTCTGGAAGCAAATTCAGCTCAAAAGAAACACAGTGCCTGAACAAACTTATCAGGAAATCCTATTCCATGACAGGCCAGACCCTGGACACACTGGAAGCAATTGTGAAAAAGAGGATGATGGCAAAATTGGATGCCATCATAGAAAAATCACCTCAATCCCCTCTAAGAACTCATTTATACTTCATGCTCAGAACGCGTACACGCCTGCATCATGGCTGCCACGCGTTTCCAGCGTTCATTTGATGCTCAGAAATTAATGCAACGCGTGTGCGAGATGCAGTACCAGTAAAAAGTTGGGGAGCGC
Source organism: Erpetoichthys calabaricus (assembly GCF_900747795.2). Lineage (NCBI taxonomy): Eukaryota > Metazoa > Chordata > Cladistia > Polypteriformes > Polypteridae > Erpetoichthys > Erpetoichthys calabaricus. Next base: position 48,266,259 of record NC_041401.2, read on the forward strand.
AGTGTGCTAAAAGTTGGAATGTGACGTCAGAGTCTCTGGTTACTATCTACATGTGACAGAAAGCCGCTTTGCAGATCCTACGAGATCGGTGTGCACGCTTCGATGTTTGATGAATGGTTCGAAGTGGTGAAGCAAAATGCCGACATACAGATGCATTCATGGTGCTTTTAAATTCAAGTGTTGCATATTCCCGATCGTAATGACACGATACATTTTAAAAGTCTCGCATACCGTCTTCTGTGCCGTCTTTTTTTCTAGGGCTTTCTCCGGTACTGACAACTGTGGCAAACAGCAATAGATCGCCACACTGAGCACATTACAGTAAATTTATGATATTACAACTTTCTGCATATTCAGAATCCTCAGATTTATACTTCATATCACTTTCATGATGAAATGCATTGAAGTATGTATGTTACATTTTACAGATAAATGGGTAATTTCCTTTAAATAATGAATACTGTTAATTACACTTACACACAAGGGGGTGACATGGTGGCAAAGCGCTAGCACTGCTGTCTTGCAGGGAGTCACGTTGCTGATATTCCCTGCCTGGAGTTTACATGTTTTCCTGCTGGATTTCCACAGTGTGCTCCAATGTCCTGCGCAATGCTAGCTGAAATGGACATATCCCTGGACTGATGGATTTAATCATTGAACATCCTTTTCAGAGATATTTCAGTAAGGTGTCCCGGAAAATGTTCCGGGCAATTCACAACACAGCGAAGCCGATCCTGTTCTCCCCGTGATAATATCTCACACTGCCACCTGGTGGATTCCTCCAGATTTACGTAAAGTCCGCGCGCAAGTATAAACAGTACAACGCTTGTGTAGCAGGAGCGTCCGCTGCAGCATGCATTGTGTTGCGTGAAGTATAAATCTGGCCTAAGCGCTCTCTTGGAGTACTTTTAGCCACAGGCTCATTCCACCATTGTGTGCACCCCCTCTGTGGGTCTTTTCAACCCATTGCTATTAGGCAATTCAATGTTTACACCCGATGTATTCATTAAGTTTACTTCTATTTATTTATTTATTTATTGATTGATTGGCTGTATTATTTGCCCTACGAGTATGTAGCCTTGCTTTTTATATTTCCGCTGCTCTATGCATCTGAATTTTACTCTGCGATTAATAGTTTATCTAAGTTAGTCTGGTCTAATCTCATCCATGTTTAGTTTCTGCTTACCATCCATTGCTAGTAACACTGATTCAGGTTCTATAGGACAGTGCTCTAAATAGTTTTCAAATGTTCTTAAATTAGTGTATATCATGATCATATATATATATATATATATATATATATATATATATATATATATATATATATATATATTTGCAGCTGGAGATCCACAAAGGATGAAAAATGAATCACGTATAATAAAGTACTTTTTATTCCTGAGCTTTCAACCCCTGCCAGGGGTCTTCATCAGAGTTTAATGCTTAGACTTACAAGAATCAAAGGCAATATATAGCAAAACATTACGATTGGGGGAGGTGGCTAAGTCAGTGTGATCGGGGGGGGGGGGTATTGGGTGTAAAGTCTTGTTTATTATGAACATGTTCTTCTTAAGTTTGCATATGCTGGATTTATGTCCAAGTGTTTGTTGATGGCGTTCTCATTTGATAACCAGGATTCAGCCAGCTCTCTGGCACTTTTAGTACTGGCCTTGAATTTTACTTGTACATTATCCCAGTTAAATGTATGTCCTGTTGATTTAGTATGCATATAGATCAATGATAGTGAGTCCTTTCTTCGGACGGTGTTGCGATGTTCCTGTATACATGTTGCGATTCTTTTTGATGTTTGTCCTATGTATACCGCTGAGCAAGAACTGCATGGAATGCTATAAACACTTTCGTGTTTCTGCTGTCGATTTCTTGTTTTTAGCATTAAAGAGGACCGTTCGCAAATTGTTTGTGGGTTTGTGTGCTATTCTGACGCCTAACTTGGCCAGGATGCGTGCTGCACCTTCAGACACCTTGTGGTGATAAGGGAGTGAGTGCCAGGTGGGGTGGGGGTTCTGATTCTGATTATATACAGTATATGTTACAGTATACTGTATATCCGTGGACTCACACCATGAAGCATCACAGTTTGCAGATTTGCACTGTGGATAGGTGAAGTGTATTGGTGGCATTGTACAGAAAAGCAGGAGGCAGAGAGAGAGAAAACTCAGCTGATGTCACCAGAAAGCGTTCTGCTTAGAGTGTTCAATCTCTGCATGGCCAAGACTACCTGCAGAAGTTCTCCCATAACTCACGCTGTGAGGCAGAAGTTGCAGCCTCACAGCTGGCCACCAGCAGTTCACCACAGTGCAAATCTGTGAATTGAGATGCCTTGTGGTGAGTGTCCATGGTGATATGCTTGGCAACAAAAGTGAGATTTCTAGTGTGGATGGGTGGAATGCAGTGGTGGTGTTGCATAGAAAAGGTGGGGGCCTGAGAGAGAGAGAGAGAAAGAGAGAGAGAGATAAGCAGAAGGCACCAGGAAATGCTCCGCTCGCAGTGTTTAGAAGAAGCCTCTGCAAAGCTAAGACTAGCAGTTTGAGGCATGAATCAATGACAATATAATAATAATAATACATTTTATTTAATAGGTACCTTTCTTAACACTCAAGGTCACCATACAATGAAATTAAACAACATTAATAAAATAAAAAAAGAGAATGATAAAATCAAAAAGCAATAAGGTACAGAGGTAGTAGCAAACATATAAAGATAACAGGCAGTAACAGTGTTAATTCATAGTTGGTATGCCAGTTTGAAGAGATACGTTTTAAGGGCAGTTTTAAAATGTGTTATTGAGTCTAGAATTCCAGAGTTGAGACGCAGTATGAGAGACGCTCGAGCTCCCATAGAACAGAGTTTGATGTGTGGTACAGAAAGTAGAGTTGCAGATGTATAAGTCTGTAGGAGATAAGTAAGATATGGAGGAGCGAGATTGTGGAGTGCTTTTAATGTTAAGAGCAGTATTTTGTAATGTATTCAGTAGTTAACACTATAATACACTTTCTAAAACTGAACATTGCTTTTCTAGGAGTTTTCTTTTACAAATAAGCTCAAATAAATTTATTTATATTGAGTGACAGTGCACTCTTAATATGCATGACTTAAACTTGTAAAAAAAAAAAAAAAACAATTCAGTGCCTCAGGATGTCAGTTCAAAATATAATTTATCATATTTGACATGTATAAATTATGAAATATAGTTTATTAAATTCCACTATTTTAAATAGGCACTGATACTGCAAATACTGGAGATAACTTTTCCGCTTTGATATAGCAAACCTTTCAGCATTGACCTTTAGCATAAATATTCAAGGAGGGATATTGGCAAGACTTGAATAAACTTCACATGAAAACAAGTTTTCTGGCCATTGATAAATTAATGGCTTCCAACTTGCTTAGTTCAATAGCAATACAACAAAGCTTTCTTGAGAGATTCATTGCTAAAGTTCAGATTCATTTAGAGCATTTTACGCTTTAAGTTCTGTTGACAGATTTCTTTCTCTCCTTTTTTTCATCTCAAGTTTGAAGTTGTCACTGGAAGTGGTGTCCTCTTCAAATAACATTTATAATCTATTTAAACCTTCCATGTCGTACACTACAAGCAGAGCCAGGGGCTGTTAATCTCTCACTTTCAGATGCTGCAATTTACTGCTATGCCTCCAAATTACCGTAGCTCTCCACAAAATTGTTTTGGACTTTTTTCAAGATACACATTGTGCACAATATTATTTGAAGATATGGGACCTGAACCACTGAAACTAACAGCTTCACAGTTACTGTAGATATAATGTGATTTGACTAGTAATGCATTAACATAGCAAAACAGAACTGAATAACTGAATATCAGGGTTTCATATGTTGCAGGTTTACAAGGTACATGAAGCTGAGAAAAGCAGGAGTTGTATACCAAAAAGAATAAAGGAATACGAGAAATAACATAGCCTAAATGAATACGAAAGAAAAATCCACAAAATGAATGAGAGTGCAAAGGATTTATTTGCCATCATAACACCATAAGCAAACAGTAGTTATCAAAATAGAAATACATCCATCCATCCATCCATTGTCTCCCGCTTATCCGAGAATAGAAATACATATACAGTAATTATATTGGGGGGAAACACTTTCATAAAAAACTTGTTTAAAAAGTGCCTGGAAATTAATAATTTCATAGAATTTTTTTCAAGGAAATTAGGAAGAACCTAATGACAGCATAAGACAAAATATGCAAGAGGCTCCTCCATGTGGCTAATAGCTGAAGTCTGCACTGCACACTGTTGAATTCAAAAACGACACTCAGATTTCATGATCTCTTGTAGCATTAATCACTGATCCATATTTTGAAACAGATTGAAAAAGGGTATGAGGTCTGTTAGAAGCCTCAACATGTAGCAGATTTATAGAACTCCTGCAGTTCCACAAGGAGCAACACTGAGATCAAAGAAAACATAATAAAATTTTATTTGAAAAATCGATACATTTTCACTCTAACTGAGCTAGCTCTGCTGTGACCAACTGGCACCTGATATCTTTATAAATGTTTTCCTAAGGGAAGCCTATATGGGACTGATGAACAAAATTTGTCATCATATTCTGTTTAAATTAAAGTAGCATGGGAAAAAAACAACAGATACAACTATTTTTTAAATCATGGAGTAAGACTTCTAAAGACATCAGAGATATTTAATTGATTACCTGAGCCAAGTAGTGTTTTAACAGACAAGAATGAAATGATAAAGAGAGTGTATGATAAGAAAATTGAATTTGTGTTGCTACCTTATCTTACAGCTGCATGCAATTTATAAATAATTTATTTACTGGAAATGCTTTTTTTACTTATGGAAAGGATGATTTTCGGTAATACTTCTACATGGTGGGGGCCAAAAGGTCCTTAGTTGATAAGACATCTTATAATGATGTTGCCTATCTTATATTTTTCTCAGTCTGATAATTATTTAAAACAAATCAATATAATTAAGCAATTATTAAAAATGATTTGATACAGTAGCTTGAACTGCTGCCTCAAAGCTCTACAAACTGCAGTTCATTTTCCTCCAAATCCCCACCGACTGTGGGGCCAGTCCATTACAGTACATGGAATGCTCACACTCCCTCATGCAGAACCAGTTTTGAAAAGCAATTATCCTATAGAGTAAATCTTCTTGATACAGGATGGAAAAACAAGATCATCTAGAGATGAATCATGTGCTAAAAGTAGCAGCTTTTGTTATTCTGATGGCACGTCAGTTAATATTGCACAAATTTGAAGAATTCGATTCCATCTTTATTCTTTGCACTGCCTTAGAGATATGTTAGTTTAGAGTCTCCACTACTCATAACTATCAATACTTTGTGATACAGATTTACACCTGACAGAAAAAACCTGGGGGAGATGAAGGTAAAGTCGAAACTCCAGAAGGACCAAGCAGAAAGCAAACTCGGGTCCATCCTTGGAGCTGTTCAGCAGCAGTGCCAGACCACTGCACCCTCATGACCAGCATTTACAGGCAGAAAAACATATATCTGAATAATGACTTTTAATTACTAGTGCAGATAAAGTTCTACTAGTTAACCAGAATGATTTCAAATTGAGATGTGATAAGCATTAAAAGTCACGCATGAAGCAGCCTAACTTACAATGTATTTAGAGTTCACTGTACGTCTCAGCTTTACACAAAAACACATCCAAAATCAAACCCTACTTCATGCTGACTTGTTTAACTGAGCAAAAACATGATATGAGGGCTCCTCAGACAGAGTGTTCTACAAGGGCTGATCAGTGACATACGACTCCAGGAGATGTTTTTGAATACAGTATCTATCAAAACAAGGCATGTAGCTGGTAAGAAAAAAAAAATGACACTTTGGCCTCTGGGAACATGACATTTCATATATAAATTTCAGCCCCACTCTGTGAAGAAACTAAAACATTGCTAAGATGCTCAGTGCATTTACATCACAGTTCAAATTCAGCTCAAATTTGATTACAAGAATATATAACCTCTGCTATACTATATATACTGTGACATCAGAAAAAGATTACAGCTGCATTCAGGCTGGATGGAATTCATGGGTTGTGAAGCATCTTTTCCTCTAGTCAGTATCTATAAACTGTGGAAGTCCATCTTGGTGCCAGTGATCCCTGCTTCAATTTGTGCTCCATTAAATACAAGCCAAGGGAAGAATGTGCTAAAGCAGTGGTAGAAAACATCAAAAACCACAGCGGGCGTAATCCAAGGATCATGTGTGGTAAAGTGGGATCATCTGATTATATATTAGATAAGGTATGATTGGGAAACAGGAAAGTAATTCTTGTTCAAAATGGGAAATATGATTTTACCAGAATGCATATTTAAATATATAGAACAGAGAATGATTTTTTTTAGCTAATTGACACATAATCAAGCCATTTATTCATCTATTTTCTAAACTTGCTAATTTAAAAGTTTCTTCTTCTTATTATTATTAATATTACTGTCCTAGGCACAATAAAAAATCTAAACCTTGTTGTGGTGTGAAATTTTGTATATAAGTTGATAAATATTTTGCATGTTTTTATGTGTAACTTGCAATGTAATATTAGTGTTGCATTATTGATAAGAACAGCAATGGTTTGATGGTTAAGAACCCCCCCCCCACACACACACACACACACCCTCCCCAGACTGAGTCTTTGTAATTTTATGACTGGGTCGGGGAAGTGTCTAAAACCAGTTTGGCAAGTGATTCTCTGTAGGACTCTCTCAATCAACCACACTACGAGGCCAACTATCTAGCTGGCAAGCTTCACCTTAACAAATGGTATTGGGGGCAAGTGTGAAACCATTGTGTTGCACCAGAATTCTATTGGTCTAAAGTTGCCTGTTTGGCTTTAGGGTTTGGACAGAGAATCTATAAATTTGCTTGCTTTACTCCCCCCTTTTTTCTCTTACACCAACACCATGAAGAAGCATCTTTCTGTCACACCATTGCCATGACGAGACCAAAACTTGCCAGCCAAATTGAGGACAGGCATGTGGCCTGTTCTGAAGAAAGCTGACCAAACACGATGCCTTAACTAGAGACATTTTAAGTAACTGCAAGTCTGTGTGCCGCCTGAAACCACCTATCAGCATTTATCAGGTTGTATGGTTGCCAATATTCACTTGTACTTTGCTTATTGTTATTATTTATGAATATGACCAGAAATACAGTATTTAAAGTGTAACTTAACTCCTGCTTGTCTTTTACTACACCTAATTGAACTGAGGTTATAAATTTAGAAGACAACGGTTACACATTAATAATACAAAAGGGGAAAGTAGAATAATACTGTATGTTACTCTACCAAGACAAAACAGCCTGGTCTAGGCAGAGGTTCACAATGTGACAATAATCACACCCATTTATCTAATTTTACATCACTTTATTTCAATAGCATGCATTAATGTCTCTTATGTGCTTAGTGTCATTACAGCTGAATAAGTGTCACATTTAACAGAATTAAAGTAATTTATTAAAATAAGGACAAACTCAGAGTGGCTGACAATATGGCACAAAGTATAAGTTTGGCTGACAATATGGCACAAAGTAAAAGTCAGAAGTTAATCTAGACTGGAAGAATGTTTCAATCTGGTTTAATAAAATCCTGGGTTGGTAGAATGTCTACCAAAATAAGACTACAAATAGAAGAACTGAAAACAAGTATTACATTAATTAAAAAAAAAAACAACTAATTGAATGAATGTGTTACTTTGGGTCTTCCAGATGTCTTCCTATCAGAGTTTCTTCCAGTTTCCAATTGCCTTTGGACTGTGTCGGACTGTACTCACTGACTTTGATTGGACTGAAATCTCTAAATCAAAGGTCTACACTCCTAAGGGTAATAATGCTCTGTCTCATTTCATTTGTTAATTGCCATTGTCTTGTCATTATCTCTGGAATATTTATCCATTTCATACTTCAGAGGGTATAATAACACAGTTTGTTCCATATCTGCTTTAAAACAGACAGAGGGTTTTTAAGTAATCAACAGAAGTTGGAACACCTATGAAAATTGTTTGCTTCAACTTGCATAGCTTCATTCACTTTAATTGCTGAAAAACCTCGGTAGGCTGTAACCTGTTAGTTGCTCCCTGAAGAAGGCCCATTTACAATATTCTGAAATGTTCTTTTTTTAGTTTTTGTTAAACTAATCTTTAAATTTAAAACTCTGTCTGTTAGCTGCTCACCTTTTCACCATTTTAGGTCATTCATAGCATTTCAACTTATTAAATTTAAACAAAAACCGGAAAAACTGAGGTGTTCTAAAACCTTTGACCGATAGTGTATATATATGAAGCTATAAACAGAATGAATTATTAAACACAAGGGTTAACTAAATGTAAATTAAAGCTGAAAGCGCAAGAGGTCTCTGCCTCATCTTAGAGAAGCTGCCAACTTAATTTTCCAGGGTTGGAATGAGGTAAATGAGTAACACTCCACCAGCAAGCAGGGATGAACTGATGGCAAAGCTCATACACCCTTCTTATGAAGCAGTGCTAAGATCAATAGGATAATCTGCAAAACACCCTGTTAACGAAGAGGTGTTCAGAATAATGGGAGAATCGACGTGAGTCAGAAATTACTGGTGGCGTTAGTTGACTGGAGATGGTAATAACATTCATCACATTAACTATCAGATGACGTGATGTGTTACATAAGGTGATGTAATCAGAAAAAAATTATAGAAGCAGATGAATTGTTTAATTGATTGCTGACTCAATGGACTGAGACATCTCTGCATAACTCTGTACAAATAGCAAAATGTTCTGCATTCTCATATGGGCTCTGTGGTTCCCTTCATTGTAGATGGAAGACCAAAGTTTTTTCCATGACAGAAAAAACCCAGGCAGAAAAAGTCAGAATTTGCAGTCTCCACCCAGACAGCAGCTATATGTGGAAGCCAAAACTAGAATGCTGGTTCTGTGAGGTACCACATTTGAGCATTACAAAACCGGGCTACCTAAAAGAATCTTACTTGATACAAACACATGTAGGCAAAAGAGTATTATCCCTCATTAAGCCAGCTCCGCAAAGACAGGGGGAAGTCACCCTTTACCATAACTTTAATTATTCACTTGAAAATGATTTGTCAAATAGACAGAAATTTAACAATCTGTTATGGAAACACTTAAATAAAGATAATAAATCCATTCAGTCCTGTGGTAATAAGCTGAAAGGTATGTCAATGGCATCTTAACCATACTGTATACATCAGATTCATCTATATACACTATCAGGATGTTTTAGGATAAAATTGAGTTAAGGAAATTAATAACAGAATAGATAAAAACTAGAGACTAGGTTGTCAACATTATAATATTCTATTTTGTTGGTCTAATAAAACTGAGTATACAGAATGTAGATAAATAACAGGTTTGGGAAGGACAATGAAAGTCACATGGAAATCCTCATATGCAAGCTTAGGCTCTGTGGAAATTAAGGATTTTAGTACAACAAGGATATTCCAAAACTGCAACACTCATAGCTGACACTAACTAGTAACTGCACGGACTGGCACTATTATTCTGTTGCAAATTGAACTTTTACCAAAAAACAGAACATTCTGTACTGCAAAGGCTACTGTACCTTACTCTATGTTTGCATGTCACTGGCTTGCATCACTCCCCGGTAGCATGATGTTTGGTATGGCATATGATTTGGCTCTTAAAAAGTAAGTCACATACTGTATAATTACCCGTGAAGAGGTGTGCAAGAGCTGTGCTCTTCATTACACTATTGTTATAGAAATCAAAATTCTAAAGGAGGAGATTTAAGAGGCTAGTCAACTGATCTTGTAGTATTTCGTCTCAATACTTCTTTCAGAAAAAAAGTACAACCTTAATATAAGCCTGAAAACTCTCCAAGCAGCACTGCAGAGAAAGTGGTTACTTTTGAAATTCAAGAAATTGTAGGGGTATTGTAGAGTGCAAGATAACATTGAGATTTTTGCCTTGTGCATCTGAAGTGTAACAGGTCTCTTTTTAAATTATATCAGCAGAGAAAAGAATGTGGCAATTGAAACAACAGCAATAACACTGTATATTTTTGAGAACAACCAGTCTTATTTCATGGATTATGTTTTATCCCTGAGAGACTTGAAGTGGTGGATTTTTCATTCTCACCAAATAAAGGCTAAAGGGGAATCTAGAAGAAGTATGTTCAGTGCCCTCCATAAAGTTTGGGACAAAAAACACATTTTTCTTTGATTTACCCTTCTGCTCCACAGTTTAATATTACAAATCAAACAATTCAGATGGGAAAAAAGGCAGCGTTGCAGACTTTAATTTAAGGGTATTTGCATACGTTTAGAAATTACAACACTTTTTCTACATGGTCCCCTCATTTCAGGAAACCATAATTTTTGGAACATAGCAATGGCAGGTGTATTAAAGCAGTTGTATTTAATACTTTGTCACGTATCCTTTGTATGCAATGACTGCCTGAACTCTGTGATTCATAGACATCACCAGGTGTTGAGTATCTTTTCTGTTGATGCTCTGTCAAGTCTCTAATGCAGCCATCTTCAGTTCCTGCTTGTTTTAGGGGATTGTCCTCTTACATTTTCTCTTCAGTATATGGAAGACATGCTCAATAAGATTGAAATCAAGTGACTGGCTTGGCCATTCTAGAATTCTCCATTTCTTAGCTTTGAAAAAAATCAGTGTTGCCTTAGCATTACCTTTGGGATCATTATCTTGTTGTACGATAGCGCTGGCCAGTGAGTTTGAAGGCATTCACTGCAACTTGGGCAGATAAGATGTTTCAGTACAACTCAGAACTCATTGTGAACCTGCTGTCAGCAGTTACATCATCAATGAAGATAAATGTACCAGCCATATTTGCTCAAACCATAACAGTCCCACCACCATGTTAAACAGAATAGGTGGTATGCTTTGGATCTTGGACAGTTCCCTTTCATCTCCACACTTTGCTCTTGCCATCACTTTCATACAGGTCCATTTCTGTGTCCACTGTCCACAAGACCTTTTTCCAAAATTTGGAAAACTGTTTTAAGTACTTTTACACAAACTGTAATCTGGCCATCCTGCTTTTGTGGCTAACTAGTGGTTTGTACCTTGCAGTGTGGCCTCTGTATTTCTGTTCATGAAGCATTCTGTGTGTAGTCATCTCCGACACATCCACATTTGCATTTGGGGCTTTTTCTTTATCATAGTGAGGATTCTTCTGTCATCAGCAGTGAAGGTCTTCCTTGGCCTACAGTCCCTTTGCAAATCCTGAGCTCACCATTGTGTTCTTTCTTCTTAATGACATTCCAGACAGTTGATTTTAGGTAATCCTAAGGTTTTACTGATGACTCTAATGGTTTTAGTCTTGTTTTTCAGCCTCATAATTGCTTCTTTGGCCTTCATTGGCATAGCTCTTGTCTTCATGTTGAACAATGCCATCTGCAGACTCCAAGGTGTAGAAGCAAATCAAGGTATCTTACACCTACACTAATAAAGGAATGAAACACATCCCAGCAATCATAAACACGTATGTTGCCAATTTTCCCAAATATTATGATGCCCTGAAATGGGAGGGGACCATGTAGAAAAGTGTTGTAATTTCTATGTGGTGTGACTGACTGAAATGATTGCAAATACCTTTAAATTAAGGTCTGCAATGTGCACGTTGTGTCTGAATTGTTTGATTTGTAATTTTAAACTGTGGAGCAGAGGGGTAAATCATGGAAAAATGTGTCTTTGTCTCAAATATTATGGAGGGCACTGAAGAAGTTGCAGTAGTTAAGAAGAGAGCTGTGGCCCAGAAGCTTTTAGAAACAAATTTGCATAAAAAAGAAGATGAATACATTAACACAATGTTTTGCTTAATTACGGAAACCTTTTATCTGCCTGCATTCTTTCAACTTAACTTGGTCTTTCATCCATCAATTAAAGAACCCTCCTAATCCAGTTCAGAGTCACAGTGGCAGGAGCCTAACACTTGCAGCATAAGAGCATAAGAAGCAAAGAAGAATTATTCCTGGACAAAGCACCCGTTTCTGGCACAGCACTCTTAAATGCACACAAACCAGGCAAACATTAAGTAGATAATCAACTTAACACACTCATCACTGGAATAGAGAGGCATGCAAATAATCCGAAGCTACAGGGCCTATACAAAAATATTCACCTCCATGGAAGTTTATACCTTTTATTGTTATACAACATTGAATCACAATGACAATGATCAACAGAAAAAGACTCTTTAATGTTAAAGTGAAAACTGATCTCTATGAGGTGATCTAAATTCATTACAATTACAAAACACGAAATAAAAGATCATAACTCCAACTCCACATTCAAATTTTAATGAAAGCCAACCCAGAGACGGAATAAGTAGTGCTGCCGTATTAAAAATAATAACAGTAAAGTGCCTTTATGATAGGCTAACTTGCATTATTATGGTGTTAGTATGATCTCCCTTTAGCCATGTGATTTTTTCCCACCTTACAAACATATCTTATCAGATCCTATATTACTCTGTCATCTTCTTATATAATACGCTACCATGGCTGTCCGTTTGTCTGTCCAGGATTTTAAAATCACCTGCAGCTTGGAAACTGTTTGAGCTGAAATTTCGTACACATAAACTACGTGACATCTACTATCCACTTTCGGGGTGATGATTGACCTCCAAGGTTATTCCTCTTTTTATTTTATTTTATTGTAGAATCAACACTTGGCAGCAGGGCGGCCATGCGGCACATGCGTACGGGCACCGTTCTCATCCCTACCGCCTTCAGCATCACTTCCCTTACCTCTTCATATCTTAAATCATTCTTGAGGCAGATTGAAACTTACGCGCTAGCTTAAGTGAAAAATTAAAAAAAACGTACTAAGTAATTGCAACACAAACACTGACTTAATCAGTTTTTAACGTGAAAAGATGCCGACAGAGGTAAAGAAGAAGCGGGCCGCTAGGGGAGAGAAAAGAAGAGCTGCTCAGGAAGCAGCAAGCGCATCGACTTCTGAGCAAACGAATGCAAAACGTACAGAGAAAGAGGATGAAAACTAGGAATGCTCAAGTCAAGTCTATTCACTGCACATTATCGTGTAGTGCGCCGTTACTGGTGGATGAAAAATATGTACATAAAGCCCTGTCAGCTCTTGATAGGACTGGTTCTGATTTCAAGAACATTAAATGGATACAAGAATTTGCAATTGAATAAGAAGTTACCTCTAGCAAGAAGCAGAAAACATCAACTCAGTTCAGTGTTGTAAGAGCCATCCACTAAACCAGCAAGAGCAGTCAAAAATGGCAGAATGGGAAGAAGTGAAGTAAGCCTGTAAATCTCAACAGTATCCAACTACAGGAAGCGGTATCTACAGAACTTTATGCTCTCATCGCATTATTGCAAGTGCAGTCAACTCTAGACACAAACGCTAATGTAAATGCACAATTAAAATGCCACTCAGGGCTGACAATTAGAGATTTCATCATCTCTGAAATGTGAACTCTAAGCGTGACTGGCACCTCTGTAGTTTCATTCAGTTGCTGTGCTGTCAGAAAACTTCATAATGCATTGACCTTTGACCAAAAAGAAAATTACTGTGGGATGCATGTGTAGGATAATTCCAGCATAATACAGAGCTCCTTATAAAATCTTTTACAAAAAAAAAAAAAAAATCAAGGCATGTAGTTGCAGAGTTGGACTATTCTTCTTGCAATACTATTTCATTTCACATTTGGTGGGTTTGTTAGAAGCTGACGGCTGGCAATTTTCTGAAGCTCACCTTGTCATTTTCTGCTGCCTACTTTTTGATGAAGAAGTAAAAGCTCTATCTTTTAACATGTTTTGATTTTTTTTTATTTAAAGACAACTTCAAAGACTTTAAAAGCACCATTGTGTTTGTAGAAATGGAGCAGAAAATTACAGCACTAAACCAATGAAAATAAATTAATTAAAGCGGTGGACCACTCGACACCATCATACTGTTGAATTATCTCTGTACATATAGTGATGACCTTCGTTATCAGCCATATGCAGGCTTCCAGAACACTACCGTAAATTACAAAGTGATGAACTGATTTACACACAAAAAAACCCTTCAGCTTTTAAATGGCTTCAATTGATTTGCATATTACGCTCAGGATTCTAGGAAGTTTATCTTTCTTGTCAGATACGGTTATGCCAGCTTTCATCCAGACATCTGCTTTCTGCTCTGAGGTGATCTTTTACAAACACAGCTTCTCGTAAGCCAGCAAATACAAAGATAAGAACACATGATGAGGGTGCTTCTCCACATTGGTTCTGGGTCCCACCTGTGGTTGTCAGTTCTGATGCCAACCAATTTCTCAATCTGAAGCCAACTACTGCCTTGATATCCAATTCCTTATTAAATCAGATTTTTTTTCTCTTCTTTTAGGAAGCAGAATGAGAAAAAAAGACGCATTTCTTCTCTCAGGAAACCTTAAGAGAAATATGCATCAGAAACAACAATACTCATATTGTGCAAGGCTTCATCTCTTCCCTCTCTTTGCATTTTATATCTAGAATGACTGGAGGGAAGGCATTCAGACTGACCTTTGCACCCTAGAGATTCATTTTTTTCTTGCAGATTTCATTAGAAAGATTTTTTTATTGCGTCCTCCAGTGTTCCTTTCTTTTTTCTTCATTATGTTGATATGTATGCAGTGATCACTGTGTATTTCTGCAGCTATTAGAGCCAGGACAGCCTCACTATGAAAACCATTATAATCAAAATAAATTGAACAGATTTTTATTTATATCATATTCAATACCATTTTTTTTTCACAAATTTAGTGTCTTCAGTTCAGATATCATCAGTGAAACATCTGAATGTTCTCCGTTTGAGTTGCTTTTCTGTAGACACTCCAGTTTTATGCCCAGTTCCCAATGATATTTTAATCTTTAGATTAACTGTCAGTTTGTGTGGGTATGTATGTCTGGGCTCTTTCGATGAATTAGCCATCGATGGCCATGTATCCAATGCTGCCCAGGATAAGCACAGTAACACTTTAGTTTCAAGACTGCAAAAATGTATCTATTACTCATTTACTGTACTCTTAAATAACAAGATTTTAGCATACGCCTCTTTGGGTCTCCATAGCACTTACGAAGCATCAGTGAAGTGTTTGTTCTTCTCTCTGCAATGTGATCTACTAATAAAACTTCACTTTGGAGTGGCCTGAGGTGGTATAACTGACTCATTTCTCTTGACGTTACATATGTAATGTAAGACCTTTGAGTCCTTCATATTAACAAGGGATTTTACTGTCATGTCAACATGCCGCACTGCACATAAATGAATAACCTATCTATGGATGTTTTCTAAATGTTATGAAGACAAAGAGAAGTCTTCGTTAAAGTTTTGTTGCATACAAGTAAATGAGTAATAGATGCGTTTTTGCAGTCCCTAAACTGAAGTGTCACCACAAGCACCATCTGCGCGATCCTGACGAAGTGGTTTTAAAAATATGTTTGTAATATTGGTAGTGCTGATTCACAGCTTTCAAATCCAACTTGGTCACTGTCTATATAGACTCCATATGGATTTATTCCAGCTACTTACATTTTCCGTTCTCATTCCAAACATTTGAAACTCAAAATTGCCTCTGCATGGCCAAACCTAAAAAGGCTTGAACTTGCTAGTACCAAAAAGCTTTGTGTATCACCATTATAGTGTTTATTTTAGAATGAAAATATTATCCTCAAACTTGTTTTCATATAAATTTTGAGTTTGTAGTCAGGAAGACGGCTGGTGTTCATGCCCGGCCGGGATGCCCCATTCACTGTATATTCAGGGGGAGCAGCCCTGGACGGTGCAATACCTCCCCCTGGATGCTGGATGGCCGCCCCCCTGGGTTGGAGCGGTGCCTCGGTTTCCCGCAGGGCTCCATGGGAATTGGAGTTGGGTGCAGCCCTGTTGGGTCCCACAGGCGCTGCCAGGGGGTGCTGCAGCTGGGACTCCTGAGCCCGTCTGGGCAGCATATTCGCCACACCCGGAAGTGCAGCCGGATGTAGGCAATCAAGCACCTGGAGCACTTCCGGGTGCCCAATAAAAGGAGTCAGCAACCACCACTCAGCGGCCAGAGTCTGGTGGAGGAGGACAAGGTTGCCTGGGAGGAGTGGTGGTACAGGAGAAGAAGTGTGTGGTGTACTTGGTGTTTTTAGGACTGTGTTGTGCCTGTGGGGCACGTCTTCCCCATAAGTGAAGAAAATAAAAATTTATTTATTTTATACGTGTGCCTCCAGTGTGAATCTGTGTCGGGTTGGGCGCATATATGGTGCATTGTTATAGTAGCTATGGTATAAGGAACCAATAATTGAATCACTTCTTCACATGACACATTATAATAAATGGACTCTTGGTCTCCACTCTACAGCTGCATATTTTAAAAAAGTGAAACTCTTATTTGGCTCATCTGAGCATACCCTGCAGAGTGTTGATCCTTACTTTCCCCCCAATGACTCCTGGACAAGCTGTACTTGCTGCATCCCTGAACTGGGTTATATGGGTTCAGTTGAGGATGTATTTGGTTGTTTATTACTTTAGTTTGTTTTTTTGGGGTAAGCTAAAACCAGTAAATCCTGCATAGTAAATATCCTCTAAATCAATTAAATTTTATTTTACATTGAACCCTGAATAGAGCACACCATCTCAAAGCAATGTACACAATAAAAAATATTTAAAGAGGATTTCATTAATAACATGTCAGAACTCAATCTGAGTCATTAGTAAGTAATACAGTCACTGAATAAATTCTTAGGAACACTCTGCTAATACTGGTTAGAGCCTCCTTTTACTCCCAAAACAGCCTCAATTCTTCTGGTCCATGTTGACATGATTGCATCATACGACTTCTGCAGATTTGTCAGGTGCGCATTCATGCTGCGGATCTCTAGAGGTCACCCTGGATTGAATATGGTGTTGTTCTACCCATAATACACCACTGTGATTATAATGGCAACAAATGCTTTTGTATGGCAATGGGCAGGATTTTGAGAGCAAGTCATTAAATTAGTTTTCATTCCTTCTAAATGTCAGTGCCCCATTTGTCTTGATGATATTCAATTTTCTGCTTAATCAGCAGCTATCCGTGTTAGTAATATCCTGCACAATGATATCAGAAAGACATAAAACAAAGACAAGTCGCCACCCAATGGAATCAAACAGATGTGACAACGCAAAATACTCTTCAGTAATTCTGTGTAGTAATTTATCCTTACTGCAATTGTCATCATTAATCCTTTTCATCTAATAATGATCCCAGCTTGGAGCATAACATTGTGAACAAAAGAACTTTCAGATTTCAGAATGACTCAAACCACTTGATCTACTGGCTTCATGTGCTTTTTTAATCTGTAAATAAATAAGAAAAGAATACAGATCAAAGGGATTTCACTGAGGAAAATACAGTAGAATACATATGTTACCTTTGTTTTGCTTTTAATAATAATTTGTGTTCTTTGCGAAGTTTTTTCCGTGTAAAAAATATTATAAGCTTGACGTATGAATCATTCAGCATACAATGGATTCAGAAAGTATTCAAACCCATTCACTTCCTGCACTTTTTATCATTGTGTAGCTCATTTGGCAGTAATTAGAGCTTTTAGACTTCTTGCGTAAGTCTCTACGAGGTTTGCAAACTTTGATTTAAGCAGTTTATCTCATTATCCTCAAGCTTTGTTAGATTGAATGGGAAGCATCTATAAACTGCCATGTATGGCTGGGCCGCTCATGGGCAGTCATAAATTTGTCCTGAAGCCACATCAGTGTTGTCTTGGCTGTATGCTTTGAGTCATTGTGAAGCTAAAAGCCAAAACTGTCTATCACAGTTTATACTCAATGAGGAGAAATCACTGACTTCTCTATTGCTTCTGCTTTATCTGCATGCATTTGAAATTTTCTTCACTACAGGACTTGTACAGGCTGTTGATTTATAGCGGCTGTGATGTTTCACACAACTAAATGCTAAAGTCCTTTAAGCTGCCTGAGTGATCTCCTCACTGAATCCAGGATTCACGATGAAGTCGGTGATCTTCGACAAACTATTTTCATGTTTCCACATGTGCTTCAAGATCTAGAGTACCTTTGTTTGCTGCTGAAACAAACGTTCCTGCACGTTTTAAATGGTACACTCCATCTCAAACTTGTTACCGCCATTTTGGAAACAGCTATATTTCTTTTCAGTTTACTACTTACTTGTATAATTTTAATGAATTACTGTCTTTCAGGACCATCCTAAGGTTTATTTTCTCCACTGATGTTGCTAACTGGAGTTATCGGTTTTCCTCTCTTCCGATATCAACTGGCAATAGTTTGACAATAATTCATGGACAAATAGTGCTGTGGTCCACTTATGCTAATCAGCGTCCAACTACTTTGTGTCTTTATGTACTCATTACGTAATTAGTAAACTTTGGATTTGTATTTTACCTGAGAACTTGTCACAGTGCTCTGCACGTGTGCTCAGTGAAAGTGCTATAATGAATTAAACTGAATTGAATATGTGCAGAAAGCAAAACTTATTTTCATTTTTAAATATCTGGCATGTAAGGTGCGAGCACATGACCAAAAGCAGACACAGGAGATGGCAGCCAGGTGTTCAAAGCACAGTTACTTGTCAAACTTTCTCTCCCAGAAAGCCAGAATAACACATATGGACAATTTTATAACAGTGAAAAAGTTAATAATAATACTCTCACATGATTAGCTCTTGGAAAGTTCTAGCAATAACCTTTGGTAGTTTCACATGTCTACAGTATTTCTCTTAAACATGTCTACTCTAAAAATGTTGCCAGCTTTCAACCCTAAACTGACTGTTAACTTGGATAACTCAAGAGTAATTTCTTTCATGCTTCAGCTTTGAAACTTTATTTCTGCTCTTTCATTTTTCCTTTGAATTGAAACAACCTTTAATTTACTTATGGAAATAATAATAATAATATCTCAGAGAAGAGTAAACAGACTATGAGTACTTTATCTGTCTACTGATTGTGTTATCTTTCTTATTTATTAACACATCTGTTAGCTGCAACTTGTACAGGCTCTTGTGACCCTGCCACTCTTGGATCAGTAGTCCACAAACTGCAGTGGTGTGACTCTGCATCCTTACAAATAAGTTACCCGCTTGCCTGATTCTTTTCAATCAGTTTGTACAAATAGCTACTCTGAATTCCTGATAATTTGTTTTTAGTGTTGTCACTCAGTCATTTCTGTTAATCTATTTTTGAAACATGTTTGATACATTTGCACAGCAAGCATGAATTGGCAGTTTTCTTTATTTTACTTGTTACAATATAAAATAGCAGGCACTATTTAAATAAAAGCAAACAGAAACAGAACGTGAGAGTACTGTGTGACTTCCAAAACAGGTTTCATACTAAAAAAAAGGAAAAAAAAAAACTTGATATCTCTCTATTACTGTATATAAAAAAATCTTAGGACGAGATGAGACGTGACCTTCTCAGAGTGACACTTTCACGTGCCACCAGACAAGACTTTGTGCCAAGAGATTTAACTGCGCCCGGGGCCAGAAAAAGACAAAGAGTAAATGACAAAGTAGAACGTCGTAAAGAATTCAGAAACGTTGGCACGATACACATGCATAATGATAATGGAGATAATGGATGTAGGAAAATTCGAAAGTCTCAAAAAAATGATAGTAAAGATCGCATTAGCGCAAACAAATGGAAATTATTACACAGTGAAATAATGAAACAGTGAAAAGAGATCAAATATATCGTTCGGATTTAAACTTTAAGTTGGAGACTTGTAGATCGTCGAATTCGTGTTGCCAGGAGGGGATAGTTCCGTCTCTAAATTGAAAGAATAGAAAATGTTCCTCTTCATAGGGAGCCCCAACAGGAGCAGAGGATGTCTTGGGGAGAAGAGAGACAAGGCAGTGAGACAAAAGGACAGCTGCTGTACAGCCTTTTAAATGTTCGAATTGCTGCACGAGATGCAGATCATGTGGCACGACAGCAACAGCAAGCCTGCACCTGATCGAGCAAAGAGGAGGTAAAAAAAAAACTGTATTTGTTTCCCATTGTATTTCCATTTAAGAGGGGATTTCAGAGGAGCGACCACGTCTACTTGGGATGCGTTCAACCCCCTTCTTCACAACGTGAGCTGCAGAGACGCGAACTGGCTCACACAGGCCGGCATTGGTGAGCAAACCGAGCAGGAGGCAAAGCCCCATACTTTTATTTATAATTGAAATTTCCATCACCAATGAGATGTCATTTTAATATGATCATATCAGATGGCTGACAGATTATTATAATCAGATTAAGATATTAAATTTGCTTTGTAAAGTGCGGATTACCAACAAAGATGAGACGGCTTGTACAAAAGAGGACTATTGGCTGACTCAGTGGTGCCAGGAAAATAATCTCACCCTTAATGTCAGCAAAGTCAAGGAACTGGTCATAGACTTCAGGAAGCAGAAGGCAGACCACACTGACATCTGCATCAGAGTGGATGCTGTTGAAACAGTGAGCAACTTTAAATTTCTTGGACTGATTGCAACCAATGAACTGAAGTCTGCAAACACATTTTGACTCTTGTCAAAAAGGCTCATCAGCACCTCTACTTTGCTAGATGTCTGAGAAAAGATTTAATTTTTCCATTTGTTCTTACAAACCTCTACAGATGCACAGAGAAGTCAATGCTCACTGGCCACTGTGGTCACATCACATCTCTACTGCCTCACAGTAAGGAGAACATGAGTTCGGATCCCAGGTCCTCCCTGTATGGTAGTGCTATGAGTAGTGAGAAAAGCGCTATATAAATGTAATTAATTAATATTATGATAATTATTATTATTATCTCCCCGTGTCTGCGTGGGTTTCCTCCGGGCACTCCGGTTTCCTCCCACAGTCCAAAGACATGCAAGTTAGGTGGATTGGTGATTCTAAATTGGCCCTAGTGTGTGCTTGGTGTGTGGGTGTGTTTGTGTGTGTCCTGTGGTGGGTTGGCACCCTGCCCAGGATTGGTTCCTGCCTTGTGCCCTGTGTTGGCTGGGATTGGCTCCAGCAGACCCCCGTGACCCTGTGTTCGGATTCAGCGGGTTGGAAAATGGATGGATGGATTATTATTATCCTTGAATGGCAGCTGCTTGGGTCAAAGACTGGTACAGGGTGGTGAAGGAGGCAACGGCATATTAATGGAACTCACTTGCCATCTGCTCGTGACATATATGATAAAGGCAAACACGGTTATTAATGATCTCAGCCATCCTTTACGGCCACTTTCTCACTCCTCTCTTCCGACAAACAGAACAGGACCATAGGAAATTTAGGGATTATGGGGCTGTTTTTATCAACAATTTGTAAGGTTGCTAAACAGTCAGTCATAAAAATTCAAATATTGTAACAAAACAAACTGTAAATAAATATATAATACTTGCAAATACTTAATTTATGATTGTATATGATAATACTGTATATGCATGTTGTAGTAATTATTGTGTTTTTTCAACTGTTCTCAGAAGATATTGAAGTACTAATTACATTATACGTGTATTCATGACAATAGACTTGGCATGACTTGTGATGATGTGATTTGTAAAAAAGGAACGATGGATTAGACGATTATGGATTCCAAGGCAAGAATCATATCAGATCAGATGGTATCCAAATCGAATACAAGAAGATGAATCAACTAATTAGCATCAGCTCAGGGTGAGACTATACTATTACACTGCCATATGTTTAAATCAAAATGGTGGGTTATTGACACCAGCTTTTTTCACAGGGTAATGGCTATCAAGAGCATATTTTTAGCAGCCAAATCTGGATGGGGTACTAGTCTACTGCAAGGTACATTCATGCACATTCCTACTCAATACCAAGTTTATAATAAACTCAAAATGTATGTCATTGGGATGAGATGGGAATACTCAGAGAAATCATGTGCACTAAGAGATAAAATGCAAATTCCAAACAGAGGCCAGCATCTTTGAGTAGGAAAATGGTGCAAACTAGTTCAAAACTCTCAGAGTCATGCAAATTTCATCCTACTGTTAGGAGTAGGATTAAAATAATTTTATCAGTTTCCTAATATAGGAATTACTCCTAATATCACCAGGATTTACTTAGGACAGTGAGTTTTTGTTAGGGTGGTGTGGTGGCTCTAGGACTAGGGATTTGTGCTAGCAACCAGAAGGTTGCTGATTTGAATCATGTAATGCCAGAAGTGATTCCACTCCATTAGGCCCTTGAGCAAACTGCAATTGCCCAATCCTGGGTATGATGTTAACTTGTATCCAGCACTGAAAGCAAGTCCTCCAACTTGCAGGGAAAATGCAGGGGTAGGTGGCAGGTTTGGCACTCCACCCACTGCAAAAAAAAACCTCACTGTTCCATTCCATTCAAACTAGTGTGGTGCTGAGGTCTCATCCATTGCATGGCTGTGCTCAGGTCCTAAATTGGGATCCTAAGGTGGCTTGTTGTGTGGTGAGTGTGGCATAGCACTGTATTAATGCTACTTCAACTTCTCTCCCCCCTCTCCAATGACTCCATGTGAAGTAAAGTTAAAGCAAACTGCATTTAAATCGGCACAGCAGCATGCACATAAAGATCATTGTCCCAAGTGTGGATGAGCATGTACGGTATATGAGAATCACAAGAGATATCACAGTATCAATACAGAAGTGGTTTATGGAGTCAAACATTAGCCAGCATATTACCCTAAAGATAAGCAGGAAAGGATGGATGATTGACAGCAAATTGTCAAATAGGTACACTGAGCTCTGCATTCTAAGAACCCCTGGACCATTTGTGTTATATCTTACAAGCACGAGAAAATTTTAGAAGGTAGGTGGAGACTTCCAGGACATTGGTTAAACTGAGCCTCGAAGAAGATAAGAGGGGGATCATGGAATGGTACACAGCACATGACTCTGGAAGACAACCGAAAAAAGTGGAAGAGTGAGTGCAACTTCAGAAACAGCACACGAGTAACCATGGCTAGTTTCAGTAATTGTTATCTTGTGGGGCTTTTCCTGTGGCCATTCTTCTGAAATTATACTGTAGATCATTCATTTTAACATAGACATACTTTTTCGTATTTTTTATTCATTTTGTCTCCGTCTTTCTGTCTCAGGACGTGTTACAGTATTATTCTTAATGTTGTTGTGATGTAGCAACAATATTGTACCTTATTATGTTTTCCTCGTTCTTCCTCACCTACTTATTTAAATAATATTGTTATTAGTATTACCTTTGTCATGAAGCCTCACTAATATTAACAGAAAACTACAAAACATCATCCTGCTTTGCCAATTTGTGGCTCAGGTGCCATAAAATTGAGATATCATTCATTCTCAAACATGGCCACCTACTCCTTGCTGGGAGTTGGAATAGGATGCTTCATAGCAACCTGGGGAGCAGGACAAATTCTTATCTTAACCAGAATTTTGGCACAATCCACTGGAGTATTTCTGAGAAGCTTGTTAAATATGAGCACAGGTAAGAAATCAAACCAAAATTATTAGTGCTGTCTGACATTGTGTGATAAAATGAAGAGGAAAAAGAAAGCAATGTTATGAAAGTACTACAGATACACTTACCATACTAACTACTAACTGTCCCAGCTCTCACAGATATTCTACAATTACGTTTTTTTTTCAGTTTCTGCTTCCAAGCTGTGGAATGAGCATCCTGTATCTGAATTGCCGTCTATCAACCTGATGTTTAAAGCTCATCTGATTTTGTTTCTTTTTGTACTCCTCCTGGATATCTGCAGCTGTACTGTAAGTCCACTATGGTTTTCACAGTAACACTTTTCTTGTAGCTTTGGGACTTTGTGTAGTACTACAGTTCTTTTCTACTACTTTAAATTTTGCTCATATTTGTTCTTTGTATCTTTTCACTCAAATGTACTTAATGTATAATTCTTTGCAAGTTGCCTAAAGGTTACTGCTAAATAAAGAATAATAATGATGATAACAATAATATAATGAAAATGATATTTGTAGCTTCAAATGACTGTAATAGATCATTAGGCAATTAGTGAGTCCTAACATCTGCTGTCTCTTGTGCATATTGTTAAAAAAATCTTGAATTTCAATTATCATAGCCATATAAATTATAGTTTTTATAGGTTATTATTCCATAGGTAAGTGGTCATCCAAAGCAAAAAGCTACACTGCTTATTATACTTTACATCTATTGCACAATAAATTCATATTATAAAGTTGCTGTGCATCTTAATTCTTGACTTTCCTCACTTACATTATGCAGTATTTTTCTACATTTAAAATAAAAAAAAACATTAAACTATTAAAAATTATTATTTTTACATTTTGAACTATATTTTGGGTTGCAATCATTACAATTTCGGGTTCTCCCATGTCTTTTGTTATTACCGATGATATCTGGTTGCTACCATGTGACTGCCAGATGTTTAACCCATGATGTCACTAGTGTGCCACTACTTAAGGTGGGGGGTGTTGTGGCTTCTGTGTCCACATTTTTGTATTCCAAAACCAATCTTTGTGGGGTGTGTAGTTACTTTAAAAAGTTACCATTATGGGTTTTCAGAAGTACTGCATCATATTTTGCAAATTTTTTTTCATTTTGTTTTTTCAGTGCTGTTTTCATTGCATTGGTTTTTACTGGCACCGCAATTTTGAGTCACCATTGTTACAACACAATGTCAGTTGCACTTTAAAAAACTGCTAAAACTCATTACTTTGACATGCCTTTCTCATAGCTTCATTTTAGTTCAACCCTGATATTCTGCATATGCATTTAATTATTTTTTTCATGGCTCCGAAATCTGTACTAACCCCTACTTTCTCTGTTGTTCTTGTTTCTGTGGTGGAGATCTGCGGGACCACCACCTGATCAAAGCACCGTGCAGTCCCTACAATGATGGATTGAAAGCCAGATGTCCACATAACCATCATCGGCTAATTCTTCCACGTGGAGCCTGAAAACCACGAGGACTGACTGAGATCATTTATGTTAGGTAGAATGCCTAGAGGGGGCTGGGTGGTCTCGTGGCCTTAGAACCCCTGCAGATTCGGGGGTTTTTTTTTCTCCAGCTGTCTGGAGATTTTTTTGTTTTTTCCGTCCTCCCTGGCCATGGGACCTTACTTTTATTCTATGTTCATTAGTATTGCCTATTTTTTTTCTTTTTATCTTTCTTCATCCTGTAAAGCACTTTGAGTGACATCATTTGTATGAAAACGTGTTGTTGCTACTGAGTGTGTCTCTGGAAAGACATACATTGACACGATGATATAAACAGGAGCACATCAGACATGTCTACAGTTAATTTAGATAATGTTTCCTCAGCATAAAGTGTTGTTATTTCAAAAACACTGTAGGAAGTTTGGATTTTAACTTGTTTTTTCCACAACAAATTTCTTTTTTATTTTGACTTCTAGCTTTTAACCCCTTAATTGCATGTTCCACTATCCAGGTAGATACAAAAGTAAGTAAAATACCGAGTATGCTAATATCTACTTCATGCATTGTTCAGAATTAGAACATTTATCTTCTCACAGCATTTTGTTGTGGTAAATTAATCACTTGGCCTTAGGACGTCTTCCTCGGATGGTCTAAAATGTCATTTGTTATGAGTGCATATTGTTTTTATTTTTATTTAACTTTCCCCTTGTAAAACTCACATTGGTTTTTGGTCATTTCTGTTTTTTTAGCATAGGGAATCAGTTTTTTATTTTTATTATTTACTCTGTTCCATTTTGAGTCAGTGTATATTCTTTTTCAGATCTTATATTTTGTTAATTACACTGGTCTACAAAAAAATTTTTTTTTGTTTGCTACTGGGAACTTCAGACCAGCTCTGTATTAAGTCTTTTACAATGATTTCATATATGAAATCAGAATTAAGCTAGCATATCAGATTTTTGAGATACACTGATCATTGCCGTTTTGACACTTCTGAATATCAATATATCAACATAATATCTAGTGTTTGTCCCAGAAAAATTGTTTGAATGTGTTTATTCTGAAAACAAACCAGAAGACGATACCAGAGACACTTTAAAACGTGTTTATGTCAATTTACCTCAATATAAAAGCGAGGTCAGTGTGCTCAAAATTGTCTGAGGCAATTGCTTTTGTGCTTGTACTGCACATCCATCTCTCTTTGCATGAACCAACAGTAGTCACCTATTATGCTTGGAGTAAATTATCCCTGGTATCGGTTTTCCATAACCTTTGTATCTTGATGAAATCTTTCCCCATGCTCATCTCTGACATTGCTTACTTTTGGTGGAAAAAAGTCAAGATGAGAATTTAAAAAATGCGTCTTCAGTGACATTCAGGCTCCCGTAAGCGAATATACTTTCAGCATATTCTCCACAAGCTCAGTATAATTCTCTGCTCTGTGACTGTCAAGAACATTCTGGACACCCTGCACGAATGAGAGTGCTGATTCAGTTGGCTTCAGTTTCCTTTTGAACTCATCGTCAAGCATCAGCTCACGGATTTCAGGGCCAACTAAAACACCTTCCTTAATTTTGGCTTCACTTTTCTCGAGACCAAACTTATTTCTTAAATGCTGAAACGCATCGTCTTTACTGTCCAGTCACCATAGTTGTCCAATACATGAACCATCATAACCAAAAAATGGGACGTGCTGGACGAAAATGGTTTTCAGGTTTGGAGTCAGCAAGTGAAACTTGTTAAAGTACAGATGAAAGAATCCCAGTAGCAAAATGCTTGTTGACCAGTGTTATGTAAAGCCATTTAATTTACATTGGGTTCTGTCATTTTTTGGAGCTTTGTTTGTAGTTTCTATCCTGGTTGCTATTCTAGAACAACTGAAAGGGTGAATAAAGGTCAGCACCATGCACTTCTAGGTTGTCCAAGTTTGTAGTTAATTTTTATAAGTATTTTACTGATCTCTATTTAGATTTCTTATTATAAAAGAACACTTTTGAATGCACATTTGCTCTTTGTGATTAGAGTTTTGATGCTTGGGTTTTCTTCTCAATAAATAAAAGACTACTTGGCAAAGTTCACAACCTCGATTCCTGTTTGATAATTTTGTTTTAATAGAAGGTTTTGTCTCTTTGCTTTTGATCTGTTTTTGATCTCAGTTCTGTAAAGGCCAGGATTCAGTCAGTTCGAATACATTTTGAATGAAGCAGGTTGCTTATTTCATTTTATCTTATAATTAAGCCTCTTTACATGGAAAATGTCAAGTCCTGCATACTCTGTATCAAAAAAAGTCCAGGTTTCACAGCCATATATTACTATATTAAAAAAAAATGAACCTGTATATGTTCACCTTGGCTTTGAGACTAATACTAGACTGACTTCACAAAGGCTTTCGGAGCTGGCTGAATTTAAGATATCACCAAAGATCTCCTCCATTTCTATGATTTGACTGCCTAGGTAAATGGAAATTTGCAGCCCTCTCCACGGATTCACTGGATATACTAGTTAAGGCTGTTACTATGGCTCTGCTGACTCTTTGAAGTAATTATTATAAAAAGAACAATAGAATATAATTTTATATTGGTAATATAAATGACACAAAGAAAGTTGACATGCAGAACATGGTGGCAATAGTATGTCCAGGACTTTAAAAACAAAATACTCATATGTCTACATTGCAAATCCTTAAAAAAAAATTCTAGTTGTTTGAATTATGAATTATAGTGAACATAATCGACACTGACAAATGCAAAGATTAAAAAAAAATGACCATTACAACAGCTTTTATTAATTATTTGATATACTATACGTTACAGTGAACACAGAATATTCATTGTCCAGAACAACCAAGTTAAGCAGCAACACACTACAGAAATATACAAGCATCTTTCTGACATAAAAGAATAAAAACTCCACTCTTATCAAGTGGAATGATGACAAGTAGACTAGTCTGTTTGGACTAATAGACTAAAAAAGGTAAAAAAAAAATATATATATTATTATTATCCATCCATCCATCCATCCATCCATCCATCCATCCATCCATCCATCCATCCATCCATCCATCCTCGGGTCGCGGGGGCAGCAGCTTGAGCAGAGATGCCCAGACTTAACCTCTCCCCGGCCACTTCTTCTAGCTCTTCCGAGAGAATCCCAAGGCGTTCCCAGGCCAGCCGGGAGACATAGTTCCTCCAGCGTGTCCTGGGTCTTCCCCGGGGCCTCCTCCCGGTTGGACGTGCCCGGAACACCTCACCAGGGAGGCGTCCAGGAGGCATCCTGATCAGATGCCCGAGCCACCTCATCTGACTCCTCTCAATGTGGAGGAGCAGCGGCTCTATTCTGAGCCCCTCCCGGATAACTGAGCTTCTCACCCTATCTTTAAGGGAGAGCCTTAATAATAATAATAATAATTAATAATAATAATAATAAAGCAAAAACACACAACATCAGATTCTCTTCTTATTGAATCCAATAATACATTTTCAGCATCAGCAAAGTAGAATTACAAACTGAAAGTATATTGAACCTCCAACAAGCAATTATAGGCAAATAGTCAAAGATCTCACAAAATGGCAAATGAAATAAACAGCTTATTGAGCATTGTTTTTGCCCAGGTTCCAACATTAATATCTTCATTAAGTTTGAAAAATAATTGAAGAATAAAAATAAAAAATGAAATACAGTATAGCATGAACCGCTACAAAATGTTAATCATGTTCTCACAGAAGCATGCTATTAGCTTCATTTTACCATATTTCTATTTAATCGTGTTTCTTCCCACATCTGTTGAATTCAAGAAGGTGTACTTCAATTGTTTACTGTTTAATTTTAATGTTGCAAAGTTATTAATTTTCAGAGAGTGCAATGCCATTGATAATATAATGTCCAATAAATGGAAAATCAAGTCACTACACACAACAAAGTGTCTAAACTCAGAAACTCACAAACTCTTATTTAATAATAATAAAAACACTCTGTTCCCCAGAATTAATCCTAATTTCATAATAAATGTATTTTTTAATTATCTTGTACATAGACAAATTGCACTGTTCTGCTTTTATGGTCTCTATTATTATTAGGGTAAATATTATAATTACCATCTTTTTGCTGTGGAACAGTTGACCAACTTCTTAATCTTGTATTAAGTAGTCATAGGAATTTGTCAGTCCTGTCTAACTTTGGGATGTAGATATTGAAAAAGCTTATGACTATGCATCTTATGGGTGGTGCTACAAGAGTATGGGGACCTAGGACCTCTGCTGTGTGGAATTTGGTTCCTGTTCTTCTGAAGTGAGAGTTGTGTTCATGTGATTGCCATTAAGTCAAGTCACTTCAGTGTGGACACTGGTGTCCTCCAAGAAAACATTTTGTTTTCTCTATTCTATCTATCTATCTATTGTTCATGATTTATATGGACTGAATATCAAGGTAGCCATTAAGGTCTGTAGGGAATCCAGGTTGGCGACCTAAGGACTGCATCTCTGCTATTTGCAGATGTTTTTTGGCCTAATCAGACTGTAATCTCTAGCATACACCAGAATGGTTTAAAGCTGAGTGTGATGTAGCTAGAATGAGAACTAGGACCTCCAAGTCTGAGATTTTGGCCTCTTTCAGGAAAGAATGGTTTGTTCTTCAGGTAAGGTGTGAGCAGAACCCATACCTGAAGGAATTCAACTACCCTGAGTTCTTGTCCATGACAGAGGAAAGAGGTGCTTGTGAGACTGACCAGTAAACTGGTGAAATGGTAGAGGTTTGCAACTGTCATACCAGATCATGATGGTGAAGCAGAATTTAAGTTTTTGTGTAATCTTTTCAATTTACCAGTCAGTCTACCACCCCATACTCTCCTATGGCCACTAGCTCAAGCTGAAATAAAAAGAATGAAACTACAAGTACTAGTGGCCAAGAGTAGGTTCCAGTACAGTGTTTTTGGGCTAATTCTTTTTATGATAGGATGAGGATCTTACCAACAAAGAAGGACATTGGAACTGAACTGGTGCTTGTCCAGATAAAGAAGTGTCAGTTGAGGACGCATAGAAAACAAATCAAATTTGGAAATTCAGGGACAAAGTGACTTGCTTGGAAATTTTTCAGGATTTTTTAGATGTACTAAATGAAGTTGATTATGAAAATGTGGCCTGATCACTGAGTTACTATCACATCCTTAGTCAGGATAAGAGAAGTGAACACAACGATAGCTTTTCTGTTATTCACCTCAATTCATTACACTTTCTTTAAGAGGCATATAATCTTGTGATTCAGTCACTCTCCTTGTGTTAAAATAATACCAGAGACTTTTTCCCTCATAACCTCTAAAGAAATTCCTGATATCTGAAGTCTGCTGCCATTATAATGAAGATATAGCTTCCTAAGGAAGCAACCTTGTGTTCATATTCCAACCATCACTGTGAAGTAGCCAGCAGGGAACAAAGGAACACCATAATTAGATGAATTAATATAAAGATGAAGAGATATTAAATGTGGCATCTTGCTGAAGGTAAAATCTCCAGAGTACACAAACACATTACCTGAAGAGGCAGTTCTGAGAGAGGTAAAAAAGATGGAGCAAATAAGCACAAAAGCAATACAGAGAAAAAAAATATAAAGACAGAGTGCAAGGGTGAGCGTGTGCTTGAAAGAAAGGAGTAACTAAGAGACGTGATTTGATAGAGACAAAAATAGGAATTAAATGTTGGCAGCAGGCTCAAATGTTCATATTCACTGCTCAAGAAAGAGGAAGAAGGAAAGGAAGGTCAAAGGTGAGCTACTTTATTGTTTAGTACTTTACTATATGACAAAACTGGAAACTGTGTGGGAAGACAGTGCTGTCAGAACAACAATAACCTGATGATACTTGCACACCAATGCGAAAAATCACTCAGCAGGTATCTTCACCATCTCCAGCTTGTCAGTCACTATAACATATAATTAAAATGGCTGGCATTAGAAAATGAATTCTTTAAGACAATGAAAAAAGAATCTTATTTCAATATTATGAGAAAAGAAGTTTTAACATTTTGTTCAGTTGAGTAAGCTAAGAGTAGAAGTGTTTCATTCATAATGGATACATATTGTCTTATCTGCTTCAGGAACCCTACAAATAACAACCAGTCTTTCAGTTTTTCATTTGCAGAGAGATGGTCAAGTTAATGGCAGCATTGAGTACAAAACAGATGTAGCACCCTAGAAGGTTTAATTTCACTATATTGATATACTTAAAAAAATATTCAGTGTTCAGAAATATGTATTCTAAAAATGGATAAATAATTTGCATGGTTTATATGCGTTACCATTCTCTAGAAACTGATTTACTGGGAAAATGGAGGGAAATGTTAATTTGATTTGATATCTGTTCCTCAATATGGATAAATTCTTTAGTAAAGGTAGCATGTTGGTAAGCTGGGGGCAGGTGACAAAAAGGGAGGAATGAGAGTTTCTAATGAAGTGTGTTAAGAGTTTTGTGGTGGTGCAAAAATTTTAAAAAAGTGCAAGCTCAGACGTGGGTGTAGATGCATGCTGGATAGACATGTGGCCACAGAGCACTAAAGGGGGAATGGAGTAATTAGTTACTCATGTGAGAATGAGTGACTTGCACTTGCATCCCTCATTAGAAGTTCTGTGTGTCAACATGTGCAGGATCTACACTCGCAGGCAAAAAAAAGAGTCTTAGTAGCTGAAAGGAGAAATACAGAAAGAAAGAAAAGAGTACAAAACTGAGGAAAAGGAAGAGAGCAGAATCGGGCTGGAGCCAGTGCTGAGGACAAGAGGGGAAGTGGTAGGACACCCCGCAGTGGTGCTCCATGGGCTAAGTGACTGGGCCTCATGTAAACCTACAGGTG
This sequence comes from Erpetoichthys calabaricus, assembly GCF_900747795.2. Lineage (NCBI taxonomy): Eukaryota > Metazoa > Chordata > Cladistia > Polypteriformes > Polypteridae > Erpetoichthys > Erpetoichthys calabaricus. The sequence continues at coordinate 48,298,017 of NC_041401.2, forward strand.
CCAAAGGATGGCATCAGGTAGGTCCAAACAGGTACAGATTAAGGTAGTTGGGACAAGAGGAAGCCAGAAGGTTGACCTCGTTCACTGATGTCACAGCCCAGCTGCAAAACCCTAGGACAGTGAACAGGGGAGATAGATAGATAGATAGATAGATAGATAGATAGATAGATAGATAGATAGATAGATAGATAGATAGATAGATAGATAGATAGATAGATAGATAGATAGATAGATAGATAGATAGATAGATACTTTATTAATCCCAAGAGGAAATTCACTGGGGAAGAGGCAAGAGAAATGATAATCCTAGATTGTGTTTTTTTCCTGTTTATTTTTATTTATTAGAATTTATGTATTGATTTTATCTTCATGCAGTATTTTTATGGATTATTTATTGATGAAGAATGCACTGCACTATTTATTTGGATACTGACTGTTTGAAAAAAAAAAAAAGCAAACGCACTAAGCACTTTACACCAACTTGTTTTTTGTTTGTGTTCTCATTAGACAAGTCTATCCTTGGTGATGGCTCTGTTCCAAGCTGTGGGCACCCCAGGGATTCACAGAGTTTTGTTTGATATTTCTATTTAGCTTCTATAATACTGATTGAAGCCACCTAGATGTTGAGGAGTGATTCTTAACTTGTTTTTTAACAACTATAAAAAGCATGCCAATTTCTCATTGCATTCTCTCAGTTTAACAGGAAAAAGCCCCTTTTAAGAGCTCCCTTTTTCCCCTTTAAAATCCCTCCACCTAACATTCTACTATAAATCACCAACAACAGGAATATCAGTTAAAATCTATATAAATTTAACTTGTTAATAGATATACAAATCCACAAGAGTTTCTTTTTGTGGGCCTGTTTTTTAGGAATACTGCAGATTTGACTGAAAGGTGATCAAGTATAAAGGGCAGAGGCGTACGTTTTCAGAGGGATATTGTATGTTCCAGTGTGTTTAAGGAAAGAAATTAACAGATGTTTTGAAAAACTACAGGTTATGACAGGATATCCGACATTTCGATTATGCAGGATGAGCAATTTGAAATATTTTCATGGATTTTTTTAATGTGTTTTGCTGTTGTTCATGCATGCTTGTCTCAGGAATAGTGATGATAGGTGAAATTCGCCAAAGCATTTTTCAAAGCGAATATTATTTTTTCACTGGTGACCTTGTTTGCAGAATGTTTTCCTGGAAATTCACCATGCACCTGGCTTAGGAGGAGGAGAGGTTAGGAGCATGCACTGATATAGAGCATTGCTGCACCCACCACATGATAAACAAATTCAGGATCCAGATTAGGACCCAAGTGCAGCCATGGCTTAGGCAAACATTTTTTTTCCCAAGTGCCCACCATAATATCACAGAGCATTAGAAGCCACACACAGTACTTTCACATGTGCTTAATATAAGATTGTTGCCAATGTTGCTGCCACTGGGTCGCAAACACACTAGGAAAATAAACAAACAAACAAATAAATAAATATATTCCCTATTCATCTGATAGTGTTGTGTGATATTTTCCCAAGTCTCCAACTGCATTTATTTCACCATGAGGAAACCCTGTTCTTCCACTGGTGGTTGTTTCAAAAACCCCCTAACTCCAGATTTTGATCCATTATGTTAGAAAAAAATAAAATAATTTTCAGTATTTTTATTTGAGAATTACATTCATTGACCATATAGAGAATATTATGAAAACTGACACCGGATATGTGACACTAATCCCTGTGTACTGGCAATGCAGCACCGCATGGCTATTTAAGCACACAAATTAGCCATGTGCTCAGCTATCCCAAAACAAGCTTTAAAGATCCCTCCTCCTCACTTCATCAGAAAATACAGGACACGCAATGGAATATTAAAAACAAAAGATTTATTTCTGTTCACAAGGCTTTTCTTCCGGTTGAAAGTGTCTGCACAAGTAAATCAGAAACAAAACAGAGGTGATAGCTGTGCCCAAAGTCATGTCAAACAATGAAACGTGTCAGATCCAAGCCACAGCTTTGCCGGTCTATGAGAGAAATGATCTATATTTAACGCACTTACTGCTAGTTTCTGGATGTTTGTTGTGGCATTCGTTCTGTCTGCATCTTTTGTTGTTTGAGGTACCGTGGCACAGTGGTTAGCACTGTTATCTCACAGTTCAGATCACATATTTGGCCACCATACATAGTTGGCAGACTTTTCCCTAGACCTCAGGGAAATTTAAAATGCCCCTGCAACATTATGATGCACTCAAAACTGGTTTAGTTCCTACTTTTCCTTTGACTTCAATGCATTTTGCAATGTTTGGCAAAGTCTGCAAACATTTTTGTGATTCAGCTGACCTCATGACAAAGCAAACTCTGTGGGGTTCATTCATCTCAAATCAGGATATCCGTTATCTCTGTTCTCCATGAAAACTGGAGATTAAAAAATTGTCTTGACCTCACTATAAACAACATATGGAGAGTAACTGCTTTTATCACTGCTTTGTCTTGGTAGAGTAATATGTTGTATTATTAATATGTAGCCTTTGTCAGAATGCCTCAAATCTCACAGACTTACCACTATTTATAAGGTATTGTACCATATAACTTCTCCCCACCTTCCCTTTTACATTTATAACCTCAGGCAATTAGGTGTAGTAAAAGACAAGCAGGAGTTAATTTACAATTTAAATAATGTATTATTGATAATATTCATAAATAATAACAATATTATTGTCCTGCAAACACGAGTGTGCAGGTAGAAAAGAACTGAAAATCTCCTACTGACCTTTAAGTATTTTGACACTCTTGTTATCTTTCTGCTGTGAAACATTCTGACCTGTCATTGTTTACACATGTCTTAAACAACTATTATCATACACTGATAATTTCTGTATTATCTATATCTATTATTTATTATTTATTTATTATATTACATATCTTACACATCGATATTGCTGCTACTTCTTTGTCTTGTCTTTGCACAATGTCTTGTCTTGTTTGTGTTTTAATTTTAATTTAAATTTAAATTTTAATTAAAATTTTAATTCTATTTTTAAATTATTATTTGCACGTCATGTTGTTACACTGTGGATCCTGAGCTTCGCAATTTCGTCTATCTGTATACTTGTATATGGTTGAGATGACAATAAAGTTCACTTTGACAAAATGCAAAGTACATTTGAATAGTGGCAACCATACAGCCTGATAAATGATGATGTGTAGTGTCAGGTGGCACACAGACTTGTTATTTACTTAAAATGTCTCTAGTTAAGTCCTCATTTTTGGTCAATATGCCTATTTCAATATGACTGCCGAGCTGTGCTCTTCATTGTGTTGTCCTTTTCAGTTGATGGTGTGTGAAATGGTCTTTCATCAGCTTGGTAAGAAAAGAGAGAGAGGTGGTGGGTAAAGCAAGCAAATTTATAGATTTTCTGTCCAACCCCTACAGCCAGTAGGGCGTCATGGTAATTAAAGGCTTCTGATACAAGCTAATTCCAAACAGCCATACTTCAAACCAACGGGGGGACAGAATAACTTCACACCTGCCCCCAAAACCAAAAGTGTTAAGGTAAAGCTTGCCGCATAGGCAGTCTGGCTTTCCTATGGGGGTTGACTGAGAGAGTCCTAGGAACATTAGCCAAACTGGTTTGAGGCCCTTCTCCCAACCCTGCAGTAAAATTACAAAGAGACTCATTCCTAAAAGGGTTGAAGGGGTTCTCAGCCATCTAACCATTGCTGTTATTATTAATAATAGGCATTAGTGTTATAAGTTACAAATAAAGACTGTGGTCGGGCAGTGGAAGTACAGACTGTAAACAGTAGCAACATTGGGACACCAACCGGGTCGTCCCGTTTAATCGTCGCAAGACGAGCAAACAAAATCAACAAATAACAAAAAAATAGAGCTTCAGCGCTCTCGCGTTCAGGGACTTCTTTCCAAATAATAGAACTCTTAAAACGTCACAGGTTCTGGTGTGCAGTTCGTTCTGGTATCCCGGCAGGAGCCGCCCTTCTCTCTGTCGGTGCTTCTTTTATACCGGTACTTCTGGAAGGGGCGGCGTTAAGTGCCCTTGCCGGGTGGCTTCTCGGAGCTGTGGGGCAAGTGGAAGAAAAGGACAACGTCAGCGTTAGCCCCCCCTCTCGCCTCGGCAGGCTATTGTTTACTTTTCCCTGGCCCGTAGAGGAGTCCTCCGACGCCCATGCGTGACAAGACATACAAAATATTTATCAACTTATATGTAAAATTTCACACCACAACAATCATACATTAAGCTACCTCAAAATTGTGTGCATAAAATCTTTCAAGAAAATAGAGTACATTTTATTTATTTATTTTTATTTTTTTTCCCAAAATAAAGTATTGGTAGCAACCAGAAAGGTGTAATTTTGTTATTTCACCATTAGTGTGGTGCTGGAAAACTTCCAATAACTACAAAAGCAGAATGAACATACAAAGATTCATATATTAAACTATCCCATGATATTAGTTCAGTTTAAAACCTATTATTAGCTGAAAAGAGAGTAAAGTGAGTAAGTTTTAGTGAGAGAATAGTATCTTTACTGCTGATTGACTATACTCAGCAGTAAAAGCTGCAACAACAATATTTATTTATATAGCACATTTTATACAAAACTGTGGCTTAAAGTGCTTTAAAAAATAAAATGCAATTTTAAATAAAAAAAAAAATTAATGAATAAAAATATAAGAGTCACTAATGGAATTAAGCATTATATATATTACCGTTTGTTTTACATACTTTTTGAGCCTCTAATGGCCATAATTTCGAATGTCAGAGAGTTATTTGATAACACATGCTATGGTCAGATGGCCAGGGAGAAAAAGAAAAGAAATCTAGCTGATGGCATACTGAAGAAAACAAACTCCTAGGACTGAGAATTCCAAACTGTGGCATACCTGTTATGAAGTAAAGAGTTTCAAAGAGACAGAGGACAAAACACACTAAATTAGAGAGAAAAAACACTTAGCTTTTAACTCTGGCTTGGAACATGGAACACACAAAACAGTAGCAGAGGTAAGAGCATTTCATTTTCATCATTGTCACAGCAAGAGTCTGCTAAAACAGGAATGTGTGAGCTTGGTTTTTGTGCTTATGTGGTTTGTTTCAGAAAAAAAAAAAACAAGTCCAAAGACTGGATAGCAAATCAACAAGACAGCACTCAGATTTTAATCCAAAAAATAGATGGCAGTAACAGTATTTTGTAGCTGCCCCCCGTTTAATCATGTTATTTAAATATTATTTACTAGTTGATTACCCGGTGGCTTCGCTCACTGAGAGCAAGGGAAAAAAATAAAATGTAGTCTATAAGTTATTAAACAGTAAAACATTAACATTTTAAGAAGTAAAGATACATTGAGCACTACTGGAGTGATTTCGGGTAAACTACATTTTATAGGCGGTATAACACAACAGGTAAGTAGTACTAACAGCAGCTAAAATGTATTTGGATCATCTGTCAGTAATAGATCCCTTTTGAAAGGCGCTACACGACCGCTGTGGTATCAACGGCGTAGCAAGGTTCACAGGGGCCCGGGTGCAATCATCATTGAATGGGCCCCCAAACCTGCGGGCTTCGTGCGCTCGCGCTCCGGAGGGGGGGCTCTCGCTGCTGAAATGCTTGAAGACAAGATAGATTGAGAAGGAAACCATTAAAAACGATGTTCGAAGAAAAATATAGTTTTGTTTTATAAAGCGTAAAAACAGACGTGTGTTGGCGACTTGGCGTTATTGCCTAATAGTGTATATACACTGTACTCGTCTGTTGTCTCAGCCGGTTCTATAGAACAATAAAAATAAAGGATTATCTATGTTTACATATCAAAATCACGACGGATAAAACTTTCAATACGTAATATAACGAGCATTTCAGCATTCCGTTCAATATTCGTCAGGGGCTTAGGCCTCATGGCAACGGCAAACGGGACAGACAGGGGCGCCGAAATACGAAATTGTCCCAATCCCATACAATACGGAAGTACAGAACGTCTATAATTATGTAAAAATCAGACAATTTTAATCTCTCATCTCTTTATATTTCGTCAATAAAAATTGTTATACAAACTTACATACACTGAATACCATTGTTATGATTATTATGATATCATAAATTAAGTACATGTAATACTAATACGTGACTGATAACCTGACAAGTGAGTTACCTGACACTGCACTGTCTGCACACATCAGAATTTTTGTTTTCTTGCTTTCTTTCTTGCAAATTCTGCTACAAGCTCATTGGTGTCCAATTTCATGGCTCGTCGACTTTCAATCGATAGCACAGCGAATGCGGAAAGTCTCATCTCTGTCATTGTACTCCGCAAATAATTCTTTATAATCTTCAATTTTGAAAATGTGCGCTCTGCTGAACATACAGTGATTGGCAATGTCAGAAACAAGATCAGAACTGTGACTATGTTTGGAAAACTTGATGATGATAAGTAATTTTCCACAATCAAAAAATCAGCCAAATCACGGACACTTTTCATTCGACATAAATCTTGTTTGAACGCGTTTTTGAAGGACAATACTTCGGTGCAATAGTCTGCAGTTATGTCATTTGAATACATATTCACTAACTTTATAGAGGCATCATATAGCTCCTGGTCATCAGCTTGAGACATGAACTTGGGCGTCACTGATTTTGATGTTGATCGATTCACTTACCTAACAGAACTGACTGAGAAATAGACGGAAGCGGGAAGCTGTTCGTCGACGATCGTGGGAAGCTGCTTGCCTGCTTCATAACTAAGCTATAGCCTTTCGGAGAATGAAGCGAACATGTCGCTTTGTTTTTAGCCGCCGCCGTCTGTACACAATGTGCCGCCCCGCCCGGCCGAGTCGGACGGCGCTAATGAAAATAATGTAATTGTGGGAAAATGTAAAAATGCTGACTGACGGTGGCTAAAATCGCTAAATACGGACATGTGTAAGTCCTTACTACAAAGTTACTTAAATTAATAAGCAATACGATCAGTCTAACTAATTTGACTGTGACTGATGCCCTGATCACCTGATGAGAGCGCCGCAAAAAAAAAAAGAGGCCCGATGGGCCCTCCCGAGGGCCGAGGCCCGGGTGCATTGCACCCCTTGCCCCATTGTAGCTACGCCACTGTGTGGTATAGAAATTACATTTTCTATGTGATCGTCCAAATTTCTGTCTGACAACCTTGCACTATGTGCCTGTGATTTAAGAGAAAAACAATTCTGATAAATGTGGATGCTGCCCTTCTGTGCTTAACGGGCAGAAGGTCCAAACAATTCCCAAGTCCAACACTTTACATGAAGAGGTCTGTACATCTTATTAGATGTAAACTCTCCATCTTCTTAAAATAATTGATCACAAAAGCAACCTTGAATGTTGCGGGGTTTTAGTGACCCAAACTCACCTTAAGGGACAAACAGAGTCCTGCTTCGATGGTACCGATTACAATCATTCGCAAAGATTTCCACTCTCCCAGGAGCCGAAGGGGCACTTGAAGTGTCACAAACAGTGTGAGAAGAGAGGACGCTGTCCGACCCGTTGTTTACAGCTCGGCGCAGTTAAAAAGTAGAAAGACACAAAGCTGTTTTCCTCATCTCTTCTATTATCAAGTACTGCCAACTAAAAAAAAGTTACAATGTGGCAGTTTCTGCGACAGTCACGTGGACAAATAAATAAAACTTCTCGGCGTGTTTATGTTTACTTCTTTTTTTTATTTTTATATTTTATTAATTTTTATTGTAATCATTCCATACAAATAGATCAATTTATAACCAAACAAATTAAAGACAAATCAAACCCCACCCCTGAGAAGGAGAGCTTAGCTAAAGGAGAATTGCTTAGGGCTTTTTAATAAGACAACAATAAGCAAAAGAAAGGGAGAAATAAATATATATGTAAATAAGAGATGGAGAAGGGAATTAAATGCGGTTATAGTTATTTCTCTTATTTTAAAATAATATTGATCAGATCCTGCCAGGTTTTGAAAAAAAATTGTACAGATCCTCTAATTGAGAATTTGATTTTTTTCAATTTCAAATAATATAAAACATCGGTTTCCCACTGACTTATCAGAGGAGAATTAGGATTCTTCCAATTTGACAGAATAAGTCTGCGTGCCAAAAGTGTAGTGAATGCAATCACCGTTTGCTTGTCCTTTTCCACTTCAAGTCCGTCTGGAAGAACACCAAACACAGCTGTTAATGGGTTAGGAGGGATTGTGACCCCAAGGCTGTCTGAAAGGCACTTAAAAATTTTGGTCCAAAATGATGTTATTTTGGTGCAGGCTCAGAACATGTGACCCAGTGAGGCAGGAGCTTGGTTGCAGCGTTCGCAGGTTGGATCTTGCCCTGGAAACATTTTGGACAGTTTTAAGCGAGACAGATGAGCTCAATACATAGTTTTTAGTTGAATAATTCTATGCTTTGTGCATATGGAGCTCGAGTGAATTCTCTGCTTTGCTACCTTCTACTCCTTTTCTGATATATTGATTAAGAGATCTTCTTCCCAATGTCCTCTTGGATCTTTGAAAGGTAGGGTCTCTAATAGGATTTTATATAATGCGGAAATGGTGTTTAATTCCTCGAAATTGAGCAGTATTTTTTCCAGCATTGTGGAGGGTGTGAGGTGGGGGAAATCGGGCAATTTCTGTTTAACAAAATTTTTAATTTGAAGATAGTGAAAGAAATGTGTAGGTGGGAGGTTGAATTTTGAACGTAATTGTTCAAAATATGTAAATATGTTGTCTATATATATTCTTTTTAATATCAGTAAAATAACTCACAAAAATAATAACAATTTGTAAAGACGATATAAAAATGGTGTCCACAAACGAAGTGATTAGTTCCTGTATTATAATATGTTCTGTGGTCATACGTAATTTCCATATCGCGTGGTCATACATAATTTCCGTTTCATAAGTAATTTCCATATCGCGTGGTCATACATAATTTCCGTTTCATAAGTAATTTCCATATCGTGTGGTCATACATAATTTCCGTTTCAAACGCGAAAAAAATTTTATATACTGTATGTAGATAACATTACATAAAAAGCAAAATAATTCTTCTTCTCACATTTTTTTCTATTTACTGTAAAGATGCTGGCCATCTGTACCTGGCTTTCTGGTCATATCTTGTTTCCTAGTTTCCCTTTGGATGTTTACATTTCTAAACAGCCTTGTTATGAGGCTCATGTAGTATTTCATATTCCCACCAGAGCTAAACTACTTTATGTGTGTGTAAATGCAAGATAAAATTGGAGGTGAAATAATGAAATGTAACCAAAATCACATATATATGGTATTTACATAACTGAATAAAGCATCAATCTGAGCAATACACTAATTAGTGCATATACAGTACCTGCTTCACGCTACACATGAAAGGAAAAATTTGATAACATTTATTACAATTTGAAAGCATAAAAGCAGGGTCACAAACAGGCAGCAGGCAAAAGTCACCAAAATACAAAGCACAAAACACGACAAAGGCATCCAAAGAGAAAGGCAAAATCCTTAGACATACAGAACCTCAAAATAATGAATCTAATAGCAAACTCTACGTGATGTCTGTCACACTGGAAAGAAGTACAATGCTAGAATAAGGAGTTCATATCAGGTTCATAATTTTATTCTCCATGCCATTCCCATCAACTGTCTCCAAAGATATTGACATTGATAAACAACTGATAAAAGGGTTATGGGGAAATATGCAGACAAAAGGAGGACCTATGGGTTAAATAAAAACTGTAGAAAACAGAAGGATTGGATTCCATCCAACTATTTAACTAAGAAGCAGATTCATTCTCTACATTAATTCATATAATTTTTATTTTATTGTATAGCGCTCTTTGGGAGCAGGTGCAGAATGCGGTGACAAGGTCTTAGGTCAAATCAAAGTATGCATTTTACAAAATACTAAATGGAGAATTAGTGGATAAAGACATAGATTTGTTTAAACACATAGAAAAACAAAATTGTTTGAATTTGACTAATATACTGTATATGGAACCCAACAATAGGAGAAAAAAACAAAACTTCAGTCAGCCACATCACTGGAGACTATAAACTATAAATGCGTGAAGGTGGGCGGGGGGGGTGGGGAGTCAATAAACCTCTGGAGGTGAAGATGTATTCATTTGATTTAATAAACTAAGGGGCTCTGCCCCCTGCTCGCTTCACTCGCCAACCCCTGGGTTTGGTTATCTGGATATATAATTTAGAGAGATTTCTATTTTCATTTCATTCATTTTTTATTTCTTGATATTTGCCAGTAATAAAGCTGTAGTGAATGAGTTATAAACCCCGGGCTGCTAGTGCCATGCTGCATGATCTGCATGTTGCGCTGAGCGTCGATCATTTAAAAGCCTGTAGTGCAGCTGTCCTTTTATCTCACTTCTTTGTCTCACGGGACATTAAAGTGACACAGAGAATTTGTTTGTAAGTAGGGCGTGTTGTGCAAGTAGTCTCGCGGGACTTCAAAGTGTCTTCCGAGAAGATCACGTCTCGTCTCCTTCGTCTCCCTCCCAAGATTTTTTTTTTATAATAGAGAGATGAATTTGATAAATTCGTCAACTTAAAGATTAATTCATAATTAAACATTCACATCACTTTCATTCTTGTCCCACAGAGTGTGATTTCATTTTGTAAGAAATTGAGTGTTGTTTTCTCACTAACCTGAATAGGATTCTAAGTTGTCATAGATTTGAGTACACAGGAGTCTCTTTCTTCAGTTTTTTTCATTTTAAGAATTCAGGTTTTGCTAATACTTTGCTTCCTTTAATTGTTTCCATAAAAAGTGACAATTCAAAAACAGCAGGTATGGGAGCCATTAATTCATGTTGAGCCACACCTGCATGTTTATCATTAAAGGATCTACCCTAATAATATGCATTATAAAGGAACTCAGTGAAAATATCTTCTCGGGTCATTTTAGGAATCTAATTTTTGAAAAAATGTGCCTATATTCTTTAAGAATCACAAAGCAAACTGTGACTGTAACATTTTAGACTTTAAAATTAGAAACATAGAATTGACAAATCAACAGGTGTCTTCACAGGTAGAAGCTGACCAAACCTGTAATGATAACCAGCAGACACAGGAAAACAGCAGGAGCCCAGTAACTTTGCACTTCTCTCCATTACCGTATTGCCTCAAAACATTCCACTTCAACCTATGCCGTTCAATTCCAGTCATACCCTTGATCTTTCTCTGCTCCTTCAAAAGTAAATCAACAGGCCCAGATCTACTTTCTCAAGCCATGACTTTAGTGCCCTGGACACCAGCTTCATTTGTTGCACTTGCACTATCTCTCGGTGCTCACTTCTCCCAACTGCTTCTAAACACTGCAATCAGAACGTATCCTGTTGACATCAGCTGAGCTCTCTCTGTTAGCATCCAACATTTCTGCACAATGTCACCATTACACTCCACCCATCCACAATGCAAATCCTACCCTTGTTAACCTAGTGTGCTGTTATTGGCTTAAACCACAAAAATCTGTTTGAAGACTTGCACCATGTTTGAACTTCTGATGGTAAAGCCACAAACCTGCAAAGACTGGCTAAGAAGCAGTCTTCCTACAGTGCAGCCTTGTGTCAGCTTCTTAACACTGTGAGCAGAACACTTCCCGGCTACCTTTACCAGAACAATGAATAGAATAGCGTTTAAGACTGTAAAAGTGAAAAATCTATCTACAGCCCCCTTATGTCCAGTGTGGATGACCAAGAAATGGACAACTGACCTTAGGCTCAACTCGCAATACTTGTACATTTTTAAAAGAATCCCGTGTACCATCTATAAGTTTGACTGCCAATAGTGCACTTACACTCCACTGTCCTTCCATACTTGTACATTAGGGTCATTTTGGGCCATCATTTCTTTCTGCTGCTCTTGTAACTTCTTTTTTCAGTGATATACATTTTGTAAACCCAACTTATTCTACTAAAAAGAGTTATCATGGCTGGGGCCTGTTCCACCATTATTCAAGAACAAACTGTAGATAGAATGGGGGTCTATCACAGGGCACACTTCTGCACATCCTCACACCCTGAGAAAGCAGGCTTATTTAGAGTTCTCCATCAGTTTAATCTGCATGCCTTTTCTATATGGGAGGAAATCAGAGTACACAGGAAAAAAAATCCACACAGACTGCCTGGGACTGTCACATAATGCTATTAGTGAGCAGCATCCTTTAAGTCACCATGCTTAATGTTTTATATACTGTTTATACAGTGTAAATTATGAGCAGCCCTATACACTGTACTTACACCTATGACCAGGTAATTTCATTAAAAACCTTTCAAATGACAGTATCTACCTGCATGTCTCATGCAGTCAGATCTACCTTGCTAAAGTGTAATTTATCATGACTCGCTCTTACAATTCTGCCATCATAGAACTCTTTGATGTGGTGATGTCTTGATCAGCAGAGACTTCCTTTTGCCTCACATGTCATTTTCAAATTATGTTTGTGCTTGTTTAATTGATTTCCTTCATTCAAACACTTGAGCCCTTATTCATTAAGGAGGTAACTGTGCTCAAGTCTGGGCACAATTTCAGTAGGCTTCCTCTTCTCACAGATTAAAAATTAATAATAAACATTTCACGCCGCTAAAGGAATAACTTTAAAATGTTTTATTATTATTATTATTTATTGTGATTGTTTTTGACAATAAAACTATATTGCAAAACAGCAACAGAAAGAAAAACAATATATACATTGTGGGACATGGCCGGCCTTTTATTCCGGCCAATACTCCCAGGCCACCAGGTAGAGCCCTGCCTGCAATATAGAGGTGCCCCGAGTTCCAGCAGGGCATCATGGACAGTGGAGTTTTTCATCACAGCCCTGCTGGATACCATGGGGACCTCCAGAGGACGCTGCAGGAAGGCCCAGAGACTATTATGTGCCCTATAACCCGGAAGTATGTCATAGTCATAGTGACAGGAAGAATGACGTGCTTCCGGAGTGAAGAAGAAGAGTTTTTATCTGACCCGGAAGTGTTCCAGGTCACGTGGACAGAGAAGACGAAACACTTCCGGGTCAAGGACTATAAAAGGACTATGGGAAGTCCCAGATGTCGAGCTGAGTTGGGAAGCAGGGTGGCTAAGCGTCTGGGAGTGGAGGATTGATTATTGTAGTGATTATTGATTTATGAGTATTGTGGAGTGGAGGGTGCTTTGTGCACGTTATTGTTCAAATAAAAATAATATTTGGACTTTTACCTGGTGTCTGGAGTCAAGTCAGAGGGTTCAAGAGGACGACAGCGCCCTCTATATGTCACAACATATATATTGCCACACAAGTACGTATGGGAGGCAGCTAAAGGGTATAAATAAGAGTAATTCCATGCCAGACCAGGGGGTGGCAGAGTGCACTGACCTTTTTTCTCACTTTTCTGCAGACCGTTCACAGGAAATTCTGCCTGGCCCTGGTGACGCCACTTCCAGTGAAGAACCCATGACCGAAGAGACTTCCTGTTCCATCCCTTTTGATGCCGTCACGTCCAGGTCTGAACCTATGGAAGAGGACCCTTACGCTTCCGCCCTTGATGACTTCACTTCCTTTTCTGGCCTTTAAAGCCGCCATATTTAACTAACCTAGTCAGTTCTGTTTTGGACTGTGTTCTGAGCACATCAGTGCTAGCAATTTAACCATTTGCAGCCAGGGAAATATTATACATGTGGCTGCCCCAAACCTTTTTTATGACTCTTGTGTCTGTTTTTTGTGACAGTGGAGTAGTCTCCCACCTGGATATTCTTTAGGTCTGGGTCCTGGTTCCTCAGAGGATCCTTCATCCTGCCAACTACGCCACTGTCACAAAAAGAAGACACGAGAGTCATAAAAAAGGTTTGGGGCAGCCACCCGTATACTATTTCCCTGGCTGCAAATAGTTAAATTGTTAGCACCGATGTGCTCAGAACACAGTCCAAAACAGAACTGACTAGGTTAGCTAAATATGGCGGCTTTAAAGGCCAGAAAAAGAAGTGAAGTTATCAAGGGCAGAAGAGTCCTCTTCCATAGGTTAAGACCCGGACGTGACATCATCAAAAGGGCCGGAACAGGAAGACTCTTCGGTCATGGGTTCTTCACCGGAAGTGACATCACTAGGGCCAGGCCGAACTTCCTGTGAACGGTCTTCAGGAAAGTTAGAAAAAAGGTCAGTGCACTCTGCCACCCCCTGGTCTGGTGTGGAATTACTCTCATTTAGACCCTTTAGCTGCCTCCCATGCACACGTGTGTGACAATCCATATTATACATCCATCCATTTTCCAATCCACTGAATCCGAACACAGGGTCATGGGGGTCTGCTGGAGCCAATCCCAGCCAACACAGGGCGCAAGGCAGGAACCAATCCCGGGCAATATATTATTTATTATTATTTATTTTGATTGTTTCTGACAATAAAACTATATTGCAAAACAGCAACAGAAAGAAAAAAAAATATATAAAAAAAAGCTTTTTAAGTGACATGATTTTATTCAAAAATGCACTAAAAAGTAAAAAAATGGTTGTTTTTCTTTTACTAAGATTTTGTTGGTCATATGTGAAAAAAAATAAAATTGTGGGGCACTCATAAAAGAATTAATTTAGTTCAATTATAGATTCCTTAAATGATTCCAAAAAAAAAAGCTCTTAAAATTTGAACATTTCTTGAATTATAACCATTATCCTACATACTTTAATCTACTTTTATATGATTTGTCATTTTCCTTCCATAGTTAAGCTAATTAGAAATTTAACTTTAAATAATTTATGCATTTTAATTGAATTAAATTAAGCCTTTTATGGGTGCCCCATGATTTTATTTTAGTACATTTCAGTACATTCTAGTACATTTTACTTCTTAATACATTTTTGAATAAAACTGTGTCACTTAAAAATCTTTTTTTTTTGTATATATTTTTAGCCACCCTACTGCCACCCACTCCTTGGCAGATGACAAAAACCTTGACTTGGGTAGGAAGGTGATTTGACAGAAATGACATTAGTGACAGAGTAGAACTGAACCTACGATCTTAAAGTGAAATGTAACATTCATTCAAGTTCATTTCTCATTTCAGAAAATCCTAACCACAGTCAAAACTTACACGTACTGGGAATCTTACAAGTAATGGAAATATGCATTTGTCTATTGGAGAATCAAACCTTCAATCGTTTTTAGAAAAGCCCAACACTTTAGCCACTGAGCCAGTATCATCAAACCACTGAAAAGAGTATTTCGCAAAATTTGTATATAAATGATGAAAATTGGTAAAATTAAAAAAAAAATTGTTCCTGCCTTGTGCCCTGTGTTGGCTGGGATTGGCTCCAGCAGACCCCCGTGACCCTGTGTTCGGATTCAGCGGGTTAGAAAATGGATGGATGGATGTTTCTGACAATTGGTCTTGAACCTTACACCATTTGATTGAATGTCCAACACACTAACCACTTGAGCAATGCTGCTTATCTTTTATATTGAAGTAATTCAACAAAACTTCAATATCAATTAATCAAAATGATGTTTTTTTTTAAATTGTCTACATTGGTCTTGAACCTTCGATCCATTTGATCAAACGTTCAACAATATAGAGTATATATATGCATGTTGGCTAAAAGCACTATAAATATGTGTATTTGCTGAATGTATAATATAAAGAAATGAGAAATTTAATTTGGACGTAAATAACGTACAGATCCCGGGTTAAAATTGATGAAAAACTGCATTGTCACAGGAGATCAGCATGCATGCAAAGCTTGAAGGAAATCAGTTCGGTAAAAGTGGGTAAAAAATTGATTGCAAAATTTGACCAAGACAAACAGAGAGGGCAAACTGAATAAAATCATGTAATAATAATAATAACAAAAAGATTTCCATTATATTCCTCATACTCATGCAGTAGAGAAAAGAAACTTGAGAAATACTAACTCACTTTTATTTTATTATGCTTACTTGAATGCTAAGTCTGTGCCAAGCAGTGGGTAGCAATAGGCACAAATGACCCTTTACTCTGTAAATGATGCACCTTTAGCAGTGATTACAGCATGGAGTCTTCTTGGATATGACATGACAAGCTTCATACACCTTGACTTAGTGACTTCCTGCCATTCTTCTATGCAGATCCTCTCAAGCTCTGACATGTTGAATGGGAACCGTTGGTGGAGAGAGAATTTCAGACATTTCCAGAGTTGTTCAATTTGGTTCAACTCTGGGTTGTGGATGGCAAGTCAAAGACATTCCCTGAGTTGTCCCTAAGCCACTTCTATGCTATCTTTGCCTTGAGCTCGTGGTCACTGTACAGGTAGAAGGTGAACCTTTGGCCCAGTCTGAGGTCCAGTGCACTTTGGAGCAGGTTAGGGATAAGGATAGGGTTATGAGTATCTGTGTACTTTTTCAAAATGTAAAATAATGAAGAAAAGTTTCTGAATCCACTGTATACTGTATGCATACACATTGTGGCAAGTGGCTGGGGGCGGTACCCAGCCGGGACGCCTGGAAGGACCGGAAAAGGGACTACGCCTCCTCCAGACCACGAGAGGGCAGCCGCCCTGGATGGTATGGGGACCACGGGAACAGAGCTTGGACGCTTAACCCTATAGGGGCCCGTGGTCACCGCCAGGGGGCGCCCAGATGCCTGAAGAGCCCTGGCACTCAACACTTCCGCCACACCCGGAAGTGCTGGGGGGACAAAGACCAGGGACACCCGGCGTGCTTCCGGGTGTGCAGCCGGTACTTCCGCCACATCAGGAAGGGCCAGCAGAAGCTCATTGGGAAGCACCAGGAGCACATCCGGGTGGGGATAAAAGGGGCCGCCTCCCTCCATTCGAGGGCTGGAGTCGAGAGTGGAGAAAGACAAAGTCTTGGAGGAGAGGAGTACAGGCGGTCAGGAGAGGAGAAACGCATTGTTGAGGGCCTGGACTTTGGGGTGATTGGTGCTGCGGCACTGGATTGTGTGTGTTTACTGTGCTGTACATATTGTAAATAAACGTGTGTTGGGTGATAAAATGATATCTACCTGTCTGTGTCTGGGCTGTATCCCACAACATGTATAGTTTTGTAGTTGTATTTATGCTCATCTTCATTAGAATATAACACAAGTTTGTCTTTTCATTTTCTGTCTAACTAAGCAACACAAACTTTAAAATCTGAGCCATTTGGAATCTAACAAATGCTAACTTTTTCACTTACTGCATAGTATAACTTCATGTAAGTTACAAGATATTTCAGGCTACTTTGTTATTCGTCTTATTTTTCTATAATAAAAGTTTTGTTACTGGAAAACAGTTATTTTACCTTTGGCCATGCCCCAAAACTGTAAAATTTTTACAAGATTTTTTTTTTTTTTTTGCATTAATCTGCTATCCTGAGGCTGAAAACAAATCTCTATCCTTGATCTAATTGTAACAAAAGATATAATAAATAATTCAACATCTACCTACTAAACTCTTATTCTTGGAAAAATAAAAAGAATATATATTACACCATTATTTTAACTACCATTGTTATTATTACGAACTAGACAAAGAGCCCGTTTCGACAACGTAAGATGAAACGGGCATGAGTTTGTGTCAGCAGTGTATGAAGAACAAATGATAAGTAACGAAGAAGTTGTTTTGTAATGATTGTAGTCTGCTTTACTCATTACTTTACAGGCTTGTACTGTTAGTTGATGAATTTTCCAGGCCTATAGTATAATATTGAATGATGAATGTTCCAGTACAATATGGAATAGTAATGAGTATAAGTACCACAAACCTGATATAGGTGTATTAAATGAATGCGTAATTGAATCAGAATGCTTAATTAGGCCTCGAGCTATAGTCGAAATCGCCTTTCAGGCCTCTAGAGCTTTAATCGAAGTCGCCTTTCTCTTTGAATTTTTGCGGCCGTAAATCCGTCCCCTGCCACGATGTTGGGGTTGGATGTCGGTCTCGTAAGGTTTTTTGGGCAGCTGCGCAGAAGGCGACTGCACATTCGGCTTCGGACGGACGTGAGTGAGTGAGTGAGAAGGCAGGCAAAATATGTATTAAAATATTCATTTGAAGAATGCTTCTTTGCATGAAAATTTCTGAAAAATCACAAATATATAATTTTTTTAAGTATTTTATTGATTTTATTAGTACTAGGGTGTTGTACCGTGTTAGCCATTATGAATGTAGAGAAAAGCCAAGCAAAATGACACCTTTTATTGGCTAACTAGAAAGATTACAATATGCAAGCTTTCGAGGCAACTCAGGCCCCTTCTTCAGGCAAGATGTAATCCTTACATCTTACATCTTGCCTGAAGAAGGGGCCTGAGTTGCCTCGAAAGCTTGCATATTGTAATCTTTCTAGTTAGCCAATAAAAGGTGTCATTTTGCTTGGCTTTTCTCTACATTGATTTTATTAAAATCAAATAACATTCCATACAAGCAAGTCAAGATTAACAAAACTAAGTTTGAATCAAATCAATCCCCACCCATGATAAAGAAAGCTAGGCCAGCAGACAACTTGAAACTAGTAAAAATAAGCAAATAGATTAATTAATAAAATAAATATAATAAAAAAGAGGGGAGAGAATCCACTTCCTCAATATAAATGCTTATTCTAAAATGTTATTGATTAGATCCTGCCAGGTTCTGAAAAAGTTTTGTACAGATCCTCTAAGTGAGAAATTGATTTTTTTTTTTTCCAATTTCAGATAATATATAACATCAGTTTCCCACTGACTTAAAAGAGGTGGGTTAGGATTCTTCCAGTTGAGCAAAATAAGTCTATGTGCCAATAGTGTAGTAAAGGCTATTACACTTTGTTTGTCCTTCTCCACTTTAAGCCCATCTGGAAGAACACCAAACACAGCTGTTGGTGGGTTAGGAGGGATTGAAACACCAAGGCTGTCTGATAGGCATTTAAAGATTTTGGTCCTGAATGATGTTAATTTGGTACAGACCCAAAACATGTGACCCAATGAGGCTGGAACTTGACTGCAACGTTTGCAGGTTGGATCTTGCCCTGGAAACATTTTGGAAACAGATGTGCTCAATATATAATTTTAAGTTGAATTATTGTATGCTTTGCACATATGGAGCTCAAGTGAATTCTCTGCATTGCTACCTTCCACTCCTTTTCTGAGATGTTGAGTGAGAGATCCTTTTCCCAATGTACTCTGGGATCTTTGAAAGGGAGAGACCTTAAAATGTTTTCATATGTTATGGAGATGCTGTCTGAGTCCTCAAGACTGATCAATATTTTTTCGGGAGTAGAAGTAGGATTGGTGGTGAGGAAAATTGGGCAGGTTTTGTTTAACAAAGTTTCAGATAGCTCTCTCTCTCTCTCCCCCACTATTCCCCTCACCCCCACCTCAGAACACGCACAAACACACCCCTTTAGAATGCAGGTTGTCCTATTTACATATGCACAAATATGCACATTGTGGCTTCCAGGGGACACAAACAGACACCAGGCACAAGTCTCTACAACACACAAGCTTTTATTCAGTGGGAAACACTTCCCAAACCGTTTCCCACCAGTTCAGCACCAAGCACAGTACAAAAGCACCAGTCACAACAACAAAGCAATCTCCCTTCCTTCTCTCCCTCTCTTTGTCTTTCCATTCCACTCCTCCTCAGCTTTGTCCCTCTTCCTCCTGACTCCAGCAGCCCATTAGCACAATCCGGAAATACTTCTGGGTGAGATGGAAGCATAATGTAGTAGTACTGCAGCAGCCACTGGCAGCACCCACAGCTTATGATGAATCAAATCAAATGCAACCATTATGAATATTCAAGCACATATCTTGATGATGTTGTGATTTTTGGCAATGCCTGGGGATCCTATCTGACATACTTGTAGGTGGTACTAGACAGTGAAAGATGCCAGTTTAACTGCTAATCCAAAGAAATGTAAACTGGGTATGTCAGAAACTCACTACCTAGGTAAACTTTATTGGTAACATGAAGAGTGCTATACAAAAAAAAATAATTAAGTTGTAATGGTCTAACAAAGCCAAAAATAAAACGCATTGGTCAGGTTCTTGCACATCCTCACCTGGAAACACAGAAACAAGTTTGTGCTTTCTTTAGATTTTGCTTGTTATTATAGATGATTTATACCTAATTTTGCTGCTTATGTCAAAGTGACAAAAGAATATCACTAACGTCTGGATTCATGCTTGTAAAAAAAAAAAAACGTACATCTTTAAAAAAAGAACCCTTTTTTCTTGCATGGTACTTGGAAACCTGGACTTCTTGAGGGATTTAAATTTGCAGACAAACACCAGCGTGTGTAGTTTGAGTGCCATGTTGTTTCAGGTTTTTGATCAACAGAAGCATCCAAACATGTATTTAAGCTATAAATGTTTTGTCCAGAGAACATAATTTTTTCCCTATTAAAAAACAATGTCTGGCGATAAAATGGGTGGTTGGAGCATTCCGTTATTACTTGTGGTGTCACAGGTTTAAATTGGTAGCCAAGCATGTATTGCTGAAATGGCTTTATAGGGAAATAGACATGAATTCAAGACTCACTAGGTGTTTTTTTCAATTGCAGCCTTTTAGTTTTTCAATTCAGCATCATTCTGTAACAGTTAACGCAGATGTTGTTTCCTGACTGGATTCTATAACAAAAGAGTGAACAAAGCTGAGGTGAATTGTGTGGCATATATTCGGTTCTTCTATTCGTATATTCTATACAGTATATTCTTTTTCTTTTGTAAAACTTGGTACTGCTAAAAGCATAGTTTCTCAGTCTACTAAAAAAGCTAAACTACTGGATTTAAATGCTTGTTTTATCTAAAGGGTGGATAATATTGTGTTCTCCACTGAAGCAATGCCTACATAGCATTGCAACTACTTAATTAAATCTCCTTTACTAACACAAATGTTTAAAAAAAAAAGGCATATTTCTAGCTTCTTGATATTTCTTTCAATTCAAATGTAACTTTCCTATCAAGCTTACCCTACTCAGCACACTTGTTACAAATTAGAATTATTACAAAAATTGAATGAAATTAGCTCACAGTAGTGAAGGAGTGAATAGAACAAGTGACAAATGATTCCCCCTCATTGTGTGTCTTCTTTTGTGTACTATATATTCCTATAAATAACAGAACTATGCTCACACCTTGTCAGACTCTGGGATGCTCAATTTGTGGCTGTCTAACAAAAGACCATTGACTGCTGAAGTGACTGATAGTTGGGGTTCCCTTTGTTGCTGAGATCAGACTTCTTTTCTGGCCATCACTCCTGAATGTCCAGCTGGACTGTGAGATTGGCAAAAGGTTAACTGAAGAGTGCTTTAGTTATAGATCTCCAGTGACCTGTACTCATAACAGTGAGATCACACTGAGACTGCTGAATACACACCATTTTGCTTATTGTTGTGTGCTTTCATTTATGATGTATTGTTGTTTCATATGCCATTATAAATACTGTTTGTTTTTTGATGCTTCTTTAATGTCCTTTTTATTTTTAGTTAATAAAATAGATATGCAGTACAAGTTGGACTTCCATTCTGCTTGTGTCAAAGAGCAAGTAAAATAGTGTTACTTAAACTTTATGCATGAACACCAAATACTAGTAGAAATAAAATGTGTTACATTAACAGACTCAAAGAACAATGACAAAGACATGCAACAAAACAAAATACAAATATGCCAAGCAGTTTTATATAATAACTAGCTGATTACCCAGTGGCTTTGCTCACTGAGTGCAAGGGAAAAAAATAAAATGTAGTAAGTTATTAAACAGTAAAACATTAACATTTAAGAAGTAAAGATACATTGAGCACTACTGGAGTGGTTTCGGGTAAACTACATTTTAAAGGCAGTATAACACAACAGGTAAGTAGTACTAACAGCAGCTAAAATGTATTTGGATCATCTCTCAGTAGTAGATCCCTTGTGAAAGGCACTACACGACCGCTGTGGTATAGAAATTATATTTTCTATGTGATCGTCCAAATTTCTGCCTAACAACCTTGCACTATGTGCCTGTGATTTACTTCTTAAAATGTGCAAAGCTGTTTTCCTCATCTCTTCTACTATCAAGTACTGCCAACTAAAAAAAAGTTACAATATGGCAGTTTCCGCAACAGTCACGTGGACGAATAAATAAAACTTCTCTGTCAGAACGCGCCTGGCGGCGGACGGCTCAGCGCTGTAACTCCAGAGAGGAGGGCTGGGAGAGGGCGACACGGGGTACACTTCTATGAGATAGATTGGCGTGTTTGTGTTCACTTGTTTTCAATATCAGTAAAATAACTCTCACACAAATAATAACAATTCGTAAAGACGATATAAAAATGGTGTCCACAAACGAAGTGATTAGTTCCTGTATTATAATATGTTCTGTGGTCATACGTAATTTCCATATCGCGTGGTCATATGTAATTTCCATTTCATACGTAATTTCCATATCGCATGGTCATACGTAATTTACGTTTCAAACACAAAAAGAATTTTATATATATAGATAATCATGCATATTGGTATTTTTCAGTAGCTGGTTCGATAACTTAATGTTTTTCACACCAAACAGTCAAAGGTCCATGCTGGTCCACCAGCTCAACGCACGTTGCAAGTACAAATATACAGTAAACCTTTTCACGTTTTTTACTTTAACAATACAGGCCGCTTAAGTGAATTGCTCAGAGTCATACAGTAAACTGGAACCAGTCAATGAACTGACAACGTTGGAGTTTAAAGACCAGCGTCCATATTTATCAAGCATCTCCGAATAACTCCTAGGAAGTCCACTTAAAGTCTCACTAGGACAAGAATTTTATCCTATCTCAGAGTAGGACTGCCACCCCCAGCAAGGAGTAGGAGGCCAAGTTAAAGAATGAATGACGTCACAATTTTTTGATGTTGCTCACTGTAAATTACCACTCATGATGATGTTTTGTAGTTTACTGATACTAATGCTAAAGCTTCACCACAAAAATTATAACGATGGATATTCAAAGTAGTAGACGATAAAGGAAAACATAATAAAGTAGGATATTGTGCTAAGCTGCATGCTTTTGTTGCTACATATCAACATCCAGAATACTACTGTAACAAACACTGTCCAAGTAATGTACAAGTAACATTCACCAAGATGGAAAGGTTGAAGCACACAATGAATTATTCACAGCAGTATTTTCAGAAGAATCACCTTCCTATTGTTATGACCATGGAAAAGGTCTCATAAAGTGACTATTACTGACACTAGCCACAGCTATAATTCATGTTCACTCTTCCAGTGTTCCTGATCACCTTCCACAGTCATGTTCTGTGTCCCTCTCCATGATCCAGCTCTAGTCTCCGCCTGCCTTCTTGAACCTTCCTAGGGTTGTAAGATGTCTGTAATGTGAATGTTCGAGGGCTTCTGGAAAGCAAAAGCTCAGAATACCTGTCTGACATTTTGCTGTCAATCACCCGTCCAGCCCCACCTATCTTCTGGGTAATATGCTGGCTACTATAATGCAGTTTGCACCCATGGTCATCTGTCTGTTGATACCATGATATCGCTTGCGATTCGCACATATGGTCATTCACACTTGGGGAGATGATATTTATGTGCGTGCCAATTTGCCAACTTGCTGGTTTTGAATGCACCTTATTTTAACATTACCTCATGTGCAGTCATTGAAAAAATCCATATATCTGTGTATTACCTCATGTGATGTAAAGGCATTTAAAGTTTGGTGGCAAAATTTCAGAAATGCATTTTCCCTATGGCCAAAAAATAACATTGCCAACACTTTCTTTTTGGCGTATTGCTTCTCTGCATGGATCAAATCAACTTTTGACCATTTGGAAAGAATAAGTGGCTAATGGAAGGAGCAGGGAGTTAGGGGAGTGCCTGATGGTATTTATGGTGTGCCAGTGGCTGAGTCACATTAATGAATAGAAAGAGACTGATGCCCATGTGATGCCCATTTGTTGTTTTGTTATACTGTTTAGTTTGTACTTTTGGATTCTTACTCTGCTTATTTATCCTCTATGTTTACAAATTAACTAAATCCTTTCTGTTTTTGATAAGGAGCAAAACTACATTAGTTTTGAGGTTGGAGGTCATCCTGGCTGCATGGAGCACAAGGTAGAAACTCAGCCCAAGACAGAACTCACACTTCCCCCTACACACACACACACACACACACTCTCTCTCACACTTATTTTGTCAATTTAGAGTCAGCAATCGACCTAAAATACACTTGTTTGGGATGTTGGTGGGATGCAGAGTACCAGGAGGAACGCAGTTAGATCACACACTTCACACAGGCATTGCCTTGCAGCAGTCAGGCAGCAGTGCTAATGTCTGCATCAATACACCACCCTCATTCTTATGTGTTACACTGAAAATGTGCATTTTCACTTATTAGGCCATAATATTAAAAAGATTTACAAATTCTTTAACATAATTATGCAGTGAGAAGAGTCACCTCCCTTTTGTTCACTGAATATCCTGTTGATAATTTGACTGTATCTTTCTAGACACCTGAAACAGCAATCGTTTCTTCTTTTCCTCATGGGATGCTTGTTCCTATCTTTTTGGCATTGTCTCCATAATGGGGATGAAATGCACCTCATTCTTGAAACCAGCATCAAAGTCTCAGCTCCCAGGCCTACGAATGAAGACAAGCTCACAGCAGGGAGTAAAATCCAATGAGCTTTCTATTTCTCCCTTGTAATAATCTTCCTTAATAGCAGGCCGTCAGTGTCTTTGCTGTATTCCAAGGTCATGGCACCTCAGCTACCCATTAGACACTCTGAGACCATTATGGCTTTGTAACCTCCTGCACAAGATTGAAAAACCTCCAGTACTGTGGCACCTACATATCCCTAATCTAAAACAAATCCAGAAATGATCCTTAGATTTCTAATCAACAGAAAGCAAAAAAGAAAAGGAGAAATACATGCTTCTCTTTTGATTGTTGATGTGACCATAATAAGTAACCATTCTGTTTATACTTTAACTGCTATGGATTTGTAATCCATAATAAGGTCTTGAAATTAGCAGCAGTCCTCTAGTCTGAAGCTACTAGATCACTTGTTAGACTAGTAATTTTGGTAATATTAATTACCCAAACTACCAGAGTTTGTTCCTGCCTTGCATCCTATGCTAGCTGGCATAGGCTGCATTACCCTCACGCCCCTGACATTCTGTTTTTCTAATCTTTCATTGACATAGCTAAAGCTCTTCCAAAATACTTATTAAAAATTTTAATAAAAATTACTATTAGTACAACCTCTTGCAGAATTCTCTTTAGAAGGAAAGACAAGTTGGATAGGTGGAACATCAAAATTTCACATAATAAAAATACATCAACAAATGCATGCGGGACAGAAAACACTGCTTATTAAAACGTTTCTGAAAATATGACTTCTATATTAAATTTTTTTTTTTTTTTTGAAAATTTGACTTGTGACTTGTATATTGTTTTCTTTGTGTAAGCCAGTGGTTCTCAAACTCAGTCCTGGGAACTCCATGTAGCTGCAGATTTTTGTTCACACCAAGTTGTGTTTAAAGAGGACTAACAGTCAAATAAGCAAGCTGCTATTTTCCAGTTTCCATGTTTTGGGGTTAATGCAGAAATTGCAAGATACAAGATAAATGTTTACTAAAATGTTCCAAGCATTTACTGTATGTATGTTACATAAGTGATATGGTTTAATCCTTGGAGTCAGCACGTACCGCTTTTCTTTATCTAGGCAGAATGGTGGCTCTGAGGCTAAGGATCTGTTCTGGTATCTGGAAGGTTTCTGGTTCAAATCCTGCTACTACCAAAAGGGATTCTACTCTGTTGGGCCCTTGCGCAAAGCCCTTAACCTGCAATCGCTCCGGGGGTGCGGTACAATAGCGGACCCTGACCCCAAGGGGTATGTGATATCTGTGTTTTGTTGCACCTTCACAACGACATTATAACTTAGCGTTTTTACTTAACTTGGTTTTAACATTTTAAACATCATTGTGATCTTCATTCTGCTTTTCCAGATGTTCAGATTATTTAAAATATTATTTACTAATGATTATGTCAGTGGGTCTGATGCTGAAGAAATTACTGCCTTTCAGAATTAAGTGTTGTGTGCCAAGCTGTCTACTCTGCTCATTGTTAATTGTCATTATCTTCTCTCTATATATAAAATCCTAAGCCTAAAAGTGCAACGATTTTATGTGACGTTTTTATATCATGTTTTAAATCGGGCTTATTTTAAAACCTACATATATATGTTTGGTATCCTTCTTTTCAGAATTAATTGAACTTTAATGTGATGTTGTTAGATTTTCAGATTCTTATTCCATTTTTAAATTATAAACTAAAAAATATCAAGAACTCACATCCCGCGAGACGAGACTTTAAGCCAAAAGATTTAACCACGCTCTGGGTCGGAAATAAAAGACAAAGAGTAGGACAGCTGCTGTACAGGATTTTAAATGTTCAAAGCACTGTGTGAGATGCAGATCACGTGGCACAGCAGCAGCAGCAAGCCAGCAGCTGATCAAGCAAAGAGGAGGTTAAAAAAAAAAACTATTTGTTTCCCATTGTATCACCGTTTAAGAGGGGGATTTGGAGGAGCGACCGCGTCTCCTTGGGGTGCATTCAGCCCCCCTCTTCACAACGTGAGCAGCACAGCAGAGATGCGAAGTGGCTGGTGTGTAGCGCAGGCCGGTGGATTGGGGGTTTAAGGGGTTGGCAAGTGAAGCAAGCAGGGGGGAACCCCCTAGTTAAGATATAAATAAAGGAGCAAACAACACAAAATAAAGACAAAATAATAGGAAAAGGACTGAGTTAAATATTCTAAAGTGACTCCCCTGAGGCATAAGGTTTCCCATTTATGTGCACACTGAAATTCCAAAAATAACTATTTAACAATATTTTAGCAAAAAAAGCATGCATTTTACATGTTTAGTGGATATGACTCGTTAATTGATGTGGATTAAGTGACATGAGTAAGGACAAGCCATTTTCTATCTCACTTAATCCAGGCCAGTGTCATTCAGGCTGCCTAGCTAGCACAAGGTGCAAGGCAGGAACCAACCTTGGACAGAGCACCAGTCCATTGCAGAGCAAACACATCCACCCACCACACACATGCGAGCCAATTTAGCGGTGCCAATTCACCTGCATGCCTTTGGATAGTGGGCAGAAACCAGAGGACCCGGAGGAAACCCAAGCAGAAATGGTGAGCACATGCAAACTCCAAACAGGGATGTAAACCCTGGTCTCCTTATTGCAAGGCAGCACCACTACCACTGTGCCACTCATAAGTGAAGTGACATTTATTTATTTTTTTCTTGGTTGTTTCATCACATCATTTGCCATTTTACAAGATTGGTCACTATTGGCTTCTATTACATCATAAACTTTCATTCTGCATGAAAACATGATTACATTTTTTTCTCGGCCACTACTACAATGAACATGAAATAAGTAACATATATAAAAATATATCATTTTTGGATTGAGCATTCCTTTAAAGTATTTAAAGCTAACGTGATAATACAAATATTTCTAAGTTCACCTTAATAAAAGGATAAATGCCTGTGTGTTGGTCCATTACATTTGCCATTCCAACAAATGGCACAAAACAAACATTTGTAGTAATGCTTCTCTTCACTACAAATGATTGTGATGCTCTGTCTGTTGAGATAACAAATGCCATGCATTTCATTACTTACATGCATTACAAAATTCTTTCGAGTAGATGAAGCTTGCAAATGTTAAAGTTGAGGTCTATGTTGATTGCTTAGATTTCAACCTGACTTAGATGGGTAGATACGGTAATTTCTTATAAATATAATACTTAAACTGCTGTCCTTTTCTGAAAGAAGAAAAAAAAAAAGATGAGAAAAAGACCAGCTAATTAAATTGACTTCAGAGGGAAAATGTTTCTGTGATTGTGAGAGCCTGCAGCTACGGGGGTCCCCAGGACTGAGTTTAGGAACCACTGCTTTAAGTCACTTGCAGGTTTTTGTTCCAATCCTGTTTCTTAATAAGAAGTCAGTTATTCCTGCTGGAGCACTTTTTCACTCAAGCACCATTTTGTTGCTTCATTATAGTTGTCTTGCTTGTTTAGATTCACCCCCATTAGTTACTTACTGTAGTCTTAAGCAACTGCATTCACTGCTTTTAATTTTGCAATGAGATGCAAAAGAAAAAGGAACTAGCAGTTTTCTGTCTAACGTGTTTCCATTTACACTTGTGTGTGTTCCTCATGAACTCTCTGGTTTATTAAAATATTTGAAAGAAAACTGAAAAGAAAAAAGTGAAGGACAAAGAATTACTCCAGGCTAAAAGTCATTTGGATGATGTAAAGGAATTTTTTCTCTATTTGTTTTCCATGAAACTAATGCCTCATGTGCCCAGCACTATTATACAGGGAAATTCTAATGGGCGGTGCCGTGAGTTTTGCTGTGTTAATCACTTAATAATGACGCAATAGAAACAAAATAAATACAGTGCATATCGTGATAGATGTATAAACAATCCAATAACATTCGGTGTTGGAAATGGACACCTTCTTCTTGCAAACACAGATGGACACAGTGCTTCATATTGTAAAGGTATTCGCCAGCATTGTAGGGAGTAATTTCCTGTTGAATGTTTTGTTGCAATCGTTCCAGTCTACCAGGCTTGTTCTTGTACACTTTTCCTTTCAGTGCTCCCCAAAGCAACAAATCTGTAGGTGACAGGTCCGGGGAACGAGGTGGCTGTAGTCCCTTTGAAATGACCCGATTGCCAAAAAACAATTTAATTCGTGCCATGGTGCGAGCTGACGTGTGACGAGAGCTGATCTCACGCTCATCCAGATTAATCCCAAATTATGTGATTAACACATTTATCCAAGAATACTGTGATCTTTATTTTGTTTGGATTGCGTACTTGTAATATTTTTATTTTTATACTGTATTGAGGGTTACTTGTGTTCTGTTCTGAGTATTGCATTGACTCCCTTCTTTTTGACACCCACTGCACACCCAACCCACCTGGAAAGGGGTCTCTTTTTGAACTGCCTTTCCCAAGGTTTCTTCCAATTTTTCCCTACAAGGGTTTTTTGGGAGTTTTTCCTTGTCTTCTTAGAGAGTCAAGGCCTAGGGGCCTGTTAAAGCCCATTGCAGCACTTCTTGTGTGATTTTGGGCTATACAAAAATAAATTGTATTGTATTGTATTGCTTCATTATTAAGTCATTAATACATCATAACTCGCCAATTAGAATCACCCAATAGATAAGAAGTTCCTATTTACGAAACACTTTGCATTCATAAAAATTTGGGATCTTCTCATTTGTACAAACTGGGATGAACTAATTACTGTAAGGCTGATTAGTGCAAAATGTCAACTCTTATAAATATGCACAGAATGATCCAAGTTCATTTAAGAGTGGCGATGATGGGAATGGATGTACATAGAAAAAGAAAGCAAGGGAGGCCAAACTGGAGGAGGATGGATAAAGTAAAAACAGATGTGAAGGAAAAGGGCTTGTCCGGCGAGGAGGTGAAGGACTGAGTTGTTTGGAGAAGGCTCGTCAAGCACATCAAACCCAGTAGGAAAAGATGAAGAGGAAGAAGCAGAAGAAGAAGCAGCTCTCGCCTATTTCCAGTCTACACAGACAACTCAGCTGTTATTATGCCAACTCCATTAAGTCCAACTCTGTAATAAAAGACATCCATGTTGGCTCTTTGCAATGTTGCTCTCATCTGTTATTTAAGATAATTTGAAGAAAACTTGTGCAACAGGAAAGTGAAAAATATGTGATACAAGAATGACAGAAAATGGCAGAGTGGAAACACTTTAACAAGCCATCAACTTCCATAAGATCTGTTATTATCAAGGATTTGTTTCTAATTAAACAGCTGGGTTGGAACACCCACCACAGCCATAAGGGGTCACCAGAACTTAGTCTGAGAACCACTGGTCTAAACCATAATGATGAAATCTCTTTGAAAGAGTGAGAATGCCAATACACTATCAAACCATTGTCACACCTTTATAATCCAGTTCAGGGACAGGAGGACAACAGCCTATCTTGGCAGCTTAAGCTACAAGCCTGGAAATGAAGACAGGGTGCTAAGTCCATGACAGGGCATGTTCACATAAACACACATACACACACACACAGAAGGGGACAGTTTTATATAATCATTTCAACTAACACACACACACATCTTTAGATGTCTGAGTAAGAACAAATAGATGGAAGGAAACGCCACACAAATATGGGAAGAACATGAAAACTCCACACTGACAGCAAAAGGGGAGCAGGACGTGAAATCAGGACTCTGGAACAGCATTGATAAGGCCACAGCAGCATTGTTTGCTAACACTTGCTCTTCCTTATTTGTAAAATTTTAAAGAAAATCTTAAAGAGAGAGACAGAGATACCAGTACATCTCTACCGGTGATGTTTTATACCAGGCTTCTTATTAAAGGAAATTCTGGTAATTCCCATATGAACTCTTCTGGAGCACTTTGAGTGCTTTTAGCAAAATCATTAAATATTGAACATTACAGTTCTTTTAGTTTTATTTTTTCTTTTTCATTTATTTACTAACTTAATATACATTTGAAAACAAAGTTGTATTGTTTATTTGTTCACTTTATTAACAGATTCTTATTACATATTCATTCAGTTGAACTTTTAACATGTTAGGATAATGACAATATGCAATGTGGTTTTTTTTTTTACAAAACTAAAAGTTAACCAGGTGGTGTATTTAAATTTTTTTTTTTAGTTGCACTGCAAATACCATAATTGGAACTGCCAATTGAAAAGCTCATTATACATCTACACATGCTGTAAATCACAAATTCACATTTACTTCAAAGCTGTTCAGTCATCTGTTGTTAATCTCCAAAGTAAAGTATAATTCAGTTTCCACTGCACTTTCATTCTACATGTGATGTGAAGAAAAAATTGAACAGTAAGAAGCATAAAAAGTGTTTTTGTTTTCTTTCCAGCTGTTATATTACATGTATCTTGTTTGGTTTCCAGCAGTCTGCTGTATGCATTTTCTGTCCAGTCAAAACTCCCAAAAAGTAATTCTCAATATGCTGTCTAATAAGACTCTAAAGAGATTTTTGAGGGGGCAGAAGCTCAAAATTTAGCAACTTGTACATCTGGCACACCCAGCCTATAAATCACAGCATATGGTCAAAAAATAAAGAAAGCATCACATCTTAAACAAATAAGGAATCCCTAAATAGGAGTACAATCATTAGGAAATCACTTATTCAGCCATCCAGTTTCAAACCTGCTTATACCAATCTCAGGTTCATGGGGTGGCAGGAGCAAACGGTCAATAAGGAAGGAATCCTGGGGTGCAAAGCAGAAACCAAACCGAATGCTAGACAACATGACAGTCTTTGAATCAACCTGTGCACATATGTATTGCTTACGGTATTAACTACAAAAGTTATTTATTATAAATTTTGAATCATAAAGACAAATCATATAACATTCTTGCAGAAGTGGGCACAAGGTAGGAAACAGCCCTAGACTGTACATAAATTCATTACAGGGCACACTTGCAAAAAATTTACAGAAAAAAACAAAGTACCAGGAAAAGAACTATCCTGGAATTAAATATAACCTACTGTACCCTTACTGTACTGTATATTATATAGTATAGCACATTTCTACCACAATCACCATCTTATAAGGTGAACTGTCGCTCCAGTCTAAGCTTCCGTGCTCTCTAGAGCATGTTTTCTTCAAGGAATTCTGTGAATATGACTGCATTCATCCTTCTCTTAATTCTGACCAGTCTCCTTGTCCCTGCTTCTGAGAGGCTCAATCATAGCATGATGATGCTGCTACCACCACCATGCTTCACCATAGAGATATTATTAGGCAGGTGACAAGCAGTGCCTGCTCTTCTCCAAACATTGTGCATGGAGTTCTACTGAAAGAGTTCAAATTGTGTCTCTTCAGACCAGAGAATCTTTTTCCTTATCCTCTAAACACCTGATTGATGGAGTGCTTGTGAGATGGTCATCCATCAGACAGGTTCTCCCATCTCAGCAGAAGACTTCCAAAGCTCTATTGGAGTGACCAATAGGTACCTGGACACCTCACTGATTCTTGTCTGGTTATTCAGTTTGGCCGGGTATCCAATTAAAGGAAGTGTCTTGGTGGTTCCAAACTTGATTCATTTCACAATAATTGTGGCCATTGTGCTCCTGTGAATACTGAAAGCTTCAGAAATAATGTTATACCCTTGCCACAATTTTATTTTAGATATCAACAGAGAGCTGTACAGACTTCTTGGCTTGGGTTTTCTCCTGAAATTCAGTGTGAACTGTCATATCTTTTATAACTGTGCTCAACCAATTCAATTTGTCACTATGGTACTTCTACCTGACTTCCAACCCAGGATGAGTTTCAAATACTGTTTTAATATCTGTTGTGTTTGTTGTGTATGTTAACATTGTTGACTGTTTAGTTTCTTTATGTTTAAGCATCTTTTATTATGTGCCATGTGCTTTGTGGGTGGTTCCCCAAGAGGCGGGTTAACCAGTCAATCACTATCAAAGGAGTAATGCCCTCAGCCCTATAAAGGTTGGGATAACCCTCAGTCCTTTCCATGTTCATTGTGAATATGCTTATGGTGTTGTAAATTCCACTTGTGATTATTCTTATGTTTTTGTAATTTCACAATTTTGAACGTTTTGCTGTTTTTTTGACTTTTTTTGGTTATTGTATTGGGACTGAGATAGCTATTTGTGTAGCCTATTTTGAAGACACTGTCTCTTGTGCCATTGGTCTTGTGCTCTTCAGAGTTTATGTATTTGTTATAGATCATTTTTGTAAAATAAATCATTATAAAGATACTACATTGTGCTTTGTGTAACTAGCTGGGATTTTAATGATATTTCTTTCTCTAACAAGCATTTTTGTGATTTTTTGGGAATTTTGTGCGCTTAGGATCTGCTGAGTTCACAACAGCTGCGGGTGGACAAGTTCTGGACACATCTCAAGGATAGTTAAAGCAAACAAGATGGGTCGTTGCATTGGTATAAATATAAGCTAAATGAACATATTAATGTTCAAAACTCACAATAATGAACTTTCCTTTAATCAAAATATGATGTAAGAAAATGGACTGAAAAAAAGAACTCAAAATGTGAACTGTTTGAACTTACACCGATTCACCTGTCAGCAACCTTTAGACATTTTTTTAAACTGTCTTTAAACTTTGTAACTCTGGACTCTTTTATGCCATGTTAAACACACACTGTGTATATTTTTAAGCAACTGCTATAAACTAATTTTAAATTCTGTATTTTTACTGATTTGAATCTTGTATCTTTTTCAATCATTCTTTTAGAATCTTAAACAGATTGTTAATTTATTAGACCTGGGGTAATTAGGATCTGAACAGACAAACAGCCTGAGAAAGACAAGCACTTATTGATTATTCTTGTAATCATTGTTAATTCAAAGTGAAATTTTCCCTTAGGTTTTGGGTTCCTGCTGTTCTGATCAAGAAAGCAGGCAGAGCAGAGAAGGAGAGAAGAAATCAAAGAAGCTTAGAAGGAGAAGAGCCACAAAAAAATAGTCAAGGACCTCTGTGGACTGAACAACAATCTGAAGCAATTCTGCACCCAGACTTTAAAAGACTCATCTTCCATCAACTTAATATTCTGCTTAAGTATTTTTAATAAAACTCTTTTTAAAATACATTTCTTAACTTTTAAAGTTTTTTCTCAAATTCATTTCCTACTTTTGCTACCATTGGTTTTATGGTGTTTTCTCTCTATTATAAAAAAAAATCTTGGAAGGGAGACGAGACGTGATCTTCTCGGAAGACACTTAAAAGACGAAAAACGAAAGAGATTGGCCACGGAGCGTCTCGCTGGGACGTTAAACATGAGACTTGGTGCTAAGAGATTGTCCCAGGACCGTCTCATGGGGACATGGAACATGAGATTCTTGCAAGTCACGCACTACTTACAACCATTTTCGAATAAGACCACGGTCATCAAAACTCTCAGTCGTGTAAAGGCTTTTAGCAGACACAGATCCTGTGCTCTCAGCTCATAAAAAGTGTATAAGGACAATACGTTCTAGATGAAACGTCAATGACTAAGCGAAGAAGAAAGAGCAGCATGGAGAAAAGAGACCCAAAATGCAGATAATAGATTATGAAAGCAGTGGAATTTGAAAGGCTAAAAAAAAAAAAAAACGATGACATGATACACATGCAGAGAAAGCTAAAGAATATGAAAGCAGTAAAATTCGAAAGTATCAAATGAAAAGACAGCATTAGTGCAAACAAACGCAAAATTATTACTCGAAAAAAGGGAAAATAATCATCACGAACCAGGTGTAATTGAAAAAATAGAGAGAGGTCAGAAATATATGACAAAGAGTAGAAAACAAAGTAAAACGTCATAAAGAGGTTCAAAAACGAGGGGGCGAAACACATGCAGAATAGATTAGAGATAATGGAAACAGTGGAATTCAAAAGACACAAAAAAAATGTAGGCGTGATATACATGCAGAGCAAGTTACAGAATATAAAAGCAGAAAAATTCGAAAGATCGCATTAGTGCTAACAAAGATAAATTGTTACTCGGTGAAATAACAGAAAGGCGAATAGACATCGAATAAATGGACATAGGTGATATGTCAGAAGTATGGAAATATTGTAAGGCTTTGAAGTTTAAGTCAGAGACTTGTAGATTATTTAATTCGTGTTGCCATCAGGGAAAAGTAGTGTTTCTATACAATGAGGAGGCGCTTCCAAGAGAATTAAAAGTTTTGATGTTTGGGGAAAGTGAAATCCTCAAACAATCAGTCACTCATTTCCCAACCTGCTATATCCAAAAACAGGGTCACGGGAGTCTGCTGGAGCCAATCCCAGCCAGCACAGTGTGCAAGGCAGGAACAAACCCTGGGCAGGGCGCCAGCCCACCGCAGAATCCACAAACACTACAAGCAAAATATACAAGTCTACAATAATCTTTTTGCCTTCGCATCATTCAATGCTCAAAACGTAGATTTACACAATAATGGACCATACGCTATGAGAAAATGTGGTCCCGCAACAATTAAAGCAACGTCAAGTTTAATTTTGAAGAAAACACAATTCGGTCAGGTGTATATTAATGATCACGGAGAAGTGATGCAAATGTTAACAGGCGACAAGAAAGGTAATGTAGTATATATTCCGCAAATATCATTAGACACCAAAGGAGATCTTGATATGCCATTCGTATTAAAATGTTTACAGTTTCCCGTGAGAATAACTTTTGCTATGACACTTAATAAATCACAGGGACAAACATTAGAAAAAGTCGGATTATTTATTAGAGAAAAAGAAACGATATTCACTCAAGGGCAGTTATACGTTGCATTGTCACAATGTATCTCCAAGAACTGAATCAAAATTCAATACGATCTTGAAAAAAAGGTAATTCCAAATATTGTTTTTACTGAAGCTTTAAATTAAAAGTGCAACAAATAAAATTGAAACAATTCCAAATTTTAAAAAAAGCTTTTAAAATTGTATATCTGATTAACCAAACACGGGGGTTGGTGAGCAAAGTGAGCAGGGGGCGGAGCCTCCTAGTTATTTCTTTATAAAAGTATTAATTTTACACTCTTTGATTGGGTCAAGGTATATTTTTAAGAGCACCTGGTGCAGGTGGTTGCCATATTCCCACAGGGGTTAGCAGCTGAGAAGAGACGTCTTCAACACAAAGCGGTGCAGTGAGCGGGCACCTGCTTTGGTGATTGGCAGGGGTGCAGCTCAGGTCTGAAGAGAACCATTTGGTCTGCTTGTGCAGAGCTCATTCGTCTCTTTGCTTGATGCAGCTGTCCACGTGCAGGTAAGGCTGTACACATGGGGCACTATAAAGCAGAGACCTAACACTCATAAACAAGATAGTTAACTGTAACTATAGCGTAGGCAAACCAATAATGAAAACAGGAATCTCCATAATAATACATTCAGGGGATAGTGATAAGCGCACATGGTGTATGTGACTGCTATATTTCCAGAGGGAATTTTTGCAATGGTAGCAGCACAGTGAATGGGTACCTGCTTTGGTGATTGGCACAGGTGTAGCTTAACCATTTGGTCTGCTTTTGCTGAGCTAGTTAGTCTCTTGTATGTTCTCTATTCTCTATGTACAGATACGACTGAACACGTGGGGCAGTATTAAGGTCAAATTCCACAGTAATTCAGTCGTTAGCTATGAATGCCTGGTCCCACCATATAGGTCATATATTACATATGATCTAAGTGCTGGATTACCACTGCTTGGTGTGCATGATTCATGTTGTATCTTGCACCATGCCACAACATATGTATTTATGTAGAATGAGCTCTGTACAAGTGAATGCATTAACTGTGTGTGTGTATGTGCATTGAAGTGCATGTCAGTGTGGAAAAATTCATTTGCGTTAATTCAGCTTTGCTGTCAGCAGTAATCACACCACAATAATTCATTCTGGAAGAAGGAACAGTTTTTTCAAAATAACATGTCCACTATTTTGGCTCCACGTCCCCTGTCCCAAGTAATTCTTTAGAATTAGCAGGCACTGCAGTAATATGCAAGTCTATATTATAGGGGAGGGCGGCACGATGGCGCAACAGGTAGCGCTGCTACCTCGCAGTTAGGAGACCCGGGTTCACTTCCCGGGTCCTCCCTGCGTGGAGTTTGCATGTTCTCCCCGTGTCTGCGTGGGTTTCCTCCGGGTACTCCGGTTTCCTCCCACAGTCCAAAGACATGCAGGTTTGGTGCATTGGTGATTCTAAATTGTCCCTAGTGTGTGTGTGTGTGTGTGTGTATGTGTGTGCACACCCTGTGGTGGGCTGGCGCCCTGCCCGGGGTTTGTCTCCTGCCTTGAGCCCTGTGTTGGCTGGGATTGGCTCCAGCAGACCCCCGTGACCCTGTAGTTAGGATATAGCGGGTTGGATAATGGATGGATGGATGGATATTATAGGGGTTTTACAAGGGTAAATTGAATTCAGAGTTGTAAGGGAGCTGTCGCATATTCTAGCAGCACTGACCACAAAGCAAGAGTTATGGCATCTCCTGAAATACGAGATGTTGATTTTATTCAATTTGTTATGAATCTCTTACACAGATCTCCTGATCTTGTTTCAGTAACTATGAAATGAGAAAACACTCTGAGAAGTGCTTATTTTGACTTCCCTTGTTAGAGTCAAGTATTACTAGTGCCATGGCCCATTCCACCATGTATTAATATACATGTGAGGTATGGGATATTGAGGAGTGTGTATCGTTCTGGGGCACAGGTGAGTTACACATGACTGATCTTGCACAAGTTTTTTAATCTGGTTTTCTATGCGCTTTTGAACATTCCAAAAAGTACAATTACTTTAAGGGCAGCACGGTGGTACAGTGGTAGCGCTGCTGCCTTGCAGTACGGAGACCTGGGTTCGCTTCCCGGGTCCTCCCTGCATGGAGTTTACATGGTTTTCCTTCCACAGTCCAAAGACATGCAGGTTAGGTGCATTGGCGATCCTAAACTGTCCCTAGTGTGTGTGTGTGTGCCCTGCTGGCGCCCTGCCCGGGGTTTGTTCCTGCCTTGCGCCCTGTGTTGGCTGGGATTGACTCCAGCAGACCCCCATGACCCTGTGTTAGGATACAGCGGGTTGAACAATGACTGACTGACAGAGTAAATGTAACAAAGTTTGGTTTATACTTTTGCAACTGAAAAAAATGCACTCATAATATGATATAAATATAATAAGAATGGTTTTACATTAAAAGTTTTAATAACTTTTCAGAATTAGTATGTGAAAAATGTAAATGTAGAAGTTTGAAACATTCTGTATTAGTTATGATTTGCCAAAGGCTGTCTGTTAAAATACTATCAGCATGGCACTTTAATTATAACTTCTGGGTTTTGCTGAAAATGCTGTACTGAATCTCTCTGTGGTCACTTAAAAGAAAGGGTAAAAGCTAGTTGAATAGATTTAAAGTTTCAATAACAATGTTAACAATAATAATAAATAATAATAATAATAAGGTCTGCAGTTATTTATCCCCTCCCAGGCTTTGTGAGGTGCAGACCAGGCAAAGCAAGTATAGCAATCCAGCTCTGCTTGCAGCTAACAGAGCCCTGATATTTATTAATATATCAACAAGGACATCAACAAAATCATCATATTGGTTGTTTTACAGGTAAATAAATACAGCAATTTTCTGTCGGTGAACAGGTTGGAATCATAAAGAATGCTACTGGAAAAAATGGACTGGGATGGAGATGGATGGGAGGAGAACTAAGAGGTTACAGAGGCTTTTTCTATCACTTCGCAGAACTCAACAGAGGCAACAACAACAGAAATTGCATGAAATATTGGATCAAAAAACACGAATCATCATTCTACCATCCCATTTCTTCTTCTCAGACTGCTTTTCCTGGTCAGCCCAGACTTTACTGTCCTCAGCTACAGGTTCAAGCTCTACATGCGCAGCTGCCAGGCATTCCCAAACCAGCCAAAAGATATAATCTCTCCAGTGTGTCCTGCGTCTGCTTCACGGTCTCTGCTCAATAGGACATGGCCAGAGCAGTTCCAGGGGAGCCACACCAGTTCAACTGGAGGAACAGCGGCTCACTCTGAGGCTCTTCTGCATTGCTGTGCCTTTCACAGTAGGTCAGCGCAGTGGCCCATTGAAAAGAACGTAGTTCTGCAGCTTGTATTCGCAATCTCATTCCTTTGGTCATTACCAACAGCCCGTGACCATAGGTGAGGACCAGGACTTGATAGACTAATAAATTGAAAGTTTTGTCTGTAGACTCAGTGTCACTATACTATGAACTGCTACAGCACCTGCAGAACAGGTACCACCGCCCCAATCCACTTGTCCGCCTCATGTTCCCTTCTTTTATCATTTGAAAACAAGATCCAAAGATACCGGAACTCCTTCCCTAAGGGCAGTTGTCCTCTTTTCACCTCGAAGGAGCAATTCACTCTTTTCTATGAGAGAACTGTAAGCTCAACCTGGATTGTTCTACCATTACTAATAAATTAGTAAACAAAAAAATGTATATTACAGAGTAAAATCGCTCACAGAATCTAATATGGACATAATCCAAAGGATAGTTAAACAAATTATTATTAATTTTAAATTTAGAGAATTTAGCTCAACAAGATACTGTATAACAACACAAGTGCAGAAACAGAAGAGGAGAATCAACTGAAGTGGGAAATGTCAACATAGACTCTCCAGATCAAGAGGCATAAAAAGTAAATCAAGAAGAGCAGCTAAAGAAAATGAAGATATAAGTTAGCATTCATCATTGTTCAGTCATTTTCAAAGAAACACTAACTAAAGAAAGACCATGAAAAGCCAAAATTAAGAGTCAGTTGGCTGTGAGTCAAGAGCTCTCAGATTACACAGAATCCATCTAATCCATGGCACTAAAGAGAGACTTTAATTCACTCAGAGTATGAGACACTTCCTAAACTGCAACAGCACATATCCATGTGTGCGATATCAGCCAGGCTCTGTCCCAGCCCACCTACTCAGACATTCGACTGAACTATTATAATAGCGTTCTTAATTTCTTCACAGTATCCAAAATCAGAATCAATCCTTTCATGTGATGATATTGCATTCCCTGTTATTGAGCCTATATTGATACCAGTCTCTAACCATCCATTCATCCTTTTCAATCCCATAAAATCCAGTTTAGGGTTATGAGGAGTGGTAGCCAATTCATTCTGTCAGAAATGGT
Organism: Erpetoichthys calabaricus; assembly: GCF_900747795.2. Lineage (NCBI taxonomy): Eukaryota > Metazoa > Chordata > Cladistia > Polypteriformes > Polypteridae > Erpetoichthys > Erpetoichthys calabaricus. The sequence goes on from NC_041401.2 coordinate 48,337,657, forward strand.
ATCATGTCAAATTCAAATTTAAACACAAGCATCCAAACTCGGAAAACCAATTTCAATTTGCAAAACAGCTTAACTTGCACATTTTTCGATTTTTAATCATGCACAATTAAAAAGAAAACTAATTTATGGAGTATATTTAAAAGTTATAAACCTAAAACCTTAGTGAATTGTTTTTAAAGTTTTTAACAAGAACCGTATAGTAAATAGAAGATTAGGAAAAAAAAACAAAAAAAAACAGAATAAATTGGAAATGTATGCATTTTCGCACTCTACAATTAGTGCTAATTTGTTAAAAACCCATTAACTAAAGGTTATCTGAACTATAAATTCTTTGCATCTTTTTATATTATGTTACCTATTTTAGCATCGTAATGTTTACAAAAATATATACTGTATATTGTAGACTGTTGCTCACAAAACTACTTCTTTTAAAGAGAAGCTTCTGTGTCTCTTGGGACATTATTGTCAGCACATCCAATTTACTTTTAGAGATCTGTGGTTTATTGCCAGTAAATGGCTTAGTCTCACCAAATTTACACCATTCAATTCCTGTATTAGTTAGGTCACAGGATAGGATTTGTTTTTATTTTTGTCCATTTTTAGTGCATTTCACGCCACTGTTGTTTTGTTCCCTATTATAAGATACAAATTTAGTGAGGTGGTGCCAATTTGCTTTGTTTATTCTGAAATACTGTGCATATTTTCTCTGCTTTTTAACAAGTGTGTGTTTTACTTTATCCTTTTTGTGACATTACGTGCATAAACATCACAGTATCAAATGCCTAACTTTGGCAATAATTTTATGTTACAAAAGCAGCAGTTGTACAAATGTTTTTATTAGGGCTATCAAAGTTAAGGTGTTATTGGCTTGTGATTAATTTTCAAAAGAGTAAGGTATTATTTTTCCTTAATCACGTTAATCAAAACCCTTGCTACTAAGCCAATGGTTTTCAGTCTTTTGGCTGCAGCCTCAGCAGGGTTGACATTATTAAAAATATCAATTTCAGTTTAAAGGATTGTCTTTAAATTACCTGATATTTAAATAAATACACAGGTAACAGTTACATCAAAGTAGTCCTCCACCACATCCAGCTGTTAAGTGGTATGCAAGGGAACAAAAAAGCAGCTGCATTTAGGTTCTAATTGTTTATTGTTTTCTGAACCCGCCACAGTTAATGACCAAATGCAAATAACGAAGAAACCACCATTCAGTGAGGTCTAACAATTCTTGCACACATGAGACAATTGTGCAGCCTATTAAACATTAATATGAAAGGCTTAAAAAGTATGGCTAGATGATTAAAAATGCAGTTTAGGATCAAAGAAAGAATGTGCCAATCCTGGTAGCATTAGCTACAAGGCAAGGAAAACCCTGAATGGTTCTCCAGTCCATAACAGAATACACTCATCCAGTGGTGTAGCTGGAGATCGTGCCGCTTGGGGCGGGGCAGTGCTTCAATTTGCCGCCCTCCAACATATCTGAATATGTTAACCTATTTAAATAGAAAATTAAAATGACGTATAGAGAAAAATTAAGATAACTTTTGCATAGATTTATTCATATATACAGAAACATGAATAATTTTTCACATATAATTATAAGCATCAACTAGACAAGAATATAGTATAGACGCACTGATAAGGCGTGTTCTAATTATTAGTTTAATATAATTACGCTGCGAAAACCAGAACCAGTGTAGTGTACAAGTGATAGGTGGGGATGTTTTCTGCACAGAGCAAGACTGCATTTGGATTCATAACGAAATGAAATTATAAATTTTAAATTAGTTTTTTATCTTCCTAGAAATTATTATCGGTGCAATGTTTATGTTTATTTTTGTTATTGCCTCATAAATTTCAACTGCTGTGTCTGATGCTGTCACAGAAGGACAGCCTGAAAATTATTTTTGAAGCATTTGTGGATAAAAGTCAGAGAATTTTACTTTTTTCATTCATGAGTGATATTTTTCTGAACCCTGCTGCTTACACACGAATCGTACTGAGCCTTTTGGCCAATACAGTCATCCCTCACCTACTGCGGGGGTTATGTTCCAGAGCCCCCCGAGATAGGTGAAAATCTGCGAAGTAGAAACCATGTTTATATGGCTATTTTTATATTGTCACACTTGGGTCACAGATTTGCACAGAATCACAGGAGGTTGTAGAGAGACAGGAACTTTATTCAAACACTGCAAACAAACATTTGTCTCTTTTTCAAAAGTTTAAACATGCTCCATCTCTCACAATTAAAAGAATGCAAACATATCTTCCTCTTCAAAGGAGTGCGCGTCAGGAGCAGAGAATGTCAGAGAGAGAGAGAGAGAAAAGCAAACAATCAAAAATCAATAGGTGCTGTTTGGGCTTTTAAGTATGCAAAGCACCCTGCGGGAAGCATATCGCTTGACAAAGCAGCCACAAGTAAGCCCAGCAAGGAAGGGAGAAAAGTGAAGGTAGTCTTTCAGCATTTTTTAGACAAGCATCCGTATCCTCTAGGGGTGCAAACAGCCCCCCTGCTCACACCCCCTGCGTCAGGAGCAGAGAATGTCAGAGCAAGAGAGAGATGCTGTTTGGGCTTTTCAGTATGCGAAGCACCGTGCGGGAAGCATATCGCGCAACAAACCAGCCACAAGTAAGCCCAGCAATGTGAAGGTAGTCTTTCAGCGTTTTTTGAGAAGCGTCCGTATCCTCTAGGGGTGCAAACAGCCCCCTTGCTCACAATATATTTGAGGAGTTTTATTTAATACGTAATACGTGCTCTGATTGGGTAGCTTCTTAGCCATCTGCCAATAGCGTCCCTTGTATGAAATCAACTGGGTAAACCAACTGAGGAAGCATGAACCAGAAACTAAAAGACCCATTGTCCACTGAAACCCACGAACCAGCGAAAAATCCGCGATATATATTTAAATATGCTTACATATAAAATCTGCGATAGAGTGAAGCCGCGAAAGTCGAAGCGCGATATAGTGAAGGATTACTGTAATGCTGACCGCCCCCTCCTAGCTACGCCACTGCACTCCTCCCCATACGCGCATACACTCACACTCATTAACCTGAGCCAATTTAGGGTCATCAGTCGACTGGGAGAACATGCAAATGACACAGAAGCAGTTGCTGGCCTAAAATTACATTAGAGGCCAGACCTCTGGAGCTACAAGATGAAAAAAAATCTTATACTATTTTAATATTCTTATTTATCTTTCATCACACTTTACTTTCAGTTTCTGTTTTTTTTTCTGCAGTCCCCACAACCATGAATTGGATTAAGTGGGACTGACAATATCAGTCATATCCTGATCAGCATGGACCCTCATCTGGCATTACCTAGCAGTGCCCTCATATTTTGCCATATTATTTATCAGTCTATTCAGTAAACTTAAATCCCACTACATTTTATAAAAATAAATATACAAATTGATAGTAAAGAAAATTTTCAGAGTAATCAACTGGTTAAGATGTTTGATTATAAAATACAATGTTGCCAGTTCAAACTCAACATGTATGGAGAAGACAAATGGCTGATTAATGTTAACACGGTTGTTTAAACTAGACAACGAAAGTTTTACTTTCCGAACACTTTTGGGAGTACCTTGGCCTGCTGATCAGAAAAATCAACTTTAAATTCCTAACATATCATTTATTGCAACTGCCTATTTTGTGATTTCCTCTTTTGTTCATACATATACAGTGCAAAAACTACAACTGGAACGTTTGTGGTGGTCTAAAAGTAGTGGCACTGCTTCTAGAAGTGCAGATTGAATATTCCAAGTACTATTCTTTCATTTGCGAATTGGACAGCCATGCTAAAAAAGTGTCACTGTATTAAAAAGTTATGGCTGCTCCATAAGCAGAAGAAAGTGTGGCACATAAACCACTTGTCGACCCAACAAAGTGTTATTTTTCTCCTCTTCATATAAAACATGGACTAATGAAAAATTTTGTGAGACATGAACAAGGAAGTTCAAGGATTTTGATATTTGTGGCAGATGTTTCCACAAATATCTGACGCCAAGATTAAGGAAGGTGTTTTTTTCTACAATTCAGACATGTGATCAAAGTCAGGTGTTTCAAGACTCTGCTAGTGGGCCAGAGGAAATCACATGGTATACATTCAAGGATGGTGATGAGAATTTCCTCAGCAACTATAAAGCACAACAGCTCCAATTATGTCGAGTTAGTTGACAACACACTTCTAGCATACAAAACCAAGGGGTGTCAAATGCTGTTGAAGTTTCATTTTCCACATTGATACTTGGACTTCTTCCCTGCTAATTCTTAGTGCAGTCAGTGATGAACACAGATAAAGGTTTTACAAGGGCATTGTAACAATTGTAAAGTGTTATTAGGGCCAGTGGACTCCATCAATGATGGCCGACTACTGTTTGACGCTAAAAAGACAATTGTCAGATGCTGCGTACAAATGAAAACCAGAAGCAAAACATTTTTATCTCAATTGAGCTAATACAGTGTGCCATTATGGTTAAGCAATTTAACATGGTAAATTCAATAAATGTTAATTTCATGTTGCTCCAAATTCCTACGTGACAAGCTAATCTGAAATTTTATATGTGATCAGCTTGAAACTGTCCTTCATAATCAACAAAATGTTTTCAAGATGCAAAATTTGTTGTCAAATGTTTTTTTGTCAACTTGTTTTTAAAGAGCTTTAGATAAATGTCCTTCCAGACGCCTGGTGGTCTGACAAAGTCTGCAGAGACTGCATCATGTTCGGTTAACAGCTGCTAATCAGCTGAAATTCAAAAGGCTATCAGAACAGATGTTGACTAATAGTAAAGCAGCAGAAGGATCTTAAGTCAGCACAGCAACTGGTCTATTACGGTATGCAAGTGGGAAAAGCCCAGCTGGCTTTATGCTGAAACAGGCCCTGCAACTGCATCTTTCTTAAGTTTGTTGTTTTTAGCAATAAAGTCCATGTGAGCCAGCGAATTTTATTAAAAATAGGTAATGTCAACTTTTTCCTACTAAACTAACTTATTGTTCACACTGAGCAACCAACATTATATTAGGATTCATTAAAGTTTTCTTTAATTAGAGTATGTATATTTAAAATTTAATTCATTCATTCATAAATACTGCAGATCAACAGATACCTATGCCTGTATTGAGGGCTTCTTGAAGAAAGAAAGAAAGAAAGAAAGAAAGAAAGAAAGAAAGAAAGAAAGAAAGAAAGACAGACAGACAGACAGACAGACAGACAGACAGACAGACAGACAGTGTCACGCTTGGGTCACAGAATTGCACAGAAACACAGGACATTGTAGAGACAGGAACTTTATTCAGACATTTCAAACAGAAGTAAAACGAGAACAGGCAAACATCATAGGTGAGCACAATGGGAGCGGGACCCGCAACAGGAGCTGAGGATGTCTGGAGGAGAGAGAAATAAAGCAATCAGCTAGCAAGGACAGTTGTTGTTCAGGCTTTTAAGTAAGCGTAGCGTCGCACGAGAAACATATCACACGACAGAGCAGCTGCATGTAAGCCCAGCAAGTAAGGGAGCAATGTGAAGCATTCGTAGTGTCCGTGTCTTCTAGGGGTGCGTTCAGCCCCCTGCTCACGATAGATAGATAGATAGATAGATAGATAGATAGATAGATAGATAGATAGATAGATAGATAGATAGATAGATAGATAGATAGATAGATAGATAGATAGATAGATAGATAGATAGATAGATAGATAGATAGATAGATAGATAGATAGATAGATAGATAGATAGATAGATAGATAGATAGATAGATATGGTGCCAACAGCATGAATCCATGGTCCCAGACTATCATGTGTCAAATCTCTAGGCTGTTGGTGGTGGCATAATAGTGTGAGGACTGTTTATTTTGCACAAGGGGGCTCCGCCCCCTGCTCGCTTCGCTTGCCTACCGCTGGCGTTTTGAACCCATGCCCGCTGGGCAGCCACGTGTGAGGATGACGCACGTTTAATACGGAGTGTTCACCCGTGTCACTCTGGGGCCACCCATTGTTAAAATGGAGCTCTGTCCGTACTATTATGTGGTGCATTGTGGAGTACGGGTCCGCCTGCGCTGTGTGGTGTGGACGTTTAACTGTCGTTGTTTCTGCCTTTATATTCTGTATCTCGGTGTGCATGTGTTTCGTGCCTAGGTTTTTTTGAAGCTGTTGCATTTCAGTTTTCATCATCTGTAACTCGCTCTCCATGTGTTTGTCCCCGTTCTTTAATCCCTTTATAAAGTTTTACTTCATTTCCAGCAGCTCCATGTATGACTGTATGTGAATGTGTGCTTTTCTACTTTTATTTTTCTATTTTTATTTATTCACTTTCCAGACAGAAGAGCAGCTTCAGCGACAGACTGCTGTCACTGTCCTGCTCCACAGACAGATTGAGGAGATCGTTCCTCCCCCAAACTATGTGACTCTTCAATTCCACGCGGGGGGGTAAACGTTAACATTATTATACAAAGTTATTGTCTGTTTTTCACCTGCATTATTATCTTTCTTTAATTTAATCTTATTTATTGTATCAGTATGCTGCTGCTGGAGAATGTGAATTTCCTTCTGACCTCGCTTTATCCTGCTTGCGGCATGTCAGACGGTTCGTAGTCTTTCTCGTTTTACTCTGGGCAGGGGGGCTAGGGGCGCATTGCCTCATTTTTTATTTCTGTTAGTGGAGGGGGGCTTTCTCCTTTTTGTGTACGTCCCGTTTCGTGTGCTATGTCCGTAGTCTGTCCCGTTTCGTGTGCAATGGGCTTTGTGTGGCGCTTGCGTCTGACTCCTTTTTTTTTGTGTGCTAGGGGCGCGTTGCCTCATTTTTTATTTGTGCTAGTGGAGGGGGGCATTGTGTGTCGTGGGTCTGAATCCTCTTTTTTGTGTGTGTCCCGTTTCGTGTGCTATGGGGTTCGTGTGGCGCTGTGTTGTCGCTTGCGTCTGACTCCTTTGTTTTTGGTGCACTAGGGGCGCGTTGCCTCATTTCTTATTTCTGTTAGTGGAGGGGGGCTTTGTGTGTCGTGGGTCTGAAGCCTCTTTTTTGTGTGTGTCCCGTTTCGTGTGCTATGGGCTTCGTGTGGCGCTGTGTGCCAAGGGTTTGTGTGGCGCCTGCGTCTGACTCCTTTTTTTTGTGTGCTATGGGCCCGGTGCCTCATTTCTTATTTTCCGTTGCTTGGAGGGGGGCTTTGTGTGGCGCCTGCGCACTACGTCTTTTGCGTCCATGGCCCATGTCCCTGTGTCCATATCCGGTTTACCATTCTCGTTTAGTAATATGGATACTTTGGACTGTTAATACTATTAGATCATCGTTTGAAAGTCACTGCCCATTTTAGTATTGTCGCTGACCATGTGCATCCGTTCATGGCCACAATTTACCCATCTTCTAATGGCAGCATGATAATGCACAATGTCACAAAGCAAAAGTAGTCCCAAACTGATTTCAAGAACATGACAATGATTTCAGTGTTCTTCAATGGCCTTCCCGGTCAGTGGATCTGAATCCAATAGAACACCTGCAGGATGTAGTAGAACAGGAGATCCACAGAATAAATACATAGCTGAGAAATCTGCAGAAAATGCATAATGCAATAATGACAACATGGACCAGAATCTCAAAGGAATATTTCCAACATCTTGTGGAATCTATGCCATGAAAAACCGAGGTTGTTTTGAGAGCATAAGTAGGCTGTGAGAGTTTATTTATTTATTACTGATAAATATGATTTTTCACTATTTCATCATATATTGAACAACTTCTGTCCTCATTAACTGTTAGCTTTTGCTTTTACCATTCTTAGAAGATATTTTATTTAAAGCCTTTTGATCTGTGACCTAGACCTGCTTCAACTTTAGTATAAGGACAAGGTATTCATACAGTAAGAGAACCAATATAATCTAGTATAGTAGAATCGTGACTCCTAAAGTGGACATGAGAAATTAAACTAATCACACATTTTGTCAATTACAGAAATACATTTAGGAACTGTTACCACCATCAGGCATCTCTTTCCATGTACTGAGTGACTCCACTTATGTGTTAAAACCGGTATTCTTGCCTTCCTGAACTGGCTTTGTGAATATGACTTTCACAAGGCCCTACACCAGTATTAGTAGAGTGTTCCTAATAATTTGTCAAGAGTGTGCTATAAAATAATTATATACTTTCATTCTCTTATCTGCTTTGTCCATTTTAGATAACGTGGATGTCTGAACTTATATAGTGTTGTACTATGTATCTTAGTCAATAAATTATAGACTACATAATTTTTTTAATTTGATCCGGTTCAGGGTAGTCTGAGCCTAATTTACCAAATATGAAAGCAGCAGGTGCAAGCCAGGTAGAAGTATCTCAGTCCACCACAAATAATAAATTACATATGATACCCATTATGGATGTTATGAATGTTAAGACAAAATGTATTTTTAGCTTGTGATATGACATCTTTACTTTTTTTTCTGTGTAATTCTTGTATGTGCTTGAGAGGATTACTGTTGTTTGTAACAATATTCCTTGAGCTTTTTTTAAAAACTAAAATTCCTTCTTCTGACAAGTATCTATCTATCTATCTATCTATCTATCTATCTATCTATCTATCTATCTATCTATCTATCTATCTATCTATCTATCTATCTATCTATCTATCTATCTATCTATCTATCTATCTATCTATCTATCTATCTATCTATCTATCTATCTATCTATCTATCTATCTATCTATCTATGTAGTGTGTATGCTAATACAGAAATTGTAAGTTAAACAGTAATGGCAGCAGCTAACCCCAAACATATTCACCATGGATAGATAGTCAATATCCACCCTGGACAGATAATAAAAAATGCACATATTTTCGAAAACAAATCCTTAATTACAAAACCTGCTATAAAATCTGGAAAATTCAAGCTGCTCTTTTAGTAACCATAAGTACAGAATGTTACATCATTGTTGAAGTTCAAACCCACTCTACAAGTGGTTTATAAATCAAGCTCTACCATGATGTGATCTCATGTAAAACTTATTATTAAGGAAATTGACAGTAGCATTCGAGTCATTCTCTATGAGAAGCAAACAGGCACATTTACTTTTCCTGTCCAATTTGCCAATGATGATTTTACACAGCCCAATAACAAGCACCTCTTGACTAACAGAGCAGCCCACTAGATTCAGTTAGTGCAGATTCAATTTTGTTTTTATCCTGTTGTGTTGGTAAACAGAAAATTATACGTTTTCTTTTGTATTACTGTTTTCATTTTTGCTCTTATCTTTAACCAAAAACATATTTTCTCTTCTGTGGTGGGCTGGCACCCTGCCGGGGGTTTGTTTCCTGCCTTGCGCCCTGTGTTGGCTGGGATTGGCTCCAGCAGACCCCCATGACCCTGTAGTTAGGATATAGCGGGTTGGATAATGGATGGATGGATATTTTCTCTTAAATAAAACAGTGAACAATAAGAAGTAGAAGTCATTATAAGATATCTACATTGCTGAATGAGATTGTAAAAGGACAGTCAACCCAGGGAAGCAGAATTTTTAAGGTATAAGGTAAAATAAAATACAGAAAATGAAACCATTACTGTATGTAAAACCTCTTAAAGGTATTTGCTGTTAAACTCACTATATTGGACACAAATTTGTAGCTATACTTTACCTCTTATACTTTTGCCAGTTATTGTTCTTTTAAATAGCAATCATCTGTTTTTCACTAGACTACAAAACTAACCTTCTGAAATTCATGCAGTGTAAGATATATTAAGAATGGGCCAAAACATCAGTGCAATCTATTAAGACTACCAAAAGTAGAAAAGCATACTTCCAAATTTTTTTTGATGGTGTGTGCTTCCCTGGTTCCTCGGTATGATTTCAGATTTCTCATATGCAGAATTTTTACTTTACTTTCTTGGCCTTGTTTAAAGATTAAAATATACGTTTGGTTATCAAATATGGGCTTGGCTCGTGTTTACCATTTTCATCTTCTGGTCACTGATTTCCTCTGCGTTTGTTTCACCACAGACATAAAGATAACTATATAATAAAACTACCTTCAAATCAGAGCCAGATGGGTATGCTTGTGCTTCTGATGCAGTGAAACATCTTTTTGAATTTAGTTACCTATGCAAATTTCTATGGTGCCGGAGGGTTTTAACATGTTACATGCTGATTAACACATGCAAGTAAGAATTTCACTGTGACAATAATGATGATTCTATATATTTATAAAAAAGTGATCAGAGACATAAAACAAAAAGCCATCCAATCACGTTAAAACACTGAATCTACACTCCATCAGACAATTTCAGAAAATAACACACCTCACACATCAGTGCTGTTATCAGGGCTTCATTACCTACAAATGATCCTAAAGGTATTGAACTTATATTCACTCATGTTAGTCTGAGGAAATCTGACATAAGTTTAAACCAGTAAGTATCATATGGGTGACCTAGGATACAGTATCATGTTTATACTTGTAGTTAAATGCCATCACGTTTTCTACACACTGAATTTTCAGTTGATTTTGATAAAATGATAAAGGCACAACTATGAAGAAAAGTCAACAAAAATGGGACAGAATTTGACAGTCACTTCCATTCACTGTGGTGCATATCACAAAAAGGTAACTTTCTAAAATTGTGGTCCTGATACATTTTCCTTCTTTTTTAAACTGAGAAATTATTTCAAAACATGACTTCCAAAATTAGCATTCTTTATGTAAATTTAAAAAGAGTCAATATTGTGAAATAAGAATTTGAATTTATAAAGAATTGCTTAACTTCTAGTGTACTCCATCCCATTCCACCACTACCACACCAATTTAGGTTTATGTTCTAGTTATTTTAAAAACAGCATGAACAATTTAATATCAGCAAAATTTGATTATATGTTTGAATGTAGCAACATTAAAGAAAGGTTTAAACAAATATCATTTTCACATTAAGGTGTTTGTTGTATTCAGATCCCTAAACTTATTACATTTGAAGTTGAATGGATACATTTGTAATATTTGCCCACCATTCTACACTCAATAAAACAAAATCTGAAATTTCTCATTTATATAAGTATTTAGACCTTTAATTCAATATGGTATTGGCAGACATTTGGAAGCAATTATACTGTAGCTTAAAGTATTAAATTTAGTATTAAATAAAGTTTGAAGTCTTAAATATAGTATTAAATCTGCAACACAATAACAGTGAAAGGATCTGAATACTTTCTGAATCCATTCTATGTTCTCCCTTCACTACAGCTTATTTAAATTGATAGAAATATTCAATAAAAGTCATCCTTACTTTACTATAATTTAAACCATGCAAGATAAAAGATACCTTGCTTTTGTTTTGCTTTCACTAAAATAAAAGAAAATGCCCTTATGCTTTACTGGGAGAGACTAAAATAAAACATAATATAAATAAAAACAGTGACTAACAGATTCCTAATGTTTCCGACATATGTATTGATTTTCTCCTTGGCTTAACAGTAAAATCACTGGCATCTTGCCGAAAATGAAGTAAAAATATAATCCAAAATTATTACAGTACTCATTATGTATCCACTACAAGCCATGGCGTGTATTCCCTTTTGAAGTTTGATTAATGAGGACACATCATGTGGTGGATGAAATGGAGATCAAAGACTAATGTTTACTTGAAGAAGGATGAAGTATACACCTGAATAAATGAAACAAAAGAGTGCATCATAAGCATGTGCTATTTAAATCTTTCTCTTTACTGCTATAAGGCAGATAATGGGTTGCGTTATTAAATTTGGAGACAAAAAATTACATTTTCAAAAAAGGATATCTTTAAAAGGTAAACAGAACAGAATCTAATAGAAATAAATATACAGGTAACTTTATAATGGAAACATATGTTGTCTTAATATGTGCAAAAATGGGTTTGTGCATTTCAGCCTTGAAATAGCTCCCCATTCTCTGTGAAGTTCTTGATCGATCGTTCCTAAAAGCAACAACAGCAACATTTATTTATGTGGTACATTTTCATACATAAGTGTAGCTCAAAGTACTTTGCAAATAGCAAAGGAAAAATGAAATTAAATACTAGGTGAAATTGAATAATTTCTAGTCTGCAAGTTAAAATGGCTAAAATAGTAAAAGTCAAAAGTCTGACCTGATAACATATGCTGTGGCCTAAAGCTAAGAGAGGAGAGCAAAAACAAAATTAAAACTTCCTTTGCTTGAAAAATATAAAGATTTAAAATTAAGTAATTTGGAGATGCTAGTCTGTTTTTTTTTCTTGGGCCCCAATTCAATAACCAGACTTTTAAACATTAGAACATTAGAAAGATTTAGATGAGTACAAGTCATTCAGCCCAATGAAACTTGCCAGTTCTATTCCATTGAAATCTTCAAAACTCGACTTAATGTTACAAGTGTTTTGGAAGGACTCTAAAGTCCTACTGTCTACTACACTACTTGGTAGCTTATTTTGTTTCGAGCTGTGTCCCCATGTTCTTGATGAACTCATTTTAAAATAGCAGTCTCAGTCCACTGTTTTAATTCCCTTCATAATTGTAAACACTTCAATTATGTCACCTCTTAATCTTCTTTTGGTTAAACTGAAAAGGCTCAGCTCTTTTAACCTTTCTTTATAATTTTCCCCCTGTAGCCCAGGAATAAGCATAGTCGCTCTTCTCTGGACCTTTTCTAGTGCTGCTATGTTCTTTTTGTAGCCAGGCGGTCAAAACTGCACACAATACTCCAGGATGAGGCCTCATCAGTGCGTTATAAAGCTTAAGCATAACCTCCTTGGACTTGTACTCTACACATTGTCCAATATAACCTAACATTCTGTTAGATTTCTTAATGGCTTCAATTGTTGTTGTTGTTTAAGGACTAAGTATTGTCTTAGAAGACAATAATGCATTCTTTCTTTGTTAAGGGTTGTTGGGTAGTGGCAGTCTTATGATGTTGTTTGGGTTACGGTAATACTATCACAAGGGGCTGCACAGGCTGGAAGATTAATGTCTAAAGGAATTCCTGACCTCTGTCACATACTGTACATTGTTTCTAAAGGAAATCAATTATGACCGTACTTTCAGAGTGTGTGATGCAAAGTTAACACATTTGTCTTTAATGACCATTCTAAAGTGCTTATTTTTATACTAGCTTGACACGTCATTTTGCTTTACTAGAACAATACTTTACCAACCGCCTAGTTGTCAGTGTCTCTTGGTATGCTATACTGTACATACACACTACCAGTCAAAAGTTTGGACACACCCAGAAATGTTCATGTTTTTGATAGAGGGCAGCATCCTGGAGTTGTCTTTTCAATGTTGCAGATGACTCATGAGATTGGCAGTTTTAATTGAGGACCCACCTCTCCCCCATATTCGTTGGTCAAGAGTCCACTTTTCAGTTGAAAAAGTAATTCCCATGTGGTTTTAGTTTCCTTTTTATGACGTGTGCCGATTATTTTAGAAGTATATATTTAAAAAGCATGCATTTTGCACATTTTTAGTTAACGGCTAGAATATTGACATTTGGATTATGCAACACATGCAATGGGAGATTTCTTTTCTTTTTTTCAATTTTCATATTGTTTGCCATTGTACAGCACTGGTCACTACTGACTTCTATTATATCTTAATTTTTTTTCCTCCATTATGCAAATAAAATTTTTTCTCGGCCACCAGTACAAACTGCATGGAGTAAGTAACATATAATAAATTATTATTTTTGGATGGCACATTCCTTTAATGGTACCCAGATGTTATTGTGATGAGTTTAATCATTCAGTTTTCAGTTCTGGACCAAGATGAAGCCTGAGACTGGTAGTGTAAGAAAGAAGTAAATACTCAAAACGCTACCAGTCTTTTGCAGGAAATACTTACACACATAGTCACAGTCATTCATGCAATGTGAATTTAAAATTGTCAGCCAAACTATCTTGGATGTCTTTTAGATGTGAAATGACTATCTATATAAAAATTCATATGGACATGGGAAGTATATACAGTACATGATATACAGATTTACAGACTAGCCCAGAATTTAAATGCAGTCTTCTAAAAATTTAAGATAGCATCCCTTACCACTAATGATACCTTTAAAATAAATAAAAATAAATTAAATTCTCAAATAGTTTCAGCTGTGGATAAAAAGCTCACTTGGGTATAACAAATTAACTCCTTCCCACAGTTTTCTGAAGGAATGTTACATAGCGATTATTTTAAAGGCACTGACAGATCTTACCACATCACACAAAGGACATGTTGTGGAACCACATGTTTAAATAATTAAACAAACTTACTCTGAAAGCTCTGCGGTGTTCTGATCACCTTTTTCTCCGTAAATGCTTTAAGTTTTGTTATCTTGGCGCATTGAAGTTGATTTGAAGATTCACTTTCAGTAACCCAACAAACAGCTTCTTCTTCATAAAGAAAGTCAAAGGTGAGATTTCCATTGATATCAAAGGGCTGGAGAGAACTCAGTCTCGTACCGTTGAGGTAAGTTGCTAAAATACCTTCTGAACTTCCTAAAAGTAGGACTGGAGGCCTGTCTGTTGAATCTGAAATGAAAATAAAAAGCATAACAAATTATATTTAAAAAATATGACAGCTTTAGGATAGAAGTATTGAGGTCCTTAATAATCAAAGAATGTTTATTAAATGAACACTTCATCTTCAAGACCAGTTATTGGGCTACTAACTGTGCTACTCATCTAAGACAGTTTGAAATCTAAGTAATCAATGCAGACCTCAGCATCAATGTTAGCAGTGCACCATCAATTAGAACGTATTTTGTAATAACACATATAGTAATAAAATGTGTTGTATTTGTCATTCCAACAAATGGTGTATCACAAACATTAGTAGTAATAAAATGAATTAGTACAAATGTTTGTGAAGTGCCATTAGTGAAATGAAAAATGTGATTCTCTCTCTCTGTTAAATGCCATTTGGCATGGGACTCAAAAAAGCAGTATTAATATTTGTGATTCACCATCTATTGGAATGACAAATGCAATGCATTTAATTTCTGCAAATGTTTGTGATGCACCATTTTGTGGAATGACAGAGACAACCTGATGGACACTTCATTTTATTAAGGTGGATTCTTCGATTCTGAGAGAACATTCAATTTAGCTTTCAATTCAGTTAATTTTTGTATAGCACTCTCACTAAGGGTAGGCTTAAACTGCTATAAAAAGTTCACTGGTAAATGCAATTACAAACTTTACTAATTACATGAGTACTCATGAAAATGCAGGTTTGTTTAAAGAGAGAGGGCAATACAGTAGTCTGAAAATGATTAACATAAATGGAACCTAACAACGTCTGTCTTTTAATTAATTGTTGAACTTTGGCCAGTTGAAAATGTGTATTTCAGATATATTAAACAGATATATAAAATATGACATGCAATACATACACTGTAAGACATTTTTTACACTTTCATTACTTATTGCAATTTAAAATCCTAATATCACACACACATTTTGTCAGCCACACAAGACCACCTAAATCAGTGTTTCTCCACCTTTACAGACTCATGTTCCAGTTTTACCTTTTCAAATTTAGGACAACCCACATGTGGGGCGAGGGTCCCTCTTGATGAAATGAGCACAAACATAAGAGCTGGGAGGGGGGCACTATACCCTTTGGTAAAACAAGTGCAAATAAACATGAGTACAACTCTTTACTTCTCTCCCTCTGCAGTTACAAATAGGGATAAATATTGTGTGCAGTGCTGTTGAACACCTAGGTGACCCAACAGGACCCACTCATGCACCTGTGATCCAAATGTGGATCACAGCTTAGTACTTGAGAAAAACTGACTTAGATGAATCAACCACTGCATACTTCTGATCAGTTTCTTTGACAACATTTTGTTCAAACTGAAAAATGACTCTGTATATATTTTAAGATAACATCTACATTAGAGAAGTCACGTCAATAATTTTAAAAGAAAAGTGACTGTGACAAGGAGAAATTACACTTGAAGGAAATAAAAAAAAACATTTTCCTCCTTCATAGATAATGCACTATTCATCCATCCATCCATTATCTAACCTGCTATATCCTAACTACAGGGTCACGGGGGTCTGCTGGAGCCAATCCCAGCCAACACAGGGCTCAAGGCAGGAGACAAATCCTGGGCAGGGTGCCAGCCCATCACAGTCTATTCATACTAATCAAACAAAATACATTTGAACACAGTTGCCTATACAAAGTTAAGAATGGTAAATACATTTAACTTTCTAAATACACAGAACTGGTGGAAAAAAAACAAACATTCTTAAATTTACTGTTTTGTTATTTATTTTAATGTGTGTTAAATGCTTTTCCCACCTTGTGATGTCCTGCTATACAAAGAGGTAGAAGTACACACAACACAACACAAAGTGTGAGCTATTTAGCAGACCACCAGTGTGGAGGAGTACTGAGTAAAGAGGGGCACAGTAAAGCACGCTTCACCATGCACATCCAAATAAAACTGTAGATCAGGGTGATCCACTCATAAAACAGGCATGGTGGTGAAAAAGTAAATATGATTCATGTAAACAACTTTCTCATCCAACAAGTAGTACTAGGGTGTTGTACTATGTTAGCCATTATGAATGTAGTGAGAAGTCAAGCAAAAATGACACCTTTTATTGACTAACTAAAAAGATTACAATATGCAAGCTTTCAAGGCCTTGGCTGAGGAAGGGGCCTGAGTTGCCGCGAAAGTTTGCATATTGTAAATCTTTTTAGTTAGCCAAAAAAAGGTGTCATCCAACAAGGAAATCCTCAAACAGGCAAGAGGTTATTCACAAAATAGCAAACTATACTAAATCCTAATTCAAAACGGTAAAAATTAAAAATAAGTGAAATAACATGTAGTATCTCAAACAAATGGGCAGTCAAAGAAGGTACTAAAAACACTTGACAATACTTTAAAAAATCCAAATTGGAAACCAAAAGTCAAAAAACCCTAAACTCTAGGAAAAGAGTGCACAAACTGTTAAACAAGGGGAGTTCAAAAGCATATACAGTGATCCCTCGCTATATCGCGCTTCGCCTTTCGCGGCTTCACTCTATTGCGGATTTTATATGTAAGCATATTTAAATATATATCGCGAATTTTTTGCTGGTTCGCGGATTTCTGAGGACAATGGGTCTTTTAATTTCTGGTACATGCTTCCTCAGTTGGTTTGCCCAGTTGATTTCATACAAGGGATGCTATTGGCAGATGGCTGAGAAGCTACCCAACTTACTTTTCTCTCTCTCTCTTGCGCTGACTTTCTCTGATCCTGACGTAGGGGGTGTGAGCAGGGGGGCTGTTCGCACACCTAGACGATACGGTCGTCTAAAAATGCTCACGTTGCTACCTTCTGTGTGCAGCTGCTTCGTGAAGCGACATGCTGCATACTTAAAAGCTCAAAGGGCACGTATTGATTTTTGACTGTTTTGTTTTTCTCTGTCTCTCTCTCTCTCTCTCTCTCTCCCTGCTCCTGACGGAGGGGGTGTGAGCTGCCACCTTCAACAGCTTTGTACCGGCGGTGCTTGCATACTTAAAAGCCAAACAGCCCTATTGATTTGTTTGCTTTCCTCTCTGTTTCTGACAGTCTGTGCTCCTGACGCGCACTCCTTTGAAGAGGAAGATATGTTTGCATTCTTTTAATTGTGAGACAGAACTGTCATCTCTGTCTTGTCATGGAGCACAGTTTAAACTTTTGAAAAAGAGACAAATGTTTGTTTGCAGTGTTTGAATAACGTTCCTGTCTCTCTACAACCTCCTGTGTTTCTGCGCAAATCTGTGACCCAAGCATGACAATATAAAAATAACCATATAAACATATGGTTTCTACTTTGCGGACTTTCTTATTTCGTGGGTGGCTCTGGAATGCAACCCTCGCGATGGAGGAGGGATTACTGTAACACAATGCTTGAGAAAAGCACCTTCCAATCTCCCCAGTTCATGTCCCCTCCCACGTCATCATGTGACTATTTTACAATAAGCAGTGCGAAGCCACCAACATAGACAGGAGGGGAGGAGCAATTAATATACAAAAGGGCTAAGGGCGGAGCTCCATTCAATCCAACACATGAAGACAGGTTAGTGTTATAATTTGTATTCGTTTTAAAACCCTCCTTTTCTCATTTTTTCTTATTTTTACTTTATGTGTAAGATTATGAATAAGGAGGAATCTATTTCTTTTGATAATTTAAAGTTTTTTTTCATTTTCATTTTAGAAAAGTAAAAATTTTTATTGTATTTTCTCACAACACCATTTTATTTAGTTAAAGGCTGCTGCCATTTTGTATGCCTATTGTCATGAAACATCAGCAGGTTGACAAGGGGCTAGTCCCTGAAGTCAGGTCATATGACATCATCCAATACGACTCCATTTAAACTTGGGATGCTTTCTCCAAGATTAGATTCACTTTCAATTCTTTGCTGGTGGCATTTGGTTTTGACCTTTACTTCATTTTTTGTTTGGGTTAATGATCATCTAATATCACATCAAATCTAATGATCATCTAATATCACAGATTTACAGTTTTTTTATTTACAGATCTTGTCTGTAAGTCTAAGCCATCCACCTGTCAACTGGACCCCCTCTCTACAGTTCTGGTCAAAGCCTGCCTCCCCTCTCTGCTCCCTGTTATTTCTGCTATAATCCACTCTTCTCTCACTACTGGTACTGTTCCTTCATCTTTTTAAACTGCTGCAATAACCCAATACTGAAAAAACCTGGTTCCGATCTGACTAATTTCAGTAATTTCTGTCCTATTTCTAATCTACCCTTCATTTCCAAAATTCTTGAAAAAACAGTGGCTATTCAACTTCATTCTCATTTATCTCAAAATAATCTGTATGAACAGTTCCAGTCTGGTTTTTGTCCCCTCCACAGTACAGAAATAGCACTTATAAAAATTACTAATGACCTCCTTATGGCAGCTGATTCTGGTTTAATTACAATTCTCATCCTCCTTGATCTGAGTGCAGCCTTTGACACTATTTGTCACACTACTTTTCTCAATAGATTATCTTCGATTGGTATTACCCACACTCCACTAGATTGGTTCAGATCCTACCTCTCAGGCCGCACTCAGTTTGTTCAGCTTAAAAGTTTCACATCCCAGCCCACCGCTGTTACTTCAGGTGTACCGCAGGGCTCTGTCCTGGGGCCCCTCCTTTTCATTATTTACCTCCTTCCCTTCTTCTCATTGGTACAAAATCAACATTATCCAAAACTGATCATTTTTCATTTGTTATTGATAATTCCCCTGTCTCCCCTTCCCCAGAGGTTAAAAGTCTGGGTGTCATCCTTGACAGTAATTTATCCTTTCAGTCCTACATCAATAACATCTCCCGGTCTGCATATTTCCACTTGCGTACCATTAATCGTATACACCCCTCCCTCACTCCCCACACCGCTGATATCCTTGTTCATAGCCTTGTCACTTCTCGTCTGGATTATTGCAATTCCCTTTTCTTTGGTCTTTCTTGCAAATCTCTTTATAAGCTTCAACTGGTCCAGAATTCAGCTGCCCGCATCATTACTAGAACCCCCTCTATTCACCATATCACTCCTGTTTTGCAGCAGCTTCATTGGCTTCCAGTTAAATTCCGCATTCAATTTAAAATTCTTCTGTTAACTTTTAAGGCTATCCACAACCTTGCCCCTCCACTTCTGTCTGACCTTCTCCATGTTGCCATTCCCTCCCGTACCCTTAGATCCTCTTCCTCCATCCACTTGACTGTCCCCTTCGTCCGTCTTACCACTATGGGCAGCAGAGCATTCAGTTACTCTGCTCCCCAGCTCTGGAACTCACTACCATCTGTGCTTAGAAATATTGAATCATTTTCACTTTTCAAATCTAAACTTAAAACTAATTTATTTAAGACTGCTTTTTCTCTTTGATTACAATTGCTCTGTCTGATTTTAATTTTTGTATTTTAGTTTTGTTTATAATCTGTGTTTTATCTATTGCTCGGTGTCCTTGAGTGTTTAGAAAGGCGCCTAAAAAAAAATAAAATGTATTATTTTTATTATTATCTTATGATACATAATGTCATCTATTTTGTAGTATAGAAGTGTGGAATTAAAAAAGCAAATGAGTTTGTCAATGCTGAAGTCCATCTTAAGTTACGAACTTGAATTAGTCTGGCATTTAATTTTTCTTCCTTTTGTATGTTTTAGTAGTGAGAAGTCAGGCAAAATGACTCCTTTTATTGGCTAACTAGAAAGACTACAATATGCAAGCTTTCGATGCAACTCAGGCTCCTTCTTCAGACAAGATGTACTCTTTAGTAGAACAGGTAGTTGTGGAAAAACATCCTCTTCCTGAGAGGATTATCATATGTTAGTTTTAGCCTATTAGCTATCCTAAGCACATATAATTATTTATGAGCATCTCTTCCAAAGTAAGAAGTAATCAAAGAACTAGGAGGGTTAAACCTGTATCTACTGAATATTCCTTCTGCAACTCAAGGGGACCACCTCGAAAGATAAAGGAAACCTAAAATTTAAGAGTATCCCCTGGATGGCATTTAGAATTTGTGGGTCATCATAAAAATGTCTTCTTTCCCTAATCTGAGTGGGAATATACTGTGCCCACAAACATACCTTTTAATGAAACCATAAAACATGCCTATTTAAATGGCACCCCCATGGGCCACATTCAGCCCAGAAGCAACCACCGAGTGGCCTAGCCTGTGGTCCCACTAGGGTTCCAAACTGCATCTAAAATGGTTTCAAATGCAACCAAAAATAGTCTTCGGCGATTATCATTTCTACTTAGTTCACCAATTGCAAATGAGATCATTGAAACTTTAAACAAATTATATTGTAACAGATGCAAAAGGCCATATTTTTTATTGTTAAGTGGAAGTGCTGTTAACATATGTGTCCATATGGGCTACCGCTTGCATATCCCTGAGCTGCATAAAGACTAGTTTATATACAGCGCTGGATCGTGGCGAAAATGACGTCAGACTTGGAGATGTGCGCGGGAAAATATTCCTAAGTACACGACGCTGCTGATGGAACGGCCATGTATTCCAAAAGGTGAATTTCAATGAGAGGCCGGTTATGCTTGTGCCAGAATAATGAATGAAGGACTGAATATGACACAACTGGTCATCAAAACAAAAGGGTAGGCACGCAAAACATTTGACATTCATCTGCCCATCATGTAGGTCCCCTGTAATGAATATATCTGTGCCCCGTGAAATTCTGTTGTCCCTTCTGATTTGGAGTGGCACAATAAAGTGTAAATTTCACCGATATCCTTGTGTTCGTGCCTCTTTGCATACCGTTTCTCTTTTGATTTAAAGCATACTCCGTGAAGTGCAGGCGTGTCCATCAGTAAACATGTAGAAGCAGTCGCCTGCCCGCTGGTTTGTCACACACAGCGATGTGATGAACTCTGCGCTTTAAGGTTGCAGGTGTATTACAGTCATTTTACCGGGTGCTCTGTGATTGATGGAGTACAGTAAACTTTGTTAAAATGGTATTAAAAATGCCACTTTGTTAGTTGTTACTTCAGTCATTCTGGTATATGCATTGTATGTTCTGTTACCAATAAACTCTTCAACGGGAGCTCATCAACAAAGAAACATGGAAAATAAGATTTAGTAAAAAAAAAATTATAGTATGGTATTAATTATAATTTATATTATATATATTATATAACATTAATTATAATAGTATTAATTATAGTTAATAATTAATTACTTGACACCCAAGAACTCTGTACAAAGACATCTTAAAAACAAATCATTAAAATAAATGTACCAATCCACTACCATGCCATACGTGGTGTCTTGCTCTTAAACATTTACTCAGGTAGTTTTTTTCAGGGGGACGGGGAACCAATTTCAACAGGAAAGACTTTGCTGTGGAACTCAACTTTAACCTCTGTCATATGAGTGATTAAAACTGTGTGAATGAAATAGTTTAAGTTCTATGAAAAACAAAAATCCCTTGGCTGTCATGAGCACCCATTTAAATATCAGGAGGATCTCATATTTCAAAAGGGAAATCAATGCTATTGCTAATACTGTGCACTTTTTTGATTTTATGCACTTTGAGATGTGCCTGGGTCAGATGGGAGCAAAATGTTTATTTTTTTATTTCAAAAGTGGAAAAAAAGTTTTGCTACTACCTCAGATTCTGTTCAGTTCTAGCTTTTTTGTTGTTTTTTTTTAAATACATTTGTGATGTGTCTGAGTGAGATGTGACAAAATGTAAAAGGAAAACAATGAATAAACATTACTTGTTTTTAAAAACATTTGTTTGTGTTGATTTAAAATTTGTCATTACATGCTGCTTATCGACTGCTGAAAATGCCTGGCCCAGCTAAATTTCTTGGTATGAAAATCTGGCCCAACTGAAATTGCAATTGAACAGCCCTGCTATAGAACGTAATGGTTCCCCATACTACAGGACAGAAAATTTCAGAAGCCTCTTATATTTTATGCAAGACATTTTCATTCTCAGACTTTAAATGCTTTTAAAGAGCCACAGCCCAAGATGCAGCACGGTTTAACCTATACTATATGCGGGAGTAATCCCAATAACGGAATTGAATGATGTCAATGAAAAGTTAGTAAGAACAAATTTGACAACTGCATTACTCATCCAGTGCCTTCAAAATAACATCAAGTTTGGTTTTCAGGGTCCCTGAAGTACTACCATCCACCACACCACTTTTTAAACTTAATAATCCATATTTTAACGTTCTTCAGACAAAATAAGTAAGTCATCAATTTGAAATAGTGTAAGGTCTAGCAAAGGCCTACTGTAGAGTCTCAATTCTAAATTACCATCAAAACGTTTTTAAATGTCAAACCAAAAGTATTGTATTTAATGTTGACAAAAAATGAAAAGCAGTACAAAAAAAATGCTAAAATCTGAAGTTCCAATGTGCTTTTAAAGCCAGAGAGTTCCAGGAAAAAAAGAGAGTTCTGTTCTCCGAATCTCACTTTTTTAAACTTTACAATAGGCAGCTCTCTTTACTTGCTCATATAACTTGACATTTGCTAGTTTCTTGAGATTTGCAGTTCACAGGTTGCGTCTCCATTAAGAAGACTTAACTCTATACAGCAATACATTTCTTCTAGCATTGCAGTTAGATCAGCACAGAGCTTGTCACTTCACAAGCCTTTTTGCTATAATTGAATGACATAGCACTGCAGTCGGTCATTTCAGTTTCACACCGGTAATTTTGAAGGAAATTGGTGAAGTTAGTGCATAGAAGCAGGTACAGTAACAACACTGAAATGTAAACTTTTTTTGAAGTACAGGAAATATGACGAAATGGATTACTCTAAGAAATGTCAGATGCATCTTTTTCTTTAAAGATGTGTTTTTTCAACAGCTTAAGAGCTCTCCATGATGCTAAATGGCCCTAATTTAGAAGTTCTAGTTAGAACTTTAGTTGTCCCTAGGGGACAATTTGGCTTTTTACAGAAGCTCTTTAAATAAATAAATATATAAACACACACATAAACTATGGTCTGAACACTCACCAGAATGACTAAAAAGGAAGAAAATTTTAAAAAGCAAAGCAAAGTTTAAACTTGGCTGCTACAGTCAATGATGTTCAAATAAAAAGTAAGATCTAGTAAAAATAGGCCTTTGTACAAGATATCGGCATTTTTTGCCCTTTATCAAATAATTTAAGTAATACATGAGAATTACATTATCTTGCACCTATCCAGCAAGCTTTGCACCTTTGGTAAAGAATAAACACATTATATGTTAACTGACTAAGAATCAGTTTATAACCAACTGTATTTTGCAAATTCCATACAAGGTTTCTGAAATCCCATAGGGCTTCTTTCATAAATCCTTGCATATATAATGTATTCAGCTATGTGTCACCTTTATGGATCTTATTAAGTGCATTAAATTTAGGCATTACCATTGTTCAGTCATTTTCATTAGTTTAAATAACAAAGGACAATGATTTTGTTTTACTGTCTATGGTCTTATCTCTACTGACAGCTGAAATACATTTAAATTGCTTTTATATACCTTTCATACTTAACCATTAGCAAAACAGGAGCCTCCTCTGCCAAGAATTTTGAATTACTAAAACTGGAAAATCATTTGCTCATGCATTCCCTCTGTTGTTAAAATATGACAGCACAAGTATGACATCTTTCATTGTTTGTTGGGTTTAAATACACCAAAGATATAACTGCAAGTAGACAGAAATAAATATGTAAATAATCTTTTGTCCTGACTTTATTTATTTATTTATTATATATATATATATATATATATATATATATATATATATATATATATATATATATATATAATTTCTTGATAACACGGAAATGGTCACAAAGACAATTTCAAGACAACAGGATAAAAGTCTAAAAAATATTACACCACAGTAAAATTAATTTATTTCAAGTACTTACACAGTTTGATGAGCATGGGTTTAAATCTCACACCTAGACATCTCTATATGTGCAGTTTTGTCCCCATGTCCTCACAAGATGTTCTCAAGGCACGTCTGCTTTCTTTCTGCATGAAAGAGTTGCCAACTACAGTTGCGAAGCTCATCACCGGGCCAAGTGGTGATTGAAGCGGATTCCAATGGACATATTGGTGAAGGGAACAGAGAAGATGAGGAGGTGATGGGTAGGTATGGTGTCAAGGAGAGGAATGAAGAAGGTCAGATGATAGTGGATTTTGCGATAAGGATGGACATGGCTGATGTGAATACAAATTTTAAGAAGAGGGAGGAACATAGGGTGATGTGCAAGAGTGGAGGAAGATGCACACAGGTAGATTATATTTTATGTAGGAGGGTCAGTCTGAAGGAGATTGAATACTGCAAAGTGGTGGCAGAAGAAAGTGTAATTAGGTAGCATAGGATGGTGGTCTGTAGGATGACGTTGGAGATTAAGAAGAGAAGGTGATTGAGGGCAGAGCCAAGGATCAAATGGTGGAAGTTGAAAAAGGAAGGCTGCAAGGTTGAGTTCAGGGATGAGGTAAGACAGGCACTGGGTGGCAGTGAAGAGTTACCAGACAGTTGGGCAACTACAGCAGATGTAGTAAGGGTGACAGCTAGAAGGGTGCTTGACATGACATCTAGACAGAGGAAGGAGGAAAAGGAAACCTGGTGATGGAATGGGGAAGTACAGAAGAGTATACAGAGGAAGAGGTTGGCGAAGAAGTGGGATAGTTAGCGAGATACAGAAAGTAGACAAGAGTACAAGGAGATAAGGTGCAAGATGAAGAGAGAGGTGGTGAAAGCTAAGGAAAAGGCAATGATGAGTTGTATGAGAGGTTGAACACTAAGGAGGGAGAAAAGGACCAGTACTGATTGGCTAGACAGAGGAAGCGAGCTGGGAAAGATGTGCAGCAGGTTAGGGTGATAAAGGATAAAGAAGGAAACATATGTACAAGCAAGGAGGGTGTGTTAAGCAGATGGAAAGAGTATTTTGAGAAGCTGATGAATGAAGAGAATGAGAGAGAGAGAAAAGGTTGGATGATGTGGCAATAGTGAATCAGGAAGTGCAACAGATTAGTAAGGAGGAAGTAAGGACAACGATGAAGAGGATGAAAAATGGAAAGGTTGTTGGTACAGAGGACATACCTGTGGAAGCATGGAGGTGTTTAGGAGAGATGGCAGTAGAGTTTTTAACCAGACTGTTTAATGGAATCTTGGAATGTGAGAGGATGCCTGAGGAGTGGAGAAGTATACTGGTACCAATTTTTAAGAATAAGGGGGATATACAAAGCTGTAGCAACTACAGGGGGATAAAATTGATGAGTCACAGCATGAAGTTGGGAAAGAGTAGTAGAAGCTAGGTTAAGAAGTGAGGTGATGATTAGTGAGCAGCAGTATGATTTCATGCCAGGAAAGAGCAACACAGATGCGATGTTTGCTCTGAGGATGTTGATGGAGAAGTATAGAGATGGCCAAAAGGAGTTGCATTGTGTCTTTCTAGACCTGGAGAAAGAATATGACAGGGTGCCTCGAAAGGAGTTGTGGTATTGTATGAGGAGGTTGGGAGTGGTGGTGAAGTATGCAAGAGTTGTACAGGATATGTACGAGGGAAGTGTGACAGTGGTGAGATCTGCGGTAGGAGTGACAGATGCATTCAACGTGGAGATGGGATTACATCAGGGATTGGCTCTGAGCCCTTTCTTATTAGCAATAGTGATGGACACGTTGACAGACAAGGTTAGACAGGAGTCGAGAACTGTGTTGGTCTGAGCATGTGCAGAGGAGAGATGCTGGATATATTGGGAAAAGGATGCTAAGAATAGAGCTGCCGGGCAAAAGGAAAAGAGGAAGACCCAAGAGAAGGTTTATGGATGTAGTTAGAGAGGAGATGCAGGTGATGAGTGTAACAGAGCAAGATGCAGAGGACAGGAAGATTTGGAAAAACGTATAATCTTATGTTTTCATGCAGAATGAGAGAAATAATTTACGATATAATACAGCGTAATTGTGACCTGTTCTGTCCAGCAACAAACAATGCAGAAAAGAGAAAAGAAATTCTCACGTATCTCCTGTTGTATAATACACATGTCCTTTATCCATTTGTATGCTCAAAACTGCTGCGTCATCTGGCCACAGGTTAACAACAAGCGTCTTACTTTATGAATACATTGACTGCTGGGCCATTTATTACCAGGACACTACAGTATAGGGTTACGCATACCGGTATACTGTATGATGAACTCTATCAAAACTTGTAAATAATGTAAAGAAATGTATTATAAAGTAACAGTTTTATTATCAACAGTAACTGTGAAAAAGGTAAAGAAACTGTTAATTAGTTTATATTCACCAGCAACATGACCTGAGTTTCCATTTGAATGAGTGTCCTTGAAACATGGCACCACACAGAGTGAAGCCTTTGAAAAAACATGTGGGCAAATATAATGTGTTTCTTTGCACTGACCATGCTTGTTGCACACTACACATTTGGTAGTTGGTGACTGTTTGCACTCAGTGGGTTGAAGAAGGTCCATTTACTGCTGTCCTGACAGTCATGAAAAGTTAGATGCCTTGGAATCAGTGGCAGCAGGTGGTCTTTGAAACAGGGGAGGCACATTTTAGGCCTACATCATAAAGTTAGTCAATTACTGCATTGTGATATTTATATGTAAATTCTGCCCTCCCTTCTTTTTGTAGAAATTGGTCTGTGACCCTGTCATGCCAACTGTGAGTCTTTTCTAGAGACTGGACAAGTTTCCCCTCAATGGCCAGCTGAGCAAGATTGGCCCATTGTGTTGCGGCTGTTTGACTTGACTTGTTTTAAGCAGGAGAAGCTCCTCTCTATACCTGCTGCTGTCGCTCCAATTGTTGCCACTAAAGACAACAGCTTGTAGAGCTGAGGCATTGCACTATCCAACTCCAAACACCAACAAATCACACAGCTTACCCCTGTGGACCTGTAGGTCATGATTTGAACATAGAACTTGGAGTTCAAATCTCAAACTCCCTGTATAAAAAAAGAAATGGCCGTAACTTTTCAGGACACTTTGAGACACCTCCTTAGGAAATCCTGTCTCATCCAATTTCCCTGGATCGATTAGTTCTAGGAAGTGCATACTTTCCAAATTTGAATTGTCTAATTGTCAGTTGTCTAGGATGGCCATGTACAGGTTTCTGTAATGCTTCTGGGGACTGTACAATTGTGATAAGACACCACTGCTTTCACTTAGGCTCATTTTGAGGGTCTGATGTGAGATTTGCCACAAAGAGACTCCCAATTCTTTGTCTGCAGTAAAGAGCATCCATAGCCTTCTGCTGCACAACGTTAGTTTCTGAAACAATTTGTTCATATGTGTTCAATATGAAAACAAACTCAGAATCCTCCAGTGTCCTTAAAAAGAGTTTGGCAGCACTGAGAGTGTCCTTCTCTACTATGGTCTCATCCTCGATTATCTTTCCAAAAGTCTGCAAGAGCCCATTCTAGTTGCTCGCTATTCATGATGTAAAGCTCCACTGAGTAGGAGTGTTTCTGGGCAACCTTGAATACTCTGCATACTCAAGAAAAGACACCCTCTTGGTAGATTTAGAAAAGAATGTGGCAAACCCAAAGAGAGATGCAAAAAACATTCTGGATTCAGACAAGGATTTTGCCCCCTGAGATAACACCAGGTTTAGTCTATGTTCATAGCAGTGTACAAACATTGCATTGGGGGATATTGCTTTAACTTTGGCCTGATGTCCATTCACAGAGGAAGCCATGACAGCTGTCCATTCACAGGTTTGAGTCACATGTTTTTCTTTGTATTTGTAGCCATGCATGGCTTCATTTAAAACATCAAAGACAGACTGGGCATCTTGCCCCTGAAACATCAAAAAAATCCAACAAATTGCTCCTGAATTTGACATATCAGACTGTGACAGACAGTCGTACATGGCATGAAATGTCAGTTGTCTCATCTACTTGCTATGGAAAAAATGGAGCAGTTTGAACCTGACCTTTGATTTCAGCAATAGTAGCTGCAATAGCAGAAATGAAATCATTTTGAATGGAATGGGACATGCCAGAAAACACAGAAGGTGGCAGGAAGTGCGTGGCCAAGACAGAATCATATTTGGATAATGTTTCAGAGAATTCTCTGTAATTCCCCTTATTAGCAAATTTAGTGCCCTCATCATGCACTCTGAATGCCAGCTCTTGATGGCCAAGCAGTGAAGTGACATCAATTAGGCATTTGAGAAAGGCCTTCTGTAATTCAGTTTTATTCATTTTGTGATTTATTGGAATTACTTTACTCATTGTTTACTAATTTTATTGTTCTAACAGTGACATCGCCACAATGCCATTTTGTTTGGTTGCTTGTTATGGGAATTGACATTTTACGATTTTGTCCACACCGCTATAGCCATGTTGTTTACTGTCACCATACCCATTGCCTTTCTGAACTATGCTGTAATGCTCCACATATTTAAGATGTACATTAACAGCATCCCATTGAAGCTTCCAGATTTGGATACCAGTGTCTCCTATACGGAGAAATTAAACACACCAAATAGATTCATAACTTAAATTTAATAATAATTAGTTTATAGTTAGGGGTAATTAAAAACAAGATAGTGCAGCTTCTGGTAGGTTATTTTTTAACTACAAATTTGATTTATGTTTCTGGCTTTGTCAATTGGTTCTGTCAGCTTCTTAATGGTTTTTAGACCTCCTGCCAGATCTTAGACTACAATCCTTAACTTCTAATGACTTTCTTTTTCTGGTCATTTTCATTTTCCTTTAGACATATTTCCCTCACAGGACATCCATGACAATTGCAGCCATTACCGGAATGTTTTCTTTGTGAAAGAATGTCTTCTGCAACAGCAAGAACTGCCCTGCAAACCCAATAGATGGTGTTTTCTGTTCAGATTATTTCTTCAGAAACAATGCCTTCAGTTTTTCCATTGGACTCTTTTACTTACAGTATTTTCCCTCCCTTAATCTGTTAAGCTGCCTCTGTGGATTCTTGAAATGAGACTATGACCAGGCCTAAATAAGCCCTAATAACACAATCTACTGAGATATAGTTCAAATTATACATGTATACTGTAATAATCTTTGCCTGAATACTCAACAGACAGTCACTGGCCATTCTTTAAAAGTGGCTTATAAATTGTTTTTCCTGCAAAGGCTTGGATGTACACAAACTGGTGGATCATTTCATAGGCCTGTTGCAATTTTTTTCTTTCTGTGTAAGCTTCTTTCTGACCCAGACAAAGCCCCCAAAACAAGAACAATGGGCTGTCATAATCCACTTCACCCATGAAATTGCGCTTTACTAAGGTTACAATTTCAGAAGGCTTGCACAACACTGAAAACCATGTGCAAAATAAAAACTAAAAAAAACAAGATTATTAATTAGATTACTTTTTCATATCAGCCTGTACTAAAACAAAAAAACACTGTTTTTTTTCTAGAAGATCACACTATTTTTTGTTTCATTTTTGAAAGAATAAAAATAAAAACGAGAAAAGAAATGCTATAATAAACTAATAATGAGTTTTTTTCAAGAGTACAGATATACATCTATACAGTATGCTTTACGGGTATATTTTAAATAGCCTAAATGACACAACCTGCTTTCAGAATTTTTTTTAAACTACAGCACACTCATGCTTTCAGAATTATTTACATTAAGTCCAATGTAAGTATGGCCTTCTAGGAGTGGCGTACTGAACATTTTCAAGGTTCTTCCATATTTATACAGCAGTTCAGTTAAGTGGATTGGCAACAAGGCTTCAGTTCAGTTCCAAGTATTGCTTACCATGAAGAAGGTCACGGCTCATCTGGACACAGCACATTATTGTAATGAGATGTTCATTCATTGATGGACAATAACTGATTACAACAAAATCCACGTGGTCTATTTTGCATTGCAACAAAGCACCAGACTTCAGTTTCTGATTTTCTTCTTAGTATTTCTCTTTTTGATTACCTCTTTGTATTTATTGCTTTAAGTTTATAGGGTACGTTACAACGTTTAAATTATTTGATAGCTCAATTTGGGAAGTTCTACCATATGGAACCAGACATTATTGGTAGACACAGATGGCTAACAATAGCTTTCTAAAGTCTCTGTTTGGCATATATAAATGCTCTTGAATGGTTTCTCCTCCCTTTTACTTATAATCTGTTAATGCCTAAACCCAGGAGTATAAACTGTGATCAAAAGATGTAGGCTTACTTTATATTTTCAGTATAAATAAAACTCTTAAGTTACAAGACTCACAAAAGTGTGAATATTTTATGTGCCAAACCTTAGCATATAAATCAAGGCTAAGGCCTTATTATAGTATACTCATTAGAGCTGCATGCAAAACTTTACATATAAAAACTACAACTTTCACTTTGAGTGACTGTCACTAAATTTGTTCCTATTCTCATTATCTAATCAGTGACTGGTGGTGACATTTGGCGTCACTGCCATCTTAATCAAGTTATCTCTCTTGTCTATGACAAGAGGCGTTAGAATGAACGTGTAATCACTACTGACATACTCAACATTGTCATCAACATTTTTTACATTGTGGATTCACCAGGAAGGGACTGGATGAGTAAATTAATCAGCAGACTGAAGCATTTTGGCCTGCCTTTTTCAAAAAACCATGGACCTCAGAGTTTATTTAATATGGAATCTATTGTACACTGGAAATTGATCCCCTCTAGCCATCTCACTTTAAATTAATATATTCATACATTATGATTTATTAATTTTATTATTATTATATAATTTGATTATCTCATCAATTCAGTGTTGATGTGTTTGTGACCCAACCAGGGACCTAAGGTTTAACTCTGCACTTTGCTGAGAATGTGAACAGTTTCCATCACTGCGATGTTCTGCACGTCTTGGGCTGTGTGAATCTCCTGAAGATTCTTGCATGATTTCTTCATGTTACTAAGAGCCCCGACCACCAAAGGCACAACTATAGTCTTAGTGCCCCATATTCCGATAATCACGATATCCAGATTTGTTTACTTGCTCAGCTTTTCAGCTTCTTTGAGAATGATGGTGTTGTCATCAGGGACAGCTATATCAATTAGTATACATTGCTTCTCCTTTAATGGATCACCATATTATTATTATTATTTTATTATTGTTATTTGTAATACATATATTAATATTTTCTAGATTTAGGAAGCTAATTAAAAATAAAGTTTTCTTTTGATGGACCCATGTGATGGCAAAGGATGCTGAGATAGTTACAATGAGTTGGATAAGCAAGAATAAAAAAATGGACGAGTTAAATTAAAAATTCAATATTTATACATCTTCTTGCTCTAAGATTTTTGAACTCTTTTAGGTTTTACTTAAAGGATCCTTGGTGACTCAGTGCTAGCACAGCTGCCTCGCATCACAGAGATAAGGGTTTACATTCCAGGTGCTCTCTGCATGAACTCTACATGTTCTCTACATGTCTACGTGGGCTACCTCCAGGTGTTCTGATTTTCTCCCACAATCCAAAAGGTGAAAAGGTGTTGATGAAATTGGCCGTAGATTGTGTTTGCATATAAGTGGATCCATCCTGTGATGGTTTGGTGTCCTGTCAAGGGATTGTTCCTGCCGCGCGCCTGAAGCTTGCTAGAATGTGCAACCATGCTCTGGATAAGTAGGTTAAGAAAATGGATGAATAGTGCGGCCTTTTAGGTAGGAATATTTATACAGTGTGTGAGTATTCTTGGATGGAGTCTGCTCAGCACTGAAGAAGAATAAGGAGTGAGTAGCTGGCAGTTAATTAACAAATCAGTTAATTAATGAAAACGTCATCTGATGTTTGAGACACATAATCACATTTTTAAATAAGCAGCCTTCGAAGAGATTGCAGTGGTCTCCAGCAGGTCTGCTTGCGACTCTTTTCTTGTGCTCAGTGTTTCATCACGCTATGCTTAGAAGAACAGATGGTGACATCACCCGCAGCTCATCCAGCCGAGAACATAATCACAGTGAATCATGATATAAATGAAAGGTTTATTACTTGGTGATTAACAACTCAAATGGAATAAAAATGAACAGAGCCTCTGTACATTCCCTTTACAAAGTGTGTCTTTTTAACAGTCCCATCAAACTTTATAAACCATCCAGGCATATTCATTCGTGTGTCACAGATTTAAAATCAAAGATATGTGCTCAGCATTTTTTGTATTTACATTTGACTTAGTACAGTTCACAGTCGCTTTAACTAGTTTAGCAAATGAAATGAAATAAAAATGTAAGTAAAACATCATGTAGAAAAATGTAAAGCTGTTTTTATCCAAATGATTTTGGCTCACAATTAAAAATATGCTTTATTTCAGTGGCACAGAATACGGAGTCCAACTCAAATTTTATACCGTAAATTTCACCTCTTCCTTTTCTTAGCAGAAACTGTCTTTGTCACTTAGTGAGTGAACATTACTGTTAACATTAATCAATCAACATTCATGGGATCTTCATGAGTTTTTGTAGAGCTCTGCCAATCTCATTTGGTTGTTCATTAACAAGATAATTGAGAATTTTGCATATAAAGCTGATTGCTTCATTTAGCAAAAAGACCACTTGGGATCAGATCTTGGCTAAGTAAAAATTAGTCTTATCCTTTCGCTTTGCTAGACAGATATAATGCAATAGATCTTCCTGCAAATAAAACTTTAATTATTTATTTTAAATAGATTGAGAGGTCAAGTCTAGTTTCATTTGATAAAAACCTCTGCTTTCCACATGGGGCTCTTTTAGCAGGTGCTGTGGTCAAGTTAGAATTCACATGAACATAATGTAAAGGTACCTTTTGTTGGGTGTATTTAAGATGCTGTTGAATCAGAGTGAAAATTAAGAAGTGAGTTTTTCCTTCTTTATAAACCCATGAAAAAACAGTGCAGCTTGTCCATCAGAAAGGTTGTTAACGCAAGCAACCCCATAAAGAACACAACACGTAGTCGTGTGTAATACAAATTTTAATACTGAGTGTGCCATCATAGCCAGTGCTGTTCTGCAAACAAACCCAACTTCCCAATGCTGCTAGAAACTGCCAAACCTCTGCAGTTAAAATTCTACAGTTTCTGTATGGGGTGTGAGGTCCAGCACAGAGTGTTATCTCCACAAATGAACCCAGTTCAGTGCTGGGAAATGCACTGTGAATAGGTAGCTCCACTTACAGAGCCACTTCAAAGCAAAAGTGATGGCAAAAACACAACAACAACAAAAGTCAATCACGACACAAATAATACATTTATAATCAGTCTGTACTAAAGAATTTAATGCATATGGTCCACAATAGGTTCTACCTGGAAACCCCCACTAAATAACAACAAAGTGAATGCTACTGTAGGGGGTCAGGATGCTGTCCTTTTATCTATCACTCTCTCTGCTAGCTGACGCTCACTCAGTGTACTGGCTGTTGTCTTGTCCAAGTGCTGTCAGAGCATGTAGATACATGTGGAGGGTCAAAGGTTAAATCAGGCCATAATTAAATAGTTCCAGGGTTGAACAGACCAGCGGGTTTGGTGCTCCAGCATATCTGGGGTTCATAAGTGGTGAGGGTTTCAGATGCCAGGCTGTGGTAGTTTAGCGTTTTGTAATTTTAAGATTATATGATTATACCAATGATTCTTTAAATAAGACCTTTCTGGAAACCAAGAACATTTCTGTTGGCAGAGCCCAATAAAAAAACTATCTCACAGACTGATACAGCACAATAATGAAAACTAAAACCAATAATGTAAAAAGTGAACCAACAAGCAATGTAATGCAATGATAATAACAATGATACATAGAACATATTATGTAGTGTATATGAAAGAATAATATTTCATAAACAGGCTATACATATGAGTGCAATGCTTATTAAATACACAGACAACAAAACATTGATAGATAACATTGAATATTGCTTGATCCTCACTACTGCTTAAAGACGTCTTTACACTCTTCTGTAAGCGTTTAATACATTTAATATAATCAATGTTCTGTAACATATCTTTTAAGGTTTTTTCTTCTAATGGAAAACAGAGACCTGGTTGTTAGCCTCGTTCTGGTTCCTAGAGCCTAGAGAACAGTGGCTTAATTGACTAGAAGAATAAACAGTGCCATGGGTGAGCAGCCTTTTAATTTTTCTAACATCAAGAGGTTTGCAGTCCAGTTTAAAGTTTAGTTCTGCTTAAATGCCATATACTACTACAATAACCAAACCTTCAATGCTACTAGATTGAGTAAACATATGCTTATGAGTCCAAGAATTAATAAAATAACAGTGGGAGGCCATGCTTTTAGTTACAGGGCCCAGTAGAATGATCTGCCTGCCACTATAAGAGGTGCCTCTTCAGTCTCAGTTTTTAAATCCCGGCTGAAGACTTACTACTTCAGTTTAGCATACCCTGAATAGAGCTGCTGATTACTTGTGCATACTGCATCTCTTTTGTTAACACTAGAATTACCAAAGCCTACGTAAAAACTCGTAAATCCGTCCCACCTTAAATTCCTTCGCACCTCTCCGTCAGTGTCTTTTGTCTTTTAAATGTGTCAATAAGCAGCAAGCAGCCTGCTCTCACATCTCCCCACTGCCACACAAAGTGTTCTCAGCTGAAGTCTGTTTACTCGCGTGTCATTTGCTTAGAGTTGTATAGACTAGAGTAAATACTATCATTTTATTTGGAACACATGCATTTCATGTGTGTTCCGTGTCTACAACAATCTATGTAAACACATCGTTAAAACAGAAACGTTTTTCATGTTTTAGTAATAATTGACAAAATGTAGACATGAAGCATATAATGTGTGAAGCCTGAAGTCCAAATATTAAATAAACACTTTCACAAAAGGTACAAGTATAACTAAACAAGTGCGCTATTATTCAAGAATATAACTGCAGAAAAAGAACCCACGTTAGGGTGCAACATTGGCGCATCTTTAACCCGTCCGCTTTGGTGGCATAACTGTAAGAACTGCCGACTGGTAATCAAACGGTCACGAGTTCGATCCCGCCCAACTCCGTTTTGAGAAGTGAACTGCTCTTATTCTTACTATTATAGAATAAAAACATACATTTGATTTGAGTCTGTAACAGCCGGTATAAATGTATGGTACTTGTAAAGGTTAGCGTTGTTTGTTTTATTCTCCCAGTTATGTTCACACTCGCCCTGATCTGACACTGCTGTTTTCACATAAAGACACGCTATAGCAGAGGTGAACTCAGATGATGACGAGGGTTCGAATGTTATTTGTATGCCACAACTGCCTAAGGTACCTGATTTTAAACCATGAGGTTGCTGCTTATGTCTCATGTAACAAGACATAGCTCTTAATTCTACAATACACTCTGGCCCACCACCACACATACAGCCAGGTTATGGTCTGGAGCTCACATCCCTGCAGTGGACAAAGCAAGTATGCAAAGTGGACCAAATTATATATCACCATAATACGGTACTATATCAAACAACACGCACACACTGATTATAAGATTGTTGATTCAGTCCCCATTTGTGGCATCTCTGTGACCCAGTGTGAGAACATTCAACTTAAAAATGCTTCAATTTTAATAACAAAGTTAGAACTCAACTGCAGCTCTGTTCTTGTAAAGTATATTGGCACTATATGAAGATTAAATCTGTATGCCACAAGTGAGCCCAAGTGCCAATTCCATCAGACTTTAAAACATGAGGTGCTGAATTATTTAGTGGATATATGTCATACATTCAAACAAAAAGACAAATAGTTAATAATAAAAAATATTATTTCATATTTTGAATTATCCATTCAACATCTTTGACTTACAATATGAACCTGCAGCCTTCTTTCAACCTGCTTGTGTTCTGAGTATAAAAGTAAGTCAATACAAACAACTAAACTATAACTATTTACAACTTTTGCACCACTTCTTCAGTCTTTCGTTGTTACGTCCCTACTTTTTTGAAACTCATCAAATTCTAAATGGGCATATATTCTTCCTAAAACAATATAATTTTTCACTTTCAACATTTTTATTTGGTCTACTTTCAATAATTAAATATGGGTTTAAATGATTTGCAAATCCCTGCATTCTGTTTTTATTTACATTTTACACATCGTTCCAACATTTTTGGAAAGAGGGTTGTATTTGAAAAGGTACTGTATAAAATAATGGTATTTTGCATAGTTACAAATAATGATGGAATGAAATCCCAACATATCTATAGAAAGTTGGCAGATTTTGATACCAATCGTACATACATCCATCCTTGAACATGCTTTATCCAATTTAGAGTCACATTGGCCAAAAGACGGAATGCACCACAACTCCTGAGGTAATTGGCCCAATGCCCATGTCTTTTGGAAATGGGAAAAATTTGGCCCTACCTAAAGAAAAACCCACACAAATATGGAAAACTCCATACAGACAGGAACCAGGCCTAGAATTTAAACACAGTCTCTAGGAGCTGATAGGCACTAGTGCCAATCACTATGCCACCCCCAAACCAACTGTTAAGCTGCAAAACAGTGCAGTGGTTCCAATGGTTACTTTTAGAACATTAAACTCCTAAACTGTGTTTTTAAAAGATTCAAATATAAATACTGAAGCACACATTTTACATTTCTAAAAGCTATTGAAATCTTATTATTTTAAAGTAATAATTAAGTTTTTTTTTTTGAGAAATTCAGGAACATTCTGAGCCCCTAATAGTGCCAGGCTGTGTGGGATTCATGCTTTCACAAATTGCACTCCTAAGCCACAAGTGTGCTGCTTCAATCCCACAACTGACTCACTGTGCAGGTTGCTTCAATGGTTTCCTTCTCCACTTGTAAAACTCGCCTCCGAATGTCAAGCGCTCTACAATGATTTTCATCACAGAATGTACTATATAATAGGAATTGTTACTGATTAGTTCTGAAATTTATATTTATAAAACTGTTTCACACAGGCAATGGTATGTATGCAAGTAGTGCTGTTGAATGTAATCTACTGCAGCACCTTAATTTGTAACCACTAATTGAAGAGGAATTGATGACCTATTTTGGGCAGAATAGGTCTTAAAGTTCAATAAAGAATCGACATCCTGCAAAGGCCACATCTTCATCTATGAGCAATCTCATTTTTAAGGAAGCTAGAGGTAAAACAGAGTCAGACAGAAAAGGATCTGTGAAAATAGCAGTGTGAACAAACATGTGCAGTATTTTCTATACATAACCAATTTAGGTTTTATTTTTTATTTGAATAAATGACAATTAAATGATTGGTACTTAAGTGTTAAATAAGAGAAACCTGCTATGCTAACCACTGTGCAAGTCAAATAGAACAAACTAGTGTTATCTATTGAAACCCAAAGATGGATGAACAGAAATAAACATCTCTAAGTACACAGGCAGCAAACACTTCTGCTCCACTGAGCCTAACTTAACAAGTAGTGCCCTTGCTTTCTGAAGACATAACACTTCAAATTACCCACCTCTAAATATGTCAGGTACTCTGCAAAACATCCCATTTCTCATTATAATATCACATCACTGTCAGTAAACTTTGCTAGGGAGCAGCCTTTAAACCTCACATTTGGGCTACACCTGGGGTAATTCACTAGAATTACTGCTGGGTTCAGTGACATCCCTGTACAACCCCAGTGTCACCTGAAACAGTTCTGGCTGGAAACAAGTGGAAATGATGTATGTTTGAGACAGTGTTTTTAATTAAAGATGCCAATCCTTCATAACAGTGCCAACAACTTGCTTACATGAAGCACAAGCAAACTGTTTTGAGTTGAAACATTACAGATTCAAACTCTAATTGAAATATACCAATGTGCTAATTTAATAATCATACAAGAGATATACTTTTTAAATATTCTTAGAAAAATTAGCTTGGCTTCTGATTAGTGTACAGCTAACGTGAACAGCATCTAAACAAACAAGCAGTAGACAACAAATTAAACTGAAGTGTGTGAGCCTACCATTCATATTGGCTTTTGCCCTCATCTGTACAAATGTAAAGAGGCTCTAATTTGAGGAGATGTGACAGAGAAAGGCCAACAATTTACATGAGAAATATTACCATCTTCACCTTTAAATAAATAAATTGATTTGTTTAGAATTAAATATGCTAGTCAGCAGGAGTGCATACAGGAAACATACCAGTTGGTGGTAACATCTGGCTAATAGTAACATTAGGGAAAGGAGCCAATGCAGGGTGCTGAATGTTTGGCTGTTGCCCACTTAATGCATGTTTCCTTTATGCTCTGCATGAGCAAAGCACACATCTTGTTGCCATTTTTTCATGCTACTAATAGCTTTGATACAACACCACAATTAAGGCACTTGATTTCTCTTACGTACTATATAGCTCCATGATTGAATATTAAAGAACTACAGAATGTGAGCTAATTCTTAAAATGCTATGTCGGCAAACAAAAGTAAAATGGTAGAATTTGAACAGGCTTCAAATACAGATTCAAGCAGGATTTTGGCCGCTACTTGATAATAATTGGCACCACCTTGAATAGAAACAACAGCGGAATACTTATACCAACATTAAAAGCTTTAAAAGGTCTGTAAAATACAGCATTTACTAAAGTAAGTTCTCATCATGGTTCATCTATCCCGAGATTCAACAATCATTCTGTTAAACATCCAGAAAGACTATTCAGTTTAAGCGCAAAGCTGATAAGTCTTACTGCATACATAAAACATCTAGATGAGTACACATCATGCCAAAGACAACATCTGTTAATGTCTGCCTGCAAGAAGACACAAGAGGCAACCTAACTAAGCACTTGGCTGCAAAGTCTCTTGACAAGATAGACTTACAAAAACAAATATATTTGTATGAAAATAATGGAGAGGCAAATCCTTATGTCATGCAGAATAGTCAAATTCATTTCTATGAGGTAATCTTAAAATGATAAACGTTTCAAGGGACTGTGTGTGTTTGTGTATGGGCAACTTGGAAGGAAACTTCACCTACTGCCAGGACTAACTCTACCTCCATCTTGACTTTAAATAAGCAACTCTGAGAAAAAGTGAAATTTCAAAGCTGCCTTTATCACTATATTTGGATTCTGGTGCAGCTCTATGCCTCCTACGTTGACTTTAAATGTTCTCCACCTTTAAATGCATAGACCAGAAATATAATTCTAGGTTAACTGAAATTAGCAAATTAAGGGTAAATGTGTCTGTGATGGACAGTAATTTGAGTAAAAGCACACACAGTGAATTTGAAGGGACTGGCAGATTCTGACGTGATATTCTTCTGAAACATGTTTTTTAACCCATCGTTTAATTACTAGGTCATTCTCCCTGTAAAATAAAGAAATATACCTTAAAATATTGTGTCTAACCATTCAACACTTTCAAACTTTCATTTTCCAGTTAAGGGATTCAGGGACAACAGAACATAATAGCAGAATTTCAGATGTGGACCAGACACTAGTTAAATCAGACAGACATCAAGCACCTTAAAAATAAATCCCCAAGGGGAAATTCACCTGCTTGAGTACCAATACAAGTCACGTGTTAAACAGGAATGACAAAATGTTACCCAATACAAGTTCAAGACCCAGTACAACACACACAAAAGTACACTGTATATAAGAATGCATTACTACATTAACTGATTGATGTGTAATGTTCCTAAAAATGTTGTTCTAATGCTTTACCTTCCCGCGACCGCGTGGCTAATCGGCTATGCGCCCGCCCCTTTCACCTTTTACGGACCCGGCTCCGCCTCGAAGATCGGCTCCCATTTTAATGCCTAGATGTGTTCTGATCTAATAGTTATGATAGGAAGAAGCAGTATACAGTCAGAAGGCTGTAGGCAACAAAGAGCCGTAAATGTGCCTTTTAGAACACGGTGGTGGAATGACTTAAGGTGCAACTGGCCAACACCTTATGGAAGATGGGAGGCATTAGTCTCTACTGCCAAAATCTACTTGTTGAGATGCCTAGCATCTCTGAGCTGGAGTTACTCCCACAGAGGATGACAGTGTAGAATATTTTACTGGTCACTATGGACTAGCAGAACATTCCCCCACAGCTTGTCAAAGATATTAAAGAATCAGATCCTCCGTAAATGAACAGAACGTTATGGCACTTTTTGTACAGCAGGTCTTTATTGTCCTCCAAATCCAGTCTACTGAACTCCAGAAAGTTATAAAACTGCAAGACCTCTGTCTGCTCCACCATTATGGTGACTGAGGGCAGGGTCTTCCTGACTTGCCAGAAGTCTGCCATAAGTCCTTTGTCTTGGTAATGTTCAATGGTAATGTTCTCCACACACCACATGTCATAGTCCTCCACCACATTTCAATTCTATGCATCATCTCATTTGACAACATCTATAGATGGCATACACCGGACTTAAAATGAGTTGTGAAAGGAAAAGGAGGCAGGGCAGTTTCCTGGGGTGCACCTACATTATGAAGCGCCATCTCCAAAACACTAGAGACACACATACTGCCTCCTGGCAGTACATGATTTAGCACATTGTGGGCACATGAAAATATTTTCAACATTGTGTATTCCCCGGAACCAAGAAGATGCTGTGGTCAATATTTGATTCATTTTCTCACTTCTATAGGCAGACAGCAAGATGTCTAAAGTAGTGTGATGAGTGTGTGCTGGAAGAAAAAGTAGTAAGAGCTAGAAAGAGTTACATGAGGGTGCTGAGCTAGCAGGGCACCCCACAGGTTTGTCCTAGGAAACCATTTGTCTGAAAATAGGCCTTATGCTTTATTATGTTGAGGCTGATAACAGCATTTTAGTCATTAGGTTACTCTGCTTATCTCTTTTGTTAATTAAATACACTGACCATATACTATGTTGAT
This sequence comes from Erpetoichthys calabaricus, assembly GCF_900747795.2. NCBI lineage: Eukaryota > Metazoa > Chordata > Cladistia > Polypteriformes > Polypteridae > Erpetoichthys > Erpetoichthys calabaricus. Next base: position 48,378,860 of record NC_041401.2, read on the forward strand.
TAAGTGAAGCATGAGTGCCTAATTGTGATGTTTAAAATGCTTTAATGTTTGTTTAGAGTAAGCAGTAATAAAGGAATACAGTAGAATACCTTGGAATATCCCAAATGTGCATTCATGCACATGAGAATGACATGACTGAGTTAAAGGGATAAAACTATAGAGTTACAAAAGATGCCATAACTATTTCTGCAACACCTCTGAAGTGTCTGATCCTGGAAGAGGACATGTGACCCCTGGCTTACTCCACTGACCTCTCTGCCTTGTGCCAATCCCACTTTCTATTAACCTAAACGACTCTGACAATCTCAAGATTTCTAAATTTCTAATGACCACAACTCAATAGAAATACTGTACTTGAGATTATCGCCAGTGTTACTTTAATACATTGGCATCACTTCAGCCTTAAAAGGTGTTTGGCTGACTTGGAACACCAAGCTCTTTTGTTTTCTGTGCTTCTTCTTACAGTCTCTAATGTTCAAAAAAGTTAATAGCATATAAGCAGTGTCTTATATATTGTACTCTTAGGCATGTTTTTTTTATTATGGTTTACATGGCAAATTAAATATTCTGTTCTGTCACTATATTTTAAAGCAAAGTTCTATTTTCATTGCTGTATAAAACAATGTGTAGTTTTTGAAGCAAGTTGTGACGACCAGTATGTTAGGTAAAAGCAGTTCTTTTCTGTTCAACAGCCAATTTCTATGTACTGCGCTTTTCAAGAAAGTACTTAGTAGGGTGTTTTTGTTTCTCTTTCATTATTTAGAGATATTGTGCACTTTTATTTTGCAAGAGAGCCGTTCTCTTGTTTTTCAAATTTTAACATTGAGTCCATATTTTTATTTGTTAGCCGTTACTTATGGCTCTTCGTTCTGTTTCTTTTTGCTTAATGCCAGCCTGTGTGATATGCAGTAGATGTACTTTCAGACAGCATATGAGTTGCTGAGTCTTAAATTGACAGGTTCTTGCCTGGATAAACATAGGTTGAAAGTTAAATGTGTGACACAGAAACTAACTACTCTTCTATTTCCACCTTTAGAATAGAGGAACACCCATAGGAAGAGATCTGATGTCACTTCTGGAAGAACACTCGAGATTCTGCCTCTTACGTTCACACGATTACAGTATATAACTTGAAACTTTACTGGAAGGCTTCATTCAGTATGAAACCAGCTGACCAAGGGGTTGGACATCAAGGGAGCTAGTGGCTTGAGCCTTGGTGGAGATAAGATGAAATTGCTTATTTTGGATATTGGTTTCTAGATTGTTTCTCATTTTGGGCATTAAATAGGATATCCTTCAGAACTCCCAGTTTCTCATCCCTTGCTTCAAATATTCACAACTGCCACTGCCTCCACAGTGTGTTCCGAACTGTGTTCCGAACTGTAGCATACACAGCAACAACATTAAGAAATGAAATTTTAACATCACCTCTTGGGACTACATCCAGTAGATAAAAAGAGTTTATGAAAATATTTCCAAAAGTGTGTGGTTCCTGGACCCAAGATGATGCCATAGTCAATATTTAATATTGACCTTTCATTTTCTCACTTCTGTAGGCAGGTAGCAAGATATCTGCAGTAGTGTCATGAATGTGTGCTGGTAGAGAATGTAGTAAGAGCTGAAGGAGTTATATAAGGGTACCAAGCTAGCTGTCCACCCTCAGGTTTGCCCTGCAAAATCATTTGTTTGAAAGTAGGCATTATTCTTTATTCTGTTTGGTGCTGATAACAGAATTGTATTTATTAGATTTATTCCCTAATTAATCAAGTATAAAGTGTGTGGATGACACTCAAAAAGTCAAAAAACATGATCCTGATCTCAGTCCAAGTTTCATCCAGGTGGAAGCGTGCTTTGAGGAGTGTGTAGATAACTTTATGTGCATCGTAACGATTTTGACTATACACATACCAACATAACAACTACATCATATAAATATAGGACAACTTCAGAAGTAAAGATTTATTTCAGCAGTTAATTTATAATAACTAAGATGAAAATGATAAAGCTTACAGTGCCTTAAAAGAGCAACCTCAAATTTTGTGACAAAGATAAACAACTCTAGACTACACTCTGTAAAATTAAACTTAAAGTTCTGTATACATGCACTCACTTTAAACACTAAAACAGCAAAGTATTATCTATGTAATAACCACAGTATTTGTATATATTTAAATGAAAAGGTTTCCTTAGTGATTCTATTATGATATAAAATGAACCATCAGTGCTATGTTAAGAGTGGGTTAGTGTCATTAAGGACTTCTAGTAGCTCTGGTTTCAGGAACTGGCTACTGGGGATGCTGATCACATATCCATAGTGCTGTATTTTATGCTCTACTGATTCCTTTACATGAGCCGTCAGCGTTCTTGCCAGTGAAATTTTCTAACAGGCACGATGTTGAGAACTACTGATATGCATTATGTGCATGAGCACACCTGCTGTCGGCACACATATTTGAACTGATGAACATGAATTTGCCTGCAAGTATAACTTCACCAAGTTTGAAAACCTTGCTTTTTTTTTTTTTTTTTTAACGCCCTTAAATGTGAAGAGTAAAATCACTCACTTTTTAAGCCGGCTTTTTCCAATACAGGGGAGCAAGGGCCAAATTCTAAATAAGAAGCATTTGGTACAGGGTCAGAACCAGCTTTGGACAGAGTGAGTGAGAGTACTATAAGGGAGTCAAGCTAGCTGTCCATCCCTCAGGTGTGTCCTGCAAATCTACTTGTCTGAAGGTAAATCTTATTCTTTATTATGTTTGATACTGATAACAACATTTTAGTCATTTGGTTACTCTGCCTGTCAGCTTTGTAAAATAACTACACTGACCATATACAGTATGTAGTTTAAGGGAAGTATTGGTGCTTAACTCTGATGTCTAAAAGGCCTCAATGTTAGTTTAGTGTGAACAATTACAATAAGTGCATACAGTACAATAGGTCTGAATGCATCGATGGTACATTTATACACATGTGTCTGGTGGGACTAAGCAAAAGTAATGAGAGTAAAGAGCTATAAAAGATGACAGGAAACTAACGGAACTGTTTCCAAAACATCTCTGAAGTCATTGATCCAGGACTAAGATCTGTGATGGCTGGCTTACTCTCTGCCCTCTTCCAATCTCACTCTCTACTAACCTAAAGGACTCTTAATAATTTCGAGATTCAGGATTTTCTGATGACCACAGATCATTAGAAATTATGTACTTGAGATTATCACCAGTGTTATTTTAATGCACTAGCATCACTTTAGCCTTAAAAGGTGTTTGGATGACTTGAAACACCAAGCTTTTCTATTTTCTGTGCTGCGTCTTACAGAATGTTCTTATCTAATGTTCAAAGAGATACCTATATACTGTATATGGTACAGTATTTCCTACATATTATACTCTAGGCATGTTTTTATTATGGTTTACTTGGCAAATTAAATACTCTTTTATGTTTCTAGGCATTTTTTTATTATTATGGTCTACATGGCAAATTAAATATTCTGTTCTATCTTTATTATGTAAAGCAAAGTTCTACCTTTATTGCTATACAAAACAATCTGCAGTTATGAATCCTGCTGTGATGACCTGTGGTTAGGTAAAAGCAGCTCTTTTCTGTTCACTTGCCAATTTTGATGTATGGTGATTTTAAGGAAAGCACTGAGTGGTGTATTCTTTCTTTATTTCTTGCTATTCTGCACCTTTTTGCATGGTAGCCATTCTCTTGTTTTTTTTTTTAATTTTACCACTGAATGAACAGGTATATTTTAAGCCATTACTCAAGGCTCTCCACTCTGTTTAATTTTGCTCAATGCACGCCTGTGAGAGATAGAGTACATTTGCTTTCAGACAGCATCTGAGGTGCTGAGTCTGAATCTAAGTGTACTGGGATTGCTTTCAGACTGCTTTATACACCTCCACTCTGTAGAATGAACACTTTATAAACCCCTTTAATACTAGAATAGTTCAGATGATTTCATATCTCTTTTATATATAAAAGTTCTCTCCCCTCCAAATTATCAAGTAATACATATTTTGAAAATTAACCTTACTTTTCCCATCATCTTACAAAGAAAAAAATCCCGGGAGTTGAGAATGATTATAATTTAACACAGATTCTGTCTAGCTCTTGGAATAATTTCAAATAGTGGTATAGGCACACCATACCTCTTGGGGTGTTGAAAGGGTGAATATGAAGGTAGCAAGTACGAATACTGAAATGATCATGATATTTCCATTATCAAGAAAATGGCAACAGACTTCTCCTCTAGAAACACTTGTGTAGCCCGTGGCTTTCAAAGTTGCCTCATCAGATATTTTCAGGACCCTTGATCATTCTGTGTGAAGACAATGATGGATGAATATAATGATGATTCATTTATTCATTTCCTTGTCTTAATACAAGCTCGGTCTTATTGTTAGATATTTCAGTGTCTATTAGTCTATCCATGAGGATTTTTAATTGTAATTCTTAAAATTACACCTGAAAATTCAGTTGCTCTCTCTTACATTTTAAATTGTCTAAACATATATTTATTTTACAGAAACCTCTATCTGACTGTTCTTGACCTACCATACTGATCCACTCCACTCTGCCCTATATTGCTCTCAGTCCATCCATCCATCCATTTTCCAACCCGCTGAATCCGAACACAGGGTCACGGGGGTCTGCTGGAGCCAATCCCAGCCAACACAGGGCACAAGGCAGGAACCAATCCCGGGCAGGGTGCCAACCCACCGCAGTGCTCGCAGTCTTTTTTTCTTATATATATATATATATATATATATGTTCTTATATGTCTATGTTGACTATTCTTCTTTATCATGGATTTTAAATTGCATTCAATTGGACTGTGTAATGACAAAATGTTGCAATGGGTAGTGCCATGAGATGGAGCTGAAATGCTATATCCATTTATTATCTGTGTGAATTTTGCACTTTGTCCCTGTGTTTGTATACTTTTTCTTCTGCATCCTAATGTCCACAAATCCCTACAAAGAAGCAGCAAACCTCTGGTTGAAACCACTTCAGGTTTTCATATCATCATCCTGAATGCCACTTAATCCAATTCAAAGTTTCAGGGGGAGCAGCCTGAGCCCATCCCAGAAGAAATGCAAGAAGAAATCCTAGACAGGGTGCCAGTCTATCACAGGACAGACATCCATATTCATAATCATACAGGCCCAAATTAGGGTCATCGACTAACATACTGTAACACACACTAAATGCGTTCAGCAAGTGGAAGGAAAACATAATAATAATTCATTACATTTATATAGCGCTTTTCTCAGTACTCAAAGCGCTATCCACACGAGGAGGAACCAGGAAGCAAACCCACAATCTTCCACAGTCTCCTTACTGCAAAGCAGCAGCACTACCACTGCGCCACCTGTGAGGAACATACATAGATATATTGTAAGAACATGGAAAATCCACACAAATAGCAATCAGTACTAGGACTCAAACCTAGGACATTGACTCTAAGCACTATGTCTTGTCATTGAATCACGCAATGATCCATCCCAATTTACATATGTTGCACTGTGGTAACTGTTGGTGGCCAGCTGCGGATCCGCAATATATCTGGTTTATAAAAACCCTTGAAAAGAGCTTTTTATAGTGTGAGCTAATAGAAGAACTCCGATTCTCGGCTGCGCAGAGACTGTCTAAAAGCAATGGAAATGGAGCACTTCTTGTTGACGTCAGCTGATCTCTCTCACTCAGTGCATAAGCTTGCTATGCAACACCTCCATTACACTCCAACCATCAGAGTGCAAATCCTGCTGACTACGACAAGAGTTTTATGATGGAATTAACACCATAATCAATCCCAGGTTACACATTTTGTACTGTGGCAACTGCTGGTAGTCAGCCACAAACCAGTGACATCTGTATTACAAAGGCCCTCAGAAACAGTTTCTCTACAGCAAAAGTAATAAATGAACTTCTACTCGCAGGCTCATAGGGACTCCCTATAAGCACTGCAAGTGGTGTTCATTCTGGTGATGTCTGCAGACGTCTGTCCCTTACTCAGCCCACAACTTTCTGCACAGCACCATCACTGCACAGTACATCACAGTGTCATCCCCAAAACACATATGTTAGCTTAGCTGGACACTGTTTAAATATGCATATATTTGAAACGGACTGTTGCTTTGTTCACGATTAGCTCATGTTTCACACCTAGTGCTGACAGGATAGGCTTTATACCCTAACGCCTCAGTGATACGTATAGATGAAGATTGTCTTTCCAATTGATGATTTCCGTTCATTCATTAAAGCTTCCTTTGAAATATTTCAGAATGAATCTGAGGTTCATCCTTAACATAAACACAAATAATGTTGATGTCTTAATATGTAAGTAAAAAGCAAATTCCTGTCTTGGTATAAAAGTGAACAAAAAAACAACCAGCACAACTATGGCTGAAACCTTTCCAGCTCTTCAATTTACACAGCAGGGGTATGAGACTCATAGTAGATAAATGGATGAAGCAGGAGTCAGAGACTGATATATCACTCTAAGTTTTTTGTGTTGTACCATTACTGGAGTGTTTTAAAAAGGCTAGCAAGATCCACAGCCCTTGGTGTTGCAGAACTCCTTAGAGAATGAAAAATACAGCAAATGATCACCTATAGCCAAAGGCAAAACAAGCTCACCATTAAGACTGAATAGCAATGATAAAGTAGAAATCCTCTAAACAAAGGTATTGTGGAGGAATATGCTTCCTATCTAGAATTAAAGGTCTTACAGAGAGCACAACACACTTCTGAGAGCAACACTGTCATGCAGAAGACAGTTTTGTTGGTTGAAAGGCCCTGAAAGCATGTATCATTATAAGCAGAAGAGCCCTTAGTCCACCTTGAAAGCACCCACACCAACTAAGACATTAATGCTGTGTTCATGTGCCATGGGACAGATAACAGATGGAAAATATGAGCTTCTCAGTGGGGAGTTTCACATGAAAGTCCTTCAAAGTGGTAGCTCCCAGTGAAACGATTGTTGCTCAGTTTTAACCGTTGCTCTGTCACATCATTCAAAAATACAAAAAAAAAAAAAAAAAAAAACAGGTTATCTAGAAAGGTCATTTAATGGCTGAGATTAATTTGAAGTGATGCAATAATACCTACTAAATTTATTTTTTTTTTTTTTGTGTATGAACCAAGTAACAAATCGACAGCAACCTAATTCTTCTCCCAAAATGCAAAATGGGATGTCCATGTAAGCACCAAGAAAAGTGAAGGTGAGACATTATAAGCATTAACTTCTATCTCCATGTTGAACAGGAGGGTAAGAATATGCCCAGATATATTTGTGCCATTTCATTACAAAAATCCTGAATGACTAAATACAAAATTATTATTTTCTCATTTTTTCAGGACTTGCAGAGCAAATATCCATCACTTTTATTGTGACATGAATTTCAAAGTGTGTTAGAAGCACAAAGACACTGTTTGAATGGGAAAGATTTACATCATACTAGGAAAGAGAATTAGCCATCCACTGCAAACATTTAAAGATATAACATACACTAAATAGTCAGAAGTGTGGATGGGCAGCTTTGGTTATTCCACTCTCTTTTACTTTACTGTGTTCATGTTCTCAATTTTTAATTCCAATGTGTATTTCTCTTGGAAGTTCCTTAGGATGTTTTATATTTTCACAACTTAAACTATTCCACAGTGAGTACACATGGGAGTGCACATGAAGGTGGTCATACCATTCAAGCCTGTTTCTTACCTTAGATCAGCTTCCGCAGAGATAGACAACCAATTTTGAATGCTGTTGATCAGAAATATTTTAATTTTGTTTTTTAGATGGCAAGATAACACAAAATGTATGAGTTGATTATGAGCGCTGATGTCTGTTTAGAGTTTAAATGTTGTAAGGTGGTTGTGTAAGATTTCCTTGGGGTCTGGCATTTAATACAGCCGGGGCTGTTGGGTGTATCTGCTTCTCATGGTCTCAGCCCCATTTTGTCATAACTTTAAACTGAACAGATGGATCAAGAAAATGGACAAATGATTAAATCATTTAAAGCAGAGTTCTTCCTGGTCTCACTCTATGTACCCAAACTTGAAGCATTTACATTTGTTTTTAGAGTGGTATGCCACAGAGGACTACTCTGAGAAAAAAAAGAAGTAACTTAACTGGAGAATAAATGGAGGCCCACTGTTTTGTTTTGACCCAGTTCAGTGATTCTAGTCATCTTTTTTCAAAGCTACTTTATCCAAGTTCAGGATTGAGAGAATGCAAAGCCTGAACAAACCTTACATGGGATGCCAGGTCATTGCAATTCACCCTCACTCACATTAAGCCAATTTAGCACCATGTTTTCAAGATGTGTGAAAAACCCAAACAGACTTGGTAAAGACATGAGCCAAGATTCAAGCCCACTCTGCTGGAGCTTTTAGACAGATGCTCTAATTACTTTAGCACCATAAAACTGAAAGTCAATTAATTTCTATTTAGTTACCACTAATTTATTATTATTTTCTGAAAATGGACAACCAGCAGTAACACAGATTTATAAATAGTAATGATAAAGTAAAAAAAACAGTACATTTACAGATATAAACACACATATTTGTGTCAATGAACAGTGATAGGGTAGTAAAAAGAAATATCAGTGTTGTGCATATGTTTGAAACATACTGTAGGCCAATATTCTTTAAATCAAGACAAATGTAATAATATATTAGAAATAAGGTAAAAAAAAAATGGATGGCTGTTAGCAGAACAGAGGAGCACAAAACCTCCAATAAGCAACATTATTAAAGATAATGGAGTGTTCCATAGTTCTTTGGAATATAAGCAAAATCACCATGAAGGGTTGGTTCTGGCATTTTGATCGATGCCCATTACAACGTAAAATTGGAATATGTTGTGGCAGACGGCTGGGGACCTAACCCAGTCGGGATGCCTGGAAGGACCACGAGAGGGCAGCCAACCTGATCTGCATGGGGGCCACGAGAACACAGCTGGGAAGATCATCCCTGTTGGGGCCCGTGGCTACCGCCAGGGGGCATCCAGAGGATTGAGGAGCCCTGGAACACAGCACTTACACCACAACCGGAAGTGCTGCCGGAAGTAATTCCAGGAACACCCGGGTGCTCATATGGCACTTCCGCCACACTAGTGCTGTCAGAAGACCATAAGGAAGCACCTGGAGCATATCCGGGGCATTATAAAGGAGGCCGCTTCACTCCAGTAGAGGAGCCGGAGTCGGGAGGAAGGAGACAGAGCTTGAGAGAGGAGGAGTGAGGGCGACAAAGGATAGTGGCTGTGCAGTGCATTGTGTGGTGTATCACAAAGGAAGAATAAAATGTGTGCGTTTTGGATATTGGTGTCATGTCTGCTGTGTACAGGGGGGCTGTTTACCACAATGTACATTCAAAAATAGATAGTTGCATGTGATTTCTGACTGAATTAGGCCAACTAGTAATGTCTACACACCTGTAACTGTGGTGTTATCATGTTACAATTTGATTCTGTATCTCCCACTGTTTATAATAAAGGTGCTAAGGCACTCAGATATTTCATTCCTTGATCAGGAGGAGAAGACTAATCAAGGTTGCTTCTCTCTATTAATGCACAATATCTGCAAATATGGGGCACATATCTATCTACTCTCTAAACTACAGAATAGTGAGCTACATACACTCTAAGAGCACTACCCTCAGTTGCTAGAGATGATTGTGCAATGACGTGACAAGTATCAGCATAGAGTATGCACCCTAGCAACACAGCTTCATTCCTTTCTCTCAAAGGCCCTCTTCTGTCTTTGCTATATTAACCTGCTCTATAGATTCTTAGTGTATTTTAGGACACACATAAATAGTAAAAAATAAAGAATAAATTATAATTTTTTTTTTTAAAACAAGATTTTTTTTCACTGATGCCATTTTATTATTTTTATTTGCCACCAACACCTGATGAAAGTACTGTGCAGTCGCCAGTGATGGTTGAATGGAAGTCGATATTTCAACTGTTGACGACCCCTCTGCATCAAATCTTTTGACACAAAGCTTAAAAAAGCAATAGGGAGTACATAAGTAGAATGGCCAATGGGGGCTAGGCAGTCTTTTGGAACCCCTTCAGATTTTTTTTCTCCAGCATCTCACCCCTGGAGTTGTTTAAACGTTTTCTGTCCTCCCTGGCTACCAGACCTTTGCATCGGTCCTATCATTAGAAAACTGAAAACATCCTTTGTATGAAACTGTGCAATAGACATATATTTTCTTTATCAGTATGCTGCTGCTGGAGTATGTGAATGTCCCCTTGGGATTAATAAAGTATCTATCTATCTATCTATCTATCTATCTATCTATCTATCTATCTATCTATCTATCTATCTATCTATCTATCTATCTATCTATCTATCTATCTATCTATCTATCTATCTATCTATCTATCTATCTATCTATCTATCTATCTATCTACAATGTTGCTGATGTTGATTGATTCATTCTCTTTGAACCTGTTAATTTCAGAACTGCAGTGAATACTATTGATATTTTATTTTTTATCTTTTAAGTTTTAAGTACAATCTCTCCATAAAATCTTTCACCAGCTAAGCTGGACATGAAACAGATGTACTCTTAACTGTATACCTAATGTTCTGATTCATTTCATGCATGTTAAACTGCTCGTCTGTTGAACACGTCTACATTTGAAGCCTAGGTAGTCTTTAAAAGTTAAAGGTGTGTAGTGCAGAAAAGCTACCAACCATATTAAAACTGCATAAGGTTTTGCACTCAGAATGGGAGATTGTGAATGACAAGATAAAAGCTCAGATAAACAGAACAAGCACGCATTAGAATATTTTTCTCTGCCATGTAGGATTCACTTATCAAGCTTGTCTTATCATTTTGCAGTGTGGGGATTTTTTCTCTCGCTTTCAGTTCAATATCAGCTCTCTCCTTGTTCCCAAGTACATGATACAGAGAGTTTAAGTGGTGTGATTTCATTACTTCTGCCTCCTGTCTAGAATAATGGCTTCTCTTTGGGGGAGAGGGTTGGGGGGAGTAACAACACTTGCAGCATGTCAATTGGGTTTTAAAGCAGAACACATATAAGCAGGATTTGTTTCATAATCAAGAGAATTTTTTTAATAGATTTTGTTTTTAGGAAATGGGTTAAAACAGAATTCAGATTCTATATGATACAAAAAAAGCTTATCATAATAATAATAATAATAATGTTTACATTTATATAGCACATTTCTCACTTCTCAAGGTACTTTTCATAGTGAGTGGGAAGCTACTTCAACTCCCACTAATGTATAGCATCCACCTGGATGATGCAACAGCAGCCATCTTTGCGCCAGTGCGCTCACCACACATTAGCTATTAGGTGGTGAAGGGGTGAGAGATAGTTCACCACTTAGAGACAGGGAATAATTAGGGGGACAGAATGAGCAGGCTGTGGTGGGAAATTTATCCAGGATACTGGGATACACCCTACTCTTTACATTGGATGCCCAGGGATCTTTTATGACCACATAGAGTCAGGACCTTGGTTTTAGATCTCATCTGAAGGATTGGACCATTTTCAGAGCACAGTGTCTTTGTCACTGCACTGGGGTATTAACATGGTTAGCAACCCCTTCTGGCCTCACCAACAGCTCTTCCAGCAACAACCCAAGCCTCTCCTAGATGGTCTCCTATCCAAGTACTGGCCGGGCCCAAGCATGCTTAGCTTCAGATGGATTACCTGTTCTGAAGTGTATATGGTGTGGCACAGTTTCAAACTTAGAAATAAGAATATTAGCTAAAAATGACTTACTGGAGGGTCTGAAACTTGAAAGTACAATCGACGATGAGCACTTTGGAATTCCAGAGGAATTGTCCAAAGATGCACCCAGGCACAAAAGTATTTGAGAAGAATAAAAATATGTTGAGTTCTGTTTAGGCAATAAAAAGATGTTGAGTTATCTGAAGCAAAGGGAGAGCATGAAAACCCAGAGATAAGTACTTATTATTATTATCAATAATCTATATATATAAAAATCCCTATGTGCGTCCAGGTGTCCGTGTGTGGGTGTCTTCTGGTGAAGTGCGCATGTGCGGGGCATGGTGCGATTTGCAATATTACTGTCAGAGAAAGTTAGAGGCGTTTTACGGAAATACAAACCAGTATTACTGCGAGAGGAAATTAAAGGTACACAATACAGTGATGCATATTACAGCCACTTACAAGCCAGTATTACTGTCAGAGGAGTTTAAAGGCATATTACCGACACGCACGCCTGTATTACCGCCAGAGAAAATTAAAGGTATATTACGGATGTACAAGCCAGCGGACGTACAAGACGGTATCCTTCAATAAAGGCGCGCACAGGCATCCTTCAATAAGGGCGCGCACAAAAAGGCGAGTCTCAAAGGGGCGACCTCAATTGGGCGCAGCGAATAAAGGCGCGCGTAAATAAAGATCTGCACCTTTGTTGCTCTTCACATATTCCAGAGCCATTTGAACTAAATTATCTACGAACGCCTTTATTTTCCACGCTCAATTGAGGTCACCCTTTTGAAGCTCGCCTTTTTGTGCGCGCCCTTATTGAATAGAGCCGTAAAAGACAGTATTACTGTCAAAGAAAATTAAAGACACACAATACACGGTGGCAGCCCACGAAGAACGGCCAGCTCAGCAAGTAAACATCAACAAAAGAAAGGCTGAAAGAAAGAAAAATACGACCAACAAAAAGAATGAGGTCAAAGTCCCTTGCCATTTAATATAGACTGTTCCTACTAATGTTTATGCACTACTGTTCTAGTGCCCGTTATTGTAACGGGCTAAATGACTAGTAATAATAATAATAGGTTGAGATGTCAAGGGATAAGTTGTACAAAGCAAATGAGATCACCCATCTGGACTATGGTGTGTAGTTGCTCTTAACATTACCAATCAATACCCAATAGCAGTCCAGGTGAAAGTCCAACAGAAGACAATAAAAGCAGTTAGAATTATGAAGGGATTTAAGTAGGGTGGCTGCTGTTATGTATTTTATCAACATTATGTGTAGTTTATTTTTTATTGTTGTTTTTGTTAATTTTGAGTTATTAAATTGTCATGTCTGTATGATATTTTTATTGATTTCATATGTGATTTTGTAATTTTGTACTGTTGCTTCGAGCAAAATGACACATTTTATTGGCTAACTAAAAAGATTACAATATGCAAGCTTTTGAGGCAACTCAGGCCCCTTCTTCAGGCAAGACGTAGAGTTGCCTTGAAAGCTTACATATTGCAGTCTTTTTAGTTAGCCAATAAAAGGTGTCATTTTGCTTGACTTCTCACTACATTCATAATGGCTAACACGGGACAACACCCTAGTTGTACTGTTGCTCTAAATCTAGTTACTGTAGGTTCCTTGTTCTTTGTATGTGGAGCCCCAGGAGATGTAACTACGCAGATATCACAGCTCTTGAGACCGCCATCAGGCTATTTAAATTGGCTGAGAAAGTTCAGGCAGTGGGAATCATTCATTTGAAAGGGTTTCTATGAGTATTGTGTTTTTTGTGCTGAATTTTTTTTTTGGTTTTCTTGATTTATTGTGCCCTGTTTTAAGGATTGTGATTCCTAGGCTGTGGATTTGGACTTGTTAATTTAGTTTTGCTTTTTAGGTAATTCCGTTGTGGCTCTTTTTGCTGTCTTAAGTATTTATAAATATTTTCTCTTTTTTTTTTTGTTAATAAATTATTTATTTATAAAGATTCATAGTGTGTCCATTAAAAACAAGCCATGGGTTTATGGTCATCACTCCTCTTGTAAGGCTTTTGTTATATTTTTGTTCCATGATCCATGATTTATGAGCTTGCTCTAACTGAAGCCAGCCAATAATATATTAGGAACGTGGCTGAGTTCTGCTGAGCCTCTGTGAGACAGACAAGTTAAGTTTCCCGAAGGTTGCCGGTTCGAATCCCCGTCACTGCCAAAAGAGATGCTACTCTGCTGGGCCCTTGAACAAGACCCTTAACCTTCAATTGCTCCAGGGGCGCTGTACAATGGCTGACCCTGCGCTCTGACCCAAGGGGTATGCGAAAAGATACATTTCACTGCATGTGGTCCTGTATAACTATTTATGTGACAAATAAATAAATAATAATTATTATTATTATTTTAGGAGGCCTCACAACTATTTTATCTTGGAGGAAACTCCAAATCATAACTAATGTCAAGTCTTACTTTCAAATTAAATCATCAGCTATAACACAAGGGCAAAGATGAAGCTAATCCATATTATCGAAATTTGAAAAGCTCTTGGTTTGTTGAATTCAACAGAATTGTTTTATCTAAATAGTGAATTTCATATTTCAGGACACCAGTGGAAAGTAGTCAAGACAGAATTTAAGAGTTACTTCTTCAGGCAAAAGGACATGCAAATCAGAGTCAACCTGTCTAGTAATATGTAGCAGAAGCAAAACCAGCACAACATTTAGTAAGTACAGCATCTGTATGAAAATTGGAGACAAGTTAGTTATTAGCTACTGTAAATGATTTAACTAGATGGACTGAATATTCTCCTCTCATTATGTTATTTACATTGGGAAGTACTGCATTTCTTCAAGTACAGAATTATAAGTACACAGGCCAAGTTGGCACGTTATTTAATAGATGATGACATGTGGAAAACCTTGAAAGCTCAACTCAGCAATATTTATTAAAAAAAATTAGTTGATTGATGAGCTATGTTGGATCTGCTGTCTTATCACCACACTTTAAGATATACTACACTTTAAAAACAGAATATTAAAATAAATCTCCACCATTAACGTGATTTTGAAATATAGCACTTTTAAGTTTTAAACTGTACCTGGGGAGAATAATTACCTTCTGCCAAGTCTGGTAACAGCAATTTCCATTGAAGCCACTGAATAGCAAAGGTGTCAAAGTTCTTTCTATGATCTGTTATTGCACCTTTTATTAAGCAAGCTAATAGTGTATAGTTCTACACAGAACAAAAGTGTGCTGGCAATTATTATAGTATTGGTAAAATTAATTCCCTTTAAAACGTACAATTTCTGAAAAGTAACGGAAACTTTAGTTGGCCTCTTAAAAGAACAAAAAGTATGTTTTTGTTAGAATTAGTGAGATTAAAATACAGAGGGCTTGAAGGCTACCTTTGGAGTGAATTATTAAACACCACTACTGTTAAACAGTCTTATCTGAACAGATTTTTAAATTATGAGTAATCAACTCATCAAGACCACATAAAATGAAATTGACAGTAGTTAGAGAAATTAAGATACACACAGAACACTAAAGACATTTTCTTTCATTGAAAAGCTTTTCATATAAAGATGTCACAATGCACTTGGCTGGAATGCTAAGATTTATGCTGACATTTCAAGAAACTGTCAGCACTGTAATCATAAGCTGCACCTCCACTTAAATCTAGTATAAAGGCCAAAAACCTTCAGTAACTGAACATTTAAAAGAACAAGGTGTTCAGACAATAACCAAAACATTCGTTCTTAGTAACATCACTGTAAAAGTTTATGAACTCTTCAGAGTTTATATAAATGCAGTTTAGCCCTCAGCTGAAATTAGCAATTGTCTATATAACAATTTCAATAGATCAGCGAAGAACATCATTTTTTAACTAGTGACAGCTTGATGTAAGGAATGTTGAATATATCATGAAAATAATGAGAACAAATTTTAACTATGAGAGGTCTTTTAAACTGACAGAAACAATTGAAGAACAAATCCATCCATCCATTTTCCAACCCGCTGAATCTGAACACAGGGTCACAGGGGTCTGCTGGAGCCAATCCCAGCCAACACAGGGCACAAGGCAGGAACCAATTCCGGGCAGGGTGCCAACCCACCGCAGGAGAACAAATCTCAATTTCCATTTTTTTTTTTTTTTTTTTGGTTTGAGTTTTGGAAATTCTAAACTGATGTTTGGCCTTATTTTTTTTACCACATAAATGTCTTTTAAGAACATATTGATTCATTGTAGTGTAGTGTACTATTTTTGTTTGTTCATTTTGTAAATTATGACCTTAGGATCTCTTGTAAGACTGCAGTGCAATGATCTAGTCATGCCATTTTTCTAGCAAAACTGAACAGTTGTTCCTCAAATAACAAGTGTGCTCCCAGAGCCTGAACCTATCCTTCTTGCCCCAAAAGTTTCAAAGGGGATCTTTGAATGTGAGGATGACCCTTAAAGAATTTTCATATTGTACTCATCCAGTTTCTAGAGCTTTTCTAATGCAGAAGGCTGTACCAGAACCTGCCACTATCTCTTGGAGCCCTGAGAGGAACTGGAAGAAACTTTTTCATGGATAAGAACTTGTCATCTAAAGCTCAATCTACCCATCTTTACATTTCCTTATGAACCCTGTTCATCCCAAAACTATGTTGGTCTGCTTCTGATTCCATGTCTTAAAATATCATTCCAGCATACTGGCCAAGGAGCATAATCAACAATAATCTGCACTGCTTTGGCTTCCACGGGTATTTACAATGGAACAGTCTGGCCAAGTAGGACCTTCTAAAGGCCATGCCTATCAAACAGAAATGGTGATTAAAGCAGTCTACCATCTGCCACAATAGTGACTGAAATGAAAATAAAGTGAGTTTTCCATTTGAAAAGACTCATTGACAGCTTAGCGGCTTTCTTTTATACTTTATTCCTGTTGCTCGCTGTCTAAGGGACGTATGTCTTTTTTCACAGCATATCCTTTCTCTTCAGCTGTCTGTTGCAGTGTTTCTTAATCTCCCTTGTGCTATATAATTTTCATCTGCACTTGTCTCTCTCTTTCCACATATGATTGTGTCTTGCTTTTAACTTTATTTTTAAACAGCCAGAGTCCCTTCCTTAAAAGAAGTTCACAATAGTAATATATACAATTACTTAAGAATGTAAGAAGTTTGACAAAACCATTCCATCCATCAATTGTATTTGGTTAGCTCATAGTTAAGCTGTACCAGTATCTCATCCAGGTGCTTTTTTAAAGTTGTTACGTTTTTTGGTTCTTGGTAACTTGGTTATTTGTTCCAGGTTCTCATAACTGTTTGTTTAAAGAAGTGGTAGAAAGTATGTCTGGCTTGTGCCTTAAATGTACTTACACTTAATTTTCATCAGTGTCCTCAAGACCAAGATTCATCAATTAACTGAACGAATTTCACTAGATCTACTTTATCAATGCATGTTCCATGCAGTGTCCTCTGTTCAGGACTAAATAAATTCAGTTCCTATTGCCTGCCTCTGCAGGTCAGTACAGACAGGCACGTCACTGTTTTTCTCTGAACAGCCTGTAGAGTTAATTGTAGTATCGTTACCACAATATCACATACTATTCCAGATATAGTTTCACATTGTAGACCTCAACATAAGCATGACTTACATTCAACAGTTTGTGTAATATGCTGTAACCTCTCATTTTCAATTTTAATTGGTCAGTCACTGACCATACTAAACAGAGAAAGTGAGGCCTATTTGCTACAAGTTAATATGTTTTCTCTTAAATTAGAGACTAAGGGCTGAAATGCCCCATGCATGGCATTTTATGTATCTTATTAAATCCAATAAATTGACACCTACAATGAAAACTTAAGCAGGCACCTAGAACATTAATGAATTAAGCAGGTTAGGAGTTTAGAAACTACTGTATGTAACCAATTTTAAAACTCACTATGAAAAATTATACAGATATTAGAGGACATGACTCGGACTATGTGACCCTAGTTAAGATAGTTAAGTCTACCCTAGAATGCGCTATCAATCTGGTATTGAAATATTTTTTCTCATCTAAAAGAGTTTGAGTATTAGAATGGCTGGAGAAGATACGCTTTACACACCACAGAATACAATAAACTGAAAAAGAGAGTCGTAGCAGGAGATTAAAAACAATGAAGAGGCATAAACGATATAAAAGTGGGTTATAAGAGTTAACACTGGAGAAAACTAAATTAAAGTGAAGAAAATAGCCTTGTCAATCCACAGCCCCTGTAACCTTGGTTTGATCCATCTAGTCACTATTTGGTGGAATCCTTAAAAATTTTTGCCAGTGATATATGGATTTTTGTTGCTGTCTTTCAAAAACAAGCATGTCAGTCATATGTCACCTCTAAATTATCTTGGTGTGAGTGTGCATAAATACTTCCTGCAATGTGTGGATTGGCTCCTGTTCTACTTAAGTCTCACAATAATGTAATGGAGAAAGCAGGCTCTGAAAATGGGTGATGGAACTTACAGTAGTCCAACATCTTATGTCTTCTCAGGTCATCTCATCTTCTCAAACCACTTTTCCTGGTGAGGGATGCAGTGACAGCAGACCAAGTTTCAGTATGATGTAATGTGTAAAGACAAACATATTTGTACAGCAGAAATTTTATTTGTTAACAAAACATTCTAGGTGGTTCCTTGATAATTTGTTATTGAACACAAAACAGTATGTACTTCTACCTGATTGGTTGTGTTGAAGGGTGCTAAAAAGAATAAAAAAAAATGTATACATACATCTGAGGAAAGACAGATAGCCACCAATATGTGAGAAAATGTCTACCAACTTGAAATAAAGAAGATGGCCTTTTCAAAGCGGACATTGTCTTACTTTTCTTCGTATTTCTTATTTGTACTTAGTGGTGCTCTCTGCTTGCTTCTATTCTAGCATAATCCAGTTGAAGAGAAGAAATCATTTGTTTTTCTTCCATATGTCCGTCTTTCAGCTGAGTGTATGCGATCAAAAGTAAATGGAAATCAAGGGTAAGAGTAACCCTTCATTCTAGTTTTAAAAACTTGCTTTTCTTTCACAGCAAGAGGAAGAGCAGTGACATTTTATTGCTTAGCAATTGCATATGATTCATTTTAAGCACCAAATTATGAGGAAACTAGTGTCCCAAGCTGGACACAACCACCAAAAATTATTCATAACAAAAAACAAATATGAATAAGTGCCTTGGATTTTGTTGTCACTTGAGTGTATGTAGAAATTCACAGAAAGTAGCAATGTATCTTTTCAAAGACTAGGGGGCTTCGCCCCCTGCTCGCTTCGCTCACCAACCCCCGTATTTGGTTTTCCGGATACACACTTTTAAGATTTTTTTTCTTTGAATTGTTGCTATTTCATTAGTTTCACTTTTATTTCAGAACTTCTGTAAAAACAATATTTGTAATCTTGCGAGTCCCAATATGCTGAAACTTTTTAATGAGGTCAGGATAGGTTTCTCTGTTTGGAATTTCAGCATAGACAAAACAATCTACATCATCAGCATTTAATAAATTTTTTTTTACAAAGTAACAAAGTAAGTAGAGTTGTGCATTGGACTCCTGTCTGTAAAGTCGTGCTATTTTCCTCTCACAGTTCCAAAAGTACATGGGTTTACCAAGGTGATACCCCAGCTTTTGTCTAGGTTTTTGTACAAGGGCTAGACAGAACGTTTTTGACTCCTGGGGTAAATTTATGTTTTTAAATAAGCAGACAGATAAATATATACAGTATACATTAACAAAGTAACCAATAAATGCATGTGCGGTAAACTCCGTTTTTGAAATTCTCAAGATTCTTTATTTGTCACATGCATAGTTATACAGGACAACACACAGTGAAATGCATCCTGATCCGCTTATCAAAAACTGTGCAAAGTTAGAAGAATATCAGTTAAATTAACAAAAAGTCATAGATCGAAAGATAACAGTATAGTAGAACATAAAAAACTAAGTAAAATTATGTGAATAAAGTAGAATTAAGTGTTAAGGTGCAATAGTGTAGTAATTATTGTGCAAAACCAAAGTTAGACTGGTGCATAGTTAAATGAGGCAGTTTGTTTGTTTGCGCTACTGCGATCTTTACTTTTTTATATTTTCTAATTTTCCTACTTTCATATCCTTTAACTTTCTCCACATGTGTATAGCGCCAACATTTTTTTTTTTTTTTTTGAGCCTTTCTAATTTCCCTGGTTTCGTAGTCTCTAACCTGCTCTGCATGTGTTTAGCGCCAACATTTGTAAACATCTCTATGAAGTTCTACTTTGTCATTTTACTCACTGTCATTTATTTAAGAGCCGGATTGGACGTGCTTTTTTTTCAATTCCTCTTGTTCCAGGCTGATAATTACTTTCCTTATTTTCTGAATTTGCACCTCGATTATTCTTTTTTGCTCTTTTTTCTGTCCAATGCATTTGAGTCTCTTTCCTCAGCGCTTTTCTTTCTTCTTCGTTTAATTGTCGACGTTTCATTTCTACCCTATTCATTTCATTTCTATACCGTATTGACCTTATACACTTTATATGCACTGAGCCCTGGAGCTGTGTGTGCTGCATGACTGCCTTTACACTACTGATTTGGTTTTTTTTTGATATTGCTTGTAAGTAGGGTGTGTCTTGCAAGACTCTCGTTCTGTGTTCCCGTGAGACGCACCGTGGCAGGTCTCTTTTGTCTCGCGGGTCCTTAAATTATCTTCCGAGAAAAATCACGTATCGTAGACTATCAGGACAGGGGACAGGATTTCTTTTTATAATAGAGAGATAGAATTACATACTGTAGGTCTTCTTGAATTAGTAAATTCTTCTTTTTTTCAAATAAATTTCAAACTGCAAAAAAATGGAAAGTCTAAATAAAATAATTGCTATTAATGTAATGTAAATGTTTAGTAATATCTTTGTTGTAGTTATACTTTTTGAAAAAAAAAATAGCTGACTTTTTACTAGTTCCATTAAATTCTACAGAAATTATATATTCATTGTTTAGTTTTCTTGCTCATTTATGCTAGGTGACTGTTCAATGTTATCATATTAGTTAATAATAAATAAACATAATGTAATTTATCTACAATGAACAATATCTCTCTATTATATTAAAAATAGTTTCCTGTCGTGTCTGTGTTATTCAGCATTGACCACTCCCCTCCAGACCGCTCGCCCAATCATTACTCCTACTGCGCACATTCTCTCTCCATTCCACCCTGTCACACCCTCAGTGCTAACTTTCCCTTCAACTCAGTCAGAAAAGCAAATTATTTATTCATGAATGTAGAATTTTAGATTGTGACAGAAAAATAGCGGCAAAAAGTGATATTGAAAAAAATAAAATGAACAAAAAAAATGCATATAATAAAAAACAAGATGCATGAGAATCATTCAATAAACGAGAAAGAGAAAAATAATATGCAAACAGAATTGCAAAAAAGCAACATTTATAGAATGTAAGTTAGAGGATAAAGTAATTCATAATATTTTTGATGAGGCATTAACGTAATTTAATTTTTTATTTACTTTTTATTACATTTTACTTTTTTACTTCTACTTTTTACTACGTTTTATTACTCATTGGTATTTATAATAGCTAAGGACCAAACCACGCCCCACATCCTCTTGTATATACCAACTCTTAAAATACAATCCCTTTCTCTAACAAAGGAGTGCCCCGGGTAGGTTGGGGTTGGCGAGCAGGGGGCAGAGCCCCCTAGTTTATTACAAAAGTAAAAAGCAATTATTTACTGTTGACAATTACCATTGCCAATCGAAGCATTTTTTTCAGTGTGATCACCCAAATTCTTTCCACAGCGTCCACACCACAAATTCTTTCCACAGAATTTTTCCATACTTTAACTTTTAGAGTTTAATTTAACTTACACTTTAGCGTTTATTTAAGGTTTTATCAACTTAAGCACACACTTCTCCTTTTCTACAGATAAGCCGTGTTAATAAGAGGCCAAAAAAAAAAAAAAACAGTTGCAGCTGTGCCATCTGTCACTTTTATATATATATTTTTTCTTTTAATGGTCTACATTTGTTATGAATTGTTCGTTTTGCCCTGAGAATGTCATGTGGAAAGCAAGTGTGGCCATATTGCACAAGCCTACAAATTATTTTAGCTTTCCTTTATCAAGTTCATGACACACTTTAATGTCAGTTATCTGTCAGGCTGCTTTAATAATCCTAGCTGCAAGAGCAAGGCTAGAAGATTCTACTTTAACATGACAAGCTCCTCGAAATAAGTCATTCATGCCTGGCACAAAATAACCTTACAACAAAAAGGTCAAGCTTATGTGGAGACACCATCTCAATCATTGCTAAATATTTAGTTTGAGTAAAAGTGGTGACTTTGGTACATTCAGTCTTTAGGCATTATATCTTTACTTTTGCCAATTTAGTCAAAAAATATTCACAGCCAAAATGTTTCTATAATGCAGTTATCAAAGTAGTAAAATGATTAGGCAAATTAAGATATGCCTACACAGACCGTTCGTAAAGTTCATCATATAAACTGAATTAACTGGATATCTGATACATGCTGACCAATTGGAGAAGGCAAAAGATAAATGGCTTATACAGTATGCCCCATAGATTATACTAGCTGCAAGTTATTATGTATTATTTTTAATAGGGTCTGATTATATTACATTTGCCTAAATCAGCAAAAACATAATCTACACATTCCTAAAACAGGTCAGTCTTGTTCAAAGTGATTTAATGGCAGAAATCGTGTAGGGGTTTTCTTTTAAGAGTTAGCAATTGAATAAAGTTGTTTTACAGTGGTCAATACAGGTGATTTTGGATTGAGCACTAAAGTGTGGGGGGCTAAACTTGAACACAAAACCAAAAGTAAATCAGAATCAGAATTAAAACTGATTGCTCAAGCACAGGTTTTTCACTATGTGGACCCTGTTTAATGTTTTTATGGCATGACAATTATAAAATCATATATTATACAACAAAAATCAAATGCTTAGCAGTGTGCATGTTTGAAGTGACAATACAAAATGATGATAGTCATGAAATAACCAAACAAAACAGCAATGACATTGTTACTAAAATAAACTAAACTATATAAGCCATTGCAACAACATGATATAAAAATGAATAAATATTAGTTAAAAAATAAGTTATGTTTTCCTGACACACACCTAAAATACAGGTTCTGAATACACCCAACTGGTTTAATCAGAGAGATCCTATTAATTTGGTGGAGAAATCAAGTTCTTATCTGTATATTTTGAAAATGCATTTCTCTTTAATTAAATGTTTCTTCAGGTTTTTGAAGGTGATTTTATGAGCTTTGTTACGTGCAGACTGAGTTTTCAATTTTCTTCATTTATTACTGTACTTCAATAAGTCATATTTATTTTTATTTAGTTTTGTGTTTACCGCAATGTCATTTTGTTATTCATCTGGGCACAGCCATTTTGCATGTTAATTGGATAGACAAGACAGTCAGTTGCTGGTAATGTAGTCTTGGAGCTTAGAAGAAGACCTGCTATTGATGCAACAATATAAAAGTAGAACTCTAATTCACTATAACATCTAAGATTGTGGATATCTTCAAAGAATTCTTTTTTTAAAAACTAGGGGGCTCCATCCCCGGGTCGCTTCGCTCACACACGCCCGGATTTGGTTTACCGGGTGTACAATTTTAAAAAGATTGTTATTTTCATGGCAATTGTTACATAAGCAGTATTTTCACTTTTACTTTAAAACTTTAGTAAAAACAATATTTGGAATTAACTTTTCTTCAAGATCGCATTGAATTTTGATTCCGTGTTTGGACTTACATCGTGACAACACAATGCCTGTGAGTGAATATCGTTTCTTTCTCTCTAATAAATAAAATGACTTTTTCAAATGTTTGTCCATGCTCTGTCTTCTTCGCTTTGTCATTGACGTGTCATCTAGAATGTATAAAATTATTGATCAGGGTGGAATGGGTGGAGAAGAGTGTCAGGAGTGATTTGTGACAGACGGATAATCAGCAAGAATGAAAGGGAAGGTCTACAGGCCGGTAGTGAGACCAGCTATATTATATGGGTTGGAGACGGTGGCACTGACCAGAAAGCAGGAGACAGAGCTGGAGGTAGCAGAGTTAAAGATGCTAAGATTTGCATTGGGTGTGACAAGGATGGATAGGATTAGAAATGAGTACATTAAAGGGTCAGCTCAGGTTGGACGGTTGGGAGACAAAGTCAGAAAGGCGAGATTGCGTTAGTTTGGACATGTGCAGAGGAGAGACGCTGAGTATATTGGGAGAAGGATGTTAAGGATAGAGCTGCCAGGTAAAAGGAAAAGATGAAGGCCTAAGAGGAGGTTTATGGATGTGGTGAGAGAAGAAAGGCAGGTGATGGGTTTAACAGAACAAGATGCAGAGGACAGAAAGATATGAAAAAAGATGATCCACTGTGGCAACCCATAACGGGAGCAGCCAAAAGAAGAAGTTCTACTTTGTCATCTATTCTTTGTCCTTTATTTCCAGCCCTGGGCATGGTTAAATTTCTTTCTCACGGGACGTACAAGTGTCTCTCCGAGAAAATCACGTCTTGTCTCCTTCCAAGATTTTTTTTTTTATAATAGAGAGATGTATCTTATTTTGTAATCTCGGGTTCTGATCCTTTGCTTTGTTAAAGATTGTGTCTTTTGGTTAGCATTTTGGCTTTATTGCTGGAGAATTCTGAATTCCCTCTTCAGACCGGTGATTTCCATTTTCCCTATGTTTATCTCCTGATCCATTCCAATTTACCAGTTCCCTTGTGGTCTGCCATTTACATTTATTGCGGGAAAACACAAAATATGGTTGGTGGGTGTGATTGGTGGGATTATAGTCCACCATAACCCCACCAATGTACCAAATACTATACTTATAAACCCATTTGATATGAGTAAATTATGTTCTGAATCTCATAAAGTCCAAAGACTGGAGATAGTGAGGAGTAGAACCATTCTGAGAACCATCTGTCAGATTTGAATTGGATCCTTGTAGCAACAATAACAACAGAGATTTAGAAGACATGAAACAAAGAACAGAGAACACCAGTCAAGCAACTGCATTCTGAATGAGCTGGAGAGGTCTGATGGCAGTTCAAGGAAGATCCACAACTAGAGAGTTTAGCTGAGACATAATCAGTGTCTGCACAAGGAGGTGCACGGCATACTTAGTGAACAAGGTCAGTGGATTTTAGTAAACTTTTTTGTAGTTCTTGGGTAGACAGACGATTCAATAGTCTGCTTTTGAGTAACTGTAACTAGGACAGTAGTGTAGCCTTGCAAAATCTATAATAGCCCTGGTAAATCTATAATAAAATGCATGGTGACATCTTGTACTTGATGATTAGACAGCTGTAGTGATTGTAACATTCTATTGGGATGCTGTTGACAGTCAACTTTGTTACATGAATTTTTGAAATAATAAAATTAAAGGCCACCAAAATATTTTGAATAAATAATTTTTAGTAATCCCTGGATGATAAGAACATTCCAAAATCATGACTTCAAAAGAAAACTTCAAGACAAATGTACTTTAGGAAAAATATTAAACTGCCTAGACTTTTCTCAGATGGGATATTACCTGAGCTTTCAGTTTCAATTCTTTAATGTCATCTGGATCATGCATTTACACAGCTCCTAAAATCATTTCTGATGGGTTTATTAATTCTTGCTGTTGTGTGGATTCAGTAATGTCATATTGACTAGAAAATATTATTGGCCCCGGATGTCGTATCCCCATGTGTGTATGAAATTATAAAATGAAATCACTTCAAAAACAGGGCCATTCCAGTTTGTCTAGCAATCAGACACTTTGCTCTTTTTCAGTGTGCTGGATTTTTGTTATCCATGAGGATCATAAAAAAATGGCTTTGCTTTAGAAAGCTTCCTGGAATAATATGCAGGGATAAAGTTTTCTAGTAGCTGTAAAGGATTATAATATATTGCTCAAATCCTAAAACAAGAAGTATCCACTTCTAATTCAAACTGAAATGTGTGGTTTAGATGTTACAGAACTAGTGCAGATGTGACTGAACGTTTAAAAATTCACAGTACGTAAATTCACACTACAGTATGTCTCAGTCATTGCAACAGATGGTGGATCACAAACATTAACAGTGCTTTTACAAAGCCCATACTAGGTGGAGTGGTGGCTCTGTGATCTGCACTGATATCTGGAAGGGAGGGTACTGGTTCAAATCCCATTACTGCCAGAAGGTATCCTACTCAACCTAACCTGAAAATTGCTCCAGAAGCAATGTACAAAGGTCATGCAAAAAGACAATTTTTCCTCCAGGATTATTAAAGTGTATCAAAAATACTGAATTACATATAACAGAGACCTGCAGTGGGTTGGCACCCTGCCTGGGATTGGTTCCTGCCTTGTGCTCTGTGTTGGCTGGGATTGGCTCCAGCAGACCCCCGTGACCCTGTGTTCGGATTCAGCGGGTTGGAAAATGGATGGGTGGATAACAGAGACATGCTGCACATTTTATTATAACAAGTGTTTCTGATGGGCCATCTGTTTGAAATGACAAATGCAATGCATTTCATTACATCATGCATTACAAAATACATTCTAATAGATGATGTATTGCAAACGTTAATGCTGAGATCCACATTGATTATTTAAATTTCACCCCATCTTAGATAGGTGACACAGCTAGCATACAATAATTTTTAAAATTAAAAAAATTGTATTTGCTTATCAGAGTTAATAATCAGACAATCCTGTATACAATGGACTCGTCATGTACATACTCAAATCTTTTTGTGCAATTTGGTAATCAAGAATCAAAACTAAAGATTGGTGAAATTCACAGTTCTGTAATACAGTAATCCCTCGCTATATCGCGCTTCGACTTTCGTGGCTTCACTCTATCGCAGATTTTATATGTAAGCATATTTAAATATATTTCGCGGATTTTTCACTGGTTCGTGGGTTTCAGTGGACAATGGGTCTTTTAATTTCTGGTACATGTTTCCTCAGTTGGTTTGCCCAGTTGATTTCATACAAGGGACGCTATTGGCAGATGGCTGAGAAGCTACCCAATCAAAGCACGTATTACGTATTAAATAAAGCTCCTCAAATATATTGTGAGCACAGGGGCTGTTCGCACCCCTTAGAGGATACGGACGCTCCTCAAAAAACACTGAAAGACTACCTTCACATTGCTCCCTTCCTTGCTGGGCTTACTTGTGGTTGCTTTGTCAAGTGACATGCTTCCCGCACGGTGCTTTGCATATTTAAAAGCTCGAACAGCACCTATTGATTTTTGATTGTTTGATTTTCTCTCTCTCTCTCTCTGACATTCTCTGCTCCTGACGCACACTCCTTTGAAGAGGAAGATATGTTTGCATTCTTTTAATTGTGAGACGGAGCTGTCATCTCTGTCTTGTCATGGAGCACAGATTAAACTTTTGAAAAAGAGACAAATGTTTGTTTGCAGTGTTTGAATAAAGTTCCGGTCTCTCTACAACCTCCTGTGTTTCTGTGCAAATCTGTGACCCAAGCATGACAATATAAAAATAACCATATAAACATATGGTTTCTACTTCGTGGAGTTTCACCTTTCACGGGGGGCTCTGGAACGCAACCCCCATGATCGAGGAGGGATCACTGTACAGCAAACAAATTTTTATTTCGTCAGACGAGTCAAAGCTTTTCAAACATGAATAATATGAATCTTTAATTAAGCTTAAATAGCTTGGATATGGGCGGCATGGTGGTGCAGTGGTAGCGCTTCTGCCTTGCAGTAAGGAGACCCGCGTTCGCTTCCCGGGTCCTCATTGTGTGGAGTTTGCATGTTCTCCCTGTGTCTGTGTGGGTTTCTTCCGGGTGCTCCGGTTTCTCCCACAGTCCAAAATTGTCCCTAGTGTGTGCTTGGTGTGTGTGTTCTTTGGTGGGCTGGTGCCCTGCCCGGGATTTGTTCCTGCCTTGCGCCCTGTGCTGGCCGGGATTGGCTCCAGCAGATCCCCATGACCCTGTGTTAGGATATAGCGGGTTGGATAATGGATGGATGGATGGATAGATTGGATATTGTCTGTTTAGACTAATGCACTGTCTTCAAAAGCACCACAGAATATTTTGTTAACAAACAATTGAAACATATTTGAATTGTTTGCCAAACTACATGACATTACAGAAGGTGTACTAACTCTTTGAGGGCTGAATATTTTTCCCAAAGACAGTTTCTGAAAAGCAATGGTGTCACACACACAGAAAGCAGCATAAAACGTCTGTTGCTGCATGCTGTGGCTGCCAGTTTGCCAAGAATGTGCATCAGGCTTGCTGTCTTTGCGTGGCTGGGGCAGCAGCAGCAGCGGTCATGGTCGCAGTGCATTGCAATCTGGTTTCTACCTCTTATCATTGGCAGTCCTACCTGGCGAACATTGTCAGTACCACAATTAGCTGGGGGACCAGTCATCTGAAGCAGGAACCTCACATTCATTTTCAATCACTTGTATCAAAATCGGAATCCAACAATCCATAGTCCAGTTCAGAGATAATAATAATCAAAACGTCGTCTGCGGAGTATTTTGCTTTACGCATTCGCTTTGATCTCTCGCCAGATGTCAGTCCCATTTTGGCTGTTGTTTGCACCTTGCTATTCATGCGAGCACAGGAAATCTCGGTCAAACCAATGAATCTAACTTTCCTTCTGGGAATGAAAGTCCAACTAAAACATAACAGATGATTTTGTCACCGTTTACAGTCGATTACCATCGTCAACTCCTCTTTTTGACAAAAGTCGACATCAGCCCTGAAAGAGCTAAGGAAGGTTTCAACTACAGAACATGTGTTAAATTAAACGCTCTTCTTTGGTATAATGATTATGGTATAATTACTTATTTGGTTTAAAAGAGGTAAAATCAAAGACAGAGAATAATTACTCTTCTTTATTATATTATTTTATTTCAATCCCTAAAGTCTATTCAGGGATACATGGACCCTTTTCTTCTTCTCCAGAAAAAATAATAATAATAAAAAAAAAACCTGTACCTGCTGCACTGCAGGATAGCCAAATCAACCCATTTGCTAAATTGTCATTTATATTGCTTACCTTGCTTTAGATTCGATTAAAGCATTAAACATCCTCACAGCAGTGGAGCTCCAGGCAGAAGATGTACAGCATAAGCATAGTGCCTATGTGGTGATAACTCCAAGAAGTTTTGCTTAATAAAAGCATTTAAATAAACTAAATATTCCACTGAGATTGTAGTGACTGAAAAAGTGAGATGCACATGTGTTTTAATTATTCCAGTAATATAGCTAGCAGAACAAATCTTACCCCAAGACTTTTAATGTTATTTTCCCCAGCTGATTTTAGGTTTACAGCACCGTAGCCATGGAGTAGGTAAATCAATAATTAGAAAAGATACCTTTTTCATGATGAGTAAAACCATCATTAAATCTGATGACAATATGATCACCATTAATAGTTTGCATTTTTACTTTCTACTTCACTGAAATTTAGCTGCAACACAAAGGCAGATTTTTTTTTTTCACTGCTGCCACTGAATCAGCAAAAGTTGGAATTTGTACTCTGAATTCTAGTAAAACTGACACTAACAGACAGCTTGGGCTTTGGGGTTAGAAACTACTCACTTAAAGAACTCCAGCACAGGGTGAGGTAATGAGTTTCCCTGGAGCTTTACAAGTTCTGCAGTATTTCTCTAATGATCTGAGACACAACCCTTCTTGGATTCAGCACCTCCTTTCTGTCAAAAGTATTACTAACCTGCTTAACTCCATAGGAACTTCCGGATCTTTGGAAGATCTGAGCTGAAAGGGCTTAACTGCTGGCCTTTTTTACCATATCATTCTTTAGATCCTAAGAAAGATCATTTTTAAAGGCTGAAGTGAATGCAGTATCTTTCTATCTCAAGTGTGCTTCTAGCATTTTGAAATTCATCAACGGTGGTCCTACATCTTTGATGTGAGATCTGAAGTCTGCTGGTGTTCTTCCAATGTGAAGAACGGCAGGTGCAAAATATTATATTTGTGGACCAGGAGATGAAAATGGAGAACACTTTGCAAGCCAAAAGCAAAAACATGGTCATAACTAAAATGTCAGTCAGATTGTTAGATCAAAACCTGATATGGAAGCCAAACGTCACTATCAAAAACAAAAATGCAAGAGATACTAACGCCCTACTCACAAACGTGGGAAAGAAATGTAGCACGTAGTCATCGTAAATACTTCCGATATCACCGCTTCTCTGTTCAAGGAAACAGGGTTCCACTGCTCTCCAGTTTACCCTGTCTGTATAATGTGTACATTATCCCTATTTTTGCAATTTTCTGTACACAATCTGAAAGAGGACATCTTAGATGTACTGGCAAATCTAATCCCTCATTAAGTATGAATGTGCTCTGTAGTCAACTGGCTTTACTTCTAAAGTTGCTTTCTGCTTTATAGCTTTGCATAACCCAGTAATAAATTAACACTAGAATTACCAGAGCCTATGAAAAAACTCGTAGATCCGTCCCACCTTAAATCGCTTCACACTTCTCCGTCTCTGTCTTTTGTCCTGTAAATGTGTTGATAAGCAGCAAACGGCAAGCAGCCTGCTATCACATCCCCCCACCACGCACAGTTTTCTCAGCTCAAGTCTGTTTACCTGCATGTCAGTTGCTTAGAGTTGTATAGAGTGAGAAGTCAAGCAAAATGACACCTTTTATAAATACTAGATCGTTATTTGGAACGCTTGCATTTCATGTGTGTTCCATGACTACAACGATCTATGTAAACACATCGTTAAAACAGAAATGTTTTTCATGTTTTAGTAATAATTGACAAAATGTAGACCTGAAGTGTATAATGTGTGAAGCCTGAATTCCAAATATCAAAGAAACACTTTCACAAAAGGCACAAATATAACAGAACAAGTGCGCATGTAACGATGCGTTTATATAGATTGTTGTAGACACTGAACACACATGAAATGCAAGCATTCCAAATAACGATCTAGTATTTATAAAAGGTGTCATTTTGCTTGGCTTAATAATAATAATTCTTTCTTTAATAATTCTTTACATTTATATAGCGCTTTTCTCACTACTCAAAGTGCTCTCCACACAGGGAGGACCCGGGAAGCGAACCCACAATCTCCTTACTGCAAAGCAGCATCACGGCTTCTCACTCTATACAACTCTAAGCAACTGACATGCAGGTAAACAGACTTGAGCTGAGAAAACTGTGCGGGGTGGGGGGATGTGATAGCAGGCTGCTTGCTGTTTGCTGCTTATCAACACATTTACAGGACAAAAGACAGAGACGGAGAAGTACGAAGCGATTTAAGGTGGGACAGATCTACGAGTTTTTTCGTAGACTCTGGTAATTCTAGTGTTAAACAGATAAATGGGAAGGATTCTAACAGATTTTTCAGTGAACCTCTGTGGAAAAAGGTGAATGTGAAAGAAAGGTGAAGGATAGTAATTGGAAATTGTATTAATGTGAGCCATAGATACTACAGGTCTTAAAACTCTGACAACTTTAGAAAAGGTTCAAACATTTACTTAAAATTTAAAAAGGACATTTATCATATTTTAATATACCGTCATGACAGCAGAGTAACATCAAGATAATTTCACATTTTAAGCTCATAGTATGTTACAGTAAAAAATAATAAAGAGGAATTAGCAACTTCAGATTTTTAGATACACAAAGCTACAGTAAATGTTATATATATTTTAGACCATGTAGTTTTCAAAGTAATTGCTAGTCTTGATCAAGTTTTTCACTTTTAGTGTGATTCATACATTTTCTTCCACATCTGAGGAGCTAAAGACTCTGTGATAAAAATGCTGATTCATAGATCACATTTAACGTATGAGAAAGAAACTGCAAGAAAATGCACAAAATGTCCTACAATATTAGATGTAAGCACTTATTGCCATAAAGGGGGTTAGAAATGAAGATGAATTTGAAGAGATTTCTCATTTTGTTTGATGTTTGTAAAAGCACATCTACATTATTTTGTTAACGGATGCACATTTACATTCATTTATTTATTTACAAACACATTATTTAATAAAGAAATGAGCACTTTTAGTAATTACATAGAAGTTTCAGAAGGCAGGCCAGCCTTCATTTATTTAATAAAGTCGATATAGTAAAATGTAATATTATACAATGTCAGCTTCATTCACTGTAACATATATCTTTATGCATTTACAACATTAAGATATATATCAGAAGAGTGACATGAATATTAAGATAATGTGACTTCTGAGAATGTGATCTTAGACACACCATTAAAGTGTCTGCTGTAAAAGCATTGGCAGATGAGACATGATGGGCAGAGAAGAGCAGGGTATAAGACACACATGGACAGCCAATGGTAAGCAATTGTGTTTGTCAGGTTTTACAAAAATTATTTTATGGCAGTTTAATCTTTGCCATCTTACATACACTATCTTTTTGAAGTACAGAATTATAGGAAGTCTCTTTTAAAAAAATACATTATTTTTTAGTATGTGTAGCAAATGATTGAGATAAAACCGGCCTATCAGTACATGTAAATGCTACCATCATTCTCCGTGAATTTTAAGCAACAACGTATTTTACTTGGTCTTTTCATTTATAAATGAACTAGCTGTGCTACCTGTCTAAGATGGTTTGAAATCTAAATAATCAACATAGAACTCAATAGTAAACATTTGCAGCCCACCATTCATGCATATGTTTCTGTTATATAGCATGACGATTGCAATGGGATTTATTAAAGGTGTATGTACATGACTAGTCCAGGGAATTCAGGATTGTCGGATGATGAACTCTGATCAGCACATACAACATTTTGTAGCTTTTACACATTATCGTTGATCAGTTGTCATACCCATCTAAGATGGGTTGTAATCTAAGTAATCAAAGTAGACCTCCACCTTGTTGTTTGCAGTGTACAATCTACTGGAGTGTATTTTGTGATGCATGTAGTAATAAAATGCATTGCATTTATCATTCCAACAGATGGCACATCACAAACATTTATACTAATAAAATGCCTTACAACAAAAGATTAGGATACACCACCTGTTAGAATCACAAATATAATGCATATGTTTCTATTATATGTTTTTTAGTGTGGGATCTGTAAAAGCAGTGATAATGTTTGTGATGCACCATCTATTGGAATGCAAGAGACATAGCAACTGGACAGACATACAGACACTTATCCTTTTATTAAGGTTTGACTGAATGTCCAAAGTAAATAATATAATCAGATCTGCCATACAAAGTGTTCTTACTTATATGAGGTTCCACTTCATTGTTTGGTTTGCTGTTTGCATATCGATTCTTGGAGTGTGGGTGCTCTTCTGAGGAGTGGTGCAGTGGTAGGGCTGCTGCCTCACAACAGCAAAATTGTAACTCTTGTGTTTAGGACAAGACCCTCCATATTATAACTTTGAAAACCACTGGAACCAAGACCATCCCTTCTGTTAGATATCGAGAACTGGAAGTGCTTGCTGTTCTCAGTAAAGACCTTTCTACTCAGTATCCTTTGTGCCATTGATAGACAGATACATAGAAAATATTTTGCCAAAGTCAAATTAATTTTCTTCAGTGGCAACATAAAATAATGTGCAAAACATAAAGTGTAAACTACTACATGATGTAAGTACAAGATCCATAATTATATATGCCAAATATCTCCAGTGAGTTCAGGGTCAGTCTTGTAATACCACTGACTTTCCTGACCAAATTATTAAGGTTTACGTCAGCTGTAGAGTGAGTGTTACCATTCTCCAGCAGCATGGAATATCCAGTCATTGTGGAGGAGTCTGAGTGGGGCACTTGAAGAAAACACATTGGCCCCAGAGACTCCTACAGGTGGAGCTCTGTAATCTGGCAACTTTTGTTCCTAAGCAAAAGTCACTGTCTTGGTGCTTTATGTTAAATTTGGAAGAATTTATTTGGAATTATCATGGGTTATTTTTTAGCCACCATTAAACTGAACAAACCTCTATACAGGTGCTGGTTATAAAATTAGAATATCATGACAAAGTTGATTTATTTCAGTAATTCCATTCAAAAAGTGAAACTTGTATATTAGATTCATTCGTTACACACAGACTGATGTTTAATCAAATGTTTATTTCTTTTAATTTTGATGATTATAACTGACAACTAATGAACGTCCCAAATTCAGTATCTCGGAAAATTAGAATATTGTGAAAAGGTTCAATATTGAAGACACCTGGTGCCATACTCTAATCAGCTAATTAACTCAAAACACCTGCAAAAGCCTTTAAATGGTCTCTCAGTCGAGTTCTGTAGGCTACACAATCATGGGGAAGACTGCTGACTTGACAGTTGTCCAAAAGACGACCATTGACACCTTGCACAAGGAGGGCAAGACACAAAAGGTCATTGCTAAAGAGGCTGGCTGTTCACAGAGCTCTGTGTCCAAGCACATTAATTGAGAGGCGAAGGGAAGGACAAGATGTGGTAGAAAAAAGTGTACAAGCAATAGGGATAACCGCACCCTGGAGAGGATTGTGAAACAAAAACCCATTCAAAAATGTGGGGGAGATTCACAAAGAGTGGACTGCAGCTGGAGTCAGTGCTTCAAGAACCACCACACACAGACGTATGCAAGACATGGGTTTCAGCTGTCGCATTCCTTGTGTCAAGCCACTCTTGAACAAGAGACAGCGTCAGAAGCGTCTCGGCTTTGGACTGCTGCTGAGTGGTCAAAGTTATGTTCTCTGATGAAAGTAAATTTTGCATTTCCTTTGGAAATCAAGGTCCCAGAGTCTGGAGGGAGAGAGGAGAGGCACAGAATCCACGTTGCTTGAGGTCCAGTGTAAAGTTTCCACAGTCAGTGATGGTTTGGGGTGCCATGTCATCTGCTGGTGTTGGTCCATTGTGTTTTCTGAGGTCCAAGGTCAACGCAGCCATCTACCAGGAAGTTTTAGAACACTTCATGCTTCTTGCTGCTGACGAACTTTATGGAGATGCAGATTTCATTTTCCAACAGGACCTGGCACCTGCACACAGTGCCAAAGCTACCAGTACCTGGTTTAAGGATAATGGTATCCCTGTTCTTGATTGGCCAGCAAACTCGCCTGACCTTAACCCCATAGAAAATCTATGGGGTATTGTGAAGAGGAAGATGCAATACGGCAGACCCAACAATTCAGAAGAGCTGAAGGCCACTATCAGAGCAACATGGGCTCTCATAACACCTGAGCAGTGCCACAGACTGATCGACTCCATGCCACGCCGCATTGCTGCAGTAATCCAGGCCAAAGGAGCCCCAACTAAATATTGAGTGCTGTACATGCTCATACTTTTCATGTTCATACCTTTCAGTTGGCCAACATTTCTAAAAATCCTTTTTTTGCATTGGTCTTAATTGATATTCTAATTTTCCGAGATACTGAATTTGGGACTTTCATTAGTTGTCAGTTATAATCATCAACATTAAAAGAAATAAACATTTGAAATACATCAGTCTGTGTGTAATGAATGAATCTAATATACAAGTTTCACTTTTTGAATGAAATTACTGAAATAAATCAACTTTGACATGATATTCTAATTTTATGACCAGCACCTGTATACATGTACCTAGCTGACCAAAAGCAGGAAACGTAAATAAACGAGGGGTACTAATCATAATGAAATAGATGTTTCTATATAGGTATAGTAAATGAAGTAATTAAACAACTAATACTCATCATCGGTGGCGCAGTGGGTAGCGCTGCTGCCTCGCAGTTGGGAGACCTGGGGACCCGGGTTCGCTTCCCGGGCCCTCCCTGCGTGGAGTTTGCATGTTCTCCCCGTGTCTGCGTGGGTTTCCTCCGGGCGCTCCGGTTTCCTCCCACAGTCCAAAGACATGCAGGTTAGGTGGATTGGCGATTCTAAATTGGCCCTAGTGTGTGTGCTTGGTGTGTGGGTGTGTTTGTGTGTGTCCTGCGGTGGGTTGGCACCCTGCCCGGGATTGGTTCCTGCCTTGTGCCCTGTGTTGGCTGGGATTGGCTCCAGCAGACCCCCGTGACCCTGTGTTCGGATTCAGCGGGTTGGAAAATGGATGGATGGATGGATACTCATCATGCTCGAAGATAAGTCTATAAATGTTAGTTATTTAGTTAGTTATTTTAAGAGAGGCCTGCTTGGCGCTTCAGTAATGAAGACTGCACACTTTGCTGATGTTTCACTAGGACATATGGCTAAGATGATAATGAAACATACATGAAAGAGAAAGACCTCATCAGATAGGGACACCAGTGTGCGAAAGCAAAGCTTCTTGAAGGTGTTGTTCATGCACTGGTTAGAGAAATCAGAAAAGCAAGTCGGGATCATTTGAGAACAGTCACCAATCCATAATATATATTTCATTAAGAACACTCCTGCAAAAACTTTGTGCAGAGGAATACATTATGATTGGACTTATAGAGCATAAATAACTTTTTTACATTTAAAAATGTACTTCTGTGGGTAAACTTTTGCAGAAGCAATTGTTTTTTATACAATTTGAAAAAAAATATATATTAACTGTTATGGCTACTGTCTATCCTTCCATCCATCCATCTGTCAACTCTCTACACTAGATTCAATTAGGAATGCCAATCCACCTAATCTGCATGTCTTAAATGTAAAGCAGCTCCAGGTGATTGCATTCGCCATATGGTGAGAAAAATAATGATGATAACAAGATCACAGTGCTTTCATTCTGTCCTTTAATCACAGATGCATGTGAAGTATATTTAAATACTCACATAATTTAATAAATAGGCAGCAACGTGAGGTACCTTTATAGTTGGGTGCTGATTCATTGCTGGATGCATGTTACACTAATGCTCTGCTTCGAATTTACCTATCGCCTCACAGATGTAGTTTTTTAAAGTTATGAGTCAATTATCTACTACACATCATAAAAAGTAACACAGATTTGATATATAGTATGTGTCCCAGAAAAGCCATTCCTTAGTACAGGGCGTCACACACATGCAGTACGGATGTAAGCATGTCTAATTGGACTCTAGCTGAAGCAGGGTGTACAGTACTGTAGCTCACACATACTGTCATTTTCATTTGAGCTCTTTTGAAAGTCTTGCTGATGTTTCACACATGACAATAAAAAATGAAATTACCTTTATTTATAAGCAGTATGCTTTTGTCTTAAATTCCTGAAGGGATGAAACAGCACTTAATAGCTGTCCTGAAGCATGTTTATCCCACTTGCTGACGGAGAGTAAATGTTGTGCATTATATTTTTAATTTACATAAAATGATTCACTTATGATTTCTTTCGGCATTGTTTTTATTAAATTTAAGCCCTAGATTCCTTAACAGTCTTTTCCTCCGTCAACTTAAAAAAACAACTTTTATTATGAAGGTTTGAAATAAAATTGGGCAGCACGGTGGGGTGCAGTGGTAGTGCTGCTGCCTTGCAGTAAGGAGTTTGCATGTTTTCCCCGTGTCGGCATGGGTTTCCTCCGGGTGCTCTAGTTTCCTCCCACAGTCCAAAGACATGCAGATTAGGTGCATTGGTGATCCTAAATTGTCCCTAGTGTGTGCTTGGTGTGTGCCCTGTGGTGAGCTGGTACCCTGCCCGGGATTTGTTCCTGACTTGCACCCTGTGTTGGCTGGGATTGGCTCCAGCAGACCCCCGTGACCCTGTGTTCGGATGTAGCGGGTTGGAAAATGACTGGCTGAAATAAAATTACATTAAACATAGATTTCACCACAAAAAAAAAAACAAAACAATTTTGATGTCAAAAGAGGAGACTCCTAAGAAAATCGTCTGCAGCCTTAACAATGCACCTATTTTAAACAAATTAATACATCAGTATGGAGTTGTTTATAATAGCAATAAAAAAACATTTTATTTATAGCACCTTTGCCATACTCAAAGCATTAGTTATTTGATGGCTTGAAATAAAATGATGTCAAATAAACTGTTCAATGCAATTAAATTATTGGCTTTTAGACAGCCAAAGATTAAAAAAAGAGTTATCCAAGAAACACCACTGCAATCAGACCTTTTATAAATAAAATAAATCAGTATGAAGTACTGAAGTTTCACTCAAGTATACTCTAATCATTCCAAAAAAAAAGACAGTTTTTATTATTATGTATTTATGAAAGATCACTGCCCTATTATTGCCCAGTTTATTTGTTGTGTTTATTTTGCCATTTACCAACATATTCGGTCTAGTTACGGTATGTTTAATTTCTCTTGTATATATTAAAAAAACATATGGACATTAGTACAGTTTCTATATTTTTTATTATATTTTCTTATTTTGATACATAAACAATCTTTATTTTATATTTTGCAAGCACCATCCCAAATCACTTGAGTGTAGGCTTGAGTGCGTCCTCCTCCATCCTCTACACCCTGTTCACCCATGACTGTGTCGCCTCCCACAAAGATAACTTCATCCTAAAGTTCGCAGATGACACCGCAGTGATGGTGGGGATGAGGAGGCCTACAGGAGGGAGGTGGCCAGCCTGGTGTCATAGTGTTATGACAACAGCCTCACCCTCAACACAGACAAGATGAAGGAGATGATAGTGGACATGAGGAAGGAGAGGAGACCTCACCGACCACTGTTCATCCGAGGGCTTGAAGTGGAGAAGGTGAGCAGTATTAAATACCTGTGCGTCTACATCAGTGAGGACCTCACTTGGACACTTAACACCACAGACCACACAGCTAGCTGGTCAAGAGGGCTCAACAGCGGCTGTAGTTTTTGAGGAGGCTGAGGAAGTTTGGTATGTCGACTAAGATCCTCGGCAACTTTTACAGCTGCATTGTTGAGAGCATCTTCACCAGCTGCATCACCGTGTGGTACGGCAACACTACTGTTATTGACAGCAAGCTCCTGCAGAGAGTGGTAAAGACTGCTGAGAAGATCACCAGGACCCCACTGCCCTCTCTGCAGAGCATCTACAACTGCAGAGTCTGCAGGAGAACTGCCTCGATCCTCAGGGACCCCACCCACCCCCAACACGAACTGTTCACACTTCTACCCTCAGGCAGGAGGTATAGAGGTATGAAATGCAGGACTCCCAGGCTAAAGAACTCTTTCTTCCCTAAGGCCATTAGACTCCTAAATAACTGACTGGAGTTTATAACCGTGGTTCACCTCAATCTATCTACCTCACATAATTGTATTTGACTTGTCCATCACAAACCTACCTGCACATTACACTTTAAACTTCTATTCTGTTTTTATACTTTATTCTGCCTTTGTTACTTATTATTTATTTGCTACTTATTAGTTATGTTTATTTTTATACGCTGGTTTGTTAACCATTGGCATTTGGTGTGGACAGCAAGAAAGAATTTAATTGTACTGGAATTTTACAGCCGCTTGTATTCGCGATCTCGTTCTTTCGGTCACTACCCATAGCTCATGACCATAGGTGAGGGTAGGAACATAGATCGACTGGTAAATTGAGGGCTTCGCCTTGCGGTTCAGCTCCTTTTTCACCACGACAGACCAATGCAGAGCCCGCATTACTGCAGATGCCGCACTGAACCGCCTGTCGATCTCACGCTCCATTCTTCCCTCACTCGTGAACAAGACCCCAAGATACTTGAACTCTTCCACTTGGGGCAGGATCTCGCTACCAACCCTGAGAGGGCACTCCACCCTTTTCTGGCTAAGGACCATGGTCTCGGATTTGGAGGTGCTGATTCCCATCCCAGCCGCTTTACACTTGGCTGCGAACCGATCCAGAGAGAGCTGAAGATCACGGCCTGATGAAGCAAACAGGATAACATCATCTGCAAAAAGCAGTGACCCAATCCTGAGTCCACCAAACTGGACCCCCTCAACGCCCTGGCTCCGCCTAGAAATTCTGTCCATAAAAGTTATGAACAGAATCGGTGACAAAGGGCAGCCCTGGCGGAGTCCAACTCTCACTGGAAATGGGTTCGACTTACTGCCGGCAATGCGGACCAAGCTCTGGCACCGATCGTACAGGGACCGAACAGCCCTTATCAGGGGGTCCGGTACCCCATACTCTCGGAGTACCCCCCACAGGATTCCCCGAGGGACACGGTCGAATGCCTTTTCCAAGTCCACAAAACACATGAAGACTGGTTGGACAAACTCCCATGCACCCTCCAGGACCCTGCTAAGGGTGTAGAGCTGGTCCACTGTTCCGCGACCAGGACGAAAACCACACTGTTCCTCCTGAATCCGAGGCTCGACTATCCGACGGACCCTCCTCTCCAGGACCCCCGAATAGACTTTTCCAGGGAGGCTGAGGAGTGTGATCCCTCTGTAGTTGGAACATACCCTCCGGTCCCCTTTCTTAAAGAGGGGGACCACCACCCCGTTCTGCCAATCCAGAGGCACTGTCACTGATGTCCATGCGATGTTGCAGAGGCGTGTCAACCAAGACAGCCCTACAACATCCAGAGTCTTTAGGAACTCGGGGCGTATCTCATCCACCCCCGGGGCCCTGCTACCAAGGAGTTTTTTGACCACCTCGGTGACCTCAGTCCCAGAGATGGGGGAGCCCACCTCTGAGTCCCCAGGCTCTGCTTCCTCATTGGAAGGCATGTTAGTGGGATTGAGGAGGTGTTTGAAGTACTCCCCCCACCGACCCACAACGTCCCGAGTCGAGGTCAGCAGCGCACCATCCCCACCATATACAGTGTTGACACTGCACAGCTTCCCCCTCCTGAGACGCCGGACAGTGGACCAGAATCTCCTCGAAGCCGTCTGAAAGTCGTTCTCCATGGCCTCCCCAAACTCCTCCCACGCCCGAGTTTTTGCCTCAGCAACCACCAAAGCCGCATTCCGCTTGGCCTGCCGGTACCTATCAGCTGCCTCCAGAGTCCCATAGGACAAAAGGGTCCTGTAGGACTCCTTCTTCAGCTTGACGGCATCCCTCACCACCGGTGTCCACCAACGGGTTCGGGGATTGCCGCCACGACAGGCACCGACCACCTTACGGCCACAGCTCCGGTCAGCTGCCTCAACAATAGAGGCACGGAACATGGCCCATTCGGACTCAATGTCCCCCACCTCCCTCGGGATGTGGTCGAAGTTCTGCCGGAGGTGGGAGTTGAAGCTACTTCTGACAGGGGGCTCTGCCAGACGTTCCCAGCAGACCCTCACAATACGTTTGGGCCTACCAGGCCTGACCGGCATCCTCCCCCACCATCGAAGCCAACTCACCACCAGGTGGTGATCAATAGACAGCTCCGCCCCTCTCTTCACCCGAGTGTCCAAGACATGTGGCCGCAAGTCCGATGACACGACCACAAAGTCGATCATCGAACTGAGGCCTAGGGTGTCCTGGTGCCAAGTGCACATATGAACACCCCTATGCTTGAACATGGTGTTCGTTATGGACAATCCGTGACGAGCACAGAAGTCCAATAACAAAACACCGCTCGGGTTCAGATCGGGGGGGCCATTCCTCCCAATCACGCCCTTCCAGGTCTCACTGTCATTGCCTCCGCAGGGTGTCTGGGCTTTCCCTTAAAGATAGGGTGAGAAGCTCAGTCATCCGGGAGGGGCTCAGAGTAGAGCCGCTGCTCCTCTGCATCGAGAGGAGTCAGATGAGGTGGCTCGGGCATCTGATCACTATGCCTCCTGGACGCCTCCCTGGTGAGGTGTTCCGGGCACGTCTAACCGGGAGGAGGCCCCGGGGAAGACCCAGGACACACTGGAGGGACTATGTCTCTCGGCTGGCCTGAGAACGCCTTGGGATTCTCCCGGAAGAGCTAGAAGAAGTGGCCGGGGAGAGGGAAGTCTGGGCATCTCTGCTCAAACTGCTGCCCCCACGACCTGATCTCAGATAAGCGGAAGAGGATGGATGGATGGATGGATGGATGGATGGATGGATGGATGGATGGAATTTTACAATGAATTTTTTTTTCATTGTACAAGAATTTTCATTGTGTTTCCTTACTGTGCATATGACAATAAACTTTGAACTTGAACAGTGTGTGGGTGCGGATTTTTTTTTTCTTCCCCCAAATAATTTCTCAGTTTCTAAGGAATTTAGAAATAATTATATTATCTGCCATAGCTTTAAATTATTTATCATCTTTTGCCATTTTCTTTTTAATTTCCCCTTTCCACATTGTCTCTGTAGATAGCAATCTGTTAAATGATAAAACTCCTGACTCTCACCCTGTTTCTACCACTGCTCCCATTTCTGCAGCTGCCCAACCTAACCTTAACAAGCTTTCAATGTATCCAATGGCTGTTCTGTTCAGCAGTGCCTCTTTCTGTAATTTGTTTGTCAAAATGCACCTGGGAGGCCTAGCAGAATACGTGCAGGGGTTTGCTTGTTTTTTAGGATATTTCTGGCATGAGAAGTTAAGTCTATCACAGTACCATTGGATGAATGTGCAAAACTGGGTGCTGGCCTCTCAACCAAACTGTCCCATCCAGTTGTGCATAAACTTTTTTGACTTTTAGACTTTAACTTATTTAATTTTCACCCTAAAAACACAACTCTTCTTTGTTAGTGTTCAAGAAACAACACTAATCACCTAATTTATACCAAAAAGGAAACAACAGTGTAGCATAAGCACTTATTCATCCAACTCACTCTGATTCCATTTTGTAATTAATAAGTACAAACAGGAATAAAAACAGCATCTTTTATAGTTTTTGAATAGTCTTGAGGTATTTTTTTTAACATTTGTTTATCAGTTATGGGGTAAACTGACCGTTTTATTGTAGTTTTGAGCCTGAATTGTTTGCTTACTAAGTGAAAAGAAATTCATATTTACAACACTTCTGGATTTTTCATAGATTGCGTTTTATCTAGAACATTTAATAAATACTTGGTCTTTAACATCTATCGGCCTGTTAAGGAAGGTGAATGTTTGAGCAAAGTTCATTAATGGAATAGTCTGGATTCTAAGCAATGTTTTATACTTGGGGTCCCTGGTCTGGAGCCTCACACCCTTTGTATAAGATGGTGCTTTGGCTACCAATTAGACCTGCATAGACGTTTACAATTGGCGGGAGCCAACCAGTGAAATAAACTAATGGTAAAATTATATAATTTTATTATACTGGAAAACAAGCAGGCGTTATTGGTCTATCTTCTTCTTCTTCTTTTGGCTACTCCCGTCAGGGGTTGCCACGGCGTATCATCCTCTTCCATATCTTTCTGTCCTCTGCATCTTGTTCTGCTACAACCATCACCTGCATGTCCTCTCTCACCATATCCATAAACCATCTCTTAAGCCTTCCTCTTTTTCTCTTCCCTGGCAGCTCTATCGTTAACATCCATCTCCTAATATACTCAGCCTCTCTCCTCTGCACATGTCCAAACCAACATAATCTCGCCTCTCTGACTTTGTCTCCCAACCGTCCAACTTGAGCTGACCATCTAATGTCCTCATCTCTAATCCTATCCATACTCGTCACACCCAATGCAATTGTTATCATCTTTAACTTTGCCACCTCCAGCTCTGTCTCCTGCTTTCTGGTCAGTGCCACCTTCTCCAACCCATACAACATAGTTGGTCTCACTGCCATCCTGTAGACTTTCCCTTTCATTCTTGCTGATACCCGTCTGTCGCAAATTACACCTGACACTCTTCTCCACCCTGCCTGCACTCTCTTTTTCACCTCTCTTCCACAATCCCCATTGCTCTGTATTGTTGATCCCAAGTATTTAAACTCATTAATCTTCACCAACTCTACTCCCTTCATCCTCACCACTCCTCTGACCTTCCTCTCATTCACACACATGTATTCTGTCTTGTTCCTACTGACCTTTATTCCTCTCCTCTCTAGAGCATATCTCCACCTCTCCAGGGTCTCCTCAACCTGCTCCCTGCTATCGCTACAGATGACATCAACAAACATCATAGTCCATGGGGACTCCTGTCTAATTTCATCTGTCAACCTGTCCATCACCATTGCAAATAAGAAATTTTTATAATAAGAAGAAATTATTGCTCTGTAGTGGGCACAAATCCTTCCAGATTAACGTTGGAGGGTTTCTTTTCTGGTTTCTGGTTGGATGGTTTCATGTTTTTGTTCAAGTCAAGTTTTGACTTTGCATGCGTTTTGCGCTCTGACAGTTAAAAAGGAGCGCTATGATGACAGGTACATCTGGTGCTTTTGTGATTAAAGTTATATATGAAGATTGTTTAAAAGTTTATAATAAACTTGGAATTTGAATATTTGGATGGTGTATGTGTTTTGGTATTTGTTACTGTATTTATTATGTTTTATTTTTGTCTCAAATTTTAATGAAGTGTAGCGTATGGTCACATTTTTAACGTTTTTTTTCTTAATGAAACATGTATGTGAGTGGAATGATTTGTGCTTTTAAATGTTCCTGTTGTTCTTTATTGCTTGGTAAATTTGTTAATGAACGTGTCTTGTTTTTACTTTATTTTAATATTTTTAAAGTGTGTCTCTTGCACTCTTAACAGTTAAACCTTAGCACTATGATGAGAAAGTGACTGAATAGGCTACATGAAATGATTCATAGTTTTTTATTTACTAAGTGCATTCTTTAAAAAATGCTTGAAAGAATTCTGTGGCACTGAGACATTTTTGAGACTTTTGTCTATTGAAGAAATTCAAAGTAGTCTTTTTATAACCAACACTTCAAACTTTGTGGAAGTGCATTCAGCATTACCATCCAGACACTGACCGCGGCTGTGTAGATTCCACACTCACGGGTGAAATTGCAAACATAATCGATGCACTGTGGATTCCACTGACAACTACTGTTTGTGGTTGAGTGCTTTTTGCACATTATTTTTGATATAAATATTATAGAACTATATGGTTTATTTATTTATGAAGTGTTGTCCCTCAGTTTATCAGAGGTTGTCTTGAGACTAATATTTAAGAGTAAAATGTATATGTAAAAGCTGAATCTACTCTCTCCTCATTCATAAAAATTCCAAAATAAAATGGTGTTTGTTGGTTTTTGAGTCTGTTCCTGAACAAGAAAACTGACGTATATTGT
The DNA here is from genome assembly GCF_900747795.2 of Erpetoichthys calabaricus. Classification (NCBI taxonomy): domain Eukaryota; kingdom Metazoa; phylum Chordata; class Cladistia; order Polypteriformes; family Polypteridae; genus Erpetoichthys; species Erpetoichthys calabaricus. The sequence continues at coordinate 48,423,485 of NC_041401.2, forward strand.
ATGGCCTGGGTTAGACTTGAGATTCCCGGCCTGAATAAGCTTCCCAGTCCGTCCCTGCTGCCAATGCTAACTATGACACAGTAAAATGAGCATCTGCTGCATATTTGATAAAATCATCATGGCACAGAACAGCATCAAACTATAAACTGTGACCAAAACAAAAGCAGAAATAAATAGCATGATAAAAAGTGAGAACATGCATGTAACCACCACATCCTAACAATTTCAAATATTTCATTTTGTCTATATTGTTATTTTAATTTAATTCTTTCTTTCTTTTTGCAACAACTTCACTTGCTTTTCTGTAAAAGAACAGTTTCCTGGTCTTAAAAAAAAGTTTCAAAAAAGCTATTAAGTGAAAACAGCTTTTTGTTTATTATGGAAATCAAAAACCATGCACAGCAATAATACTAACTCATTGTACACAAGTCGAGCCAAGCAAATGAAAAAAAGGTTAATTTTGCAATTAACATCTCTAAAATAAATCCATATTTTTACAAGTGAGAGTAAAACAGAAATTACATTTTGTTTGTTTAACAAGTAGTAAGGATAAGAAGCGTAACTATTTCTAAATGAGTTTGTGGAAGTTTATTTCACAGAGCCGAGGAAAATGAGTTCCTCTGCCAAATTACACAACTGCATTTATAACACGCTAAAGCCAAGATCTGAAACTCTGCTAAATCCTTTGCTGGAATCTAAATGCCCACTTCAGGGTCTGCTAGTTTTTTTTTTTGACATATTTTAAATAAATGTGTATAATTAAATACGTCAGACACCAAGGCACAGGAGGAACATATTTTCACGTTTAACAGTTTATTCAGGTTGTTTTTTATTATTAATGTTTACCATTTAATTACCAGTTTGTACTTAGATTTTCCTCTGACGCTCATGAGAAATACTGGTAATTTTGAAAATGATTAAATGAAGCAGAGGCATCTTAATGAAATACACAGGGAGTCTGCAGAGGATTTAATTAAAGGATGTACAGTATATTCCAGAACTAAATGTCATGTCTTACCAATTTTGGCTCGGCACGATTTTCTATCTGATTGTATCAGGTAGCCATCTGTACAGCTGCATCCATATGAGCCATAAGTGTTCATGCAGGTCTGGCTGCATGTCCCATAGGCAGCACATTCATCAACATCTAAAAAGAAAGAATAACAGCCTTTAGAAAAACTGAATGAATTCCAAACAGTGCTAAAAAAGCAAAGCCAATAGCTTTTTCTTTTTTTTTTTTACCAGAATGTAAACAATTGTTTGCAAAACAAGCTGTCGTCAAAACACATTTAAGGTATGCATTTTCAAGTTGGAAAAGTTGATAATATGTACAGTTCTTACAGGTGATGTAAACACGTTTCTTGTGTTTTGTCATAATTTAGCAGGCACTGAAATAATTTAAAAGAATGAGTACGGTGCACAGGCTACCCACAGCTGGCATCACTTCCTTCAATCTGGGACGTCGATAGAGGTAAACCCAGATGGACTGGGCAATGCAGACTCATAACATAGCAGGAGTAGCTGAAAAATGTGCAATGCTTTTTATTTTCTACAACAAAGTTTCCAAATCAAAAGTGCAGTGCAGATTCTTCTAGAAATAATAACTACATAGTTCTATTAGAGAACATATTAGAGGTTAAAAAACATAAATAATCAATAAATAATCCAATGCTAAAAATGGTGTTAAAAATCACTCCCTGTATCTGTCCATTAAAACCAATATGAGCTTCAGTACTTCTTTCTACAATGTACCACATCCTCCACTCACCCTGTCACGTCTCCTCAGTAACATTATATTTCCTCTAGCAAGCACAGTCATCCCTCAGACCTGACTCGTGTTCCCTCGACCATTCCATGACCTTCAGAGGGGAACCCCACAGTCCCTGCTCCTTTCTCCTGCCGCCATCCCTTGGCCTTGAGCGGGAACCCACTCAGAGCGGATGGCTGCTCCAGCTCCTTGAGTATTCAGCAGGAGTGACCCTGCCGTATGAGTGCCATCTGCTTGCCCCTCTCGAGGCCACTTCCTGACTGCTTGCCTCCATACTATCAAACAGACTAAGCCGTGATCCTGTCTCTTTTCACTTTCATCTCATTTGTTCTTTCTGTAACTTTCTTTGTCTTTCTTTCTTTCTTTCTTTCTTTCTTTCTTTCTTTCTTTCTTTCTTTCTTTCTTTCTTTCTTTCTTTCTTTCTTTCTTTCTTTCTTTCTTTCTTTCTTTCTTTCTTTCTTTCTTTCTTTCTTTGATCTCTCTCCCACAGTGTATCAGTGTTGACTGAAAACCGAAAATGTACTCTGGTAGTGTGGATTCTACTATACAGTAATCCCTCGCTATATCGCGCTTCGACTTTCGTGGCTTCACTCTATCTCTGATTTTATATGTAAGCATATCTAAATATATAACGCGGATTTTTCGCTGCTTCGCGCTATTCTGCGGACAATGGGTCTTTTTACTTCTGATACATGCTTCCTCAGTTGGTTGCTATTGGCAGATGGCTGAGAAGCTACCCAATCAGAGCACGCAGTTAAGTTCCTTTGTGCTGATTGGCTCAGCGACGGAGCACAGAATTCAATTCCGCTGCGTTAACCAGGAAGTCTCGTCTCGCTCATTCAGCATCAACGTGCTCCTGCTACTGCTTCAGGGGCCGTGCCCAAGCGCCAACGGAAGATGCTAACGATTTCCGAAAAGGTAAAAGTTTTGGATATGGTGAAGGAAGGGAACAGCTACACCGCTGCAGGACGCCATTACGGAATCAATGAGTCCACGATTCTTTTTTATTTAAAAAAGAGGAAAAGAATATAAGATCTATGGCTGCAGTGTCCTTTAACCAGGGTGCAAAACGAGTTGTAAGTGGATATAATAAGGCGGTAGTCCGGATGGAATCTGCTTTAGGGATTTGGATTGAAGACTGCCGGAAGAAGAACAACTGAGGTACTACACAGTCACCGAAGAGGCTCCTTTAGCAGAGCTGTAACGCTCTCCTTTGTTGTGCAGTAAAATTAAACTCATCGTTATTGGACATTGTTGGTGAGTAACATAATTAATTTTCTACGTACAGTACTTATTACATGTACATGGTTTAGTGTCACTGTACACACATTTTACTGTATGCAATTTTTCTTGCATTGTACGTATTTATTGCTGGTGGCCTGTCTGTCATAATGGCTGTAACATATGTGATATCGGAGACGCTTGATATCTACAAAATAATATTTAGGTTTTACTGTATATAAACAGTGTGTTTACATACATAATTTCAATGAATCTTACCTAATACAGTATCTAAGAGAATACAAAGGGTTTATGCTGTATAATTGTGCGGGAAATGTTTATAAGAGTGTGGGAGAGTTTATAAGGGCATAAAATAAAAATAACCATATGAACATATGGTTTTTACTTCACGGATTTTCACCTTTCACGGGGGGTTCTGGAATGCAACCCCCGCGATCGAGGAGGGATTACTGTATAATAAGGTCTAAGGTCTGTGTGAGTGTGCCTAGTCCCTAGTCCCTCAGAGCAATCTGATTGCTCAGTTTGGCTTTGGTGACATAATCAAAAGGAAGAGTGAGTGTGAGACACACAAGGAGAAGAAAGGGTATAGGAGGCAAACTGTGACAGTTTCCTTCAAAGACAGAAACCAGACAGGAGTTGTGTAAGATGCCCCAAAAATAATGACAGTCTGAGAATCAAGCTTTACAGGAATCTGCTCAAGAAGGAGAAGTGCTGGTCAAAGAAGTTCAGACACATGTGGATACAGAGGAAAGACGCCGAAAGTACATGTAGGGCTAGAGATGGCAAATATTCTTAAACTATTCTATTACCTAATGGGTTGGATAATGGTTGGATGGATGGATATTACCTATCTTTGACATGTAACATGGCTAGTGTATACAATAAAATAAGGTAGCTATGGAGAATGCTATCACTTAGGATATGTATTAATTAAAAGAATCGGATATGCAATCTGCAAACAAAAAATAGTGCTACCTTGTACTTCTGAGCATCATGACACAGATCATCCATATTTTGTGACACATGCCCACTTAGACACATTCCAACTGAATGCCAACTTCCTTTAAAGTGCAAGCTGATCGCCTCCTCCCATCAGTGCACTCTTGGTGACTGCTGGAAATTGATGTCCTCATGGAAGCACTACCATAGCTTCATTATAATAATGGCCTTGCTTTTTCAACAACAATAAAAGCCTAACTAGACCAGTGACTTCACTTCCCATGTGTACAAGGTACAGGACATGCCTCTAAAACAAGAAATACAATCTAGGAAAAAGCATAAATTACCATAAACTGTCCAAAGTTGAGGTGTTCAAAAGAAATGTAATGATTTACTTCAAAACAGTTAAAGTCTAAATATTCTGGCTTGCATTAGAAATTTGTTATTTTCACCCTCTGATAGAGGTCCATAGAGGGTTAGATCCATATTAAAGGATTAAAAACCAAAAATATCATCATATTTCTAATCACCGACCTCGAAAAAGTCTAAACCAATACCTTACAAGCTCATGTTTGAAATTTTCCATTCTTATCTTCATGGGAAATTAAGAAAAAATATTATCACATTTGTGATCATCAACCTAGAAATAGCATAAAATGACACTCCACGTGCCATATACTGTATTACTGACCACCATTTTTTCAAAGTTTTGAGAAAAAGAGTAACTTTGACCCCTCACACCCAATTAGGGAGTAAACCCCTAGGGTGAGTTGACGTGGCATGCAGAACTTCAAATCTGCATTATTTTTTCTTCAGGCACATATTGGTTTACTCTTTAACATAAAGGTGAAATGTCCTGCATAATATATGGTCCAAGGGTAGCCTATGAAATAGAGTTTTCTTTGGATCTGGAGGGCCAAAAAAATAGGGGGGAAACCCAAAAACTTCAACATCTTGCATAACTAAGCATTAAGAGGAGTCAAACAGTATTCATTTAATTTGGGAGTTTTCTTGTACAAGTGAGTCAGGAGGCGTTCATAAGTCACTCACATGAACACAGCAAGATATGGCTAGCTTGATGCTGTTTCTAACCTGAACACTGTTGGTATCAGACCCTCAGCAAACACTGCCAGCTCTTTGTTATCACTGAATCGCTCAAAAAAAAAAATCTAAAATTTCATTATTTTGCAAAAGCACTGTGCTATTTTGCAATAATTGTGTTATTTGACAAAAGAATTGCATTATTTTACAATAATCATTGTGTTAATTCACAAAAGTATTGGATTATTTTCCAGTGTTGCAGTGGTTATCATTGTCCATGCACATGCTTCGATAAGTCTACAGAGAGCTATTGGCAGGAATTAAGCACACACATAGCTTGCAATCAAGTGATAAAAATGAAACAAAATTTATATTTATATATTTAATTTTAATCACTTTGAAATTCAGCCACTCTCTTTCCTCTATTCTGATTGGCTGTGTGATTGTATCCTGCAAAGGACTGGCCATCCATAGCAATTGTTTCTTGCTGTAAACTCAGTGCTGAATTATTACATTTAATAATTTAAATTTAGTCCTCAGAACATGCAGGATTAAATGTATACCTTTAACATTTGTTCAGTTCTTATCACTTTATTACACACAATGCTCGTGCTAGAAGGCTGGAAGATGTTATTATTGACTCTAGTGGCAATGTCTTTATGAAATAACACAACAATTATTATGAAATAACAGAAATATTTGCAAAATAACTGATTAATAGTTGTGAAATAACACAAAATGTTTTTGCAAAATATAATCTTTTTTTTTCAAGTAGTGGAAAAAAGCTTCCGTAGAGCTGTTCCTCCACACTGGCAAGTACTAAGACTGCTTGGGGCTTAAATTATGCTTGTTTCTTTTGAAAGATTCCACCCTCTTTCTCAAGTCCTTCTAATTTAAAAGATAAGCTTCCGTTACTTGTTGTAGGTCTGATGGAACTTAGACACCAATCCCCATCCAGCCTATTAAGGTCTGTCTGCCCGCTGCTACCATAACTTCTCGCAACCTCCTTAATTGGGACGGAGTGATTTATAACATCATAATTTTAATTTATTTTCGAAGAATCTGCACAATTTAGATTTTCAGGCTTTTGGGGAGTCCATACATTTAATTAGGGAGTCACCTGCATCCCCCCAAATTTTGCACCTCATTTACTTTGTATTTGTTACATTGTATTGATCCCCGAGTGGAAATAGTCTTTTCACATGAACTTTAAAAAGCAAAAACAGAAGAGTGCTACAATTCTTAACAATCCCAGATAATAACCTGACAGAAGAGGAAAACGGATGTCTTTGCAATTGCTTCATTCTCCTCAGATCACACCCCATCACACCCTATCTCACTTGGAGTCATGTGAGATATACTGTACACACTGCTTAAAATTTACTGCTAAGTGCAATACACATGCAAAACATTAACCATAGTGTGTGCAGTCTACACCAGCAAGTGAGTGTACAGTGTTTGCAAAGAAAACTGAAATGACATGATGTTGTACGGTGATTATTGTTGCGTTTGTATAGATGAGATGGCTGCTGTGACATCGAACACAAATGCACACGGCCACACCCAACATGCGATGTTACCATGTCATAACTATTCTGATCCCAAAAAATAACAGAAAATCTCAACAGAAACAAAACATGAAAATAAATGGAAAATGTACTAAACATTAGGATAGTAATCAATGTTTTAATTGCAAACTCATTTTTGAACTACTAAAGAATAATCAAACTCTGATCGTCATAAAGCATGTTTCTACATCTCCCAATGACTCAGTCAATACCTAATATTTATTGGAGGTAGTTTGTTCTGCAGCAAACACAAAGTCTTTATGAACTCAAATAAATTGTACTACTGTAGTGTTTAAAGTTTTATTTTTGATATTGATATTAGGAAGTTTTTATTTTTCAGCTTCTCAAAAGAAAATGTCAGTTTATTGTGTGTTTTACAATAAATGAGCAAGTCCATGATGACCGTATTATTTTCCTACATCCTTTGCTGATATCCCACCCAACCAAATAAAGTCCCCCCTACTGAACAATTTAAAGTATTGAAGATATGTGTTAGTATTTGATTAAAAAAACTAATTAAACAATAGAACAACACAATGTCATTTAAAACTGAATAACTACAATACTTTCCAATATTACTTAATAATGTTAGAAGAATCTGAGTAAACTTTGCATACTTCTTGATATACTGTGACAGTAATAAAGTGTAACAAAGAGCTGCCAAGAGAATCTGAAGATTGTGTTTGCCTTAATTATTTAAATACTTTAGGCTGCAACTGTTCTTGTGAAAAGTTAGATAGAATATACTGGTTTCCAAGTTAGTAAAACAGTTTTAAAGTTAATTTAAAATTTTACTGGATCAAGACTGGGGGTTTATGTGTTTGCTTTAAATCAGATATTTAGCAGTAGTGGCATTTGGTACTAATTTAGCAAAGACCTAATTAAAATCTAACAGGTAAGTCATGGGCATTAAGAAGTTTTACATGCAAAGTAGAAAGAATATGGTGAAAATAAAAGCCTCATTTTTACTAGGGTATTATTATAGAATAATGGAGATGTATATTCACAAACCTGGCAAAATTTCAGTATTTACAACTACTTTACACAATGTGGTGTATTGTTACAGCACTGTTGTAACCATAAAGTGTGGACATAACATTTTGATCCTTTAGTAAATAAATCTAACACGATAGATGTGACCTTTCAAGTTAGTTATGTAAAGTTCAACCTCTGTTATATTATGTAGTTATGTATACCATCCCTCGGTATGCCTTCAAAACAGTCAACCATCATCACTGGGACTGCACTCAGGTGGTTTGGGTCCTAACTCTCGGGCACCTAACATGTGTCCTGGTGGGAAGAGATGTCAAGGGTGCAGCAGGCCGGCATGGAAGTGTCCCAAGTATGGGTGCTGGGTTCTCTCTTCTTCCCTCTATACACCTTCGCTCTGTGCCCCATCATCCCATCCCATGGTTTCCCATATGAGTGCTATATTGATGATATGCAGCTGTTCCCTCCAGAGGACCACATGGAATGAGCTACAATCTCTACATGTATATCCATATCCATATTACTAACCGAGAATGGTAAACCGGATATGGACGCAGGGACCTGCCCATGGACGCAGGAGACATAGTGCGCAGGCGCCACACAAAGCCCCCCTCCCCAGAGCGAAACGGGAGAGACTACGAACCGTCTGACATGCCGCAAACAGGATAAAGCGAGGTCAGAAATAAAAGACAGAGTAGGAAACAAAGTAAAACGTCATAAAGAGGTTAAAGAACGGGGCCAAACACATGGAGAGCAGGTTACAGATGATGAAAACTGGAATGCAACAGCTTCAAAAAAACCTAGACACGAAACACATGCACAGCGAGATACAGAATAGTAAAGCAGAAAAAACAACAGTTAAACGTCCACACCACACAGCGGAGGCAGACCCGGAAGGTGCAGGCGCCTACATCACGCGTCGGAAGGCGCGGGAAAGTACGAAAGGCAAAGGCGCCTACACAGCATGGTGAAACCTGACATAATACGGAAGGCGCAGGCGTTGCCGCCATATTGTGAGTGACACTACTGCGTAGTGAAGGCGCAGGCGTCACCGCCATATTGTGCATGGCACTACTGCGGAGTGAAGTTAGGAATAATGTGCTGCTTGGGATCGTACAAAACGGCGAACGCGACCCACCATCTGAAACTGCGGAGGCAAAACAGGCACGGGTTCAAACCGAATGAGCTCGACTGACGGATATACGCCTACAACGCGCGTCTCAAACCGCAGAAGCAGGGCAAGCACGGATTCAAAACAATGCAAGCTTATAAAGTTCGTCCTTTGGAACTTAAGAATTATCTGAATTTGGGAATAAAGTAATTATCTGAATTTGTGAATAAAGTACAAAAGAACGTTTTCCTTGGCTAAAGACTAGTTTCTGATCTTCAGCTTTGAGTTGGATTATAGTTTAGTTTTGACATTTGGTTTGGTTTGTGATCTCTTGCTAAATTTCAGCTCTTGACTGTATCCTAGTTTCTTTGCCTTTGTGGTGCACCTTCTTCCAGTGGCATAACACTAGTTTACAAAAATGACTGGTATGTCACCTGACAGAGAAGAAAGACAGAATGGTTGGGCACAGCTAATCTATGACCAGTGGAGTAATGATCATTACAGCAATTGTAGCTTATAATCTAAGTGGGGGGAAGTGATCTGGACTCAGTTTGAGATATGGATGGAATTCCATCCCTCAGAAACACCAATCAGTTTACTGCTTTATCTGTAGCTGAAGAGGGAAAAACTTGTTTATGGGATGGATGTGACTTGTCTGGCCCTTAGGAACTCATACTGGTGAACAGCCAGATGTCAGCTGCTGAGTGGTTCAGTAATGATGGTGAAAATTAGCATCTGTCCACCAGCTTGGATTCAAGACGGGAATTTTGTCCTTCTTGAGTGACTACAACCCTGCATTCTCTTAAGGAATGTAGCACAATAAATGTGCACATGCTTGGCATGACTAAGAAAACTGCTGATGTAAACTGGGCATTTATTGGATATGAAAACTTAAAGTATAGATGTAGAAAGTCAGTGATTGCCCACACTATGACATTTCTTGTGTCGTTCAATACAAGCTAATTATGTCATAAATATGGTAAGGTGCAAGTGTCTTCAGAGCTAGTAAATGGTTACAGAGGAGACACACCACACACGCCATTTCTTCCACCCATATGAAAGGCTGTTAAAGCTTTACCAGGGGTTTCAGTGTTCATTTAGTTTTTAGCTATATCAACAGATGAAAACACCACTGTCTGATCTCCAATGATTACTGAGGCCTTCATATAGTGTACCTTTTTTATAAATGTGAGTAGGGATATGAGATGTCATTCATTGGCTTGTGTGAGTGGAGATATAAGATGTCATTGGTCTGCCCCTTGTGTGAACAAAGGCTTACAGTTCGATATACAATGTTTCACAAGCTCAGATGGATGCAAGGTTCCTTTGCACTCTCAAGGAATATCTGTTTTCTTGCGTGTGGAGGGTCTGGAAAGCAAAAGCAATGGGCACTTACGATTCATCTTAAGCGCGTAATTCTCCTAATCTGTATAGAATGTAATTACCGCTCATAGTTAAGCTATTTAGGTATTACCGGTGTCATTTGCTTAAAATAAAAACACTGAATATAAAAAATATGCAGCCTTTGTAGAATTAATGCATAATTTAAAATAGAGCATATTCAATTTAAGGATTAAAACGGTATTTTCCATTTGTAAGAAATAAATTACAATTATTATTTTTCCTTGTTCTTTTGATAAGAAAATAAAAAAACAATGTTATTTAAATTAACCAAAAAAAAAGTAAAGCAAGTAAAATGATAAAGAAAAATTGGCTGAGGTATATGCCCACTGTAGCACGGGTTTAAAAATCTCCTTCCTTCCAGTCTCCAATGGCATTATTTCACATTAGAACTACTACTGAGAGTATTTCTCTTCATTAATTGATCAACTGATTAAGTGACTTTCTTAACAATTTAACATCACTGATACTACTAAAACCATTCCACCAAAGAAATGTGATTCTCAGTTCCCCGTATTCAACCTCTTTCTCATTATATGGGAGGTCTTATGCTTGCAGTTATGTGGTTCACTCACACTTACACTAAACCCTGCTGTTGAAAACAACTATTTTCTAATAGAAACTTCTGTCCTGAAGATCTCTCAACATATGATTTGCAGTACACTCTTAAAAATAAAAGTCCCAGAATAGTTCTTCAGAGTGATGCCATAGGGTAACTAGTTTTGATTACCCAAAAGACCCAACCAACCGAAGGTTTCAGAAAGAACATTTATTTATTTAGAACCGTAACAGGTTTAACACAGTAAATAACCATGAATAAATTATAACAAAATACCAATGGGCCTTGATTTTAAAGGGAGACTCAATGCACACAATATCACAGGCTAATTACAGTTTTTCTTAACCTATGTCCTGCCAGGTAGCCTATGATATGTTAAATATTTCAGTTTTCTTCTACATATTAGGAATTTTTTAAAGTGCAAAGAACCCCTCCCAGAATTAAATGGTGGTTTGTCAAGCAATGTTTCTATAAGGAATCACACAACCCAGAAAAGAACCATAGAATTCATTTAAGAACCATTATTATTAAGAGTGTATGATGTACAAACAGACAGTAAACTTAAGATGTGAAACCTTTTGAAGTTTGCCACAGAGAAATAGTATTCAGCATTACACTGCTCCATGGAATCTAAAATTGTTTTCTGGGATTTATTGTTTAATATATGATTTCTTAAGAATATATTTTGCAATTGATTGAAATCTAAATACATATGTCCTCTTTCTACATCAATGAATTCTCAATTAAATTCACATACCATCACAGACAAATAAGAGAACACATGTCATGAATCATGTATATATGACATGTCGGCATTAGTGAATCAGTAACAGCAGTCATGCTGTTATTTCATACATGGCAGTGCTACCATTGTGTTGAAAAAGCAGTCAGTGTCAGTCCTTAGAAAAAAGCACAACCCAGCTTGTGAAGAGTACCTAACACCTAAGTACAATGGTAATATCCAATGAGGCATATCAGCACATACAATTGAGAGATGGCAGGCAACAACAAAACCAAAGTCCACTCCTGTTTGCACAAAACACGAAAGCTAAGAATACAACCAAAAGACACTGAATTATTGTTAAAAAAACATTCTGGCATAAATCCTGTTCCCTACTGATTCATACTAGTGAGAGGAGCTAGATAGGACCTGTTAATAGTACAAGCTGATGGTGGACGTGTAATGATGTGGGACATTTTTTATGACACACTTCTTTTTACTCGAAACAAGTACAGCTTATGACATGTAGTGGAATATCATGACCTATTCACTTGAAGATCTATAATTCACATGGGAGTCAATTTAAAGCAAAACTTCTGTGTAACACTTCTCATACCTCACTGAGCTCATCCTGACACAAATTCAAGTAACTCTTTTTGCCAGTGCTATCTATCTATCTATCTATCTATCTATCTATCTATCTATCTATCTATCTATCTATCTATCTATCTATCTATCTATCTATCTATCTATCTATCTATCTATCTATCTATCTATCTATCTATCTATCTATCTATCTATCTATCTATCTATCTATCTATCTATCTATCTATCTATACTTTGGTTTCAGTACCTTTACAAATTACAATGAAAATGATGGCCTCTCATATTAATGCAAGTAATTTTGCCATAACAGCTTGAAATGAGTATTATACAGTAACCTGTAATATTTTTGACTGGTGCTCTAGGCCCTGCCTTGTGAAGTTACCCTTAGAACTAGCCAACTCTACTGGTTGCTTATTAACATAAATTGGGCTGCATTCATGTCCTTGTCAAAACCCTTATCTGATCTCAGTGCTTAATAATTCAGCCTTTTCAGTTTTTGCCAGATTTTCTGGAGTCTGATTTTTGAATATCGCCTATTCTTTTTGCCAGCCCTGTCTTTTACGCAAATATGTAAATGGTCAATAAGCTTATTACGTTAAAACCAAGGTTTACCTAGATTTACATATGATATGAGATGTCAAGGAAAATTATACCTTTTATTGAGTAACTGAACAGATTACTAGATGTTGCGTGAAGAAGGAGCTTTAGCTGCCTCGAAAGCTTCCATAATGTAATCTGTTCAGTTAGCTAATAAAAGGTGTCATTTTGCTTGACTTCTCATTGTGTCCCTCATAGCTAACACGGTACAACTGCCTACTACTACCAGCTTTACATATACAGTATACTTTTTAGTCCTTAAAGAATGTATTGATGGTATGATTGACATACACTATTGTACATCTTTAATGCAAAATTTGACATCTCCTTGAAATGAATCTGGTTGAACATTAGTTTTATTTCACAGTTTTTAGTTTATGATGTGAATGAAAAATTATTGTTAACGACCCTCAAAAATACAACAGTACTCATTTATTTAAATACATATAAGTGCAAAACAGCCCAATGCACAGTATTCTACGTAAGAACTAAAAAGGACAAAAACATTGCAATTAAGAAACCTTGAAAAACTTTGGAATGTTAGGATGATTGCCTACAGAATTGACCCTGAATGGTACATAATGCCACCACTTACAGAACAGAAAGCAATTTGCTTGTCATTTAACAATTGTATGAGTGATGAAGAAAGAAAGCCGTCAAGAGTCTTCATGCTCCTCCAGTTGCATTTTCAAATGTACCTTGCTGTTTTTTGATGTCAACTTAATGCATGTGCCTTTTTACGCCAGGAGTCAAGCTAAAGTTAGAAAATGAATTTATTTGAAAATGGAATGAACCTTAACAAAAATGATAATGTAATTTCTCAATGTAGTCTCCACCCTTCTCGAAGAGCTTGCGCTACCTGCCTGGAGGTGCCTGGATTCTAGCAGAATAAAAGGTTTTGCCTTGTCCTCGCAACTGTATAACACATGAGAAACCAGCCACAGCTCCGAAACTTGCTTGCATAATAATTAATCTCTATTATTGTGTTCAATAAGTTACTTCGGGATTCCAGTTGGCAACCCCCCAGGCACACAAGCGGTCTGGTCCCAACCTATGGAAATGGCTGTCTATCTCCTGCAGCAAGGTGCTATATGGGCATTCCCTTGGCTTGATCCAGCCGTTCGGATCCTCAGCAATGAGGATCCTGCGAGCCAGATCACCCTCAGGGTACATGGCCATAGTGCCGTAACTGACACTTCCTCACAATGCAGGCAACGTGCCTCATTCAGGACTCTATGAGCAACTGCTCATTGGACACAAAGCCAAACCAGTGGTAACCAAAGATTCTCCGAAGAGACACAGTACTGAAAGAGTTTGGTATATCTGCTTTCATATTGTAATAGGCTACTGTGTTGGCTATCATGTAGGGATAAAATATGTATTAGAAAAAACATTTAAGGTTTAGAAGAAAACTTTCCATTGTAACTTTCCAATTTAATTTACAATCAGAACTTGCCATTTAAAAGAGAATCAGATCCTTGAACCTTGAGGTTTGCAAAGTGAGAAGAAATGTTCTACCATCTCCCACTGCCATGAGTAGACAGTTAAACTATGAATGAAGGTTGTGTCTAGTGATGATTGGTTGAAGGGCACATGAGTTGGCCTCTAATCTATGATGCTCCCTTGGCCCAAGGAATGCAGTAAGGAAGAACAACAATAGAATAATTATGAGGTTTTTCAGAAGCCCAAGGTACAGTATCTCATTCCCATCCAGAGACATAGCTGCATTAAAAATTGATCAGCTCATTAGTGCAATGCAAGACTGAAACAGCCATCTGACCCTCTAGGTACATTGGCTGCTATCCCTCCAGGTTGTCATGTTAGCAGTTGTCTCATTCAGTTTTGCTTTGTTTCTGCTATTCACACATTAAGAACAACTGTTTGAAAATGTTGTTCTGTACTGAAGTTTGATTCTGCTTTTCTGCTTGCTTTGGACTGTTTTTTTAATAAACCACCTGTGGTCTACAGATAAGCGAGGGGAGGGGGTATTTTTATCCATGGACATAGTCAACCCTAGTTCATCCTGACAGTGACTGCTGCAGGAGCTGCAGACCACAGATGCAACTCTGCAATAGGCTAGTAAGTGTGACTTTAACTACACTTAACAGAATAAGAGTCACAGTTTTGGTTCTGTATATAAAAGTACTAAAGCAAGGATATGTTCACAATCAGACTATTCCACAACAAAACAGGTTTATTAATGACAGCTGTTAGTAAGTGTGGATGTGGACATGAGTGATGGACTGAAGCTCCATCCATGGTTGTTTCTTCCATTTAACCAATGGCGTCTGTCTCCTCACAACTCAGTACTGCGAAAGTGGGATAAAAAATGAGTGGATTATGGGGGAGATCCATTTATTTAACAGGGTGTCACACATGTGCGAGTAGGGGGACATTGTATGGACCAAGTAAAGGTAATTCCACGCCAGGCCAGGGGAGGGCGGGGTGCACTAAACCTTCTCCTGTTGTCTCTGCAGACCAGCCACGGGAAAACTATCTGAATCAAGAACATCACTTCCAGTTCCGGCGCCTAGAAGAACGTCACTTCCAGTTCCGGCGCCCAGGCTGATGCCAGAAAAACATCACTTCCGGGGTAACCCTACATCACTTCCTATCTGACCACTTGTAGTACTAGGGTGTTGTACCGTGTTAGCCATTATGAATGTAGAGAAAAGCCAAGCAAAATGACACCTTTTATTGGCTAACTAGAAAGATTACAATATGCAAGCTTTCGAGGCAACTCAGGCCCCTTCTTCAGGCAAGATGTAATACAGAAACTGAAGTTTCCTATGTTTATATACACACTCTAGGACAAGAAACAACATTGGTAAATATTTAAATGAGAGATTTTGAATGTAAAAAATTAATAGATTCATTCAGGCTAGGGTTAATTTAGCAAGAGAGAAAAGAACAATGTATTGTCAAGATCTCTGGATAAGATAACTGTCCAACAAAGTCTTTTGAAGTTTGTAATGAGTTTTTTTCAAAACAATGTGGGTCTGTAGACAGGTTGTCTGTCATTCTGAGAGATGTAAACAATCCTCATATCTGGCCATGATGATGGCATATTGGCATGTGAAATGTACCTCAAACAACATGATTTACCCACAAAGTCAGTAATAGAAATGATAAAATTCACTCTGACACATAATCTATTCTCTTTTGGACAGGATTGCTACTTACAACAAATGGGGACTGCAATGGGATGTCGGTTTGCACCTCACTATGCAAATCTTTTTATGGCAAAATTGGAGGAAGATTTTATGTCAATGTGCATCGTAAAACCAATGTTGTATCTCCGTTACATAGATGACATCTTCATAATCTGGACTGCCAGTGAAAAGGACCTCCTCCATTTTCATAATGAATATAATTGTTTTCACCCCAACATAAAGCTGAAGCTGAATTACTCAAAAACAGAAGTCAGCTTCCTTGACACCACCATTCAACTGAAAGACAACACCCTTGTAACTTCTATTTTTCACAAACCGACAGACAGACGGACCTACCTGAAAAATGATAGCTTCCACCCCAAGCATATAAGGCGCTCCATTATTTTCAGCCAAGCAATACGGTACAATCGTATTTGCTCAGACCCAACAGACCGGGATCAACAACTGCAGGAGCTCAGACAAGATTTCATCAAACAAGGTTACACCCCGAAAACAACAGACACTCAAATAAGAAGAGCTACTGCCATACCCAGAGACAACCTTCTGGAATATAAAAACAAAGACAACAAGGATCGCATCCCCCTTGTTGTCACCTACAACCCACATCTTGAAACACTTCGAAAATTATAAAAGAACTTCAGCCAATACTAAACAATGACCAAACACTGAAAAATGAATTTCCTGAACCTCCCCTCCTGGCATACAGACAACCACCAAACCTTCAACAATTAATTGTCCGAGGCTCCCTAAGTGAACCAACAGAAAATGGCACATCTCCATGCCTACAGAAAAGATGCAAAACATGTGCCCACATCTATGATACAGACTGTATAGTTATACCACACTGCCGACTTGAACATCACATCAAGGGATCATTTTCCTGCAGATCATCTAATGTAGTCTACCTAATTTTCTGCATGAAATGTCCTGACACTGCACTCTATGTGGGAGAAACTGGACAAACACTCCGCCAGAGAATGAACTTACACAGGTTCCACATTAAACATGGCAACACAGATGTTCCTGTGGCGGCCCACTTCAACAGCCATGGACACTGTGAGAAGGACTTTAAGGTCACAGTGCTTATGGGCAACTTCAAAACACAGCAAGAGAGAAAAGAATGGGAAGTTAAACTCATGCTAAAATTTAATACTTTACAACATGGATTGAATAAAGACAAGAGTTTTATGGCCAGATATGAGGATTGTTTACATCTCTCAGAATGACAGACAACCTGTCTACAGACCCACATTGTTTTGAAAAACTCATTACAAACTTCAAAAGACTTTGTTGGACAGTTATCTTATCCAGAGATCTTGACAATACATTGTTCTTTTCTCTCTTGCTAAATTAACCCTAGCCTGAATGAATCTATTAATTTTTTACATTCAAAATCTCTCATTTAAATATTTACCAATGTTGTTTCTTGTCCTAGAGTGTGTATATAAACATAGGAAACTTCAGTTTCTGTATTACATCTTGCCTGAAGAAGGGGCCTGAGTTGCCTCGAAAGCTTGCATATTGTAATCTTTCTAGTTAGCCAATAAAAGGTGTCATTTTGCTTGGCTTTTCTCTATCTGACCACTTAAAACCGCCATCTTCTCCAACCTTCATCAGTTCTGTCTTGGACTCTGTATTGTCAACAACTCTGTTGAAAAACAAAAGAAAATCCTTTGCAGCTAGGAACATTATACGGGAGGATGCCCCAAACCTTTTTTACGTGTGTCGAGTCTGTTCCTTTTACAAGGGATAACAAGGCTTTTAAAATTATGCTTTAGGCTATTGCTATAGAAAATCATTTTCAGTTTTAAACATCAAAATCTCAAAATATTTCTAAATGTTACTATGTAATCTGTTAAATTTCTCTTGATGCTCACGTTATCCACTCCTAAAAGATCATATGATTGTTTGCCTAAAAAATATTTATTGCCCTAAATTGTCCATTGTGCACATGTCAACTAGCTATAGAAAAATGCAGAATAATTTAACTAGACATAATTTTGTTAATATAAAAAATAAATAAGCAGTTAATATTAAACTGGCAGTAATATTACATGACATAAAAGAGCAGATATAGCAGTGATGTGTAGTGTAATTATAGGTTAGTCAACTCACCGGTGCAGCTCCAGCCATCTTCAGCCACTTTAAGGCCATCATCACAATAGCAAAATGTTCCATTTCTGGTGATGACACATCCAAACTGACATCTTAATTGTTGACATTTTGGCGCAAATTCTGAAAAAAAAAAACGTTTAAATATGGATTTGTGTTTGCTTTTATAACATTAATACACACTTTCACATAGCATTACAGTATCAATTTGTCTCCACAGCTCTCTGCTGTAAATCTGAAGACCCCCTACAGGCACTTTATTGATCAGCCAGCACTAGGCACCCTGGGTTTAAATTGAAATATGATTTATTAAAATATTTACGTGGGAAAATAAGCCCTTGAGATGTACAATTTCATTTTCAAGGAGATTATCTTTTTTTCTCAAGGAACAACCTCTCACCTCATCGTCAGTCATAATAAAGTCCTTCACTTTTTTTTCATTCAAAGGTGTTTGGACCAAAGCCATGAAACTAAATTTTGTCAGATTTAATTATCACATAAGTAAGGAATCCCACAAGGGGTATCTTTATATTATACTGAAAGGAAAACAGATATGCAACAAACCCTGCTATATAAAATATTTTGGAAAATTACTCTCAGTTAAATAACACACATGAAAAATAAATGGAATACACCACATAACAGTCTGGTTAACATGTAGGTGAAACAAAATATATTTCACCCACAAGTAGCAGATTGCCACATTACTTGAATATAGGCTGATTCAATGCTCGGTGGCTTTTTTATTAAACATCATTCAGCTACATAAAAGAGACAGGACTGTACATGTAATTTTACTGAAGCATACTTAAAACAAATTTGTTCTCGATTTTTGTAGCCTTTATACATATTTTAAAGAGCATCAAAATGTGATTATGGCATATTTAACCCTAGGATTCAGTAATGTCAAAAAAGGCAGATTCAACTTTTAAAACAGGAGATTTTATTTCATGAACTTATGCTCCAGACTCAGAGTTGAACCTGTACTTAACAATGTAACAGCTTGAATTAAACAATGCCTACAGCTCTATAAAACTTGTCTTCTCCTTGAACTGTAAAACAGGGAAGACAGTAAGGGAATAAAAACCACTCTTGTTCACATTCTATAACTCTGCTGGTCTACCCTAAAAAACACTCAATGGGACTCCAGGGGCTATGATTCATTGGCAGAGTTCAGGGCTGTGCCCTCATCTTTGACTGACAGAAGCTCAGAAACTTCTAGCAAACTGATGGACAATACGATCAATCGATGGTCACAAGAAGTTCTTAGAATAGTAATGAGGTTGATGAAATTATTGCTTAGGCTCACAATCACATATCTGCCTCTAATTGTGGAATTGCAGGGTGACAAAGTCTACCCCAGGATGGTAAGAGAACAGTCTTGCAACAGTGGCTAATGTTATTTGTAATGTAAATACTCAGGAGCTGCTTATCCCATTTTGGGTTGAAGAATTTCATCTGTATTCCAGCAGCAGGGAGCACAAAGCATATTCTGGATGGGAGATAAAGACACAAGATGATTTGCAGAGTTTGTTTGCACATTAATTTACCAATGTACAGTTTTCTTTTTACTGTCAACATGAAGTAGAAACCTTTGGCAAGAATGTGGTGTGTACATGTTTTACTACTCAAAACACAGTGTCATTAGACTAGACAGGTTTCCATATGGTACAATTTGATTACATTTTAGATTATATTAATCTATAGTCCTACTGTAAATTGAGCTGTGGGAATTAATGTTTATGGGATGAAATCAACCAGTGCAGCAAAGTCAAAGATCCCCACTGATTGTTACTGAATGATGGGGACCTTCTGTCCATATGGTTTTTGTTAACTAGATTGACATTACAGTTAGACATCTCTCATTACGCTCATTTTATACATTGCCTGTTTCACATTTTACTGTTATACAACATTGAATCATAGATCATTTATTTTGGCTTTTTTAACACTGATCAACAGAAAAAAAGACTAATCAAAATCAATCTTTGTAAAATGCTCTAAATTAATTACAGACATAAAATATTTGATCACTTAAGTATTAACTCCTTTAATATGACACATCTAAACCATCACTAGTGCAAGCAATTCATTTTGAAAGTTGCATAAGTAGTTAAATAGAGATCACCCATGTGTAGCCAAGGCATTTTAATCAGTTGTACTATAAATGTACCTTAACTGTAGAGTCAGTATCATGGCCTAACATACACAATAAAAACAACTGAACACTCAGAAATTGTGATTGAAATGCACAAGTCAGAGGATGGTGACAAGAAAATATCCAAGTCATCGAATATCCCTTGGAGTCCACATAAACCAATCATTAAGAAATGGAAGGAGCATGGCACAGCTGTAAATCTGCCTAGAGAAGGCCCCCTACAAAAACAGAGAAATCATGTCAGAAGACAACTAGTGAGGCCACCAAGAGACCTATGAGAACTGTGAAGCAAGCTACAGTAGATTAGATTGTAGGTAATGTGCATACCATAACTGATGCAAGGGCGTTACACCAGTGGCAGCTTTATAGGAGAATGGCAAACAGAAAGTCACCGTCAAAGAATGTGCACATGCCATCTTGGCTAGAGGTTCCTAGAAGGTACTTGGGAGCCTTTTTAGTCTGCTGGAAAAGGTTCTATGGTCCTATGAGACCAAAAGTACGCTATTTTGGACATCAGACTAAACAACATGTACAGTGCATCCGGAAAGTATTCACAGTGCATCACTTTTTCCACATTTTGTTATGTTACAGCCTTATTCCAAAATGGATTAAATTCATTTTTTTCCTCAGAATTCTACCCACAACACCCCATAATGACAACGTGAAAAAGTTTACTTGAGGTTTTTGCAAATTTCTTAAAAATAAAAAACTGAGAAATCACATGTATATAAGTATTCACAGCCTTTGCTCAATACTTTGTCGATGCACCTTTGGCAGCAATTACAGACTCAAGTCTTTTTGAATATGATGCCACATGCTTGGCACACCTATCCTTGGCCAGTTTCACCCATTCCTCTTTGCAGCACCTCTCAAGCTCCTTCAGGTTGGATGGGAAACGTCGGTGCACAGCCATTTTAAGATCTCTCCAGAGATGTTCAATCGGATTCAAGTCTGGGCTCTGGCTGGGCCACTCAAGGACATTCACAGAGTTGTCCTGAAGCCACTCCTTTGATCTTGGCTGTGTGCTTAGGGTCGTTGTCCTGCTGAAAGATGAACCGTCGCCCCAGTCTGAGGTCAAGAGCGCTCTGGAGCAGGTTTTTCATCCAGGATGCCTCTGTACATTGCTGCAGTCATCTTTCCCTTTATCCTGACTAGTCTCCCAGTCCCTGCCGCTGAAAAACATCCTCACAGCATGATGCTGCCACCACCATGATTCACTGTAGGGATGGTATTGGCCTGGTGATGAGCGGTGCCTGGTTTCATCTAAACGTGACGCCTGGCATTCACACCAAAGAGTTCAATCTTTGTCTCATCAGACCAGAGAATTTTCTTTCTCATGGTCTGAGAGTCCTTCAGGTGCCTTTTGGCAAACTCCAGGTGGACTGTCATGTGCCTTTTACTAAGGAGTGTCTTCCGTCTGGCCACTCTACCATACATGATTGGTGGATTGCTGCAGAGATGGTTGTCCTTCTGGAAGGTTCTCCTCTCTCCACAGAGGATCTCTGGAGCTCTAACAGAGTGACCATCGGGTTCTTGGTCACCTCCCTGACTAAGGCCCTTCTCCCCCGATCGCTCAGTTTAGATGGCCGGCCAGCTCTAGGAAGAGTCCTGGTGGTTTCGAACTTCTTCCACTTACGGATGATGGAGGCCACTGTGCTCATTGGGACCTTCAAAGCAGCAGAAATTTTTCTGTAACCTTCCCCAGATTTGTGCCTTGAGACAATCCTGTCTCGGAGGTCTACAGACAATTCCTTTGACTTCATGCTTGGTTTGTGCTCTGACATGAACCGTCAACTGTGGGACCTTATACCGCGATCCCTCGCTATATCACGCTTCGACTTTTACGGCTTCACTCTATCGCGATTTTTTCTCATACACGCTTACATCACTACGCATGCGCTTTCTGAGAACTTTTATCTAAGCCCCACGATGGCTCCTAAACGTGCTGCTTTTTCTAAGCCTTCTGACAATGAAACTAAGCGCCGGAGGAAGATGCTTACCATCCAGGAGAAGGTGAAACTTTTGGATATGATCAAAGATGGCAATACCCTACAAAAGCCTCCTCACGCATATGAAAAGACAGCGCCAGCAACTGCCAATCAAGATGTTCTTCAGCCGCGCACCCAGACACCCACTGCCTACTCCTAGTACTCCTTCAGCGGAAGAAGACAACGACGCACCTGCTGAAGATACTGCACCACCTTGTCACGCTTGGGTCACAGATTTGCACAGAAACACAGGAGGTTGTAGAGAGACAGGAACGTTATTCAAAGCACTGCAAACAAACATTTGTCTCTTTTCAAAAGTTTAAACGTGCTCCATGACAAGTCAGAGATGACAGTTCCGCCAGGAGCAGAGAATGTCTGAGAGAGAGAAACAAAATAACCAATTCCAAAGCTGAGAGGCGCTGCACAATACTTTTAAGTAAGCAGACTACCATGTGAGAGGTTTATTGCGCGTTATAGCACAAGTAAGAAGGGTAAGGAGCAATGTGAAGGTAGACTGTCAGCTGTTTCAGGGGTTTTCCCAGGGGTGTCTGTGTCCTCTGAGGGTGCGATCAGCGCTCCAGCTTACAACCTGAAGACTCTCCTACTGAGCTTGTGCCTTCATAGGTTAGTGGTTGTGTGTAAGAACTGTGTGTGTGTGTAATTAAATGTACAGTACAATAATAATATGATATTTGTAACGTCTAATATATCTTATTTTCTCTTATTTTGTCTAATATATTGGGTAATACGAGTGTAATGGTGACTAAAGGGTGTTATTTCATGCCTAGAGGGCTCTAATAATGTTAAAAAAACATATTTAGAAGGTCGTAAACAGGTTTTCTATACTCTAACTGTGAAAATATTCGATTTATAAATAAAGAATCCTACTTCGCGAAAATTCATTTATCACGGTAGAGTCTGGAACGGATTAACTGTGATAAACGAGGGTTCACTGTATAGACAGGTGTGTGCCTTTCCAAATCATGTCCAATCAACTGAATTTACCACAGGTGGACTCCAATTAAACTGCAGAAACATCTCAAGGATGATCAGGGGAAACACAGGATGCACCTGAGCTCAATTTTGAGCTTCATGGCAAAGGCTGTGAATACTTATGTACATGTGCTTTCTCATTTTTTTTATTTTTAATAAATTTGCAAAAACCTCAAGTAAACTTTTTTCACGTTGTCATTATGGGATGTTGTGTGTAGAATTCTGAGGAAAAAAATTAATTTAATCCATTTTGGAATAAGGCTGTAACATAACAAAATGTGGAAAAAGTGATGCGCTGTGAATACTTTCCGGATGCACTGTATAACACAGGACATTATCAAAAATGCACCATCTCCATTATGAATCACGATGGTGGCTCCATCATGCTGTGGGGATGCTTCTTGTAGCAGGCCCTGAAAGGTTTGTGAGGGTAAAACGAACACAGCAAAATTCAGAGAAATTCTGGAGAAAAATCTGATGCAGTTGGCAAGAAACCTGTTAATCGAGGACCCCAAGCATAAAGTCAAAACTGAACAGAACTGACTTCAGAATTACAATGCTGGTGTCCTATAGTATCTGAGTCAGAGTTCAGTGCTCGTATTTATCAACTGTCTCAGAATTACTTCTAGAAATTTCAGTAAAAGTCAAAGAAGGATAAAGTATTTGTTCTACCCCAGAGTAGAAAATTGTGAAGTATGTAATTATGAAACATTCTACACCTACTAACAGCAACATGGAAGAATTCACATTTCAGAACAAATTGTATCACAACTTTGAGGCACCCCGAGACACAAAATGGCACTCATGATGATGTATTGTAGTCTTCGGATACTAATGCTAAGGCTTCACCACAAAGATAATAATAATCAAAGAGATAGATAGATAGATAGATAGATAGATAGATAGATAGATAGATAGATAGATAGATAGATAGATAGATAGATAGATAGATAGATAGATAGATAGATAGATAGATAGATAGATAGATAGATAGATAGATAGATAGATAGATAGAAAGGCATTGAGGAAAGAGGCCTGGACTTTGGGGTGATTGGTGCTGCGGCACTGGGTTGTGTGTGTCATATTTGTAAATATTAGTTGTAAATAAATGTGTGTGGTGATTAAAATAATGTCTGCCTGTATGTGTCCGGGCTGTTCCCCACAATAGATAGATAAGTTGTACCATTTTTACAAAGGATCAAGAAATTTTATAACAAAGAACAATCACTGCCTCAAATACAATAAAGAATTACAAAGAAAAACAAAAAAAAAACAAACCCTTCTGGCTTGGGCGGAGTGATGGCTCTGAGGCTAGGGATTTGCACAGGTAATCGGAAGGTTTCCGGTTCAAATCACGTAAACGCCAAAATTTGACTCTACTTCGTTGGCTCTTGAGCAAGGCCCTTAACCTGCAATTGCTCCATCCTGGGTATGACATTAATCTGCATCCAGCCCTGCCTGTAGGCCCTCCAAACTGCAGGGAAAAATCCTGGGGGTTGGTGGCAGAATTGGCACTCCAGCCACCATAAAAAAACCTCACATTGTGTCCATTCCATCTGAACTAGTGAGGTGCTAAGGTGTCACCTATTGCATGGCTGCACTCAGGTCCTAATCTGAGATCTGAGTTGGTTTGTCATGTGGTGGGTGCGGCAATACGCTATCTCAGCGTATGCTCCTGACTTCTCTTTCTTTCTTGGCTAAAGATAAGAGAACACTCAGAATGTGGCATTATAAAGGAGACCCAGTAGCATTTTTCTGAAATACGTCTTCTGAGTGATTTGTTTGCTGAATGTCCTCATTAGAAAGAGAATATGAATTATTGTTTATAATGGCCATCAGTTTTGTCTGCATTCTCTCTTCCTCCACTAACTCGAGCAGGTCTTGGATCTGATGATCGTCTGTTCTGTTTGAACCCATGCCTAGTCCCTGAAATCAATTCTTCCAGTTCCTGATAAGACTTCTTCATCTCTTTTTTTCAAACTTTTGCCAATATGGACACATTTGATTTATCATGTTTACTACTGTACTTCACAATAAAACCAGTGAAGCAGTCTTGTTAATTTTGTAGTCACCACAGAAGTGTAGGCAAAAACATGTATACTATAAAGCTGATGATTCTGATTGCCTTGGGCAGAACATCATGCCATTAATATTATATGGCTGAAGAGAGCAGTGTAGATGTTGGTTATAGTAATGGGCATGCTGAGTTCCCTTTCAAAGTTTTTAAATATTTATGTGGAAATAAGCCTTGCAATGAATTGAAAATATTTATTAAGAAGGAAAGCATCATATTACTGCAAGAAGGCTTATGCCATGCAAGTGTAGTGATGGTTTTTAGGTAAGCAATAGCCATCCCCTAGCGACACCTCAGGATTGGCAAGCTTTAGAACACAGATTCCAAGAGCCAATCATCTCCACACAACATTTGTTCTGATATCAAGTACCACTGGAGCATACACAGGGATTCATATTTGTACTGCACTGCCTCTCCTTTTATGCAAACTTCTTCTGAAGCTAAGTGTGTTCATTTGGGGCAGCTTTGTAGTGTGACATACACATACATTACAATTTCCAGAACAGCAGGCACTAGAAAAGGTGTTTCAAGTAAAACCATATGCAACATTTTGTGGGATGAAATGGAATGAACAATTTGAAATAACAATACACCATCCTGGTTTGTTGTGTGGTGGGTGCAGCAATGCGCTATCAGTGCATGCTCTCAACCTCATCAATTAATTGTAAAAGTTGTAGAACACAATACAGTTGACATGGGCTGCCAATGTGACAGTTTAAAATCCTTTTTGATTTTTTGTCCTGTACTAAAGTTAAATGTGTGGCCAGTTAGCTACAGGTTAGGTGTAAATTAATGTTCTAGCTCAGGTTAATGAGGAGGTTGATGTTAAGTGTACAGCTGGACAGGACTTGATCCTCAGGTTTTTAGGAGTACAGTTTAGGTCTTTTGATATTCTTGCTCAATTTCTTTTGTTCTGCTTTACATGAAGCCAGTATTAATGTCAATAAATATATTTATTTTATATAATACCTTTCATTCCTGGCACTCCCCCACTTTGGGAAAGGTACTATATAAATAAAATGTATTATTATTATTATTATCATTATTGGTTTTCAAAACAATTAACATGACAGTAGTAAATTAAAAAACAATGCATTGTTTCTACATTTCTGTGTAAGAAAGGACAGAGCCGGTTACACTTCCTTAGAAGGCTGGCATCCTTCAACATCTGCAATAAGATGCTGCAGATGTTCTATCAGACGGTTGTGGCGAGCGCCCTCTTCTACGCGGTGGTGTGCTGGGGAGGCAGCATTAAGAAGAAAGACGCCTCATGCCTGGACAAACTGGTGAGGAAGGCAGGCTCTATTGATGGCATGGAGCTGGACAGTTTGACATCTGTGGTAGAGCGACGGGCGCTCAGCAGGCTCCTATCAATTATGGAAAATCCACTGCATCCACTAAACAGTGTCATCTCTAGACAGAAGAGCAGCTTCAGCGACAGACTGCTGTCACTGTCCTGCTCCACTGACAGACTGAGAAGATCGTTCCTCCACCAAACTATGCGACTCTTCAATTCCACCCGGGGGGTAAACGTTAACATTATATAAAGTTATTGTCTGTTTTTACCTGCATTATTATCAATCTTTAATTTAATATTGTTTTTTGTATCAGTAAGGTGCTGCTGGAGTATGTGAATTTCCCCTTGGGATTAATAAAGTATCTATCTATCTATCTATCTATCTATCTATCTATCTATCTATCTATCTATCTATCTATCTATCTATCTATCTATCTATCTATCTATCTATCTATCTATCTATCTATCTATCATTGTATACTGCCACTTCATCTAAAATAAATAGCATTTTATTGTCAATAGTCTGAGAGAAGCAGCACAAAGATGTAATGAAAGACAATCAAAAACACTGAAAGGATTGTTCTATTGTATAAAAAGTATAATGCAAATCCTTGGTGGATACATAGGTTTACAATTATTAAATAATATATATGTATATACTGCTTTTGTTATAATATTGGAATGACAGACAATGTGTTTGTCTTTTTCACTATGAATGAGAAAGTTCACGGACAATTTTTTTTAAAACAGCACAAAAAAAAAATGAATACAAAGTGGGCTTTACAGCAGAATCCTAAGGTCAAATAAATGCTAGCATAAAAGTGTTTCTTCTCCTACAGTCTTCTTCAGATTTGCCAGCAAACAGAGGCAGAGATACACAAATGAAACTGAGTGGGCAGACATGCAGCACAGTGAAGGGCTCTAATGTTAAGAAATTGTTAGAGGATACCAGTGGGTGCCTGCCAGCTGTCAGTAATTCTGCAGCATTATTGCCATTTTACATGGAAGCCTCTTGTCCGGACCCAACTGTTATGGAGTATATATATACAAATACCTACTCATTAGAAACGGTAGGATTGAAAAGAAGTCATTTATACTGAAAAACTGTAATGAAAAAAATGCTAAAAATTGAAGTCTACAACATTTGTTTCATTTGTAGGGAAAAATGACAAGAAAGTAAAATCAGTAGATAATTATAAGGCGTATGGTAGTGTCTAATTAGACTTTCAGGCATGTTTGATAAGTTACCTCACAAGTCTAATTATCAGCACAGCATGTATATGGGCTTGCACACACAAAGCCACTGGTTATGACATGCAGATAATTTTTTACACTAGGAGGTGTTAAACACTGGGGTCCAAAAAGCTCAGTCCTGGGCTGTTGGTCATTTTTAATTTATATAACAATTTAATCATTTCTATATGAAAAAAAAGAAGCAATGTGATTAAATTTGCTGCTGGATTATCACATTGTGTACTGTGGGTGAAGATACATTATAAGAATGTCTTAGAAAGAAAATACAAATTTGAACATACGCAATTTATACAATTAAACAAAAGTCAAAATATTACAAACTGTACACTCATAATGTGGAATTGACCTAAAGCTGTGCTCTTCCCAATTATTTTACCAACATATTTTTGATCTTTTATTTTATTTTAATGTTATATGGGAACTGCCATTTTTTATCATGTTAATGAGGGTATAGCCATATTCATTTGAGGTTGCCATACCAGTTTTTATCATGTCATTTGCGCTGGGCTGTGAGGGAATGTTGTGTTACTGATGCTATTTAACTTCCTTGTCGTTAACCCAGAGCATGACTCAGGCTTGGAATTCTCTGTAAATACGGTTAAGCCCAACTCTGACCTAGTGTGACGTGTAATGATCCGCTTTACAGTGTTAAGCCAGAATAACTCTCTGGAAAGTATTCTACTGGTATCTACTAATATTTAGTGGAGGATAAAAACATCGTGCTACAAAGAATCATTCAGGTATCTATTTGTTCTGCCACTTTAAGGTAACTCTATTGTAATGCATCAATATTCTTGACTGGGGTGGAGACATTAACCAAAAAAACAATGGCGAATGAAAAGCCATGAAGCCAGTTTTAGAACAAACTGAAACTAAACCATTGCTCAAATAGAGCAACAGTGATGACAATGTGAATTGGTTATCAGACATTGACACAGAGAATGAAACCAAAACCTGTTTAATAGATTCCAACCTGCCAAATTTCAGTAAGGTTCATGTTTGTTGTCATACTACTGCTGACAATCACGCACCTCCTTGTTGCCCATTTCCCAGGTCTAAAGATGTCTGTTAGTCATGATTATCTGGACAATTCACATCTGGTGGAGATGGAAAAGTCAAATTAAACCATTTTCTTGTTGTACTGGCAGCCTGTTGGTGGAGACTACCAATGCCATTTTTCACTCTTCATGAAATACCTGATTTTCATTAATAAAGATGATTTTAATAAAGTAAATCATTCCAGCACCAAATCAAACTGAAGAATGTGAACCAGGGGCCTCATGTATAATGCCGTTCGTAGATCTCACACTATAACATGGGTGTAAGCACAAAAGTGGAAATGTTCGTATGCACAAAAAAATCCAGATGTATAAATCTGTGCGAACGTCAACTTCCACATTCTTCCGCTACATAAATCCCGGTCAGCATGAAAAGTAACGCACATGCACGCGCCTGTTGTCCCACCCCAACTCCTCCCAGAATTATGCCTCTTTGAATATGCAAATCAATATAAATAACCCTTCAGCTCAGCTTTCTGTGAAAAGACAATGGCAAAAGCATGAGGGAAAATAGAAGAATTTCAGCAAATACCAAGTGGATGCAAGGAAAAACTTACTATTTGTTGGTTTAAACAATGTGATAAACAACAAAAGGAAGTTGATCGAGTGACATAGCGTGTCAGAGAAACTCGAAAGCTCAAGTTCACAAAGTGGCATGTTGCCCGAAATAAAAAAGAAGTTGTCAGATATCAAAGTCACTGTGAAAAGGCGAGTCGTAGTCCACCATCTGAGTGTCATATGAAAGCTTATTAGGGTACAGAGAAAAAAAAAAAAGGCACAGAGTGGGGAAAAAAGCACGAAATGTCAACTTTAATCTCAAAATTTCCACTTTAATCACGTAGTTTATTTTGGCAATTAAAGTAGAATATCATAAATTTCATCTTAAAATCGTTTAATTTACTGGAATCTCAAATCCCATTGTAACTAAAGTAGCACATTAAATGCTTTGTTTTGTATTTGATCTTCTATGTGCTCTATGTGTGTGAATCATTACGTGCTTCCAGGCTTTCTCTTCCTCCGACAGGACACGGAATCCATTACATGCGTAATATTACAGCTCTCTGAATAATTACAATACTGAGATGTATACGTGATGTCATTTTCATGATGATAGGAGTTAAAGCATGTTATTATACATGGGAACATGGTGGCACAGTGATTGTTCATGTCTCACGCAAGATGCTTGCTGCGCCATGCATGACCTTCGATGAAATAATTTATTGCAGCAGTACTGTCTCTTTCAAACGTACTAACCCCCAATTCATGTCCTTCCTTTTCTTTCTCCAAGTAACCAATTGCCACACAATCAGCTCTGTAATAAATGTTAAGCCATCTGTAAGCTTAGAAGGCCAATTCTTCAAAACTTTAAAGGAACATTGAAATATCTTCGTAGTACATGTTTAATTATTCTATCCATCTGTCTTTCTGCAGTGTTGTGCCAGCCCCAGCAAGAATACAGCGCGAGGCAGGAACAATCCCTGAACCACCAGCTCCTTGCTAGTGCTGTGACACCGTGTCCTCACATGTTTAATTATTAACAATATAGATTATTTAAATGACGTTAACATTTTATCTGTATAATGTAATAAACATATTTTGCTGCATTTCATCTTAAAAATGATATCGTCATCATATGTAAATATACGCTTTATAAAGTGGTGCAGATTGTGCAATATTAGAACTGTATCGCAAGTTTACAGTGAGGTAATTGTACTTGTAAGTACAAACAGTTCTATAAGGAGCACTTGATGGACTGATTGAGTGTGTTTATAGTTCTTGGGATGAAACTGTTTCTGAACCGCGAGGTCCGTACAAGAAAGGCTCTAAAGTGTTTGTCGGATGAGAGCAGTTCAAACAGGCAGCATGGCTGAGGCAGCGTGTGCTTGATGCTGTATACCGATAATTCTCCTTCTGATCAGCTGCTCCGAGTGGTGCTGTGAGAGTAATATGGAAAAAGATGATTCAGTGTAGCAACCCCTAATGGGAGCAGCTGAAAGAAGAAGAATAAGGTGCAGTGAGAGTAACAATGCTAAAGCAGCTATGGTATTTTGAATAGTTTGGCCATTCCGTGGACCATTATATTGTTACTGGTTAATTACAATCAGATGCCTTAAACTAATAAACAATATGCGGTTCATTTCAGTGTATTTATAAAGCTGTGTCAGGTTGATTCAGGTTGAATCTATAAATCAAATTTACACAATGGAATGAAATCAAGTGTTATAAAAAGCAACTGCTGATTGTCCCAAGTAAAACAGGTCTTGGGTTCCCTTGCCAGTTCTCATTTTGCATGTTCAGAATTTATAAATATAGTAAGTGTTTCTGTATTGGCAGTGCCACCTTTTATAACAGAGGCATGGAAGCAAAAGTGAGGTAGGTTACAGTGAAGCAATCACAGCAAAGCAGAGAGAAAGTGTGCTTTAGTGAAACTGAGACACTAGAGTATGAGCACACTAACAAAAAAAGTGATGTCAGAACATTCTTAGATTCAAGACAAAATATGGTGAGCACAGTAAGCATTATTTATCATAATTTATAACAGCTGCTGATGGCAGTGGACATGCTGCTTTTACTATAAAAAGCATTGAAAATCAGTCATTAAGATAAGTGTTATTTGCAATTGGACTGCTTTTTCTGCTAACAGATACACAGAGCCTTATGGTATTCAATGTTTTAGTTTCCATAGGAAAAAATTGTTTGTTTTTAAAACAATGCATTCAAAATGAAAGTTTGTGCTTTTAAAGTTTTTTCTCTCTCTTTGTACCTAATGGAGCACGGCTTTCCAAATGTAAGTATCCACAAATCTATGAGTGCTTTTTATTTTGTTTTAGTAATTTGTTTTTCTCTAATTGAGTAATTGGAATTAACGATTTCATATTCTACTGACTTAATGTGACCACAGTCACTGCTGTTTAAATCCTTTTGAGTGGCACAGAGGAATATCTTTCCATTTTGGAGTGTGTAGAATTCCTCAGGAAAGGAATTATCAACATTTGTAAGTGTTGTCCTTCTTTACAAGGGTCAATTAATTCTAGCCATTGTGTATGGGAGGTGAATGAATGCATGTGGAAGGCAAATAATAACTGTTGTATTCTGCATTGTATAAATAGGATTTGTCTAATTAAATAAAATTTACACATCCCAATATTCAAATTCCTCTTCTACTTTATACTGTATTCTTTTTCACACCTTGAACTGAAATGGCACAAAAAACAGAAACAGGCAGAGTCAGCATCTTTATAACCCACTTTGTGTCTGTTATAACACAGAGTGTAGAAGAGAGACAGCATAGGAGATAGATATCCTAGAAGCAGACAGGAGAATGTATGCTGCACATCTGAAATATCACCTCCCAACACCTGAGCACTAAACACCAACATACAGTAAGCATAAAACATTGAATTATTTGCCGAGCTCTTGTGTCATGCTAGCAGACATTCTAGAGGCACAGCACAATCGATTCACATGACCTTTCAGTGTTCAGCAGAAAATAAAAAAGGATAAAAATTAAAGCTGCTGATTTTGATATGCTCTACTTTGACCCTAAGTTCACATTTTCGTGTAAACGTTTACATGTTGATTCTTCAAACTAAAAAAATTACCAAATTTCTTGGACTTGGGGACAAACAGAACCGGTATGTGTTTTGAACCTTTTTATTATCTTTGTTTTACTATAATTATTGGCTCATATTTTTTATCTTTGGTTGCTATGGCTATGCTCCTCTATTAAATAACTGAATTTTAGTCCTGTTCTTCTAAATACTCTTCTTGATTTTGCTCCAAAAAGTCTCTCCTTTCCCAATCATTTAATTTTTGTTTTTATAGAGACACCAGGTTTTTCCATCTTGGTGCTAATAGCAGCATATGAAAAAGACTTGGATTTAAACATTCACTTCTAAAAACAGTGCACAGAAGAACAACCAGAATTCCAGGCAATATTTAAGGTATTTTAGAAGCACCACCTCTAATACTTTGTACAGTTATCAGCTACACATTACATACATTTCAGGATGAAACTGGAGAAAGAAGCATAGGTATTTTCCAAACACAGTCAAGCACACCAGTTGAGCATAAATCTCTAAAAAATGTACTGTTTTAATATTTATAGATAGCAGAGGCTAAAGGTTTATTCATATCTGTTGTTCTAACTTGAAATGAAATCCTTCTACAATCAAAACCGTAACTCATGGATAGGCTGCAGTAGTCAAAATTTGTATAATGAAAAAGTTTTATCAAAGGCTATTATCAACAAAATCATCATGTTCAAAAAGTTTATGTAGGAAGTGTACTCTTTTATATTTATGGTTCTGAGGATGGCTGCTGGCAACAAATTCTGGCACAGTTTTCAGTTTGTGCACATACACATATGCACACTCTAAATACACGCTGGCATGCCAAAGTTACAATTGTGTGATCAACATACAGTGAGATGAATGGAAAAAAATCAATTTTGTGATGCTATCACACATGCCACTCATCGCAGCACTAGCAGCATGACTTGAAATCAAAGATGCAATGTTTTTGGGGGGTGTAAAATGGTCTTCAGTAATTGGAATTCATTAAAATGTACAATAAATATACAGACACGTCAAGTCCAAAAAATCCGCAAATTACTATGGTCTGTGAAAGAGCATCTTCCAGGCCATAAGCAGTTTCAAAGCCAATGCTTTTTATAGTTAGAAAAATGTTCCTCCCACATCATATCAAGGATTAAAGGCATGTCTCGTGCAGAAACAATTATTATTAAATTCATTTAATCTACATGTATGGTGTATGTGGGAGATAGGAGTGAACTGGATGGTGTCAATCAATTGATTAATTAATTATCTGCTTTGCTCTTGACAATAGCAATAATTAATGAGGTGTTCAGGTAAGGCCCCTACTCTATATTTCTTACTTTTCTCTGTAGAAGGGAGCTCCTTACCAAAAGACTTACACTATAAGGTCAAAAATTAGTGGACAACTGACCACCACATCACATATGAGCATGTTGGACATCCCATTCCAGAAACATAAACATTAATATGGACATGGCCCTTTCCACTGTTGGATGTTGGACAAAAAGACCCGGCTCAAAATGGGCAATCCAACTCATGCCAAAGGTCTTCAGAAGGGTTGAGGACAGGTTTCTGTGCAGACCTCTTGCTTTCCTCCACACAAAACACATCAAATTGTACAAAAGAGCCTTCTGCAAACTGCTACTACAAAGTTGGAAGCCCATAATTGTCTAAAATCACTTTATATGCTGTAACATTAACAATACCCTTTACTGGAACCAAGGGGCCTAGCCCAAGTCATGAAAAATAGCCCGAGATTATTATACCTCCACCACCAAATTTTACAGCAGACACTATGTAGCCTGGAAGGTAGTGTTCTCCTAGCATCTCCAAAAAACAGATTCATGAATCAAATTGCCAGTTTGTGAAGCATAATTCATCACTCAAGAGAATGTGTTTCATCTGCTTTGGTGGAGTGCTTTACACCACACCAATCAACACTTGGCATTGTCCATAGTGATCTTGGGCTCAATGCTGTGAATGAGCCAACAGAGGATAGGCGATTTTTATGCACTTGGCGGCTCCACTCCTTGAGTTTGCATGCTTCCACTTTACAATAATAGCTCTTACAGTTAACGGGGGCAAATCCAGCACAGCAGAAATTTCACATACTGACTTGTGGCAAAGATGGCCTCTTAAGACAGTGCCTTATTTAAACCCACTGAGCTCTTTAGTACAACCCATTCTACTGCCAATATTTGCCAGTGGAGGTTACATGGCTATGTGTTTCATTTTATGTGTGCAGCTAAAACACCTAAACTCAATAATTTGGCCAAGTAGTGTATATCAGAGTAACTGAACCACCATATACAAACATAAAAAACAGAACACTAGATAGACAGATGTGTCACTGAAGAGATTGTTCTTAGTTTGTTAAAAAGCTTACTAGAGTTTCTATTACAAGCTTTCTCCTACAGTATTTCTCTTTAGGAATTTTATTATCACATCAAAGCTTGGTCACTCAAACACACAGTTAATGATTGCTAACCTATTGTACAACAACTCAAAGCTGATATGGCAATTTATGTGCTTGTCACACAGTAACATCTGAGCAGGAGCAAGCAGGGGTTTGGATGACTGTTGGTCTGGTGAATACCCTTTGGAGTGGTTGTATTGTTTCTCCATGTTCAAATGAAAAATTTTGCTTGCAGTGGAATACACTCATTATCTTTGCCACATAGTTTTTTCTCCATGTGATGGTGTGGTACTGCCTTCCTCTGCTTGGTTTGTAGTTTCTTCTACAACGTCATAAGGAAATCCTTACTCTTTATGAGTACCTTACAGTCATAAGCTGTCTTCATAAGAGTTTAAACACTAATTTTGCCTTCATGAAGTAATTTTTCTTCTTCAACACTGGTTGGGTTCACCTACTTACTATCACCAAGATTTGCTAGGAAGAACTAGACACATCACCAGGATATTTGACAAGATTAAATATTTTGTAGCTTTAAGAGCTCCAAAGACACTTTTCAAGAGACTGAAGGAAAGTGTGTTTCCAGGGTCCAAAAGTATATGATCAGTCATTAATCTCCAAAGAAAGCAAAGCATTCCATCAGCCTGTTTTTTAATGGAAGGTGTGCCTGCTGATTGAATCACTCAATCCCAGGTATAGGCCAATGCCTGCTTATATGTACACGAGTGGGTCTGTCAAAGTAGGCAAGGGAGTTCTGCTATAGTTGCAAACTTAAGATGAAGGCCCTTCTAGATACTTAATCGGCATGGAAAAGTATTGACCTGCCGCAGTTACATAAATGGCAGAGTAAATATTCTTTGGAGGACCAGGAAACAGAGAAAAACTCAAAGCAGAATCAGAGAGAAAAATAGGCCCTGAAACTCCAAAAGAACATAACAAAACTGAAAACAAATTTCAAAAACATGAAACCATTAAAGCACATCAGAAGTCTTTTTCCCTAATAATTTCTTTAAGAACCACCTACTAGCCCTGCAATCATAATTCAAGTCTTGGACACCAGGAGCAGCGTCCCTTTGCCTTATATAATACTTGTAAGTGATGTAGCAACATGTAGCTTCCTGGAGTCACATGGCAGCGATGAGGTTGTGTTGCCATACACAAGATTGTCACCAGTACCAGGACAATGTTTGCAAATTCACAAAAAACAAAATTTCAACCAAAATACATGACAAAATATTAAAAAGTAGGAGAAATAATATTTGAAATAATTTCAGTGTGACATAAATTTCAATTTAACGACACCAATTTCATAAGAGATGCAGCTCTTCTATAGATTAACACTGCTAGTAATCACATAAATCTCACGAAGCAAGCTGAATGAATGTTGGCTAATGGTATAAGTGCACAACAGTTTAGCCAATCAAATAAGTACTTTCTGTATCTCTTTTGCTTCTGCTTTTTAGCGGTTAAACCCTAGCAAACTGGGACAAAACCCACTTTGTCTCAGTTCTTTACAGTTTAGGACTGATTGCTGCTCTTTAAATTACAGAAGGGGATTGAACTTTCTCAGAAGAAGAAAGAAGCCACAGGAGATGCAATCCAAAAGAGTTTAAGTAGCTGCATTTTATTGATATTTAAGACTGAATAAACTATGTTTGCAAGTTGATAAATCAATCAACAATTGTATGTGAATTACTGAAAGAAAAGCATTGGTTCAGGGTGTGTAACAAATTGTCATTAAAGACTTGGAAATGTTACTGTACATGAGCTTTCCTATTGCACACTTAATGAGTGTTCAAGGTAGAAGGAAGTGAGATGGCACAATTGCATTTTGTCTGCAGTGGTGCAAGTTATATGATATGTGTCCCTGTATCTGCTAGCATCTTATGAATCTCTTCCTATTTCTTTTCATTTTCCAATATAAAATTTTCTATAATTATTAAGATAAAACACAATGCAAAAAAAGTTGAATGAAAATGATAAAATATGAGGCCTTGTTTATTATGAGCATCACAATTGGGCATGCCAATCTTACTTAACATGTCATTCTGGTGCATGCAGTATGCCTAACCTGACAAGCTTACAATTGCCCTGTGCCACTATTTTTTTTTAAATCTATCCTTGAATCAAGTTCTCCAAGGATTGTTACATCACATACAGTAAAACTATTTTTTTTTGTGATTTCTTGAATGCTTCTATGTTTTAAGTGGGTAGCTTGGTGTCACACTTGGTGCTGCTTCTGCCTCTCAGCTCTAAGAGACTGGGCATGAATGCTGGCATAGCCAATATGTCATCTATGCCCAGTGGTTGGGGCCATCTTTTTGGCTTGGTTATTTATCTATTTTTAAGATCACTTAGATTCATTTGGGTTTTTTTCTTTGTTACTTATTCTTTCATATT
Source organism: Erpetoichthys calabaricus (assembly GCF_900747795.2). NCBI lineage: Eukaryota > Metazoa > Chordata > Cladistia > Polypteriformes > Polypteridae > Erpetoichthys > Erpetoichthys calabaricus. The sequence continues at coordinate 48,460,505 of NC_041401.2, forward strand.
TTAACTTAATCTTATTATCTCTCTTTTCTTGTAACTCTGTTTTTTTTCTTTGTTACTTATTCTTTCATATTATAACTTAATCTTATTATCTCTCTTTTCTTGTAACTCTTTGACATTTTATAAAGTACTTTGAGCTTCAATGTTTTCATGAAAATGTGTCTACATAAATAAATGTTGTTGCTGTATGTGTTTTTTTTTCCTCTGGGTAAACCACTTTTCCTTTCACATTTCAAAGGCACATGTTGTACATTATTTTGTAACAGTAAAAACATTAAGGACAATTTCCAGTTGCCAGTTAAAAAATTACATATTGTGTAATGTTATATATGCCAATCCTATAGATAATATCTTTAAACGTATCAGTAAAAGAGGAAGCTAATCCATATTAAAAGGGACCATAATCAGATAATGGTAGCATATTGTGATGACTTTGTGTTTAGAAGGATGCCACTGCTTGGGGTATATTGTGCTGTATTATTTTAAAACACATTTGGTTAATTGCATACAACAATAATAGTGCTTATTTTTTTTACAAATTTGCTTATGACAAATGAGCCCCAATTAAAAGGAACACACTCTATCTGCAGTGTATTAATCAACGTAAAGATAAACAATGCAAATAAATGCCATCCAGCAGAGCAGATTTTACTCTCCTAGAAAAAAAATTGATAAAAGAACCATTTTAATACATTATAGTTACATTTAAGAGCATAATTATTTGTTACACTAAAGCTACTGAACAGTTAAGGGTAAAGGGAAGTTGGAGCCAATCAGGGCAGCATTGGGCAAAAGACAGGTCTGCCAGCTTACTCATATGGTACAAGAACAGAGCAACTAATAAATTTAAAACACGTCGTTAGAATGTTAAATTACACCCAACTTGTTATGAGCCAAACCCATGCAAAAAATGGGAGATTTGAGTCACACAAAAATCTTTGGGATGCAAAATACCAAGAGAAAAATACACACACATACAGTATACATTTGGTAAACATTCAAACTCTGCACATGGCATTAAAATTGGGCGTGGGATTTATATGGTGTGAGTTTTATGATTTAGCATTAGTAATCTCTGAACCACAATGATCTCTATAAATAAAATGAATAAATAAACATAACAGCATACACATTATATTAAAAGTTTTAAATGTAAGCCACTTTGTAACAATAATTCACACTTAACTTAGTGTACACTTGGCGAAGTGGTGGCTCTGAGGCTAGGGATCTGCATTGGCAATCGTAAAATGCCAAAAGGGACCCTGCTCTGTTGGGCCCTTGAGCAAGGCCTTTAAACTGCAATTGCTAAGCACTTTGAGTAGTGAGGAAAGCGCTATATAAATGCAAAGAATTATTACACTAGCCTCTTGCTGCACTGGGGACTATAGAAACTGATTCTGAGAAAAGGCAAAAATGAAAATGTAGACAGACAGACAGACAGACAGACAGACAGACAGACAGACAGACAGACAGACAGACAGACAGACAGACAGACAGACAGACAGACAGATAGATAGATAGATAGATAGATAGATAGATAGATAGATAGATAGATAGATAGAACGGATGTGCATCTTGGCCTAGATGGAGGAAGATTTCTTGCCCAGCCAGGAGTCCATAATGGAAGAACATTGGGAATGGAGACATAACCCAGCCAGAATGCCTTACATTCTTCATTCCAGCTGGGAACGAAGAACAATGGATGGACTGGGCGTAGGTGAATGGTGGGAGTGTTCCTCTGGGCCGATCCCAGTTAGGACACCTGTAGGTTGCATGGGATTTGGAGTGCAGAGGCACAACCCTGTTGGTGTCCTTGGGTGCCACCAGCAGGCACTGCCAGGAGGAGGATTGCCCTGGTTTCCACATGACCCAGAAGTGCTCTGGGTGGCCAATGCTTTGACACTGGAAGCATTCTTGAGTCTGGTTTAAAAGATGCCAGATGCTTCACCTCTGGGAGTCAGAGCTGGGAGGGAGCAGGCAAAACTTAACAGGAAGGCGGATAGAGAGAAAGAAGCATTTAATTTGTAATTGTGTGTGTTTGTGGCTGTGTTCACTGGAGAAGGTATTGGTAAAAAAATGTATTTGAACCCTGAGTTGTGTTGGGTGACATTGTGTTTGTGGTTTGGGGCTCAGTGGTTCCCCATTGTGGTTATTCACACACACTGTCCTAAGATGCTCAGATGTCAACACACTAACAGGGATGTGTACAAGAAAAGAGCAATCAAAAATCAAAGTCAAATAAAGCAAGGCTAAGGTCTGATGGTAAATGGAAAGATAGTTATAATTCTGTTGCTCTTAGTATGGTTCATGTCATATTGATGACCTCTACTCATTCTGTCACACGGTAGTAGGTCATTGCCTAGCAGCCAAATTAGCCAGTGAATAAGTAGAGCATTTTCATCTTTTCACTTGAGGTTCATTTGACTGTTAAAATTTTTAGTTAACATGATGGGAGGGAAAAACTTATCAGACCAGTAAAACATTAACATAATGCAGAGAATTTCAAATGGCTGCACTCTGACTCAGATTAAGTTTTTTTTGTGGGCTTTACTCCAGCTGCCAGTTTGCTCTGTCTTCATAACATGTTTCAACCCTACTTGCCCTTCACTACCATCACACCCTTTTCCATGTGTCCTGGTCATGTTAAATGCCATACAGAGCTACCTTTGAGTCTTTAATTATCACTAACATAAAGAAATGTACTGCAAAAGGCTTATACACAGTATAATTAGAACAGTTCAATTTTGACCTTAAACGACAAGAGTCTATAATATTCAAGCTGGAAAAAAATAAGGAATTTTCTAATGAGCTCCCTAAAAGATGGAAAGTTGTTTTAAAACAAAATTCTAATTGTTTAATAAATATGTGTACTCTGAAAGTATGTCCTATATATACATACATCCTAATCAATGTAAAATTCATACAAATGCTTTTCAAATGCACTCTACCATTCTCTGTTTCCTCATTTTGAAAAAGTGCATACATAATATCTAAGTACAAGGTGAATTTAATGATAATAACGAAGGAAGATTAATACAGTACTCCAAGCTTAATTCAGGCTCCTTACAAATTATCTTTAGGCTGCATATAGATGCCAGATTAATCAAATAATCAGCTTTAGTTATTAATAAACAACTTTGATGGAATGAAAAACAGAACAAACTGCATCCCACAAGACCTGAAGATTAAAAGCATAATTACCTAACATGTGTAGCTTGAGCCCATAAGTCTCAAGATTATGGTTTAAGTCCAATTAATATCACTAGCTATCCCCGATTTACTTTTCATATTGTCTTTCTATTTTGAAAATTTATGCATGAGTAGAGTCATTTACATCTGCTTATAAAACCAATATTGTAGCCGCATTTTTCAGCGTTTCCAAAATTCTTTGACTACTGGAAAGGTTCTGACATTCAGTATGGTGCATAAACAACAATCACACAGTCTACGCATCTTTTTATGAAATTCAAAGCAAAACAGTTAACAGAAAATTAACAAGAAAACCTAATGATACACATACAAAAATAAAATACTTCTTGCTTATGTTGTTTCTGATTTAGGCTCAAATCATAGCTACATTCTTTATTTTTACAATTTATACACATATATATATATATATATATATATATATATGTGTGTGTGTGTGTGTGTGTGTGTGTGTGTGTGTGTGTGTGTGTGTGTTAAATATGCATATGTCTCTATATTTACAGTTTATATATATTTGTGTATTTCTATTTATATACTGTGAGGGACGGCCGGCATTTCAGTCTGGCCAGGACATCCCTCAACAGAAAGAAACAGCTGTTTCAAGACACTACATCCTCCGGAACGCTAGATAGCAGCTCCCCTGGATGGAAATGGCTCCTCGGATTCCCGCAGGGCAGCATGGGACATGGAGTCCGTATCCTCTGCCCTGTTGGGTACAGTGGGTGCCGCCAGGGGGAGCTCACCAAGATCCAGGGGGATATTATGAAGACGTCAACCCGGAAGTGCTTCGGGGTCATGACGATGGAAGCCCGCAGTACATCCGGGACAACTGATAAAAGATGTGTTGGTGACCTGAAGAAGAAATACTTCCGGGTCAGAGACTTTAAAAGGAATTTGAGAAACCCCAGCAGATCGAGCCAGAGTTGGGTGGGAGTGTAGAGGTGGGAGGTGCTTGGTGCACACTTTTGTAATAATAAATTAATTATTGGACTTTTATCTGGTGTTTTGCCATATTGTCTGCAGGTTTGGAGGTGCGATAGCGCCCCCTACTGTCACAATATATAGTGATAAGGCGCAATATAGGCACCTGACCCGACACAGACTGACAACGGAGGCACGTGTAAAATTCAAAGAAAAAGATTTTATTTTTCTTCTTCACCTGTGGGGCGCGTCTTCCCCGTGTCCCACAGGCACTACACAGTCCCGTCACCACAAGCACACAAAATCAGAAACACAAATAAAGTTTCTTCCTCCACTCCTCCCAGGCAGCTTCGTCCTCCTCCTCCCGACTCTGGTGCCTAGTAGTGGCTGCTGGCTCTTCTTATTACCCACCTGGAAGTGCTTCAGGTGATAGCTGACCTAATTCAGGCTGCACTTCCGGGTGTGGCTGCAACACAGTCCATACAGACTCAGGAAGCCATGCAGCTCCCCCTGGCGGTGGCCACGGAGCCCAACAGGGATGAGCTCTGGAGTTCCACGATTGTGGCCCCGATACAACCCAGGGGGGCTGCCACCAAGTCTTTGGGGGGGAGTAAGTGGCCTTCCATGGCCTTTCCCCTGGATTCAGTGCCAGAGGGGCGTCTAGGCCAGACATGGGTCGTCTGCCACAATATATATATGTATGTATATATAGTGGAACCTCGGTTCACGAACGTCTCGGTACACGTACAAATCTGTTTACGACCAAAAAGTTCGCCAAACTTTTGCCTCGGTTCACGACCACACACTCGGTATATGAACAAGCCAGTTTCCCTTTCGGTTTGTACATGTTCAGTCTCTCCCTGTGCATTTCCTGTGCAGCGAGCAAGAGAGAGAGAGCGAGAGAGCACGACACACACACACACAGGCAGTGCGAGAGAGAGACAGACGCACACACACAGGCAGCATGAGAGAGAGAGAGACGAGCACACACTCAGGCAGCGCGAGAGAGAGATAGACGCACACACACAGGCAGCGCGAGAGAGAGAGACAGACACGCACACAGGCAGGCAGCGCAAAAGAGAGAGACAGACACGCACACAGGCAGGCAGCGAGAGAGAGAGAGAGAGACGCTCACACCAACAGGCAGCGCAAGAGAGAGATAGACGCACACACACAGGCAGCGTGAGAGAGAGACACGCACACACACATGCAGTGCGAGACAGACGCACACACACAGGCAGCGTGAGAGAGAGAGAGAGACGCGCACACACACAGGCAGTGCGAGAGAGAGAGAGAGACGCACACACAGAGGCAGCACGAGAGAGCGACAGACGCACACACGCAGGCAGTGCGAGAGAGAGGGGGCTGGACGCATAAGGTAGGAAGGCAGTTAAAGAATGCACTGGGCTTGATTTTGTTTTCACTTCTGTTTACAGCGATTGGTTCGTAGCGTGCATTGTTGCAATGTTATTTTTCTTGGTGGTTTATTAAATTACAGATTTTTTCAAATATTCATTTTTTTCCCTATGCTTAAAACTCATTAAAAAAAAGTGTTTTTAGCCAGCGGTTGGTAGCGCTATAGCACAGACTATTGCGGTATTAGTTTTCTCTGTTGTTCAAGGTTTTCTCAGTGTTATTCAATGTTTTTACATTTAGTTTACTATTATGCTGTGCATTCTATGGTTTAATTAACTATATTTGTTCTTAAAAACTTAAAAAATATATATATTTACATACAGTTCGTATGGTCTGGAACGGATTAATTGTATTTACATACAATCCTATGGGGGAAATTGCTTCATTTCACGACCAAATCGGTTTACGACCAGAGTTTTGGAACGAATTATGGTTGTGAACTGAGGTTCCACTGTATATATATATATATATATATATATATATATATATATATATATATATATATATATGCAGCTGGAGATCCACGAAGGGAGAAAAAAGAATCACGTATCATAAAATAGTTTTTTTTTTTTTTTTTTTATTCCTGAGCTTTCAACCCCTATCAGGGGTCTTCATCAGAGGATAATGCTTAGACTTACAAGAATCAAAGGCAATATATAGCAACACATTCAGTGGGGGGTGGGTGGAGGTGACTAAGTCAGTATGATCAAGGGGGGGGGTGGGGGGGGTTGTATAGTTTATTTATTGTGTGCATGTCCTTCTTAAGTTGGCATATGCTGGATTTATGTCCAGGTGTCTGTTGATGGCCTTTTCAGGCAGAAAGGACGCACTATCTTTAATATATGCACATACTAAATCGACAGGACACACATTCAACTGGGACAACGTAAAAGTAAAATTTAAGGCCAGTACTAAAAGTGCCAGAGAGTTGGCTGAGTCTTGGCTATCAGATGAAAACGCCATCAACAGACACCTGGACATAAATCCAGTATATGCCAACTTAAGAAGGACATGCACACAATAAATAAACTATACAAACCCCCCCTTTATCATACTGACTTAGTGACCTCCACCCACCCCCCACTGAATGTGTTGCTATATATTGCCTTTGATTCTTGTAAGTCTAAGCATTATCCTCTGATGAAGACCCCTGATAGGGGTTGAAAGCTCAGGAATAAAAAACTATTTTATGATATGTGATTCTTTTTTCTCCCTTCGTGGATCTCCAGCTGCAAATATGCAAACCGTATCACAGGCCTTCTCTTCCATATATATATATATATATATTTATACACATATATATTGTGATCACGGGTCCGAAGACATCAGACAAACACCAGCACTTTACAAAACATACGTTTATTTTACAAATAAAGTGTGCCCAACACACAGTACTCCCAGCACCAATCACCCTCCACACAGACCTCTCTCTCACTGTCCGTGGGCCATCTTTCCTCTCCTCACGGGAGCTTTGTCCTGTTCCCGCTCCCAACTCTAGCTCCCTGATTGGAGTGAGGCGGCCCCTTTTATTTCCACCCGGTTGTGCTCCAGATGCCTGATGATACTCTTCTGGCAGCACTTCCTGGTGTGGCGGAAGTGCTGTCCTTGCACCTGGAAGCACTCCAGGCATCCCTGGAAGGTCCTTCCTCCACCTTCCCAGGTGTGTCGGAAGTGTCGATCTCCTGGGCTCCATGACGCTCGGGGTGCCCCCTGGCAGTGGCCACGGGCCCCAGTGGGTTTGAGCCTCCTTGCTCCATCCCTGTGGGCCCGTCGTCATCCAGGGCAGTTGCCCCTCATGGCCCGGGGAAAGTATAGACCACCTCCCGGTCCTTCCAGGCATCCCGGCTGGGTCTGACCCCCAGCCTCCTGTGACAATCTATATATATAATTCACTAAGCCGGGAGACAAGTAGCCACCCATGGAAAGCACGCCGGAAGGGGCGTGAATTCACTAAACCGCCGACAAGTAAGACGCCAATGGCGCACGCAGGAAGGAGCCACTCTCACCAACTCTTAGACCATTGGATACGACGAAAAAATCATAGAGCCACGCCCACCAACTCGGACACGACGCCTCGGAAAACATGCCGTCATTTCTGTTTGTCTGTGCCACAGTACACTTGCAGCTCTGAGCCACGTTGACTTTTCATTAGTCAACCTCAGTGGAACCTTGGTTCACACAGGGGCAGCGCCAGAGAGACACAGAGGCACACAGAGGCAGCGCCAGAGAGAGAGCCGTGCACACACAGGCAGCGCCAGAGAGACAGAGGCACACACAGAGGCAGCGCCAGAGAGACAGAGGCACACACAGAGGCAGCGCCAGAGAGACAGAGGCACACACACACACACACACAGAGGCAACGCCAGAGAGAGACAGAGGCACACACAAGCAGCGCGAGAGAGACAGCCGCGCACACACACAGAGGCAACGCCAGAGACAGACAGAGGCACACACAGGCGGCGCGCGAGAGAGAGCCACGCACACACACAGAGGCAGCGCCACAGAGAGACAGAGGCACACACAGGCAGCGCAAGAGAGAGCCGCGCAATCCTTTAAAACTGAAGTTTAAACACAATGAAGGAAGCAGTCTTTAAAAACCAATAAGCCCTGTGCCTCTTTTTCATTAGCGTCTCACCTGCTTCAGGCCCTGCAACAGTCGAGACGCTCTCTCTGCAGCTGACCTTCTCTGTGCCTGACTCCACTACTGTCAGTCGCCTGATTAAAAATGGCCTTTTGAAGGGGAGCTATGGACCCGCTATACCACAGGAACCCATTGCCTTCGAGCCTGCTCTCGCTCACTCTAACGTACCGGCTTTCTCTCTCTCTCCTCACTCGCTCGCTCACACACTGCACAGGGAAGAAATGCCCGAAGCACAAGTCTACCCGGAAACCGTTTCAGCCACACTTCCACGCCCCTCGCTACACTGTGAGTGCGATGATTATTTATTTAAAAATGGGCTTTTGAAGGGGAGCTGTGGACCCGCTATACCACAGGATCACCTGTGACATTGCCTTCACATTGTTTTCCTTTTATTTATGATCCTGTTGAGCAGATCAGACACCCAGGCAAACAACACTGAATAATCAATAGCTGCAACCACTTTGCCCGCCCCCACTCCTCACCTGAGTCGGTTTCGTCTCTGTTCAGCAGTGTTTCCCAAACTCGGTCCTGGTGAACCCCTGTGGATGCAGGGTTTTGTTCCAACCAGATTCCTAATCATTAATGCCGGTGAAACTCATCCGGGATAAGTCGGTTTTTCAAACGCAGCCGTGTAGCAGATTAGTCTAGCAGGATGTAATAATCCGAGATGAATGCACGCCCTCGCGCTGAGTGAAAACACAATGTATATTGCTGCAACAAAATGATGAAAGAACGGGCGCATTTTTTTCACACAAGCTGAGTGGGTGGGTGTTAGTTAGTTAATTAGCAACTCGAAGGATTTCAAGATATAATATGCACAAGAGGTAACACTACAAAAGCGGCCCAAACCAGAAAAGACGGCTGGCAAATTAAACGCGTGTGCATTGTACTTACTGAAAGCAGCGTTATGGATTTTGCAAATGTTCATTTTTTTCCCTCTGCTTAAAAAACATTGAAAAAGCGGCGCAGATTGGTTTGGAGCGTGTAAAACAGTTTGTTTGTCGCGGATAATTTGCTATCCACACAGGGAGGAACCGGGAAGCGAGCCCACAATCTTCCACTGTCTCCTTACTGCAAAGCAGCCGTACTACTACAGCGCCACAAGGCAGTTAAAGAATGCAGCGGGCCACATGTTCATTTTTTCCCCTGTGCTTAAGACATTAAAAAAGTGTTTCTCAACTGTGACTCCGGAATAACTCAGTACGCGAAAAGCGGCCAGAACCACAAACAACAATGAAAACTCTACGTGACTCACAGGTAGTGATGGGCCGCTCGATACTCAGGTTTCGACACTGTGTCGAGCTTTCGAAGCACTGCAGATTTTAATACTTGATCGAATAATGACATCTGTGATTTAAGGATTTCACATTTTCTTTCTCAAATGTGCTTACCTATATCATGGCAAAGTACAGGGATAAACCTTTATTTTCTGTCTACTCCATTTTAATTAAGACAGACCAAAGAAAACATTTAAGGCTATTAAATGTGATCTCAAGAAAAGATCAGGGTTAATTATAATACTAATAACAGGAGCGATTATAATGATACAGTGCAAAAGTAAATACTAATTGAAAAAGCCGGGAATGCATGAGGTGAGGCGTCTTATTTTGTTTAACTCTTGCTATCGTATAGTGCATTCTGCCTGTCGGCGTTAGTTATATTTATATTTGTTAGACATCAGACACTACAAGCTGCTGACGAACCCTTCTCGTCGTTGTCAGTCTGTAGCTACGAAAAAATAAAAGTATTACGACTTTTAACAGACGTCATTGAAGTGTATCATAAGTTTCTGTAATGTTAATGAAAATGGCCAGGAGGTGTCACGAGAGAGGTGAGTGTCAAATGCTTCGAAGCTTCGATACGATATCTGACACAATTGCTGCAAACGTGTTGATGCTTCGTGAGGCTTCACTCCGCCCATCACTACTCACAGGTTACTGAACGAGAAATCAGCAGACTAGTATGACGGATGGGGCATAATGGGCATCCTTCCCCTCTCCTCCGGATTTTTCAAATGTTAATTTTTTCCCTGTGCTTAAAAATCATTTAAAAAGCGGCCTGATTATGCGGCGTATGGTACGCCGCGGGTTGGCTAGTATATATATAAATATAATGCCCTCAACTATTAATGGTAGCCCTTGTAAAAATTAGTAAGAAGGGTTAGAAAAAAATTGTTTGCTGAAGAACCATCATCTTGCATTGAAAAAGTGAGAAACATCTGACTTTTAATTGAAACAAGTTCAAAGAAAAATAAAGCAATTTATTTATTTAACAAATACACATGTGCCACAATTGCCACCCTTATAATTCTGTTCACATTTACATTCACACCCATAGTCCAAAACTTTTGCAAACTCATTCTAGTCTACCAATTTGTAAAATTACATCAGACATTCAGTAGAATTTTAAGATTGTTCCATTAACATACTAGGTTATAGGGGATAAAACAGAATATTCCATTAATGTAGCTAAAACTTTCATTCCTTATCATAAAACAAACAATTCATAAAATTTGAATTTAACATTAACATTAAATTACTAGGATTGGCTCTTATGAATATCTTTATTATTTTTTTCAGTTGAGAAAAATCCAACTAGAAAGTTCCAAACACCTTTGGCCAGGGGAAAATGAAGCTGTTTGCAGTTTGAAATGTATATAATTGTAATGGTGTTGACAAATTACATCAGCCAGGGAGGTGTCACCCATAGTATCAACTGGCATTCCATCTCCAGCGGCAGGGGTGCCTGTAAAAATAGCAAGTATGAAATGTTTCCAATAGAATTCCATCTAGTGCAGCAATGGCGAGCAGTCCTTTAAAGGACAGTAAGTCACCTCAAAGAGTTGTGTAAAGAGCAGAAGGATCCATTTTGGTGCTCGGTGATGGCATTACAATATATCTGGTAGAGAAATCATTTCCATGATAACAACTCAACTAAGCAAAACAAGGGTTTTCATGATATTTTTTAATTTTGTTTGTATATTAAACTTCATTTATTATTTATCTACTTATTGCATTTCAGTAAAGGTCTGCCTAAGGCTGGAGCCTGTTCTGGGAAGAATGGGCACAGGACATAAACCCAGACTCACTCACAATGAGGCAGTTACAACAAAATGAGCCAGAATCGACAACCTCAATTTCTTTAACACGTGGGAAGACATCTAAGCCCCTAAAAAATTCAGCCAAGAAACCTTATTAAAAACTGCATTTTGTTGTTTTTCCCCTTGTATATTATTTTTGCTTATAATATGAATGGGCGTACTATCTTAACTATAATTTTCTTTATGTTTTTGAGTGTTTACTTTCTGTCTTCATTTGTAGATAGCCATCCATTATCTCATTTCAACACTTATAAACAGATATGTGGAATAAATTTCCAAGTAGTGTAGCAACAGTATTACTTTGGAGACCTTAAGATGGTTATATTTTGAACATTTATGCAGACAAGAATTGCAAAGTTTTATTGGGCTGAAAGGCCTGTTCTTGTCAAAATTATTTTTCTTTTCTTATGTCTTATACAACCCCAAATCAGAGAAAAGTTGGGACGGTATGGAAAATCAAAATAAAAAAGAAATCCAGTGATTCTTAAATTTACTTTGACTTTTATTTCTATGTGGACAGTATGAACCCCAAGATGTTTCATGGTTGTCTGATCAATTTAATTTCATTTGTTAATATAAATCCATGCCTGCACTTCAGGACTGAAGCACATTCCAAAAAAGTTGGGACAAGGTCAACCTAGGGCCAATAATGTGGTAAAATATTTAAATAATTATGTGATTTCAAATACCTGATGTCAGAAGGTAGCTTGTGGTTTTATACCTGGTACTACATTGAAGATAAAATTTTATATTTGATGTTGTATGTTAACAGTTAAGAAAATGGAATATGGGTGCAGAATAAACATCACTGCAGTGAATATTCAAAGTTCAAAAACAAATGCAGAAGAAATAAAGACTCCTTTTATATTACATATCAATGCAGAAACCTTAGAAAAAGATAATTCTGTATTTTGAACAGAACTGTATCACTTTGCTTTGGAAGGCATTGCACTTTACTCCACAAGGTTCCCACAACTCACTGTATAATATTGAACAAATAAATTAATTTGCCTGTACTGTGTAATCAAAGAATTAAGGAGAAGGTTAAAGGCAAGGTTGAATGAATACGTGGGCAAAAGAGTGATGGGAATTGAAGTACAGATGAAGAAAAAGCGAGAGAGGCCAAAGTGGAGCTGGATGGATAAAGTAAAAGAAGATCTGAAGAAAGAAGGTTGACTAAGGAGGAGGTGCAGGACCCCTCATAGATGTCGGAAAAATGGAAGAAGACAAAGAAGAAGTCTTCAGCTGAAAAAGTATATGAGTGATTATCAAATATATGTCATATTCATGTTTGGCACTTGTGTGGACCATACTATATGTACAGTACTATGAGACTGCTAGAAGTTCTATGCAGTATGTCCACTCCACAAAAGCTTGCATTGTAATAAATAGGAACAAACAGAGTCCTACATTACTCAAAGTTACTCTATACTGTAGATTACTGTAGTATGATGACAGATAGCTGTTCCTAAACTTGCAATAAAAATGACTTGTCAATAAAAAGCCCCTTCATTTAATAATGTAGTATAAAAGCATCAGCAAGACAACCGTATATACTGTATATAAGAATTTCTCTCAAATTATATTGTTGTAAACTAAAGCGTAGATAGAGGTCAATGAAATTACAGGTCTTCTAAAAGGCATGAACTGACATCTGTAAAAGGTATAAAAAAACTCTCTCTGGTCAGCTAGTACAGATTAATATATGAAAATAGAAAGTAGAAATATTCCTTCAGCTCCTCAGAACAGCTGATAAATGAGAAATCTGAATTAGTCATAAATATCCCTATACAGATCATTGGCACAGATTTTATTAACTATTTTTAAGGGTAAAATAGATCAAGTAAGATCCCAGAATTCATTGTCATCTTACGGACTTGTAACAAATCCAGTCTTTCCTAGTGCACACCGTCTCAGCAATTTTATCTCTATAACAGAAAAGGAAATTACATCCTTAATTTGTATAGTGACACCAACCGTGAGCCACATTGAATCCAGAAGAAGCAAAATTAAAGAAATGTTCAATTCTGTTCTGGCAGCTTTACATTATTAATAAATCTGTATTGACTGGTGCAGTTTCTAATGTGCTAAAGGTGTTAATGATCAGACCACCATTGAAAAAATTAGAAACTGATGTAAATAATTAGAACAATTTCAAATGTATGTTTTTTGAAGCACTTGAAAAAACAGTAGCCACAGAGCTCCTAACTCACCTAATATATTACAACTTACAGTACTTGAAAATTTCCAGTCTGGCTTTTACACAGGCCATATGTGCAGATATGGTATTAATTTGTGATCTTCATGACATTTTAATGTCTTTTGATGACAGAACTGTTGTAATTATTATGCAGTTAGATTTAAGTGCAGCTCGTGACATGATTGACCACATTATTCTGTTACACAGGCTTGAAAATTCTATGGGGTTCTGAGGAACCATATTTGTGTGGCTTTGCTTATAATCAATTTCAGTACATACAGAAATGTGATAACACACTGAAATTAGATATTGTGTTCCTCTGAGCTATTTTCATGTTACATTCTACCGATGGGCGCTATGCATTAGGTTAGGAAATGTAATATTTACTTTCATTCATATGCAGATGACACTCAGCTGTCTATCTTTCTTCGTACCAGATAATATTTCTACTATTGTGCCCATAATAAAATGAGCACTCAAGATAAAAGAGTGATAACTACTTCTTTGAACACAGACAAACAGAGCTTTCATTAATTGGTGAATTAAATTTGTCACTTTTAAAATTTCAAAGTTTTATTTATTGAATCAACATTTGACTTAGGAATTGTGTTCCACACCACTCTCATTTACCATTTCTAAAAGCATTTTTTTCAGCTAAAAATATAAAGAAAATTGGTATCCAGAATATACAGAAGATAATGTAAGCATTCATTTCTGGCTGAGTTGACTGCTGTAATGTGTTATTCATAGGCTGCTCAAATAGCACTATTTGCAGCTTCAAGTTAATTCTAAATGCCACTGTAAGGATCCTTACCAGAACTAAGAATTATGACTATATACAGTAGCTGCTGTTTTCAAGTTTTTACATTGACTACAACTTAATTATGGGTCTGGTTTCAAAATATTTCTTTTTATTTAAAGATCTTTAAATGCCTTGGGCCCTATCATAACTTATCAATGCTTACTCTACTGAAGTGTATATTTTGACCTTGGTCTTCTGGTCGCTTTAGGGGAAAATAAATACACTGTGAGATACCAAGAATTTAGCTACAGAAGCAAAGCTGTGGATGATGTGTCTGCTTATGTAAAGAATGGCCTCTTATTTTCAGTATTTAAATTAAGATTGAAGATTCCCTCTAATATTGCATATACTGATTAGAGTTGCTGATTGTTGTCCATCATTAGCTTAAAAATAAAGCTAAAAACATGACAATTGTTATGAACCGTTAGTGTTTCTCTTCTTGATATCCTGCTATGACATTTCGTGCCACTGCCATATTGTCAAGCTGCTATTGAAGCCATGGTATTTGACACCATAGGCCCTTGAACATTGGAAGCATACTAAAAAGATGTAATCTTCATTAACATTATCATATCACAGAATGCCCAGGAGGGCTGACATGGCCTGAGTTATCAGAACTGTGACTCTGTCTGTTATTGCCAAGAAACCACTTGGCTGGAGGTTTTGTTTTATTTTCCTGCATTATTGATTTCCTATATCACATATCTCATTTGTAATAGATTTGTATATTGTCATGATTTATGTTATTAAATTTGAAATTTCTCTGTGGTACTGTGTATTTAACACAGTTAAAGTGTTCGTGCACATCAATGTGGTTAGTTTAACAAATAATCTCTATTGAAGTATAGCTGTAAATTTGTACGAGTCTGTATTCAGGAACACACACATACAAAATAAATTTAAATGAATTGATCAAGTTCATTACTATTTGCACACCAAGTGTTTCAAAATTCGCTGACATGCAAACGGTTTGATGCTTAAGTGTGGTCAGAAAGCAAATGAGTAAAAGCAATTTAAATGTAACAATGTCTCTAAATTGTGCCTCACTATGTGTGTCTGTGTTTGTTTACGGGTCTGGTGTTCCTCCTTGTCTAATGCCCATCACTGCAGGGTAGTGCTCTGGAGCTATGCAGATTCTGAATTAGATGAATGGACAAAGCAAACATTGCAGAATGGATATTTATTATTGTAACACATTATATCAACACACAGTGTGCTTGCCTTGTAGGTACACTTAGATAAAGATTTAAATAAAAATAAAATATAGTATTTGCATAAAACAGTGTGGGGCAGAGTTTACCCCATAGTGTGATACCGAATTCACACTAACTGGAGATAAATGTGCTCAATGTGGCCATTTTAAGTCATATGGCTGAGTCGGCTGCTTTCTTGTTTCCAACTTAAAGGGCAGTATAATTCCTCACCAAAATCTACATCATCTGGACTAATCAATTACAGCTACAAAACTATAAATCCTCTGTGGCAGAACATGAGTCTAGTTCAGGTTAAGCTGCATTTTGCTAAGTCTTTTGCATATTTAGTAAAAAAATGGATATTGTCTCACATTTAACAGCATGATTAGCAAAAATTGCTGGGGTGTCATGACAGCACGCCAATACCACTCAGCCTGCAAAACGAAATAAGGATCTCTAGGTTAGGTTAGGTTAGGTTTCTTTATTTAGTCATGTTTACACAGCATCTCAGCTCAATACAGCTCACTTGATAAATATACCCAAAAGTATTGTATATCTATAAGATTAAAGTTATGAGAAACATATTCGAGCAACATAAATTGTACGCTGAATATCGTATGGACATGTATCTGTTATATACTGTGTATTTCTAAATATGTATGAAAAATTGGAGACAAAACAGGGCAAGAGGAAGATTTTTAGAATAGCAAAGACTAGGATCAAGGCTGGAAAGGATTTCAGTTACATAAAGCAGATGAAAGATGTGCAAGGTGTGGTCTTAAATGAGCACGACAGAATCATCAATAGGTGGAACGGTGTGACGATGCGGGTTCTGCTCCATGATCCCATCCTCTATTAGGGAGCCCTTGAACCCAACACCGTCGGTAATGTTACCGATGAGCTAGACAGTAAGGCAACAACATTAGAGCAAGGGGATGATGTAAAAAGTGCAAAGTGCTTTTATTTACAATAAATCAAAACAAGTGTTCAAATCAAGTGCAGTGCATTCAACAGTTCAATAAATAAATAATCCATAAAAGAAATGTGGAGGTTAAAAACAATGCAAAAAAAACAATCCTTTAAAACAAGGTTAAAACGTTCTTCAGGAAGCAGTCTTTTTTAAAAAAAACAAATGCCAAGCCAGGTGCTTCTTTTAAACTAGCGTCTCACCTGCTTCTCTCATTAGGGCCCTGCAGCAGGCGAGACACTCTCTCTGTAGCTGACCTGCTCTCGCTACTACTACTGCTGCCAGTCACCTTACCGATCCTTGGCTCCGGTCAGCCCCTCCTGACAGTGACTTGGGACTCCCCAACGACCAAGGCTCTCACGCTGGGGCTCAACCAGCCCAAAGCCTCATCGACTCCCGCTCCTATCGACGGTCAAGTCGACGCCTCTACTGGTCACTCCAGCCATTCAAACTAAACTCTATGGAATGACCACCTCTACTACTTACCTGGGTGTCGGCCAAACACCCAGGCTGCCTGCTCAGCTGCCGCGAGCCTGCTCACGCTTGCTCACCCGCACCTGCTTGCTTGCTTACTTGCTTGCTCGCTCGCTGCTTCCTCCTGCAACCTCCGTCTTTCTCTTTCTTTTCTTCCTCGTTCTCTTTTCTCTCTCCTAACCATCTCAGGCTTCTCTATATATAATGGACGTGGCAGCTGTGGCAATCAACAGTTCCCGGGATCAATTACGCTGCGGACCGTCCCTCACCTGTACACTTAGGTGAGAAACGCCCGCAGCACGAATCCACCCAGAAACCGCTTCAGCCACACTACCACGCCCCTCGCAACGCCGCGAGCACGGTGATTATTTATTTAAAACAACTGGCCTTTGCTAAGAGAGCTGTGGACCCGTAACACCACAAACGGGTACTTTGAAAAGCTATTGAATGAAGAAAATCCAAGGGTAGTAATTGGGGATGGAGTCCCAAATGAAGGGCTAGTACCAAGAATAAGGGGAGAGGAAGTAATTTAGGACTTGAAAAGAACAAAAAATGAAACGCAAAAGGACCGGATAAAACACCAGCAGACATATAGCAGAGTTTAGGAGAAGAGGAAGTAGATGTGTTAGGTGATCTAATACAGAAGACCTATGTGCTGGAGAGAATACCAGAAGAGTTGAGGAACAGTGTGACTGCACCCATTTATAAGAAGTAGGGTGATATTCAGGATTGTGACACAATAGAGGGATAAAGCTGATGTCACACACAATGAAAATTTGGAAAAGGGTTACAGCGGGAAGGCTTAGGGTAGAGACCACCATAGGGGAGGAGCAGTTTGTTTTTATGCCAGGGAGAGGAACAAGTGATAGTCTTTGAATTGACACAGCAGAAGAATCGAGAAAAATAGAAATGTTTGCATATGGTGTTTATTGATTTGGAGAAGGCTTATGATAAAGTGTCACATCAAGAGGTCTGGAGGTTCATGAGAGAGAAATGAGTGCTAGAGTAGTATGTGGGGATTGTCCATAATATGTATGAGGGAGTGAGCAGTATTGGGGCAACATACAAGATCTCAGTTAGAGTAGATCCGCACCAGGGGTCTTCTTTAAGTCCTTACCTCTTTGATCTGGTTATGGATCTGTTGAATCATGGGATAAAAGACCAATCACCTTGGTGTATGCTTTTTGCTGATGACACTGTGTTGTGTGGAATCAGTAGTAAGATCAGCAATGATTTATGGAGCTGAGATAAAAAGGAGCTCAAGAGAAGAAGTTAGATGTGGCAGAAATGGGAGTGTTCAGATGGATGTGTGGAGTTACATAAAAGGACAGAATAAGAAATGAGGCAATCAGAGGAACAGCAAAAGTGAGAGTGACATATAAGAAAGTACAGGAAAGTAGGTTGGAAAGTAGTATGGACATGCGATGAGGAAAGAAAATGAATATGCGGTCAAAAGAGTGATGGGAATGGAAATACAGGGGAAAAGAAATTAAGAGAGGCAAAAGTGGAGGTGGATAGATAAACTAAAAGAAGATCCGCTGCTCCACGGCTCTGGAATGCCCTACCAGAGAGTCTAAGAACACAGCAGATTGTGGGCAGTTTTAAAAACAGGTAAAGAATTTTCTATTTAGGAAAGCTTATTAACAAGAATGCTATAATTATTGTTGTTTTATCTCTGTTTTTATCTTGCCTTGCCTTTGTTTAATCTTTTTATGTTGCACTTTGAGATTTACTGCTAATGTAAAGTGCCCCTATAAATAAAATGCATTATTATTATTATTATTATCTGAAGGAAAAGGGCTTGACTGGAGAGGAGATGTAGGACCGAGCTCTTTGGAGAAGGAAGTGGGAAAAGATGAAGAGGAGTAAGACAAAGATGAAGAGGAGGAAGACAAAGAAGAAGACTCCAGCTGAAAAAGTATAGACAAATATACACATATAGCAAGCAAGAATTTCACTGTACTCTGTACACATGGCAATAAACTTTACTATGAACTATATCCTTTGGGACATACAGTATATAAACAGACATATGCAAACATATACAGTGGTGTGAAAAACTATTTGCCCCCTTCCTGATTTCTTATTCTTTTGCATGTTTGTCACACAAAACGTTTCTGATCATCAAACACATTTAACCATTAGTCAAATATAACACAAGTAAACACAAAATGCAGTTTGTAAATGGTGGTTTTTATTATTTAGGGAGAAAAAAAAATCCAAACCTACATGGCCCTG
Organism: Erpetoichthys calabaricus; assembly: GCF_900747795.2. Classification (NCBI taxonomy): domain Eukaryota; kingdom Metazoa; phylum Chordata; class Cladistia; order Polypteriformes; family Polypteridae; genus Erpetoichthys; species Erpetoichthys calabaricus. Next base: position 48,479,661 of record NC_041401.2, read on the forward strand.
TGTGAAAAAGTAATTGCCCCCTGAACCTAATAACTGGTTGGGCCACCCTTAGCAGCAATAACTGCAATCAAGCGTTTGCGATAACTTGCAATGAGTCTTTGACAGCGCTCTGGAGGAATTTTGGCCCACTCATCTTTGCAAAATTGTTGTAATTCAGCTTTATTTGAGGGTTTTCTAGCATGAACCGCCTTTTTAAGGTCATGCCATAGCATCTCAATTGGATTCAGGTCAGGACTTTGACTAGGCCACTCCAAAGTCTTCATTTTGTTTTTCTTCAGCCATTGAGAGGTGGATTTGCTGGTGTGTTGTGGGTCATTGTCCTGTTGCAGCACCCAAGATCGCTTCAGCTTGAGTTGACGAACAGATGGCCGGACATTCTCCTTCAGGATTTTTTGGTAGACAGTAGAATTTATGGTTCCATCTATCACAGCAAGCATTCCAGGTCCTGAAGCAGCAAACCAACCCCAGACCATCACACTACCACCACCATATTTTACTGTTGGTATGATGTTCTTTTTCTGAAATGCTGTGTTCGTTTTACGCCAGATGTAACGGGACATTTGCCTTCCAAAAAGTTCAACTTTTGTCTCATCAGTCCACAAGGTATTTTCCCAAAAGTCTTGGTAATCATTGAGATGTTTCTTAGCAAAATTGAGATGAGCCCTAATGTTCTTTTTGCTTAACAGTGGTTTGCATCTTGGAAATCTGCCATGCAGGCCGTTTTTGCCCAGTCTCTTTCTTATGGTGGAGTCGTGAACACTGACCTTAATTGAGGCAAGTGAGGCCTGCAGTTCTTTAGACGTTGTCCTGGGGTCTTTTGTGACCTCTCGGATGAGTTGTCTCTGCGCTCTTGGGGTAATTTTGGTCAGCCGGCCACTCCTGGGAAGGTTCACCACTGTTCCATGTTTTTGCCATTTGTGGATAATGGCTCTCACTGTGGTTCGCTGGAGTCCCAAAGCTTTAGAAATGGCTTTATAACCTTTACCAGACTGATAGATCTCAATTACTTCTGTTCTCATTTGTTCCTGAATTTCTTTGGATCTTGGCATGATGTCTATCTTTTGAGGTGCTTTTGGTCTACTTCTCTGTGTCAGGCAGCTCCTATTTAAGTGATTTCTTGATTGAAACAGGTGTGGCAGTAATCAGGCCTGGGGGTGGCTACGGAAATTGAACTCAGGTGTGATACACCACAGTTAGGTTATTTTTTAACAAGGGGGCAATTACTTTTTCACACAGGGCCATGTAGGTTTGGATTTTTTTTCTCCCTAAATAATAAAAACCATCATTTAAAAACTGCATTTTGTGTTTCATTGTGTTATATTTGACTAATGGTTAAATGTGTTTGATGATCAGAAACATTTTGTGTGACAAACATGCAAAAGAATAAGAAATCAGGAAGGGGGCAAATAGTTTTTCACACCACTGTACTATATCTATATCAATCTAAAAATTGTAGTGGTCATTAAAACAATTAAGCAGTTAACATTCCTTTATGCTTAGTGTCATGCATAAAAGTGCTGGCTAGGCCCAGTTGGTCATTGTACTGAGCTACCACGATTCAAAGAAGAAATCTCTTTGACTTTAGGGGAAGGCTGATTGATGGGCCATGGGCCATGTCTCCTGTGCTTCTTGCCAGGGTCAGTGTAACTATATGATCCTACAAAACATCAAGAAAATTCTGTCACTCTCTTGTGGCCAGCCTTTACTTTCAAATCTGTATCTGGAAATGATATCCACAGAGCAACACTGGGTTGGTTCTTGTTTGAATATGACAAAAGAATGCAATACCTGTGTGATGCCATTCCACCAAGTATATCTATCTGTTTTGCCAGACAAGGAGGTGTGATCCTAACATGTAGCCCTGTTCTTCACCAATAATTAATTTCTTTGCTCTGGTTTATTTAATACTTCACCATATAACAGAGTAATATGAATAAAATTACACATTATACAAAAATTGTATAATGTGAAATTAAACCCGTTTCTGATATCAGCCTTGCAGATTAGGAACACAGTTTAAAATTTCCATCATTGTCAGAACTTTCGGATTGTTCAGAATTGTTGTGTGGGGTGTCAGTACTTCACAGTGCATGATTACACGCCTACAGCCAATTTTGAGTTACAAATCAACCTAATCTAGGAGCACCTGAAGAAAAACAACACGTTCATGAGGAGAATATGCAAACTCAATAAATACAGTGCTTGAGCCCAATCAAAATCCAGGATTCTAGAGCTATGAAGCAGAACTGATAACCACTCCACCATTGTGATGAATCCTAAATCAAAAAATATTGTTTTAACATGAATTTTTATATAGCTTCGATGGGGAATAGAATGCAGCTGTCCCTTATTTATGTACTTGTTTTTCAAGACTGTGGCATAACCAGCTGTGAAATTCAACAATACAGAAAAAAAAACTCTTGAAGCATCCTGACATTCAGCCCATTGTTAAAGTACTGCAGGCTGGGCTTTCAGTTACTATTAAATTAAAAAAGGTGGTTGGTGCTTGCCCAGGTCTGGACATCGGCACATTGGTAGTACCTGTTGTTGCTCTTTTACAGACATTTACCAATGCTTATGTCTGTGTTATCCATTCAACTTCTTTCCTTTTTTTCTGTACTAAAGTTTCACGCCTGATCCTTTCATCATAGAAGTAAATGCAGGAAATAACAATGAAATTATGCTTATTTATTGGTGAAATTACTGACCCCTCTAAAATAAAAAAAATCAATTGCCCACTTCAAAGTGATTTAAACACATTAGAGGCTAAGAGTTTATCCACTTATAATGAAAAGCATATAAGGTGCCCTTCATAAGGTTTACGACAAAGACACAGCTTTCCTTGATTTACCCCTCTGCTCCACAGTTTAAAATTATAAACAACTTAGACATGATTAAAATGCACATTAAAGACTTTAATATAAGAGTATTTGCAAACATTTCAGCCTTATCATGTAGAAATGACAACACTTTTTCTACATGGCCCCCCCATTTCAGGGCACCGTAATGTTTGGGAGAATTGCCGTCACTGTTGTTTGTGATTACTCAGGTCTGTTTCAATTGCTTCATTAGTGCAGTCATAAGATACCTAGGCTTGCTTCTACCCTTAGGAGTCTGTAGTTGCCATTGATCAACATGAGGACAAGAGCTGTTCTAATGAAAGTCAAATAAGTCATTACGAGGGTGAAACACAAGAATTAAACCATTAGAGACATTAGTAAAATTTATGATTACCGAATGTCACAAACATTATGTCTGGAATATCATTAAGAAGAAAGAATGCACTGTTGAGCTCAGTTTGGTAGGCCAAGGAAGACCTCCACTGCTGATGACTGTGGTATAGCGGGTCCACAGCTCAGATTAAAAAGGCCAGTTTTTAAATAGATAATCGTTGCACTCAACATAATCAACATTAAAAGAAATAAACATTTGAAATACATCAGTCTGTGTGTAATGAATGAATCTAATATACAAGTTTCACTTTTTGAATGGAATTACTGAAATAAATCAATTTTGTCGTGATATTCTAATTTTATGACCAGCACCTGTATATATATATATATATATATATATATATATATATATATATATATATATATATATATATCTCCATCCATTCATTATCCAACCCGCTATATCCTAATACAGGGTCACGGGGGTCTGCTGGAGCCAATCTCAGCCAACACAGGGAGAAAGGCAGGAACAAACCCCAGGACCCCAGGCAGGGCGCTAGCCCACCGCAGGGCACAAACACACACCCACACACCAAGGACAATTTAGGATCGCCAATGCACCTAACCTGCATGTCTTTGGACTGTGGGAGGAAACAGGAGCACCCGAAGGAAACCCACGCAGACACGGGGAGAAAATGCAAACTCCACGCAGGGAGGACCTGGGAAGCGAACCCAGGTCTCCTAACTGCAAGGCAGCAGCGCTACCACTGCACCACCATGCCGCCCAACATATATATATTATAAATAAAATATATAAAGGAAAAATGTGTATTTGTTCCAAACATTTTGGAGGGCATAGTAAATATTATGCACAATTGTGAGCCTAAGTAGCTTGAGCACATGAAAGGACAGAATCTGCATTCAAAGGTAAAGAAACTAGCAAAGTAATGTATGACCTCATCAACACAAAACATTTACTCTTTTAGAGGAAGATACTTATTGCATGGTGTGATGGACGGCCGGCAACTCATCCCTGCCGACACATCCAGGGCGCTAGATGGCGTCTTCCCTGCAGCACAGAAGTGCCCAGGATTCCCACAGGGCACCATGGGAGATGGAGTTCGGTTTCACAACCCTGTTGGGGACCCTGGGGGCCACCATGGGACGCTGCAGAAAGACAAGGGGATTTTTATTTCCCGTATAGCCCGGAAGTACTCCCAAGTCACGGGGACAGAAGAACTGAAGTACTTCCGGGCTGAAGAAAAAAATATATATAAAAAAAAATATATGGACTGAAGGACAGGAGCACTTCCGGGTCAAGGACTATTTAAAGGACTGTGGGAAACACAGCGGGAGAACCGGAGTTAGGAGGAAGAGTGACAGAGCTGCTGGGTGGAGTGGAGGATTGATTAATTGTGATTTATTGTGTTATTGATTATTGAGTATTGTTGAGGTGGAGGTGCTTTGTGCACATTATTATAATTATTAAAATTATTACTGGGACTTTTACCTGGTGTTGGGACTTGTTAGACTGCTTGGCAATTACAAAAACGTATTGTAGTGTAAGCAGCCTATTTAATAATATTGAATGCCTGTGCTGAAATATTGATGCCATTACTGATCATTTTGGTTCAAAACATATAAGACTGGTGAGAATAATCCCCTGACTTCACACCAAAGAACAATTTGGGGGATTAAGCTGGCAATTATAGCTGAGGTTGTGACTCATTCTCTATCTGGCTGACCAATTTAAAGCAGAATGAACAAAATCACGGAGAACAATTTAGCACCTTTTAAATGGAATGCCAGCCGGACAATAGCAGGGGAATGCTAGGATTTTGAAATGAATTGACAACTCCCCTCATTCATTATTAGGAAGCTGAATAAGGAATGTGGATTTATTCATTTCTTAAAACTATGCTTTTTGTTTAAAATAATCTAGCAGAACCAATTCACAACTTTTGAAGGATGGGCTGTATCTTCAGGATCGCAGAAGGTCACATTTAACAGCTGCAAACATGACAAAGAAAGCTTAACTAGACATAAAATACTTGCATCTCACAGGAACCGCAGTCCGTTTCCTAGGGTTATGAAGAAAAACGGGAACATTTATTAATAACTTTTGAGATCATTTAGAGTAGAACCATTTGCACTCAAAAGTATTAACTTGCCATGGTTCAGCAGAAATACTTGCTTTCAGCATCCACTTTGGGAAATACCAAGGGTGATGATATATGGCATACGCCTCCTTAGATCTTAAAACAAATTATATAGACATATAAATGCAGAATGTAAATGGAGCAATACTGGAATAAAAAGCAAGTGAGCCAAGAACCAAGTGTCCCAGAAGAAAAGGCAGTGCAGCCTACTTAGTTAATGGGATGTAATAAGGTGCCAAAAGATCGGCGGCAGGACAACCCTAGGGGGTACATTAGGTATGGCATATGTGGTAAGTGAGCCGCTTTTTAACTGATTTCTTTGGGACTGTCCTTGGACATTCTGTATGGCCACTCAGTGGTGCACTTTGCAGTCATTCACATAATCCAGGGTAAATTAATGAAAGAAAACCCAGAGGGTGAACAGTAATGTCAGACTGTGATCTATATTAAAGACAAAGTGGTGGGATTAGGGGGACCAAAAACAGCTGAGCAAATGTCTACAAGTCAGCAAGAGCATTTACAGTGGATTAGGTGGGGACAATGCCCAACAAATAGCATGGGAGCATTATACTTGGTAATTTTGCACAGGTTGACAAAAGCTTTTAGGGGAAATAACCAAGAGAACAAGGATAAAGGCAGGATATGACACTTAATTAAAGTCTGCACATTTATAAGAGTTTACAAAGGATTAAGCGAGGAAATACTCAATAAATGGTATGAGGATAATTATATTTCTGCACCCGTTTTTATGACCCACTTTGAAATGTTAGCCATATCAAAAAGTTGTCTTGTAAAGAATTGAACCAAATAATATCAAATTAATTTCCTTCTTTTTCAGTCACAGTAAAATGAACCCCATTCATAATGTTTTATAACTCTGAACTGAATTAAGTGGCTTTAAAGTTGTGTGTGTATAAGCAGCAAAATAAATAAAAGCATTTTTGAACATTTTCAACATCCAATGTCTCTTTTTTTTGTTGATCATGTGCCAAAGCTACCAAGGGTGTAATTTGTTACAAATAATATTTAACTTTCCAGTGAACAAGGGAAGATTTGCCATGAAATGTATTTATTTTATCATACTACCTCTAAAAAAATCTCTTTCCATTTTTCATTTTGCTGCTAGAATCACAACATTAACAGATACACAAAAATTCAATCTGCCCAGGAATAATCTGCTTCTGGCTTAGTCCCTTCAGAATTAGAGAACAATTTATTAAGCAGGATGGCTTTGGGGTCCCACAGAGTAAGACTAATGAAGTGGCATTTTCAGAGGGTTGTATTGTAGTGTTGGGAGTTAAAACAACAAATTAGGGTCTGTTTTTGTATCATTATGAATTATTGAAATTAGAAAAATGGCAAAAGTAATGAATATGTGTGGGCTGCAGGGAGGTTTTCTTTGAGCATCTGTTTTGCTGAAACACATGTGAAAAATTAACTTGATGCTTCTTACAGCATTTTCCATGTAAAGCAGCTTGCTCGCTTTGAATAATTTGCTTTAATACTAAAAATAATAACTTGTTTTCTCAGTTCATATATAATATGTAAGAAGTATATATAGAAAGTATGCATGTAATGATGCACCTCTGGATAACGTCCAGTTTTTCAACAAAAGGGCAAACTACATAAAAGATAAATGGCTTTTATTATAACCAAAGGGAAGATAAGCACATGGATTAACAGAAGCACAAACATTAAGCAGAAAGAAAGGAAAACTCTGCCGTCTCTCTGGGCCAACTTCTACTCGGCACAGCAGACTGGCGACAAAACAACGGATTCTTGAAAGTGGTCTTCTTACCAACTTACTGTACGTCCTGAGACTAAATTAACTGCTGAAATATTATACCCCAATAAATGAACCCCAGGGGATGCCACATGATCAGTAACATGCATTGCACTTTAATTGGGTCTTTTCTGCCTCCTATTGGATCCACTTGGTTTTGCAACTGCCTGTCAATAAAAAAAAAAAACATACGACAATCACCCAACGCACCTCGTTTTACCTAACGCTCCATTCGTATCTACAGGTATTTTCCATAGCTTGGCAGGCCCCACTATTGATAAATAAAGTAGAGAGAAAACAGCAATGGTCACCTTTGTCATTCTATGACTGCTCTAATATAGTAAGAGAATATCTTGTTAAATTTTTTGTAAATAGTTTTTGATGAATCAACAATTTGTTCTTAACCCATCAATTCATTTTGTTACTTGTCTTGTTAATAGTCACAGGCAGCCAGAGCCTATCATGGCAATGATGGAAACATCTTTAAATTACAGTAAATGTAAGCACATTGTCTATATACAGCACTGTTTTAATTAATATGTAGACTGCTCCTGGGTAATGCTTCTTTGTGAAAATCTTTAAAAAGTGGATGATTTCTATGTTTTAGTAATATACAAGAATAGACATTCTCCCCTCATAAACATTCCTTTTACTAATTTATACATAACTAAAGCTTGCATTTTGCAGGCCATTTTGTTTTTCTCGTGCAGTGGATAACACAGTTGTCATGATAGTACATATATAAACTGAGACATTTACAGAGTACTAATGGCTGTTAAGGACATGTACCACACCCGAAGATTACTGCATATGTGAGAGGACCCTGCAACTAACTCTAGCCACATTAGATAGATAGATAGATAGATAGATAGATAGATAGATAGATAGATAGATAGATAGATAGATAGATAGATAGATAGATAGATAGATAGATAGATAGATAGATAGATAGATAGATAGATAGATAGATAGATAGATAGATAGATAGATAGATAGATAGATACTTTATTAATCCCAATGGGAAATTCACATTATCCAGCAGCAGCATACTGATACAATAAATAATATTAAATTAAAGATTGATAATAATAATAATGCAGGTGAAAAACAGACAATAACCTTGTATAATGTTAAATGTTAACATTTACCCCCCCGGGTGGAATTGAAGAGTCGCATAGTTTGGGGGAGGAACGATCTTCTCAATCTGTCAGTGGAGCAGGACATTGACAGCAGTCTGTCGCTGAAGCTGCTCCTCTGTCTGGAGATGATACTATTTAATGGATGCAGTAGATTCTCCATAATTGATAGGAGCCTGTTGAGCGCCCTTCGCTCTGCCACAGATGTTAAACTGTCCAGCTCCATGCCAACAATAGAGCCTGCCTTCCTCACCAGTTTGTCCAGGCGTGAGGCGTCTTTCTTCTTAATACTGCCTCCCCAGCACACCACCACGTAGAAGAGGGTGCTTGCCACAACTGTCTGATAGAACATCTGCAGCATTTTATTGCAGATGTTGAAGGACGCCAGCCTTCTAAGGAAGTATAGTCGGCTCTGTCCTTTCTTGCACAAAGCATCAGTATTGGCAGTCCAGTCTAATTTATCATCCAGCTGCACTCCCAGATATTTATAGGTCTGCACCATCTGTACACAGTCACCTTTGGTGATCACGGGGTCCATGAGGGGTCTGGGCCTCCTAAAATCCACCACCAGCTCCTTGGTTTTGCTGGTGTTCAGTTGTAGGTGGTTTGAGTCGCACCATTTAACAAAGTCATTGATTAGGTCCCTATACTCCTCATTCAGCCCATTCCTGATGCAGCCCATGATAGCAGTGTTATCAGCGATCTTTTGCACATGGCAGGACTCCGAGTTGTATTGGAAGTCCGATGTATATAGGCTGAACAGGACCAGAGAAAGTACACTCCCTTGTGGCGCTCCTGAGTTGCTGACCACAATGTCAGACGTGCAGTTCCCAAGACGCACATACTGAGGTCTGTCTTTAAACCCAATTCTACCAAGATAGTCTCTGCTACACCGCTTCCCTTGATCTTCAGCTGGATTAAGCGAGATTGTGAACTTCACAGAAGAAATAGTCTGCATGAGTTAAAGCAGCGTAAAGAGAAAGTGCCTCATTAACTTATTTCAGAAAATAATATGAGTTAATGTGAGATTTACATTTACTGTTATTTGTCTGGAGCATCATGGTGAGACAGTGGTGGGTGCTGCTGCTAGAAGTCCTGTCTGTGCAAAGTTTCCATGTACTCCATGTGGTCCAAGTGGGTTTTCTCTGAGTACCCCAATGTCCCACTCACATGGGTGTATGCATGTTAGGTTAATTGACCCTGTAGAAGTTAGCTTAAGCATTTGTGAATGTGTCAAACAATTGAATAGCTTGTCACTACTATGCACACTGGGCTACCAGGATATGCTCTTGCCTTTGTAATACTGAAATGGATTAAATGGGTGAAATGATAGATAGAGTCTATGTAACTATTAAGAAATTTATATTACTAAAAATTTACATTGTATTCAGTAACAAGTGTTATAGTTTGTTTCTCCTTCATCCTTGTGATGTACAAGCTAGGGGCACAGGGAAAACCCTGGGGGAAATAGGCCAGGAACCCCAAATCATCCAGATCAAGATCGTGTCTCTTTTGAGAAGGACAGGATGTCAAGAGACGAAACAAGGTGAAAATACTCCTAAACAACTCTTTCCCTTCTTGTCATAAGATGGGAAGCATGGACAACAAGAACTGAAGGGAAATGGGTCAGGTAAGTTCTGACTATCCAAGTAGTAGGAGTGCTATGTCTAACCATAGCTAAAATTACCATCTCCCTACTAGGAAGATAAAACCATCACACTTCTGCAAAGGGTTTGCACATTGCTTAAGTGATAATAAATGCAGTAAAGAAGAAAAAGGATAATTGCTAAGCCAAGGGGACAATTTATGTAAAATCCTTTATAAAGGAGATGGAGACCAGAAGACTGTCCGTTTTAATTAGATTACAACTATACATTGTAAGTGTGTGTTTTGGTTGGCTGAATGCCACCAGCAGACCTATTATTTTAAACTATTTCCGTAATTATTTATAATTTTGTTGACTTCTGTTATGAAGTAAAAAAAATATATATATATCTTGTCACACACGTGCACATGGGAGGCAGCTAGGCTTGAGTAAGGGTAGTTCCGAGTCATACCGGGATGTGGCAGAGTGCACTGACTCTTTTTCTCCCTTTCCTGTAGACCATTCACGGGAGATTCCACTTGGCCCTCTTGACGTCACTTCTGGGACTGAGCCTATGGAAGGAGACCTTTCCGGCTCTGGCCCCTGTGATGTCACGGTCTGGGCTCGAACCTATGGTTGAAGACCTTCATGAGCCCGACCCCTTTGATCTAACTTCCTGTCTTCCCCTTTAAAAGCCTCCACCTTTTCCCTATTTCCTCAGTTCCGTTTTGGACTCGGTTTTGTGTGGTGCTATCATTTAAACGAGGATTTGTAGCCAGGAAACCAAATATATATAATGTATATTGTTTTGGTACACAGGAGTGCACTAGAAGTCCACCTGGAATCTGTAACAACTATGAGGAAGAGATAACAATCACTAGGAACGGTGAAATAAATGTGATTTTTGTGAGCAGAACAAGATGTTCTGTCAAAGCCTAAAAATGTCTTAGTTATGTGAAAATTGTGACCTATAGAATTCAGTTGAGGAGCAAATAAATCTAGGTGGAGGCTAAAACTGTCAGAAATTGAAAGCCACAGTGTCTTTACTCAGAGCTTGGTTGGGAAAGAGCAGTTAATCCTTAACTTAGACAAAGTGTGCACTCATTTGTTCCTACAATTATTAACAGCAGGTAAATTGTTTTAGAAAATATCCTACATAGTTAATTGACCACTTCTATACTGTAACAGCAAAATAATCAGATCATTTAAAAATATATAAATAACATCATACATATGTAATGAATAATACATACTCAAATATAATGGGCTTTAGTAGCCTCAAGTAATAACTATCTCAGAAGAGTTTTGTATTGTTAAAAAAAATCCATTCACGTACTTCAACATTTTATTTTTTTTATATGCTCAGAGGGAGCAGAATTTTATTCCAGTGGTAGTCACTGGATGGGATGGCCATCTGCTGCATGTTATATTGACTCATAAACCACATCTACCAGTTAAACATGAACATATTCAGGAGCAAGACAAACAAGCAAACATTTTGAATGTGCCAGTTCCACACACGATACCGACAGTCTTCTACATTGTGTGGTTTCAATGCTCATTGAGGCAACTGCAAAACATCTGTATTTTATTTCAGTTTATACAGATGACTATTTCAGATTGTATTAATGATATTAAGGAGTGTTGGGATGACGGGATTGGCTTTTTGGTGTAAGTCATAAGAACTGTGCCCCTGCTTATTATAAAGAAAGGTGCCCTCCCAGAGTTTTACTGTCTTTATGACTGCTGTTAGATAGACTTTTGATCATTTGTTTCTCTCACACGCACCCACCCTCATGCACACATACACATACGTACGCTTGTGATAGGCATAATTTGTGGAGCAAATCCTTTTGTCTGGTATTCTTCCTGTGGATGCAATATGGTGATCATCCTTACTCCAAGGAAAAATCGTTTCAGCTCTTCTCTCGATACTGGAAAAGTAGGGCCTCTACAGTACATCAGCTACTCCAGTATCATTGAGCTTTGGGACTTACCAGGGATAGCAACCCAGGAAGCCTTGAGCACCAACCTCATTTTAACCTTTTGAACCTGTAACCTCATTAACAACAAATAATTTATACAATGCCTGAGATTGTACAGTACATGCAGACAGGCTGGTAAATTAAAAACTTCAACCCAATACATATTTCCTATTTTATCAACATCATTTAGGATTTGCACTATGAAAATTACAGTGTACAATTAAAAGGCCACAGGTTCTATCCCTGCCACTAGATTATTCTATGAACCTGAGTGATCATGACAATGCATCAGTTGTACTTTATGTTTAAAACACATTAGAATGGTTTAAAGTAGGGGTCTCAAACCACAGTTGGTCACAGTGGCCTTAGGCCTTCCCTATAGCCAATATTATAATTAGAAGCTAAGTTTTGCTGTTAATGATGTATGTTACTTTATTTAATTACTAGACAAAGAGCCCGTTTTGACAACATAAGATGAAATGGGCACGAGTGGAATAGTAATAAGTATAAGCACCACAAACCTGATATAGGGGTATTGAATGAATGCGTAATTGAATCAGAATGCGTAATTAGGCCTCGAGCTGTAGTCGAAATCGCCTTTCAGGCCTCTAGAGCTTTAATCGAAGTCGCCTTTCTCTTTGAATTTTTGCGACCGTAAATACGCTGCCTGCCGCGATGTTTGTGTTGGATGTCGGTCGAAGTCTCCTTTCTCTTTGAATTTTCGCGGCCATAAATCCGCCACCTGCTGCAATGTCGGTCTCGTAAGGTTTTTCGGGCAGCTGCGCAGAAGGAGACTGCGCATTCGGCTTCGGACAGACGTGAGTGAGTGAGTGAGTGAGTGAGTGAGTGAGTGAGTGAGTGAGTGAGTGAGTGAGTGAGGAGGCTGACGAATTATGTATTAAGATATAGCTTGGCAGTGGACACACACTATGACAGATAAGATATTTTTTAGAGATTCATGTAAATATTTTTTGACAGAGAGCAGCTTATAGATAACTGGCAGTTGCTTAAATAAAAAATAATGTGTTTATATTTTTAATCTTAAAATGCAAGTCATTTAAAATCACAGTAACAACTATGTCTCATTAGCAGCAGCAATTGGTTACTACTTAAGAAAGTTAGAAGAAAACTGTTAGCCAAGCTCCAAGAAATGAGTTAGAGACCCCTAGTCTAGGAGGAAATTTGCAAACTGCCACTGTTGCGGAAGTCTCAAATTCACAGCATTTATACCCTCACTCATGAGCTCTGACCTACTTGAATTCCTTCATTTGGGATAGAGGTTCTCCAATCTGTGGTAAGCCAGCAATTCCTTTTCAGGAGATTACCACAGCATCACAAATAAGGATGAAATATGACGAGGTGAGGAGGACAACTTCACACATTATCAAGTTAGATTTCCAAGCTAGATACTCTCCCAACCTGAGTTATGCCTTGATATCCTGGGCATGAGGAAATGAACAGCAAAAGAGAGACAAGACACACCCTTAGTAAAGTCCGCACTAAACTGAATCTTAACACAAACTTCGCTCCACAAATACTTGAACCAAATGGCACACAGTAGCAGCACCAGGACCCACTCTTCTTGTACCATTGTCCGTAAGACAATTTTTGTCTGTCTCATTTTTCTACCTTTAAGCATTATTGCTTTTAGAAATAAATGATAATATCTGTCTTAAATCATCCCGTGGCAGTGATTTTATCTGAATAAACATTTAACGAAAAGAGAAAAATGATGCTGAAAATGAAAAAAAAAAAAAAACATTCAATCTGGAAAGCATACAAAATGTTAAAGTCAATATGAGCAAAAAGTCACAAATGCTTGCTTTCAGATTACTGAAATCAAATAGCATGGCTTTATCTGTTTTGTACACTTCCTGTGTTCGTTTTGAAGCATCGTTCTTTCATTTTTTTGAATGATTTAAAAAACTTTTGATGGGAGACTAGAAAGGATGCAGAAAGAATTTGCTGCTGTGTTCTTTTAAATGATAAAACCTCAAAAGCATGCAATAAAATGGCATACAGTTAAGTTGTCAAATTCAACTCAAACGACGACTCTATTTCCACTAAGCATGACTATCTTCTTGTTTTATTTCAGAGTATCTCGTAGCATGGATGTAATTTTACTAAGAAAGAAGTGCATTCAGATATGCGTGCATTTCTTTTCTTTTATGCGCTCTTAAGTCAGGTTACAGTGTCTGTTTAGAAGCTCATTTTTATTCATTTTATGCACTCCTGAGTTCATCTGTGTGGGCTGGTCAGATTGCTCTGTAAGTAACAGGTCACTGATTTACTTCATTTTTTATCTCCTACCCAAGGCTGTTTCTGTCTTGTCTACAAAGGTGAGAAGAATTCTTCTGCTCAAATAATTAGAATCTTTTTCCTATATGCTTTCAGGGCCCTGCAATATAAAGATTCTCCTGTATGATTTCAAATTGAACATGTATTGTTGAAGGTTTGGTTCAAGGCTCCCATTACTTTCTGTGTCCTTCTAACTTTAAGGGTCTTTATAAAGAAAAAGTTAAAGAGCACTTAAATTACTTATTTATAAGATTAGAGGTAGGAGGCTGATGAACATAGCACTTGTTACGAGGATGGCTAATCGATATGTAAAACAAAAGTTTGCTATGAATTAATATTTTATTTCATGTATATATATATATATATATATATATATATATATATATATATATATGAAAATAGTAAATAACAGTATAGAACACACAATCTAATTGTTATATGTACTTGCAATATATGGCCAGTGGAGCATAGTTTTCAAAATAAAGGTGCCATTATGGTTCTTCAGAGAAAGGTAGAAGTTGAACCATTTTTGGTTCCCAAAAGACCCATCTGAATGCAGATTCCAGAAAGAAGCAGGTCTACAGGATGGCAGTGAGACCAGCTATGTTATATGGGTTGGAGAAAGTGGCACTGACCAGAAAGCAGGAGACAGAGCTGGAGGTAGCAGAGTTAAAGATGCTAAGATTTGCATTGGGTGTGACAAGGATGGATAGGATTAGAAATGAGTGCATTAGAGGGTCAGCTCAAGTTGGATGGTTGGGAGACAAAGTCAGAGAGGCGAGATTGCATTGGTTTGGACATGTGCAGAGAAGAAATGCTGGGTATATTGGGAGAAGGATGTTAAGGATAGAGCTGCCAGGGAAGAGGAAAAGAGGAAGGCCTAAGAGAAGGTTTATGGATGTGGTGAGAGAGGACATGCAGGTGATGGGTGTAACAGAACAAGATGCATAGGACAGAAAGATATGGAAGAAGATGATCTGCTGTGGCAACCCCTAATGGGAGCAGCCAAAAGAAGAAGAACAGGCTCCATACAGTAAATACCCATGAATAGATGGTCACAGATTGAGAAATACCAGTTGGTCATGATTTAAAATGGAATCTTGCTGCATACAGTAACACAGGCAAAGTCCAGGTGTTCTTAAATGGTTAGTGACATTCTAGGTGGCCTACCATACATTAAAGATTTCGAGGTTTTGTTTCAACATATTAAGAAAGTTTTTCAAAGCACAAAGAACCCACTTCATATACATAAGAACCATTCCCAAAATGAAATGGTGCATTGTCTAGCAATAGTCCTACGAGGAAGCAGAAGATCCAGTAAACAACCATAAAGTGCCATTAAATTAACCATTATTTGTAAGAGTGTATGTTGACATAGTACCCACTACAGCTGCATTATACCTGCAGAAATTTAGGTTCAATTTGTTCAATTTATGGCTTGATTACTGTCTGTTTTCCAGGAACTCTGCTTTCCTCTAAAATCCCAAACATGTGTTATTAGTGTTTCTAAGATGACCGAAGGTGAGTATATACAATAGTTGCATAGTTAGATCTGGACCTCCCTATATAGATGATAGTCAATGTCCAAGTACACCCCTTGAGATGTAATACACCTGTCCCAGCACTTCTACCTTTTCTGGGAACATTTCCTGTACTCATCTTTTGTTATCGTGTCTAAAGCTTCCAATGATTTTTTAGGGATTTCTTCCACAGTTGCAAATTGTCTTATATTCAGTCTCTGCTTTAAATTTTGGAAAATAATGAAGGGATAGGAAGCAAGACCTAGAGAATTGGGGGGATGCAAAGAAGTAACCACATTATTTTTGGTCAAAACTCTTTGACTGACAATTGTGCAGGTGTACATTCATGGGTCAAAATGCAGTTTTGCATGTACCACTTATTTTTTCCTGATGCTTTACCGCAGATACCTCAGCAATTCAGAAAAATGTGGATGACTAAAAGTCTGTTTACTGTTAAACTATTATTAACAAGTCAGTTAATGTTAAAAACTTGATTATTATTGTTTTGATGTTCGTTATGACCTGATGGGCTTTTTTTAAAAAAAAAAATTGCCAAACTCACACATATGACTGTAGAATAAATATCAGAAATAAGGACTCAATCAGTTCAACGCAATTCCACACAGCCGACTGATTAACACGACTGTAGGCATGCAATTCTTGTCTGCATAGTCGATAAGTATACCATACTCCCAAGCAATTGACTGATTCCAGGCATTTTTTGGTCCCCCCCAGTTTAAATATATAAAAGTATGTTTTTCTCATAACAAAAATCCTTTGACACCTGTCTAGAATGGAGGGTCAGCAGTCAGCATGTAGCTGGTATTACTGATTGACTATTAGGTTGCATGAAATTTGCAGATTCAGGATAGAAAGTGATATACTGTCATATCAGAAATAAATCACTTACAGAATTAATTTGAAGCAAACAGATCTTTAAAATTTCATTTAGACTTTATTAAACATTCATTCATTTTAACCTACTTTTCCACCGGTAACTGGGTACATAAAGTAGAAAAATTACATTTTTTTGGTTCCTCTCTGCAACTGCTTTCTTGTTCATTTTTCTACACAAACTGCATTTACTTTTTCATTTCCTGTCTACTCCCTGATTGTATACAATATTCTTCTGCCAATTCCTGCCTCTGAACCTATGACAAACAAGCTGTCCAGCACTACCACAGGAATTATCTGTTCATCCATTTCCTGAATCCACTTATTCCATTACAACAACATTTCCCACGACATTTGAAACCCTGACGACTTTCAAAAAATATTAAGCAAACTCTTTTGTCAAATGTGTTATGTTCTTATGTAGGCATCTCACACTATCCTTGAAGACTTTTTATTTGATCCTTAGGTTAGATATGATTAACATTTGTGATTAAACTCTCTCAATGTCTTCAGAATCCATCCATCGGTCCATATTCTAAACCCACTTATCCAGACAAGACATGTAAGTTAGGTAAATTGGAGATTCTAAATTGGCCCTAGTGTGTTTGAATGTGTTCATTCTGTGATGGAGTAGTGGCCTGTCCAGGTAGTGTTCCTGTCTTGCATTTGACACTTGCTGGGGTGGCCCCAAATTCATCAAAAAAAAGATGGTAAGAATAAAAATCTGATCTGATGCACAACAACACAACTGACCAAACAGAACCAGTGAGAAAGGAGCAAATCAAAATAAAAACTAATTCAAGTGATTAATTAAGGGATTGGGTTCCAGTCGGAACTCATTTGCCCAACTGAAGGTGGCTTCAAAAAAACAGCATTTTTACTGTATCTTGTGATGGACGGCCGGCGGTTCAGTTCGGCCGGGACGTCCCTGAAAGAAAAGAGTGGAGGAAGGTAGCCTTTTCAGGGCACTGCATCCCCTGGGACGCTAGGTGGCAGCTCCCCTGGATGGCAATGGTTCCCCGGATTCTCTCAAAGCATCCTGGAATGTGGAGTCCGTTTCCTCAGTCCTGTTGAATGCCGTGGGTGCCACCAGGGGGAGCTCACAAAGAACCTGAGGACTACTACTGTTACGACAACCCGGAAGTACTTCAGAATCACAAGGACAGAAGTCCGCAGTACTTCCGGGCTACTTGAGGAAGGATGATGTGGCGTTGAACCCGGGAGAAACACTTCCGGGTTATGGACTATTTAAAGGACTGGTGAAGACCTAGCAAAAAGAGCCGGAGTTAGGAGGTTGGGTGACTACAACAACAACAACAACACAACAACAACACTTATTTATATAGCACATTTTCATACAAAAAGTAGCTCAAAGTGCTTTACATAATGAAGAAAAGAAAAATAAAAGACAAAATAAGAAATTTTAATAAGACAACATTAGTTAACATAGAAAAGGAGTAAGGTCCGATGGCCAGGGTGGACAGAAAAAACAAAAAAAAACCTCCAGAAAGCTGGAGAAAAAAATAAAATCTGTAGGGGTTCCAGGCCACGAGACCGCCCAGTCCCCTCTGGGCATGACTAAGCTGCTGGGAATGGAGGATTGTTATTGTATTGATTATTGTTTAGTATTGTGATTATTATTGGAGAATTGTGGAGTGTGCGGTGCTTTGTGCACTTTATTGGAAGAAAAATATTCAAAGTCTTCTTGGTACTTTTTTACAAGTGTGTCTTGGACGTCTGTCTGGTGGGTTTAGCGGGGCAACAGTGCCTCTAGCGTCCACAATCTCTTAGTCATTCACAGTTTAACCACACCTTTTGAAGTGATGACTCACTCAGCAAGACTCTGCAGATATGGCTTCACATGTGAAGAAATCATTCTTTGAGAAAGGCATGTAAAAATTCACCCCGTCATAAATCATAGGCTATGTAAGTCAATGTAACGGTGTAGACCCGGATGAACCAAAGCAAGACAAGTATATAAGAAAGACAAACATATACTTTACTATAGTTATAATCTAAAGATAGGAATCCAAAAAAACAGACTGGTAGTAAAAAAAAATAGAAGCCTGTAAAGCTTAACCAAAATTTATCATAAAATATCATGTAAAAAAAAAAAAAAAGACTAAGAGGAAAGCAAATGATCACACAATAATCTAAAAGAAGAAAGCACTGAACTGAAAACTTTCAAAAATGAAGATAAACCACCTAGGGTTCAACCCAGGATCCCTTTTTTTTATATTTTTGCCCCTTTAAATATGTAATTGCAGCCTGATTAGTGCTGTGCCACAAGTGACATAAACAAGAGTAGGCAGTGGGGAAACAGCAGGCACAATGAGGGTCTAGGTGACCAATCCGGACAGTATAATAGACAGATTAATGTGGAAAATAAAATACACAGTCAATGCAAGTCCATGACCAAATTCATCATCATGTGCACAGAGCCATACAACATGCAACGTAAAACCATTGTCTGGTGCCATTATCAATTAGTATTACTAGTCAAAAATGGAAAATACCTTGAACCTCCTAAATTGTTGCTTTCTCAAATGGAATTTGAACATTTATAATAATCAAAACAACCTACAATGAGTGCCGGTCCTAATTTACTTCTGTTTATCTGTCGATTTCCAAATCTGTTTATTTAAATTAAATGTTGTAGGAAGCTGGAGCCTATTTTGCACCACCAACCTTGACAACAACCCAATCCTTGACAGTCATTTTACTTTGTTATGACTTTTAATTTTGTGTTTCTGCAGTTGCTCTTATAATGATAATTCTAAAACTTTGCATTTCAGCAGTAAGGGAACAATGGTCAAAGTGTTTGGTAGGTGAAGTGTATTATGAATAGCAAGAAGGAAATAAAGCATACAAAAAAAAAGAATAGAAAATGCTTTTGATTCATATTTTTCTGAAGCCTTCACCTGTGAAAAAGCTGGAAATCTTCCAGGAAATACATTGAATTATTTTTAAGTACTAAATGATTTTGAGATTCTAGAGTGAGAAGCACCTCTCTAATTAAAAAAGCTGAAATCAAATAAATCATGGACCCAGTTAACATTTACTCAAGTGTGCTCAAAGAAGCTAGCAATTACACATAAACCCTTAATGCATATTTTTGCAGAAATCATGGCATTCTTGGCAAAACTACTAAAGACTGGAAGATAGTAAACATCCCATTATATAAAAAAAGTTGTTTAGGACAATACTAATAAACACAGACGAGTTAATTTAACTAGTGTCACAGTTTAAACAACAGAAACAACTATTAGGAACAAAACTGAACATCACATATCAAAGCTCAGGTATATTAGGCTTATAATGTTTCACATTGGGGTGGAGTGGTGGCTCTGAGGCTAAGGATCTGCGCTGGTATCCCGAAGGTTGCTGGTTCGAATCCCCCTCACTGCCATAAGATATCCTACTCTACTGGGCCCTTGAGCAAGACCCTTAACCTGTAATTGCTCCAGGGGCGCTGTACAATGGCTGTCCCTGTGCTCTGACCCCAAGGGGTATGTGAAAACTAACAAATTCCTAATACGAGAAATCATATAAGGTGAAATAAAGAACAAAAAAAAAAAATAAAGACTGAAAGTTCTCCTGACATTTATCAGACTACTTATGTTTTTAAATAAAAGGCCAAACATCCACATGGCTTTTTGGCTGAACTCCTTGCTCTCCCCTGTAGGACTGGAAGTTTATAGATGGCTTCCTCCTAGTCCTCCAAAACTCCTACTCTACCTTGTTGTACTCTACCCTGAATACAATAAGGACTGATTGAGGTCATTTATGTTAGGTAGACTGCCTAGAGGGGGCTGGGTGGTCTTGTGGCCTCTGAACCCCTGCAGATTTAATTTTTTTTCCAGCCATCTGGAGTTTTTTTTTTTGTTTTTTCTGTCCTCCCTGGCCATCGGACCTTACTTTTATTCTGTGTTAATTAGTGCTCCCTTATTTTAATTCTTAAATTAATTTTGTCTTTTTTTCCCTCTTTCTTCATCGTGTAAAGCACTTTGAGCTCTATTATTCATATGAAAATGTGCTATACAAATAAATGTTGTTGTTGTTGTTGTTATCTACTATCAAAATCCCACCACACTGACAAGTCTCTCTGCCTCCTTGTGGCTCCTGTCTACTCCCCCAATAACATACCTGTCACGCTTACTTGCCCGATAGTGAGACAGCCCTTTTTCAGCTTTCACAGATTTAGCATTCTTGGTTTTTATCCCACATGTGGACAGTGTCTGCCCCAAGTCGACTTGGGTTTATCTTTCATCCTGAAGACATGTATGTTAGGTTAACTAACAATTCCATATTGGCCTCGTGTAAATGTTACATGAGTGGACTAGCAATGAACTGTCACCCTGTCCTGGGTTGTTTCTTCACGTATTACCAGTGATACCAAAATTGGCTTTGGCTTTGACCACCGAAACTTATCTTCAGTGAGTTAGAGAATGTTTTGCTATGGCATTTTTATTATCTACAAGCGTATTTTTATAAAAGCTCCTCTGCATTATTTAGCAAAGTTTAATTTTAAATATTCCACAGCAGACTTTCTACAAACAATATATTATGCAAGAAGAACTCTAGCACAATCTTCTGACACTTTTTCTTTGTTATTATTTATTCATTAAAATAGTTCTGAGCTAAATAAAAAGAGAACACAAGAGAAACAACAACCTTTGGGTGTATAATTATTTTAAGTTTGTCTTCAACACAGAAAGCTTTGTGCTTCCTTCTAATCAGAAGCTAAACAAATTACAATTCAGTTATAATTTTCTTGTTTATGAGACTGGAGGATGGTATTTACTACTTAACATTCTAAAAAGCCATTCTCACATTTTGATTGAATTGCGCTGGATTTATTTGTGCAGGTTATTATACTGTTTCATTTTTTTAGGGTGAGTAAATTCTTTTGATTGGCCTAATAAAAAGATTGCACCTAAAATACTGTTGAAATGCACCTGGCGTACCTGTGATCCTTAATCGCTTAGTGTAATTTTATCATATTATATCACCAGGTAAGTACAGAAGTACTACAGTACAATGGTGAATAGAAAACCAATGCGTGGAATACATTCTGCTACAATTCTGTTTGTATTTATCTTTTTACCAAAGCAAAAATCTTTTTTACACACAACATCAGATTTATTACCCAACAGTGAAACATCAGGTTAACATTTATGTTACTTGTTATGCTTCCTTTTCTGCTTTGTGATTCATTGCTGGCAAAATCAAGTGAATCCACCATGCAAGCTGATGCTAAAATCAATAACTCTATAGCCCACCACCATGTTAGCTTGTCATAATATGGTAAGAAGCATCATAAACATCCCTTACATCAGCGGATTCCACTCCTGTGCAATCAAAATGAAAGAAGATACATGAGGGACTCTCTTAAAAATCTCCACAATATACAAATCTAGGCGAAACCTAGATGTATTTTGTGTCTGTGTGTGTGCTACCTCTAATTGATTATTGCTAGTTCAGAGATTTTGCAATGAATTAACAAACTTAATGTTATGGAAAGATGCATTACAAACAAGGGTCTATCAAGGTCAAATCTGGCACAAATCTGACATGGACAGAGGAAGACAGAAAAAAATTCATTGGCAGAAGAAAGTTTGCTCTGCATACCAGATTGGACCACTTGGGGTAAGCAGTTTTTGCTACTGTAAGCTATGTCCCTGAAGAAAATCCCCAACAAGCACCACACAGAGACAGAAATTTGGCAGTAGGAAGATTCATGCAATATTCCCCGGGACACTAAAAGGTAGGGAGCTCAGCCCATTCAAACAATTTTTGTACATGTCCAGGAAAATAAGGCCATAATGGACTGGAAATGGGCCAGCGCCACCCAGGTTATACGGTGCGGGACTATAAGTCCATATTATGCCTGAAAGTGAGAAGGCACAAAGTTTTGTTTTAATAGGAATCACAAGATGAACTCATGAGTTCATAACCAAAAAGTCAATCCTATCTTTCACCAAAGCTCTAATCAGAAACCAAAAACTGCAATTGAGAATCTTAGTGTTACTTTTGAAAAACAAATAAGAAGAACAAAGAATGAAGAACAAATCATTTTTATCTCAGATGACCTGGAAGTGCAGGGTAGAGACCTTATGGACCCTCACACAATTGAAAATGCTCACCAGTATGATCCTAGTTGGTAACCATAATGACAATAGATAAAAGAACCATACCATGATGACGCACTATACAAAACATGTCGACAAAAAAAGACATTAAGATAAAGAAAACATCTTCAGAATGATTTAACTAATTATTCAAAGTACAGAAACAGATTTATTCAAAACTCTTAAGAGGTTTCAAAAAGGGTGCATAATTAGGCCAGAACAGATTTAAAAGGGATCAGATCACAAAAGTCCGAGATAAAGGAGACACTTCAACGTTTATTTTGGACATTGGACATTTTAAGGCTGCTCAGGCCTTGGGGTTTATTGATTTGTAGGGTAGTTATTGTCACGTGTACAGAGTACACTTAAATTCTTGCTTGTATATGCTAATCAACACGCAAAACAAGGCATCATCAGAGGTTGATCCCACCCTTGTCCACTAAACTGAGACTCAAGAACTTCAAATGTAGTAACACCAGAATTGAGTTAGATGGCTACTCCTTTCCAGTACTAAACATTAAAGAATTACAGATAAAAATGAGCTGAAGACACTCCGGGTTTTAAAAGACACAGATGAATGAAAGGTGAGAAGGGGCAGATTACTTAGACTTAAGTTAATGTGAAGCCACTCCACTACATCCAAAGAAAGGGCTCGTTAGGCAGTCCAGTAGAGAAGCAGGATATGTTACATTGTGTTTCTCTGTGATCAATACTTTTGTAAGGTAACCAGATTCAATATCATTTTTTGAGGGCTTAGTATGCTTTTTTGCATTTGTGGTGAGAGCTCAAGCATGATCTGTCACTACCTTTCATTCAGAAAATGTAAATTCTCTGAGAATGTACCAAGATTTGTGTTTAGTTGAGTCTACTGTTAGTGGTGTAAATTGTTTCAGTTAATCTACAAAGTTGATTTACTACTAATAAAAATGGATCATTAATTGATGTCTTTGCATACAGGTAAGGAAACAGAGAGTAAGCCATTTTACAAGATAAGCACATGATGGAAAAATGTCTCTGGAAATAGATAGATAGATAGATAGATAGATAGATAGATAGATAGATAGATAGATAGATAGATAGATAGATAGATAGATAGATAGATAGATAGATAGATAGATAGATAGATAGATAGATAGATAGATAGATAGATAGATAGATAGATAGATAGATAGATAGATAGATAGATAGATAGACTTTATTAATCCCAAGGAGAAATTCACATACTCCAGCAGCAGCATACTGATACGAAAAACAATATTAAATTAAACAGTAATAAAAATGCAGGTAAAAACAGACAATAAGTTTGAATAATGTTAATGTTTACCCAAGGGTGGAATTGAAGAGTCGCATAGTTTGGTGGAGGAACGATCTCCTCAGTCTGTCACTGGAGCAGGACAGTGACAGCAGTATGTCACTGAAGCTGCTCTTCTGTCTGGAGATGACACTGTTTAGTGGATTCTCCATAATTGATAGGAGCCTGCTGAGCACCCGTCGCTCTGCCACGGATGTCAAACTGTCCAGCTCCATGCCTACAATAGAGCCTGCTTTCCTCACCAGTTTGTCCATAGGAAAGGCAAATGTTTATGGAATGGAAGATGGTGAGGAACAATTGAAAAGACTTCTATTGGTTTACAGCTGACATTCTCAAAAATGACCTTACTTTCAGAAGCTGCTTCATGTTTAATAAAAATATCAAGGGGTGACTTAATCCAAGCAAAACTGCCTTGTGAATCTATATGAGAGAAGTAATATCTAAAAACTAAGAATATCTGTGTCAAGATAGCTATTTAAGGTAATAAACACTATAAACGACGTAAGGGACACCTATTCATATAAACTTTTGTTTGGTGATGTGTGCATTGGTGTCTTATGAATATCATAGTAGCTACCACTCATAACAAAAATAACTTTTTACTCAAAAGCCACTTAACCCAGTTTTGGAATTGTGGGGTAACTGGAGTTCCCAGTGGCATCAAGTGAAATGAATGAATAAAATGAAATCTCAACATTAGCAAGATATTCTGGAGCGAAACATGCTGACCAGTGCCAGAAACCTCTGTGGCAGGGCATGGATGCTCCAACAGGATAATGACTGACAACACAAGGCTAAAAGCACCCAAAAATGGCTAAGAACAAAACATGGACTATTCTGAAGTGGCCTTCTAGTGGCCCGATGCGAATTCTAATAAAAATATATGGAAAGAACTGGAACATGCAGTCTGAAGAGAGCCATCTTCAAACCTGACATAGCTGGTGCCAAACTACCTGTGGACAGGTGCAGAAGTCTCATTGAGAGGTACAAGAATCACTTTTTTGCAGTGATTGCCTCTAAAGGTTGTGCAACAAAATATTAGGTTAAGGGACCCATCATTTTTGTCCATGTCATTCTCATTTGTGTTATTATTTGAAATATTCTGCTGAATCAAAAATCTAAAGCAAAGTCTGATTTTTTGTTAAACACAGAATAAACTATGATGGGTGCCAATAACTTTAGTCAGCTTCAAGTTATTTCAGAGACAATTTTGGGGTACCATCAAATTTGTCCACATCTATATGCACAAGTATATAAATATAGCTGTAGATTTTTTTGAATAAAATGTCATTTTGATATATTAGAAAATTAAAAACAAAATGGAACACTTTAAATATATTAGGCTAAGTATGTCAGGCAATGGAGAAGAACAGAGACATATTTTGTACTGATTGCATGCGCCCTTGGCCAAATGGCCATACAGTTAGTACACATAATGCTGCCAGAATGGAGCTTAAGCAACTACTAATTCAAGTCATTATCCATTGATGCCTGTTGCCTGTCTTATTTTATTTTCTGAGTTGCAAGAAGACATGCCCTTACCCAATAGCAATAGATGCAGCTCATGTGTGTGGGTTGAATGTAAAGCCATTCTTTTGCAGAGCATGCCCACACACACTCCAATTCTCTTTATTTACAAAATGGGACATTGTGAAAACGTGTGTCTTGTTTCAAATAATTTTTTCTGATACCTTGTTGTGGTTTCTTGGAGGTTTCATTGTTTTAGGGAATGTTAATATTTGGGTGTTTTAGGTTAATAATTAAATTACAAGTTAATACAATGCTGTTATTTAATTTAAGGTGCATTACGTTACCATTTTGCAGTCTCAGCATTTTGTTCCTGCAGTTATTAAATACCTGCACAGTTGCTAAGGACCCCCACCCAGGAGTCACTATATGGCTTTATAATCCCATATGGCATTCAGCACAACATCCAAGATTATGGATTCATTACTCAAACAACTTCATTCTAGTGTTCTTAGTATTTTACATCTTCTGACTGACAACTGATAGAGGTCCATTTCTTGACCTTGTTTACGTTATTACCGTCTTGGTCTTTCTGACAACATGTCTTCCTTTTTAAAGGCTCTTGACAATCCTTGGTTCAACTTTGTTTATGGTCTAGCTCTTTGGTTTTTGACAGCCTTCTCTGTTTCTTAGACACTGACTCTCATCAGAGTGTATGTAATGCACTTATATCTCCTGATCCATTGCTCAAATACCCAATTCAGGGAGGTTTCCCTGGAACTAAAAATGTAGGTGGACTTTTTCTATACTGAGCTCCAACTGATCCCTTTTTATATGCTCAGTGCAAGCTCCCAACCTGCTCCTCCTCCATGACTGATATGACATTCATTAACATAGCCAGTTTAGATTCAGCAATTGACCTAACATCATAATTTTGGACTACAAGATGAAAATAAGCCAATGTGACATATCATGCAAATTCCATGTCATGGGCACCCTATGTCTGAATGCTATGGCCAACATTGCCATCAGTTTCTTTATTTTGCATCTTTGACTTAGTCACGTCCTGCGGTGGGTGGCACCCTGCCCGGGATTGGTTCCTGCCTTGTGCCCTGTGTTGGCTGGGATTGGCTCCAGCAGACCGTTGTGACCCTGTGTTCGGATTCAGCGGGTTGGAAAATGGATGGATGGACTTAGTCACTGTTTGCAATATACCATGGTTTACACAGCAAACAAAGCTACAATTCAAAGAATGACATTACTGATGACATAGTACAAAACAAAGGGGTAAAACATAAAACACTAAAACTGTAATATTTCCTCTCTGCTCTATTACCAGAATTCTCCCCGTTCACCTTTCCAATACATAAACCTTCCAACATGTGGCTCTTGTTCCCAACTTTTGCCAGTTCAGCCCTTACAACCATATATCTTGTGAATCTAAACTCACAGGACCAAGGGAACTACTTTCAGGGTTCCAGATAGTGTCATAAATCCAAAGTGTTGCATGGGTAGAACTCCCCCTAGCAGCACTGGGTGTTCCTGCAGGTTTGCCTCACTGCAGGTGTATAGCAGAGGACCAGATCTGTGGCTCCAAGCAGCTTAGGTAACCTCAAACACAGTAGTGGGATTTCTCCTATTAAACTTGGGGTGCTGAGTGACTTTCTACAGTTATGATAAGCACCCTGTTTTGATCAATAAGGATGTGGCTAACTAAACTAGCTTTACAATCGATTTTTAAGTGTTTGACTTCCATTGTTCAGTTTAATCATTTTAATCTGATGTGCCATAAAGACCACTGAAATTGTCTCTCACCCTCAGTAAAAAAAGCAAAGATGGATCACATATAACAGCTAATAATAGCATTAAAACTCTCATAATGTGCATTTCAAAACAATAATAAAAATATTCAGTACTATATTTCAAATAATGTACATTATTCAGCAGACTTTGTGAGTATAGGCTTTGATTTTTACAGACATTCAAGACACCGGAGCTTAGCACTTGTTCACATGGGACAACTCAGCTGACAAAGCTCATCTAACCAGGAAGCTGAAAACACAGTCAGTTAAGCATTGTGATAATATTCAGGAGAATATGCAATAAATTATGTACCGTTTTAAATCCAGCTACCAAAGTGATTGGCAACATAGGCAGACAGATCTAGACACAAGCTGATTCACTGGAGGACTACTGAGCATTAAGATTTGTGACAGTATGTTGAGTTAACTCTTCCCTCTGTGTAACAACAGGTAGTGGAACAACTTGAGCTCAGACTTAGTTGAGCATTTCCATTGATGCCAATAAACACAAGCAAATATCTGTCTTCACTGATTTCATATCACTGAGTGTCTTTCTCACTCTCTCTAGATCCATAGCAAACCTTCTATGTAAAGACTCTCAGGCTAATGCTTGGTGAGAAATAGAAAACAAAACAAACCTAAAAAAATAGAGGATTCTATGCCATGTACTGTGTACTTGGTGGAGGACAGGTTACCAGTCAGGGAAGGTGGCTGTCTTGTGTCCACTGCTATTTATGTAGGTTCTAGCACAATGTCATTTTAAACTAGATTAAACAGAGATGATTTGTGATGACTTCAAGCAGTCAAGTGGTGCTGAGGCAGTGCTTCATAATTACACTTGTACCTCATCTATTTGTACACCTGGGCCTTTCTCTGGGTACTCCAGTTTTCTTGCCACATACTTAATAAATGCAAGATGGGATGATTGGTGGCTCTAAGTTTGGTTGATTTAAGTGGCTAGAGATGTGTACATGAGTGGTACTGCTAACATACTCTACAATTGAATTACATGGGATAGAAGCATTGATAGATTATCAAGAAAAGTGCAGTGTGCTAATAGGGTTTAAATGTGCTGGTATGGTAAACTGTACATTGTTTTATTTTTCACAATTTTATTCATTATGAAACACTCAGCAAAATACAGTCAAAGCATTTTACCAAGTAGTTTCATAAAGTATTTTCATAAAAGATGGTAACAAGAAGATAAATACTATATGGGTCAAATTACTTTGGAACAAACTCTGTTTTAATTAAATCTTTGTTTTAACAAATTTTTTTGTTTGGTCCTGGCCAATTTCCTATAGAACTAAAAAAACACACATTAAAGCAAGGTCTGTTTATCTGTAAAATTCATTATGAAGTCATTTTTCATTTTGCCTCAAGAAGCAAAATGCGCATATCTCTTCTGTACTTGGTCCAAAAATTGTGATCCAGGAGCTCTGCTGAACAGCCAATCAGATTGCTTGTTTATGTCACTTGGTTTACTCAATAGTTGTCATACTCTTGCAGTGGAGTGGAGCGGAGCTCAAGAAGGGTTTCTACAGACTGGAAGTGTTGTGGGCATATCTAGAGCTGGGATAACTGTCAATCAAATTTGACTTCAGTTGTACTTGCGGAGCTCTGGAGGTTCACCACAGTTAGATTTTGCTGAACACATTGATCGGATTAAGGATTAATTTTTGGGTCACCCCTTATCAAAAGTTTTAATTACTGAGCTTTCCTCATGTTTATGATACTCAACCAATTTTTAATATTTTTCATAAATTTGCAGAGATTTTACCCTATAAACCCCCATATGAATGCCCCTTTGAATTTTATGCTCACAAATTTATGCATCCAATGATTCTTATTTATGAATGTGAGCTTAACTTCCTTGAACCTTAAATCATGATCTTTTTATGGAAAACATTTACAGGTTAATTAAAAAAGGGCACCTCTCAAAGGAACAGGCAGCAGCAAGAAGAAACTTGGTCAAACCACTAGGCGAAGTCACTTAAGGAACACCATTTATCAAAGTTAAGGGGCATGCACTCCAGACGTTGAGGGTAGCACTTTAAGTAACTCAAGCAGTATATGCTCCAGACACCAAGGGAGACCCCGGACCCCTAAAGGCTTCAGAGTCTAATAATACTGACAGCGCACTATGGACACTGAGTGGTGCTGTTTAAGTAACTACAGCAAAAGTTGGAGTTTCTTACTGTCATTCATGCTAACAAGAACAAAAAATATGTTGCCACTGAGTTCAGAATTCGTCATTCAGTTCTGTCAACAGTATGTGCCTAAACAGTATGCTCCAATTCCATTATAACAAAATACTCATTATAATGAATTATTTTTTCAGTCCCAAGCACTTTGTTCTAACAGAATTTGACCTGTAATATACAGTATTTTTAGGAATCTTGTTCTCTACCTTAAAAACTGGAGCAAGTTTACAAATAAAGCCTTTAGATCATTTTTGGAGATTGGTTAGAAACTCACAGCAGCAACAATAGTGTTTTTGGCATGAAAAGTCTGGTGGGATAGACCAAAATTTTCCTATATGTGTACAGAGTTCCCTAAAGTTAACATTATCCTACTTAACTAACAGTATGTTTCTCATTTGCTAATGACTCCTGAGGCTTGCAAGTTCACAAACTGCGTCATAAAAATTCATTCAAACAACTACTGGATGATGGTGGCATTGATTGCCATCAGATGTTTTGATACCCGCTACCATTACATTGTAGTTCCAGTAAGAACAGTACGCTGCTATGCTAACAACAAGCCATGGATTACAAGTGACATCAAGGGCCTTTTGAACCAGAAGAAAAGGGCGTTTAAAGGCAGTGATCAGCATGAGCTCAAGCGCGTGCAGAAGGAACTCCAAGTCCAGCTCAGGGCGGTGAAAGAGCAGTACAGGAGAAAGCTGGAGCAGAAGTTACAGAATAACAGCATGAAGGAAGTATGGGATGGGATGAAGATAATCACTGGCTGCAGCACGAAGCGGGGTGCCACCATCGAGAAAGACGTGGAAAGAGCAAACCTGATGAACAACGTTTTTAGCAGGTTTGACCACCCTAACCCACTCTCACCTCTGAGTACTGCACCATCCATCCATCCTTCTGCTGATACCAGCATAGGAGAGAGTTTCCCCCCATCCACAATTACAGCAGCCCAGGTAAGCAGAGAGCTGAGGAAACTTCGTGCCAGCAAAGCAGTGGGGCCAGATGGAGTATCGCCATGACTGCTGAAAGCCTGTGCATTGGAGCTGGGGAGTCCTCTACAGCACATCTTCAACCTGAGCCTGGAACAGGGGAGAGTCCTGAGGTATCACGTCATAGTGAGCTGAATGACTTCAGGCCTGTCGCCCTGACGTCACATGTGATGAAGACCATAGAGTGACTGCTGCTTCACCACCTGAGGCCACAGGTCAGCCACTCCCTCGACCCTCTGCAGTTCACATACCAGGAGAAAGTGGGAGCAGAGGATGCCATCATTTACATGCTACACCGATCCCTCTCCCATTTGGACAGAGGCAATGGTGCAGTAAGAATTATGTTTCTGGACTTCTCTAGCATCTTCAGCACCATCCAACCTCTGCTCCGTAGGGACAAGCTGACAGAGATGGGAGTAGATTCATACCTGGCTGCATGGATCGTGGACTATCTTACAGACAGACCTCAGTATGTGCGTCTTGGGAACTGCAGGTCTGACATTGTGGTCAGCAGCACAGGAGCGCCACAGGGGACTGTACTTTCTCCGGTCCTGTTCAGCCTATATACATCAGACTTCCAATACAACTTGGAGTCCTGCCACGTGCAAAAGTTCGCCGACGACACTGCTATCGTGGGCTGCATCAGGAGTGGGCAGGAGGAGGAGTACAGGAACCTAATCAAGGACTTTGTTAAATGGTGCTACTCGAACCACCTACAACTGAACACTAGCAAAACCAAGGAGCTGGTGGTAGATTTTAGGAGGACCAGACCCCTCATAGACCCCGTGATCATCAGAGGTGACTGTGTGCAGAGGGTGCAGACCTATAAATATCAGGGAGTGCAGCTGGATGATAAATTGGACTGGACTGCCAATATGATGCTCTGCGCAAGAGAGGACAGAGCCGCAATAAGATGCTGCAGATGTTCTGTCAGATGGTTGTGGCGAGGGCCCTCTTCTACACGGTGGTGTGCTGGGGAGGCAGCATAATGAAGAGAGACGCCTCACGCCTGGACAAACTTGTGAGAAAGGCAGACTCTATTGTAGGCATGGAGCTGGACAGTTTGACATCTGTGGTAGAACGACGGGCACTGAGGAGGCTCCTGTCAATAATGGAGAATCCACTGCATCCACTAAACAGTATCATCTCCAGACAGAGGAGCAGCTTCAGCGACAGACTGCTGTCACTGTCCTGCTCCACTGACAGACTGAGGAGATCGTTCCTCCCCCACACTATGCGACTCTTCAATTCCACCCAGGGGGGTAAACGTTAACATTATACAAAGTTATTGTCTGTTATACCTGCATTTTTATCATTCTTTAATTTAATATTGTTTTTTATCAGTATGCTACTGCTGGAATATGTGAATTTCCCCTTGGGATTAAAAAAGTATCTATCTATCTATCTGATAAAATACAGCAACACAGATTTAAATGCTAAGTAAACTGAAATCCTTACATCCACCAACATCCTCGGAAAAGATATTGGTGATGAACTAAGTAGATTGAAACAACAACACTTCCAAGATTACAATTTAATGCCTTTGAGGTGAAAAAAGGACAAGCCACAATAACATGGAAAGGACATGCCGATTACACACTACATAACTCGAAAGCAGGTAGCAGCCATTTTCTACATAACCAGTCTATCTGCAACAGGACACGGCACTTCTTTGAATCAGTGGCATCGTAGTGTTGACTTCTTTTACATGAAGTGGAAGGAACACTTGTAAGACTTCCTCGGTGGATTTTTTTTTTTAAATTTAGTTCCATCAGACAATCCTCCTTAGTGGTGGATGAAGATAAGCAATAAGTTGAACCTCGCTGAATTCACTCGATGTGATGGTCTGGGATGCCACTGGCAGACCTGATAGGACTCGAAACAGGACCATTAATAACATGGCCAAGATGAGCTAAACAATGACGACACAAACAGGCACGAATAAGTGAAAAAGTGCCTAAGTACTTTTATTTCCAATCCATCAAGCAGGGGTTCAAAATCCCTGAAGTCCAAAAAGTGCTGTGCTTGTCAATAAATAAACAAATAATCCAATAAAATGGATGTTCAAATAGATTCATCTATAACACTGAGGTTAAAATTCACTTGTAGGTCCTGTCCATTAAAACAATAACAAGCCGCGGTGCTTCCTTCTAAAAACTGATGCCTCCTCCGCTTATCCTGAAAATTCTCCACAGTAAGAGAAGACGACCACTGGTAGGTGCAGTCAACCATTAAGTCAGCCTCAGGCCCCCGCCTTTAATCTTAGGCCTTTGGTGTGGCTCTGTGAGTAGCCTTGCTCTCATCTCCCATTGCCATTCCTTGGCCTCACACGAGAGTCCACTCCAGGCACTTCCTGCTCTTTGGTGTTGCTTTGCAATAGTGACTCCAGTCCCTCAAGCACTAGCCCTGTACTGATTTAGTGGCCAAAACTAACTGTCTGCCACTGCTGCACTGTCACACTGGCTTCTGCACAAACCTGCCATGCTCTTTCGTTTATAATTTAACCTCCAAGTCTGTCTGTAGCTTATTTCCTCTTTCTCCAGTTTCCTGCCCAGGCTCCTTTTATCCTTCATTTGCACAAAGGTGCTGCAACAACAGACTCCAGGGTGCTAAAGACCTATTAATACCTGGGAGTGCAGCTGGATGATAAATTGGACTGGACTGCCAATACTGATTCTCTGTGCAAGAGAGGACAGAGCCGGCTATACTTCCTTAGAAGACTGGCGTCCTTCAACATCTGCAATAAGATGCTGCACATGTTCTATCAGACAGTTGTGGCGAGCGCCCTCTTCTACGCGGTGGTGTGCTGGGGAGGCAGCATTAAGGAGAAGGACGCCTCACGCCTGGACAAACTGGTGAGGAAGGCAGGCTCTATTGTTGGCATGGAGCTGGACAGTTTGACATCTGTGGCGGAGTGATGGGCGCTCAGCAGGTTCCTATCAATTATGGAGAATCCATTGGATCCACTAAACAGTATCATCTCCAGACATAGGAGCAGCTTCAGTGACAGACTGCTGTCAATGTCCTGCTTCAGTGACAGACTGAGGAGATCGTTCCTCCCCCAAACTATGCGACTCTTCAATTCCACCCGGGTGGGGTAAACGTTAACATTATTCAAAGTTATTGTCTGTTTTTACCTGCATTTTTATTACTCTTTAATTTAATATTGTTTTTTGTATCAGTATGCTGCTGCTGGAGTATGTGAATTTCCCCTTGGGATTAATAAAGTATCTATCTATATATCTATCTATCTAAAGAGGCAATTGGCCACAAAGGGCATCCATATGTGAATGCTTGTCTGGCCAGTTCCTCACTAACACTCCAGTGCCACTTAATCACGTGATCACTAACATCACTTCTCCTTCTGAGCCTGGATGCATTTTTTATTCATTTGAAAAGCCATTCAACATCACTGAACCTAGCATGCATCACCACACTCAAATTTGGCAAAAATGACGAAATGTTTGAAAATTTCGACAAACTCTGCAAAATGCACTGAAGTCAATAGGAAAGGAAAAATTGAACTAGCTCTGGGTGGATGATACTAATAATAAATAATAATACATTTTATTATATAGCACCTTTCCCATGTGGTGCAATCATCTTTAAAATGTCACTGAGGGCTATGGATGTGTCTATCCACTATGCTGAAATGACCAAAAATTAGGCCTGAGCTGGAAAGCAGCAGTGCTAGCCACTATGCCTCACTGAGATAAAATTATACTCAAAGTCCATAATACACAGAGTTCTTTATCTCTCTCTCTATTTGCATCTCCCAAGCTCCTTTCATGATGACTAACACACACCACAAAGCCTATGATGCAAGGAGTCAATGTTATTTACTTGGGAACCTGTCCCAAACGGAACCTGTTCTGCATTACATAGCGATGAGCATGCCATGCTCAATCCAATAGTGAGGACACATACAATGAATCTAAGCAGAACAACAAAATATGTATATATTATTATTATTATGGTCAGCTAATGTAACCCTCAAAAGAAAATACTAAAGCCTTTTTTTTAAATACATTTGGGGTGCAAATCAGGCTGGAGTACCAATCAGGTGGTGACATCATATATGCAGATATATGCCCTAAATTGTTCATGCATGCACAAAGCATATTGGGTAGTACCATAAATTGTGATGTGGATTACTTTTACTGGATGGATGTGTGAAAGTTCTGAGGATGTGCATCAAAATTAACAAGGTAGCACAGATCGGGCAATGATATCCCTATGCGATATTTGCTGCTACAGCAGGCCTTGCAAAGCATCATGGGGTGCTGAGAAAAAAAAAGGTTTGCTTAAGCTGACTGCATGGGAAAATTTTGTTGAACACTGTCTTCTGTGAACCTAGCAAATTGATTAGAAAAATGCCTTAGTAAATTTCAATAATCGACAATATTGAAGATAAAAATGCCACCCAGTCCCATCAGTGTAATGGCTTGTACTTGATGCATTCCTGGTATTGATCTGCTTTCTTTTTTTTTTATTTGAGAAAGTTGCACTGGATTTTTCTTACTTCTTCATTGGCTTTTCTTGCGTAGCATTGGCAGGATAAGGCTCAAACTGA
Source organism: Erpetoichthys calabaricus (assembly GCF_900747795.2). NCBI lineage: Eukaryota > Metazoa > Chordata > Cladistia > Polypteriformes > Polypteridae > Erpetoichthys > Erpetoichthys calabaricus. The sequence goes on from NC_041401.2 coordinate 48,514,672, forward strand.
AAGTGCTAACATGCAATTTAAAAATAAAAATAAAAACAACAATAAAAAGCCAATCCTCATTTGAATGCAGACGGTAACGGGCAGTAGAAATCAAGTCCCATCGCTAAACTGAAAAGTTCACTCTGCATATTCATGCACACACACAAACATGCATATGCACATACACACACACTCATAAGGCTAAACACAGAATACTGCAGGGGGAAACAGGCTTGTAAAACACGGCAAGAAGACAATTTTACCTAGCCTACTACAAAAGGCAATATTTTCTTAGGTAAGACATTTCAGAATTACAAAATTAGATAACATAACAAGACAAGGTTGATGGTTACGCTGATTTTTTTAATAAGTTAAAAAACTAAGGGAAGCTTATTACTTTTTTGCACAACATCTGGAGGGGCAGTGCCCCACTGGCCCTTAATGCAGAAATGCCACTGCAGAGCAGAATCAATCCATCAAAATATTTCATCAAATCGTTTCATTTAAGCTGTCAATCCATCCATGACTAACCAGGCTGTTCCTTAGGCCCTTCACAGCAAAGGGTGTCCAATCGTGGTCCTGGAAGGCCGCTATGGCCAGAGGCTTTCATTTCTGATAATTTCTTAATTTAATGTCAGGCATTGCTGTTAACTGAACTTCCTTTTTAATTAAATGACTCATCAAATCAGTCAGTCTTCCATCTAAGAAAATGGTAACAGTGTAACTTTCTCTTCTTTTAAAAAGTATAAAGAGAGGTTTATTGCTGCCATTGCTTTTGCTGTATAGGAGTTGACTCATTCTCACATTTTTTGTTAAAATTTAGCATACTTATTTGTTAAGAATTTTAAATTCTTTAATGTTGCTTCTATTCCACCCTGGAGGCATTAACAAAGAGACTCAAATAACATAGTAGCCGGCAAACAAAATAGAACCATTTTCCCTTTTGTGTGCATGTTCGTCACTAAGTAGTTCTTTTAATAAAATGTTTGAAAAAATTGAAAAAAGAAGAAAAAGATGTCGGAATAAAGAGTTATAATCCTTTCTAGTCCATAAAAGTAAAGTAAGAGTAAAACATACACTGGAAGGAATTTCTGACATTGCAGTGGGGAAATGGAAATACAGAAACCACACAATTCCTAATTAACAAATTTGTAGAATCAAGAGCTTACACAACCACCATTTCACTGGCCCTGCTTTACTGTAGAGCAGTACCTCCTGGGGTGGAAGTGGATACTTTTGTACTGAAGTGTATTTTGTATTATTTACTAGTGGGAATCACATCAGTTTATTATCACTAAGAGCTTATAGAGACACATCTATTCAGTCTTATCAAGACCTTTCAAATAGTTAGTAGCATTCCTTACTGTTTCTTTATCTTTGCTTGGTCTCATGCACAAGCATGCACATTCATTTAAGTACATAACCTTCATAGTCTTTGATGCATAACTATGTTCAGATATTTTCATTTTGTTGTTAAAGTGTTAATAATATAATAAAAAATTATAAATTGTGACCAAGTATCAAATGATGATTCTAAACTGGTGGAATGGCAGATAATGTAGAATCAACTGAATCATTACAGTTGACTTGGACAGAATACAGGCTTGGGCAGGTTTATGAAAGGTGAAATTTAATGTAAGGTATTATACATAAGAAATTGACATGCTAAATTTGAACATATAATGGGGTCATAATGTACTAATCATTATCAGCATCCAGACAGTATACAGAAGCCATTACGAAGGGTAACAGAATGTTAGGTTATAGAGCACCATGTTTGTGGTAAAAATCAAAGGTGGTTATGCTTGAGCTTTATAATGCACTGGTGAGGTCTCACCAAGACCATTGTATGTAGTTTTGGTCTACAGGCTACAAAAAACATAGCAGCACCTGGAAAAGTCAACAGAAGAGCAATAATGAGGATTCTGAGGATTGAGCTATGAGGAGAAATTGAAGGAGCTGAACACTTTCAGTTTAAGTAAATGAAGATTAAGAGGTGACAAATTAGTACAATGAATCCAGGCTGTTACTTTAAAATGAATTTAACAGGAACATGGAGGGGCGGCACGGTGGCTCAGTGGTAGCACTGCTGCCTCGCAGTTAGGTTTAGGTTTAGGTTTAGGTTTATGTGTCATATATAGGTTAACACAGGGTCAACATACAATGAAATGTGTATGACGAGAAAAACAAGTCACTCAGCCTAGATCCAATAAAGCTTAAAAAAAAAAAAAAAAGATTACAAGTTAAAAATAGACAAGTCATATAAAATAAAATGTGTATGTTTTAAAAGAAGTTATAGAGCAATATGAGTTGAATGAGCAGCAGGTACAAATGACAGTTATTGCACAGATAATGTTTTATAAGTGCAGATGCATATTCCATAAAGTGCAGATGCATGTTCCAGTCAGTATTCTGAGTGTGTGCAGGTACAGTTTGTGTGTGAGTAGTGCAATGTAGATGTAGTGCAATGTAGATGTAATGTAAGTGTGTGTAAGTGTTCAGGTGTTGCTGTTGAGGAGTCGAATGGCCTGGTGGTAAAAGCTGTTCTTAAGTCTTGTAGTCCGAGCAGCCAGACTCCTGTATCGTCTGCCAGACGGTAACAAGGAGAACAGCTGGCGTGCTGGATGGCTGTGGTCCTTTATGATGCTGCTTGTCTTACGCAAGCACCGATGGAGGTAAATGTCTTCAATGGCAGGAAGACTCTTGCCTGTGATGTGCTCTGCTGCCTTCAGCACTCTCTGTAGTGATTTCCGGCTGCTGGCAGAGCAGCTCCCATACCAGACGGTAATGCAGCCCATTAGCAGACTCTCTACCACACTCCTGTAAAAGTTTGAGGTGATGTTGGCATTCATGCCAAACTTCCTCAGCCTCCTCAGGAAGTAGAGCCGCTGGCGAGCTTTCTTGACCACAGTGTCTATGTGAAGGGTCCACGAGAGATCCTTGGTGATGTTTACTCCGAGGAACTTGAAGCTGTTAACCCTTTCAACTTCTATGCCGCTGATGTAGATGGCCTGGTGTTCTCTGCCTTGTTGTTTTCGATAGTCCACAATCATCTCCTTGGTTTTGCTGACGTTAAGAGACAAGTTGTTATCTAGGCACCAATTACTCAATGCCAGCACCTCCTCTCTGTAGGCCGTCTCATCGTTGTCAGTGATAAGGCCTATGATGGTTGTGTCGTCTGCAAACTTGATGATGGTGTTTGTGCCGTGTTTTGCAACACAGTCATGGTTGAACAAGGAATACAAGAGGGGGCTAAGCACACAGCCCTGCAGCGCTCCTGTGTTTAAAATGAGTGATGAGGATGTGTGTTTGCCGACTCTCACCACCTGGGGCCTGTTTGTGAGGAAAGAGAAAATCCATCTGCAGATGGTCGTCCCCAATCCAAGGTCGTCAAGCTTCAAGACGAGTTTTGAGGGGATGATGGTGTTGAATGCCGAGCTGTAATCTATGAACAGCATTCTTACATATGCATTTCCTCTTTCCAGGTGGGTGAGGGCAGTGTTTATTGTTAGAGACCCAGGTTCGCTTCCCGGGTCCTCCCTGCATGGAGTTTGCATGTTCTCCCCGTGTCTGCGTGGGTTTCCTCCGGGCACTCCGGTTTCCTCCCACGGTCAAAAGACATGCAGGTTAGGTGGATTGGCGATTCTAAATTGGCCCTAGTGTGTGCTTGGTGTGTGGGTGTGTTTGTGTGTCCTGCGGTGGGTTGGCACCCTGCCCGGGATTGGTTCCTGCCTTGTGCCCTGTGTTGGCTGGGATTGCCTCCAGCAGACCCCCGTGACCCTGTGTTCGGATTCAGCGGGTTGGAAAATGGATGGATGGATGGAGGAACAAGGCAGGAACCAATCCCAGGCAGGGCGCCAACCCACTGCAGGACACACACAAACACACACACACACACCCACATACCAAGCACACACTAGGGCCAATTTAGAATTGCCAATCCACCTAACCTGCATGTCTTTGGACTATGGGAGGAAACCCACGCAGACACGCGGAGAACATGCAAACTGCACGCAGGGAGGACCTGGGAAGTGAACCCGGGTCTCCTAACTGCGAGGCAGCAGAGCTACCACTGTGCCACTGTGCCACCCAAGGGGGTACAGTTAAGAGTAAATTTCACAAAAACTTTAGGAATTTTTTCTTCACACAGCCAGCCATAGACACATGGAAAACATTACCAAGTAGTGCATTGGAGAATAGGACTTGTGGGCCCTTTAAAACTTGACTTGATATTACTGTGGATTGGACTGCTGCTGAGGTTTGTTGGGCAAAATGGATTGTTCTCATTAAATTTTTTTTCTAAATTAAAACACTTACCTTGCACCAATAAAAATCATCTACTTATTGCTGTAACTAAAAGATTCCTGTACCCTGTAATGTCTTTATTCAAAGTGCTGTCTTGAGCTTGACAGACCATTGACCACCAGCCACATCTGTTCCTTGAGATAAGTTACAAGCAGTATTCTTCTAAACAAAACCGAACTCAGCGTTTCACAAGAGAACTGTAATAATATGCATATCCACAAGGACTCTACATGCAACAGCCGGAATCTGCACTCATTGAATCGTTATATTCCAATTAATTGTAAAGTAACTGACTTCTAATAAGTAAAGAATGCAAATGTCAGTTGTTAACCAGTCACATGGCTTCTCTTTGTGAACGTTATAGGTAATGCTCACATGATGAGTTTATGTACATGAGCACTATAATTTGAGCTTCCTGGCATATCTATATGGTACCATGTATGCTAAACAAATAGCAGAAATATTATAGTTTTTAATGCTATTTACAATCCTAAATAATCCCCCCACATCTACCAATAAAAGCTTAATGAAATACACAGTATCACTGTTCTGCCCCACATCTTGTTAGCTGTTAGTTGTTATTTGTTGCGCTATGCTCCCTCTTAATCTTGTTATTTATTAACACACCTGTCAGTCATGTCCCACACTCACAGTGGTGCCATAAATATCTATGAAACTCACGTAAAGCATGTAGGTCCCATAATAAACATTTGAATACAATACACCCCATGTGTCTCACGTAGGCACCCCTTTATCTCTTGTTTCGGTCACGTCTGAAGCATATCTTTAAGGTAATTAAACCCCTGGGTCTGGTTAGTTGTGGTACGCAGCAATTTGATCCTCTGTCTACGTGCTTCTCTTTGTCTTGATCCAACCATGGAAATCACTCTCCTTGTAAGTGTCTTTTAAAGCTTTATTGTTTAATGTGTACTGCATGCTATGTATTGCTTTGTAAATCATTCTTTATTGTCTTTGGTTGTACACCTGAATATACCTGTATGTTTCTTTTGTATATATTTCAGTTTACAATGAGGTACATCCAGTAAAAGCCTTCAAGAAAGCTCACCCCTTGTCGTTTTTAAGTGGATGTGCCGAGTTGTTTAAGCTCTCTGTGACCGAGTTGCACGGACAGCGCGGAGTGAGGCAGAAAAATCACCTTGAGCCAAACCAAAGATGTGGGGCTTTCTTTCCCTCCGGCCCATACATTTCAAATGGACTATTTACATTGTATATTTTTCTGGTTACTTCTAGGACAGTGGTTAAACTAAATTTTATTAGTGTTTTAAGTGCAAAGCGAAGAATTAAGTAGGAGATTGTTTTCCTGCACACATTTGTGTGAATTTCCCATTGGGATTAATAAAGTATCTATCTATCTATCTATCTATCTATCTATCTATCTATCTATCTATCTATCTATCTATCTATCTATCTATCTATCTATCTATCTATCTATCTATCTATCTATCTATCTATCTCCTTTTATTAAAAGAATATGGACTGTTTGCCCAAAAAAAAGTCACCACATTGATTTAAGTAAGCAAATAAATAAAAGCCTTCCATTGGTACTACAAGTACAAGTACTACAGGGATTAATACAGTATGTTTCAGATGGAAACACAATATTTAACCCTAACTGATGTAGTTAGTAGCTTCTCATTTCTTAAATAACTGTGGTCATGAAAAAGATGTTATGTTGCTTGAGAACGGTCAAATTATTGGCCTGTCTAAAGCAAAGAAAACAACTAAAGAGATTGCTGAAACTACTAAAATTGGGTTAAGAACTGTCCAACGATTTTTTAAAGCCAGGTTAGTGGTGAACCATCATCTTTGAGGAAGAAATGTGGTCGGAAAAAAATCTTGAATGATTGTGATTGGAGATCACCTAAACGTTTGGTGAAATCATATCGTAAACATTCAACAGTAGAACTCATGGCTATGTTTAATAGTGAAAGTAACAGCATTTGCACACACACAATGTGAAGAGAATGCAAGATATTGTGATTAAACGGCTGTGTAGCCTTAAGAAAACAACTTATCAGTGAGGCTAATTGGAAAGAAGGGTTTTGGTTTGCAAGGGAGCATAAAGATTGGACTCTGGAGCAATGGAAAAAGGTCATGTGGTCGGATGAGTCCAGATTTACTTTGTTCCAGAATGATGGGTGTATCTGGGTAAGATGAAGTGGTGCACCCATCATGCCTAGTGCCTACCATACAAGCCTGTGGGGACAGTGTTATGTTCCTTCAGTTCGTCAGGTCTAGATTCAGCAGCATTATGTACCCAAAAAATGCGGACAGCTGACTACCTGAATATACTGAATGACCAGATTTTCTATCAATGGATTTTTGCTTCCCTGATGTCACGGACATATTCAAAGATGACAATGCCAGGGCTCAATTTGTGACAGGGTGGTTCAGGGAGCATAAGAAATAATTTTCACACAAGGATTGGCCACCACAGAGCCCCGACCGTAACCCCATTGAGAATCTTTGGCAAGTGCTAGAGAAGACTTTATACAGCGGTCTGACTCTTCCACCATTAATACAAGATCTTGGCAAAAAAATGAAAGTAACTCTAGACGGAAATTAACGTTGTGACTTTGCATAGACTTATCGAAACAATACCATGACAAATGCGTGCCATAATCAAAGCTAAAGGCATTCCAACAAAATATTGGAGTGTGTGACTTTTTTTTTGACTAGGCAGTGTAATTCACTGTTCAAAGAGCTGTGACATAAGATAAATCAAATGAACATTCTAGGCTTCTTCATCTGACAATATATTTGCTTTCAACAAAGGTTTTTTTTTGCAGACTGAAAACACCCAAGAATCCACAATGTGACAAATTATCAAAGAGTTCAATAGGACAAAGGACAGATTTAGCCAAGCACAGTTTTATATATCACTCAGTATTTCAAGACTATTCAATAACAAAACTACTACAATATGCCATAACACACCTAAGAAGAAATAAATGTGTAGGAGGATTGAATCAGGAATAAAATGAAATTTCAAAATATAAGTGTAGGAGCACTTTGACAAGACAGGTCACTGTGGGTGGGTAATACATAACACAAAAGACATGAAATTACTTTAGTACATCTCCAGAAAAGTATTTAATGCACAAAGATTCTGCATTGTGTATTGAAGTGTATTATAGGTTGAACAATAGCCAAAAAAAATCTCATCGTGCTATCCAAAGAATAAAATAAATTGCTTCTAGTTCCCACTTTCAATTTTTCTGACTTCTGGCAATTAGCTAAATTGAACCTAAATATGCTATGGATTATTAAGCACATAATGTCAAATGCAAACTCAATATTGTGCATTCTCAGCTTGTTTTGTATCTGTTTTTAAATCAATTTTTGCTGTTCTGCTTGAATCAAAGCAAAAGAACTTTCATTTATATTCACATATTCCTAGATATCCAGAATGCATATGCTTTGTATTTTTGTATTAGTTTTGAAGATGTTTCTGCGTCATTATTTTGTATTTTACTTTGGATAGCAGTTGCCACAATTTTCTGGTGATTTTTTTTTTTCATAGTCACTGGAATTTCATATTAGAAAATTCTAGATGAGAACAGTCCTACAAAGCTTGCCAGTCCTATCCACATAATTCTTCCAAAATAACATTGAGTCTTGGTTTAAAAGTCCCTAAAGTCCTATTGTCTATCACATTACTTGGTAACTTTTAGGGACACTATGACCTTTGTTTGTAACATGACAATAGGATCATGTGGCATATCATGTCACGGCATTCTATTTAGATTCCGTGAACAAAAAAAATGTTTTTGTGCTAGCTAGTAAAAATCTAGCTTTGACATTTGATTTTTTTTTTGGCTTTGTGCTGTTTTTCATCTCTTATTCCTTGTCACAAATACCATATCTGCCATTTGCTTGATGAAGAATAACAGATGAGAAGTTAGAGTGGGAAAATAAAACAATATGCTGAACAAAAATATAGTCCTAAACCAAAATATATTCCTTATTTGCAAAAATAACCTGAATGTAGGTCAGGTTCGGGAGCATGCACTGGTACAGCGTGTTGCTGCACACACCACACGACAAAGCAGCTCAGGACCCTGATTGGCAGCACCCCAGGCAGACATGCAGTCCAGTCCCACCATCCAGAAATGACTATCTATCTGCTGCAGCCAGGTGTTGTTACTGGGGCATCTGCTTGGCCTGGTCTAGTTGCTCTGCTCCTCAACAATGAGGATCCTGCGAACCAGATCACCCTCGGAGAATCATGCCACATGGCAGTAGCGCCATAACCGACACTCCCTCACGATGCAGGTAATGTGCCTCATTCGGGACTGCATTAGCAATTGCCCATTGGAGACAAAATCAAACCAATGGTACCCAAGGATTTTCCGAAAAGACACAGTACAGAAGAAGTCCAGTCTTCATTACAGGAAGCACCAGGACTCTACAGACTTAGACCTTTGTCTTTTTGCAAAAATATCGGGAGTGCCACACACCCTTTTACAGCAACCTCATGACCCCTATGCTCTCCCAATCCGTCTACTGACCTCATAGGAAGAGTCACCAGAGACATGAATGTTGCTGCCGAGGTAAGAAAACCTCTTTACAAGGTCGACACTTTCTCCGCAGACAGACACACTAATGATGGCTGTGCCCGAGAGGTCATTAAAGGCCTGGATCCTGGTTTTTATGCAGGACACTCACAAGCACAGACATTCAGACTCCTTGCTCAGTCTCTTGAGAACCTCGATCAGAGCCTCCATTGACTCCGTGAAGATTACAGCATCATTGGTAAAGTCGATGAATCTCTCTTCAACAGCCGATCCCCACAGCTGCTGGAACCCACGACCCTGCCCAACACCCAGTCCATGTAAGTATTAAACAGAGCTGGAGCAAGAACACACCCCTGATGAACCCCAGAATCAACTGGGAAAATCGTAGAGGTTCTGCCTCCACTCTGCACAGCACTCATGGCACCAGTGTACAGGCCGGCCATGATATCCAGCAACTTTGAGGGGATCCTGCAAAGTCTCAGGATGTCCCCACAGGGCGGCTCGATCAACAGAGCCAAATGTTTTACAAAAACCGACAAAGGCTGCAAAGAAGCTGCAAAGAAAAGAAAATTCGCGTTTGCACTCCATGAGAATCCTCTGTGTCAGGATATGGTCAATGGTTGACTTCTTAGGTGTAAAACCAGACTGCTCTAGTCGCTGGTAGGTGAGCAAGTGATCACGGATCCTATTGAGGATGACCCTAGCAAGGACCTTACCTGGCACTGAGAGCAGTGTTATCCAGGTGATCACCCTTTCCTTTCCAGATTGGGCCAACAAGTTCCGTTTTCCATTCAGTTGGTATGTTGCCCATTTCCCAAATGGAAGCAAAGATTGCTTGCAATGCCAGGAGGATAGCCTAACCACCAGCCTGGAGAAGTTCACCCTAGATTCCACAGATCCTGCAGCCTTCCCTACCCTCAGCTGGTTCATCACCTGTGCAATCTCAGTGAGACTGGGTGGTTCACAGCTAACTGGAGGATCAGCCTGAAGAACCATGGACCCAGAAATGTACAACATCCTAGCCAGAGGATCAGATTTAAACAGCTGCCCAAAGTAGCCAGCCCAGCAGGTCACAACTGTAGTGTCATCCGTAAGAACTGTTTCATCAGCCACCCTGACTGTGACTCTCCGAGGAACAGATCAGATGTGCGTAATGCTTCAGTTCTTCTATAAGAAGGATGTGGGTCACTAGACCATTGATGGTGTGTCAATTTCTCACCAATTCCACTAACAAACGCTTCCTTATCTGTCCTCAGAGCTCTCACAGCCGTCATTCTCCGTTCCCGGTACAGACCGGAGTTGCCAACTAGCCATGCACTGCGACTCCTCACAGTGATATCCAGGATGCCCTGCGACATGAAACACCTCCTTATGGGAACACTGGTAACATCAACACAACCTTTAGCAACCTTCAGGGTTTTTTCACAGAAGGTCTCCCAAATTATATTAGGATTGGCAGTTGCACCCAAGTCTGTAAGTGCCTCACACAAACTGGATACATACTCATTAGAAACAGCCTGATCTTGGAGTCTGGCCAGGTCCAGCCTCATTTTTCTAGTAGATGGTAGCCTAGTGGACCTAAGCTGGATCTAAAGAGTATCAATAAAAAGTCTGTGGTCAGAATGAACAAACTGGGCACTTCTGTAGACCCTGCAGTTTTGTAAGATCCTCCAGCGTATGGCCCTAGGATGTGATCCATCTCCTTCACCACACCACCAATATTGGTGTACCAAACCCAATGATGTGGGGCTCAGGGCGCTGGAACCAAGATCCAGTGATATGCAGCCCCTGACCCTTTGCAAAGTCAAGGAACATGGAGCCACCCATGGGGACTGACACAATCCTCACATGACCAGAGGAATGTCACCTTGTGGGCACGCTTCAACACCACTGAGCGAAGTTGCGAATAAAATGTCTCCCTCACCGAGACATCACTCATTGTAATCAGAGCATACACAGAGACAACAGACAAGGCTGCCAGAGAGTGACTACATCAGAAGGAGCCGATCCACCAGAGCAACAGCTACTCCCTGAGTATGACTGCCATCAGAGCGACCAGACCAATGAAAGGTGTACCCACATACAGAGATCTGGCCAGTCACAGGTCTACGCACTTCAGAGAGTGCCACTACTGAAATGCGGAGCTTACAATGCTCCTCCGACAGCAGAGGTATGGATAAGAAGTGAGAATGTAAACTCCAAATAAACAAAATGAAAACAACAAACATATTGCCCCTATGGCCTAATGTTACTTTCAATCACTTCTATCCCGTGGGTTGGCTCATCTACTTGCCTACCATTATACCACTCAACATCACACCACTTCTACCTCTCTCTTTCACCATCTCTGTTCCTAGTCATTCCACCTCACCACTAGCTGGGCCTATGTCTGCATTAAAGGAGCTCTGCTGTTGGAGTGGTGTTAAAGACCAATTCTGTGGTCACTCCTGAATTCAGATGTGACACTATAATTAGGAATGCAAGAATACAGTTTTTCCTAGTGCATAACACTGCTTCTTCACCCCTAAACCATCCACTTTCCATAACAGTCTCAATCCAAACTCTTTTTCTGTGTGGCTCCAAGTTGGTGAAACAGGCTGCCCACCTTCATCCATACTGCTGACTACCTCATTGTATTCAAGAAGCAATTGAAGACTCATCTGTTTTGTGAATATCTGTCTAATTGAAAAAAACTCTTTGTGCTGTTATACTTTATATTCTTGGCTATTTAAGTTTAATTGCTTTATTGATTGTAACTGTATGAGTTATTACATCTTTTCAAATGTGGCAATCAACTTTTGTTACCTGTCCTATTACACTTTCTTAACAAACAGGCCCTAGTCTAATGTTACTCAATTGTTTATCTCTTTTGTAAGTTGTTTTGGATAAAATCGTTCGCTAAGCAAATAAATGTAAATGTCAAAGGGCCTGGTCTCCCAGGCAGTTAGTTCCTCAGCTGCCTGCACTACCTGATGCACCAACCTAGTGACATGGAGATATTGTCACATCAGATGTTACAGCTCTCTCTGTCTTTCAAGCTGCCTTTCTGAGGTACTCAGCACAAATGCAAGCATTACTACCTATAGATGTTCCCTCACTGAGTGTAGGTATGATCGCTTCTGAAGGTAGTGTGTCCTTATGTTTACTTTGAAGGAGAATATGTTGACCCCTGAAACTGCCACATCATATAACCAGAACAATCAATCAATCCATTTTCTGAACCTAATTCTTCCAATGCAGGTAGTCAAATTATTTTGTGAGGACAACACTTGTAAGACAAAAACTAGTCCACCTCACACCTAAGCATGCACTCGTACCATTTAATCCAGCTGCCCTGAATGTGCAGTCAGTGTTCTACAGGCCACAAACATAATGTTCTGCAACTTTTTATACTCCAATTTGACATTCCAGTTTTTGAGACTACCTTATAATGTGTATAATCAGGTTTGCGTATTATAGCATCACCATACTAGCCAATAAGAGGCAACAGCAACCATCCTGAATGGAGGTGGAGTAGTTTCATAGAAATTCAGTAAAATGATTGAAGCTTCAATCTCTGATCCGATCATGCTCTGAGTAAATCAGTTTAAAACTTAATTGAAATCACAGGACAGTTGCTATATACAAACACTCATCTGCCTATGAATTACCTGAACCCCATTGTCCAGGTCCAGAATTCCAGGGAGACAAAGCTCATCCAACATAAGGCAGGCATAAGGCATAAGGCAGGGATTCAATTCATTAGAGATCACGTTAATACAGAGCCAATACAGACAGCATGCAAACTCCACATAGGCAGAGGCCAGGCCAGAACTAGAATCAAGGGCTTTGCCACTGTGGAGGAGCAGTGGTCTTCACTACTCTACAATGTACACAGACACATAAGCTTTATTTTATATACCAGCTTTCTATAATAGACACATTTATATGGCACTTTATATGCACAGAGATTAAGTTGGTTTACAGGCAGGTAAACTGACTATTTCAGGGTTGCAAAGAGAGGCAGAAGCAGGGACTGAGTCAGCCTCACTGTAGAGTTTACTGTTCAGTTTCTTAACTTCCAAAACAATACAATTAACTGTCAGTGCTCAAATTTATTTAGTTGAATTTGACCAGACTCTTGACTTTCAACAAAAATCCTTTAGCAGCACAAAAGGAAGATGAATCTAAGAGCAGGGTGATGCTGGTATCTTCCGGTACAGAAAGTGTAAGAGAGCTCCAGAAATTTTGAAGCAAACCATGACTAAGGCAGTAAGGTCTTCTATGGAGAATGAAACAGCTGTCTTTTTCAAATCCATTTGTTCTTTCAGATGTTCAGTAGAGTAACGAAGGAAATGATGTCTGTCAAAGAGTACTTTCATTGCCACCAGTGGGTAGAAAACAATCAATTCAGGCTTCATGTGTACATTCTGGGTTGGTGTGTACTACTCTTGCCTGTTTTTAAAGGTGCTGTCATATTTTTACTATTTAGGTGTGAGGCTTAACTTTTGCTGAAAGCCTAAAAAGATGTCAAGGCCATACACCATTTATATAAAAAAAGAAGTTAAGCCAGAAGAAGAAAATAAAGATTTCTGATTTTGGTTTGAGGAAACACACAGAGGTGCTAATGCTGTAACCGGTAAAACAAGTCCGGGTTGAAAGGGTTCAAGTGAAATTCATTGTGTGACTGTGGGTGGTTGTGTGCGTGGGTGCAATGGCAGACTTAACACTCTCACCAGAGCTGCCAGGATAGACTTCAGCCCTACATTAACCTGAATTGGATTAAGCAGATCTGAGAATTTTAAACCCATGTATGTAAGTTATGTATACTTAACGCACTAATCAGAAAAACAGCACAAGTCAACTCCCTGATGCAATCAACACAGTATTTATTGCATTATTTACTAGATTTCTTTTTCACTTTTATGTGGTAATATGAAGGCTGAAGTTCCATCCCTTTTGATATTCTCAAATTAACACTTATAATATGGAGGCTTCACAATGAAACAAGGCGTTAACACATTTCCAAGGTGCTTGTCTGCCTGAGTTTAAATGTTAATTTAATTCATCATAAGCAGCACAGTGATGCAGTGAATGTCAGCACCCTCTTTTTGCAGATTTTGGTTTTGTTTTCCAGAATAGAATAGTCCTCATTCCTTAGTCTCTTCACGCCTCCTGTGATTCTAGTTTACGCTAAAAGGCCAAAGGCTTTAGATATCATATTAGAACTCAGAATTGGTACAGTGTGAGTAAAAGTATGCAAGAAAGTGTATTCTGGTGAACAAATTGCCGCTGCTGGAAAAAAATCAGGATCCTGACCAGGAAAATGGGTAAAGAAAATGAATGTACTGTACATTTCATCATTTCTCACTGTCAAATACTACTTCTTTAACTCTGAAATGCATTAGATGTCAATCTCAACAGTGTTGCTTAAAGTACTCAACAGCCTTGGTTTATTTAAAGTAGAGTCACCTTTCCGGAAAGTTACTCATGTAAAAATAAAATTTGCCCCTCAAAAACTGCTTACATAGAGGTTTTATAGTATTTAATATCAATTATACTTAAGCATATTGTGAATATCGGCAGAGTTTCTTTGCAGACTTTGTCGATTTTCGCAAAGCGTTCGACTCAGTTGATCGAGCTGCCCTGTGGGACATCCTGAGGGTTCGCGGGATCCCCTCGAGGTTGCTGGATATCATGGGCGGCCTGTACACTGGTACTGTGAGTGCTGTGCAGAGTGGAGGCAGCACCTCTGCGCTTTTCCCAGTTGATTCTAGGGCTCGTCGGAGGTGTGTTTTTGCTCCTACTCTGTTCAATGCTTGTATGGACTGGGTGTTGGGCAAGGTCGTGGGGTCCAGGGACTGTGGGGCATCTGTTCGTGAAGAAAGGTTCACGGATCTTGACTTTGCTGACGATGCTGTGATCTTCGCGGAGCTAATGGAGGCTTTGATTGGGGCTCTCAAGAGACTGAGCGAGGAGTCTGAGTGTCTGGGCTTGTAAGTGTCCTGATAAAAACCAAGATCCAGGCCTTTAATGAACTCTTGGGCACAGCCATCAGCAGTCTGTCTGTTTGCAGAGAGAGTGTCGACCTTATCGAGAGGTTTAATTACCTTGGCAGTGACATTCATGACTCTGGTGACTTTTCCTATGAAGTCAATAGACAGATTGGGAGATAATGGGGGGTCATGAGGTCGCTGGAAAGGGGTGTGTGGCGCTCCCAATATCTATGCAAAAGGACGAAGGTCCATGTCTTTAGAGTTCTGGTGTTTCCTGTCTTGCTATATGGTTGCAAGACATGGACGCTATCCAGTGACCGGAGACGAAGACTGGACTCCTTTAGTACTGTGTCTCTCCGGAAAATCCTTGGGTACCATTGGTTTGACTTTGTATCGAATGAGCGGTTGCTCATGGAGTCCAGAATGAGGCACATTACCTGCATTGTGAGGGTGCGTAGTTACGGCACTACGGCCATGTGGCGCATTTCTCCGAGGGTGATCCAGCTCGTAAGATCCACATTGTTGGGGACCTGAGTGGCTGGACCAGACTTAGGGGTCACCCACGTAACACCTGGCTGCGGCAGATAGAGGGTCATTTCCGGAGGGTGGGACTGGACCGCGTGTCTGCCTGGGGGCTGGCAAACCAGGATCCCGAGTTGTTTCGTTGTGTAGTGGGTGCGGCAACGCACTGTACTAGTGCATGCTCCCCAACTTCACTTGACTTGATACTTAAGTACAACTAAATGTAGGATCTCTTATAGTTTTATATCCATCCATACAATTTCAAAACCTGCTTATCTGGAATAGGGTTATGGGGAAGCTGAAGGCCATCCCAACAAGCATCAGGTGCAAGGCATGAACAAGGCCTGGAGAGGGCACCAGCCCATTGCAGCATGAACACACATACCCACACATCAGGGGCCAGTGTAGTGTTGCCAGTACACCTAAGTGGCATGTCTTTGGACTGTTAGGGGAAATCAGAACAGCCAGAGCAAATCCATGTGAATTAGTGGAGAACATGCAAACCCCTGCCCTCTCATACTCAGACAACATAGCTACCATTGTTCCAATCTGCCCCCCAGCCCCCCCCCCCCCCCCCCCCCCATTTTATGTCTAGTCAAAAATGGTTCTAGAAGACTTAATATAATTTAAACTACCTTCTTTTTGAGTGTGATTTTTTTTTTATAATCACTAAACTGTGAGCCAAGTAAGTCAAGCACTGACATTCAGCATGAATGGACATCTTAATGATTATATCTTGATTTAGTAGGGTGAGCTATAACAGAAGAGGCATACAGGCTCCCAACCTGATCTTGAAAACCTCAGAATAAAGTAAATTTTCCATAATTCAACCACCTAATTACAATTAATTTAAATTGAAAAAATGTTTAAGTATTCCCCTATTTTGTTTACATAAAAACAAACTACATGAAAATTGACATCAGTTAACAAGAACATTAATTAACAAATCTATGAAAAAATAATGCATTGCCTTTCATGAAATATTCTACAATATAAGAAAATCCAAAGGTCTGTGTGATTCTAGTCCCTCAGAGAAATCTAATTGGTTAATTTGTCTGTATTATGATTGGTCAGTGTGGTTTTGGTGATGTAATAGAATGTGGGAGTGCGAGTCTGAGACATATGAGAAGAAGAAAAGGTATAAGAGTCATGTTGAGAAAGTCGCCTTCAAAAATATGAATTATAAAACAGGAAAAGAGATGACTCAAAAATAATGACAAAGACTAAGAAGCAGGCTTTATGGGAATGACAGGTTGGTCAAGAGAGGTTTTGACACACACGGATACAGAGGAAAGGCACTGAAGGTATATATGGAGGGCAAGAGATTTGGCAAATATTTTTAAATTATTGTTTTATCCATCTTCAGGAGATAGCATGGCTAGTGTTTAAGAAAGTTCTTTACGTAGACTTGATCACTTCTAGTTTCACATTCAAAGGAAAGACCTTTCATTTTTTCTTTTCCATGTAGTTCATGATATGTTCCGGTGCCATGATGCTTAGGGTAATGTGAAAAGACATGAGCACTGTAGGCGACAAGGTGAGTGAACCACAGTACGTGACAAGGTGAGTGAACCACAGTATATACAGGTAAGTGCATTTCCTTGTTGATCATGATCAACCTCAAAACATTCAGCACAGCTGCTGTGAGGATAGTGTATGAACAAACCTGCATCAGCTATGTGTGAGGTGGACTGGCATAACTTTCTCAAACAGTTTTTGTCTTACAAGTGTTGTCCTCACCAAATAATTTGACTACCTGCACTGGAAGAAGTAGCTTCAGAAAATGGATTGTGAGAGTCATGTTTTAGCCAACGTTTCTCCCTTGCTGAGGATCAAAGTTGTGTTTCTTGTCTGTTTTGTTCATTTTTGTGCCATTTATTAATGTTAATATTTCTTTTACCATATTCGTTTTTTTTGTCTGTGATTATATAATGCTTTAGTTATGTCCCAAGTGTTTTGGGGATCCCCCAAGAGGCAGGGCCAAACTGACAATTACCACCAGGATCTGCCCTCTGCCCTATAAATCCAGAGGGTCTCCCATAGTTCCATGCAGTTTATTCCAAATGTGCTAGGAAGTGGAGTGTTTCCTAGTGCTTCTATCATGCTAAATGGGATTTCATGGATTTTTGAACCTGTGCTCTGTTTTTAACTTCTCCTTGGGATTACATACTGAGACTGTTTTCCGTGGATTTCCTTCCCTTCACAGACAATTTCTTTTGTGCCCAAAGGATCTTCTTGTACTACAGAGCAAATCTGTTAAAAAGAAATCTTTTGTTTTATAAAGATTCTTCAAGGTCCATTTTGTTTCTAGATAGATAGACAGACAGACAGACAGACAGACAGATCTGCTGAAAAGGCTGCCACTCTCGGCAGCGCCGGATACTACTTCTAGTCAGTGTTTGGACAGTAATACCCACCAGATGGCACTTTTGTAAGTATTTATGAGACTTATATGCTTTTGGGACTCCCAGTTCATGACAGTGAGTCTGCAACATAAAGTCCCTCCCCAAACATACGTATAGTCCCCGTCTTATCTGACAGACTGCCATGAGGACAGTGTCTCAGTGTGTCATCATTAGTTGTAGAAATAACTAACACTGGGATTACATAACTGCAACTCCTAGTCATGCCCCATTCTGTAGGCCACAGGGAGGTATGCTTGGAATGACCACTGTCAAAGAAGAGACAAATAAGCCACAAAAAAAGTTGGGGCAGTCATCCGTATATTGTTTCCTGACTGCAAAAGAGTTAAGTGTTGTGTACAATTAAGTACAGACTTGAGTCCAGAACAGAACTGTCTTGATGAGGCAAAGATGGCAGCTTTAAAGGTGAGGACAAGAAGTGATGTCATTAGGGCTGGAACCGGAAGTGACGTCATTAGGCCCAGAACCGGAAGTGACGTTCTCGTAACCAGTGGAATTTCCTGTAAATCGGTCTGCAGTGGAAAGAGAGAAAGGGTCAATACACTCTGCCACCCCCTGGTCTGGCGTGGAATTACCCTCATTCAGGCCCTTTAACTGCCTCCTATGCGCACGTGTGTGACAGTGCGTAGGTAGGTGATCACTAGCATTACACATTTGAAAACTCTCAGATTTTTTTGTATACAACAACATTTTTCCTAAAGCAGGGGAAGCCTGTATTTTAGATAACTAACTGAGTAAAGCATTGTGCGTTATATGGTGTAATTAACCTTCAGAAGTTGTCAGGTCCACAAATGGACCAGACAAGTGAACTGGAGGCATCCTGTGTTTTAAAGTTCAGTGCTTTAACAACTACACCATCCTCTCCTTTAACCGTCACCTTATCGTGGTGGAGGGGTTTGCGTGTCCCAATGATCCTAGGAGCTCTGTTGTCCGGGGCTTTATGCCCCTGGTAGGGCCACCCAAGGCAAACTGGTCCTAGGTGAGGGATGAGACAAAGAGCGGTTAAACAAACCTCCTATGAAGAAAAACAATTTTGGACGGCGTTTTCCCTTGCCCAGACGCGGGTCACCGGGGCCCCACTCTGGAGCCAGGCCTGGAGGTGGGGCTCGATCGCGAGCGCCTGGTGGCCGGGCCTGCACCCATGGGGCTCGGCCGGGCACAGCCCGAAGAGGCAACGTGGGTCCCCCTTCCCATGGGCTCACCACCTATGGGAGGGGCCAAGGAGGTCGGGTGCAGTGTGAGTTGGGTGGTGGCCGAAGGCGGGGACCTTGGCGGTCCGATCCTCGGCTACAGAAACTGGCTCTTGGGACGTGGAATGTCACCTCTCTGAAGGGGAAGGAGCCTGAGCTAGTGCGCGAAGTTGAGAGGTTCCGGCTAGATATAGTCGGACTCACCTCGACGCACAGCTTGGACTCTGGAACCAATCTCGTTGAGAGGGGCTGGACTCTCTACCACTCTGGAGTTGCCCCTGGTGAGAGGCGCTGAGCAGGTGTGGGTATACTTATTGCCCCCCAACTTGGAGCCTGTACATTGGGGTTTACCCCGGTGGACGAGAGGGTAGCCTCCCTTCACCTTCGGGTGGGGGGACGGGTCCTAACTGTTGTTTGTGCGTATGCACTGAACAGCAGTTCGGAGTACCCACCCTTTTTGGAGTCCCTAGAGGGGGTGCTAGAGGGCATACCTTCTGAGGACTCCCTCGTTCTGCTGGGAGACTTCAATGCTCACGTGGGCAATGACAGTGAGACCTGGAAGGGCGTGATTGGGAGGAATGGCCCCCCTGATCTGAACCCGAGCGGTGTTTTGTTATTGGACTTCTGTACTCGTCACGGATTGTCCATAACGAACACCATGTTCAAGCATAGGGGTGTTCATATGTGCACTTGGCACCAGGACACCCTAGACCTCAGTTCGATGATCGACTTTGTGGTCGTGTCGTCGGACTTGCGGCCACATGTCTTGGACACTCGGGTGAAGAGAGGGGCGGAGCTGTCAACTGATCACCACCTGGTGGTGAGTTGGCTTCGATGGTGGGGGAGGATGCCGGTCAGGCGTGGTAGGCCCAAACGTGTTGTGAGGGTCTGCTGGGAACGTCTGGCAGAGCCCCCTGTCAGAAGTAGCTTCAACTCCCACCTCCGGCAGAACTTCGACCACATCCCGAGGGAGGTGGGGGACATTGAGTCCGAATGGGCCTTGTTCCGTGCCTCTATTGTTGAGGCAGCTGACCGGAGCTGTGGCTGTAAGGTGGTCGGTGCCTGTCGTGGCGGCAATCCCCGAACCCGCTGGTGGACACCGGCGGTGAAGGATGCCGTCAAGCTGAAGAAGGAGTCCTACAGGACCCTTTTGTCCTGTGGGACCCCGGAGGCAGCTGATAGGTACCGGCAGGCCAAGCGGAATGCGGCTTTGGTGGTTGCTGAGGCAAAAACTCGGGCGTGGGAGGAGTTTGGGGAGGCCATGGAGAATGACTTTCGGACGGCTTCGAGGAGATTCTGGTCCACCATCCGGCGTCTCAGGAAGGGGAAGCAGTGCAGTGTCAACACTGTATATGGTGGGGATGGTGCGCTGCTGACCTCGACTCGGGACGTTGTGGGTCGGTGGGGGGAATACTTCGAAGACCTCCTCAATCCCATTAACATGCCTTCCAATGAGGAAGCAGAGCCTGGGGACTCAGAGGTGGGCTCCCCCATCTCTGGGAATGAGGTCACCGAGGTGGTCAAAAACTCCTTGGTGGCAGGGCCCCGGGGGTGGATGAGATACGCCCGGAGTTCCTCAAGACTCTGGATGTTGTAGGACTGTCTTGGCTGACACGCCTCTGCAACATCGCATGGACATCAGGGACAGTGCCTCTGGATTGGCAGACCGGGGTGGTGGTCCCCCTCTTTAAGAAGGGGGATCGGAGGGTGTGTTCCAACTACAGAGGGATCACACTCCTCAGCCTCCCTGGAAAAGTCTATTCAGGGGTCCTGGAGAGGAGGGTCCGTCGGATAGTCGAGCCTCGGATTCAGGAGGAACAGTGTGGTTTTCGTCCTGGTCGCGGAACAGTGGACCAGCTCTATACCCTTAGCAGGGTCCTGGAGGGTGCATGGGAGTTTGCCCAACCAGTCTACATGTGTTTTGTGGACTTAGAAAAGGCATTCGACCGTGTCCCTCGGGGAATCCTGTGGGGGGTACTCCGAGAGTATGGGGTACCGGCCCCCCTGATAAGGGCTGTTCAGTCCCTGTACGATCGGTGCCAGAGCTTGGTCCGCATTGCCGGCAGTAAGTCGAACCCGTTTCCAGTGAGAGTTGGACTCCGCCAGGGCTGCCCTTTGTCACCGATTCTGTTCATAACTTTTATGGACGGAATTTCTAGGCGCAGCCAGGGTGTTGAGGGGGTCCGGTTTGGTGGGCTCAGGATTGAGTCACTGCTTTTTGCAGATGATGTTGTCCTGTTTGCTTCATCAGGCCGTGATCTTCAGCTCTCTCTGGATCGGTTCGCAGCCGAGTGTGAAGCGGCTGGGATGAGAATCAGCACCTCCAAATCCGAGACCATGATCCTCAGCCGGAAAAGGGTGGAGTGCCCTCTCAGGGTTGGTAGCGAGATCCTGCCCCAAGTGGAGGAGTTCAAGTATCTCGGGGTCTTGTTCACGAGTGAGGGAAGAATGGAGCGTGAGATCGACAGGCGGATCGGTGCGGCATCCGCAGTAATGCGGGCGTTGCATCGGTCTGTCGTGGTGAAAAAGGAGCTGAGCCGCAAGGCAAAGCTCTCAATTTACCAGTCGATCTATGTTCCTACCCTCACCTATGGTCATGAGCTATGGGTAGTGACCGAAAGAACGAGATCGCGAATACAAGCGGCTGAAATGAGTTTCCTCCGCAGGGTGTCTGGGCTTTCCCTTAAAGATAGGGTGAGAAGCTCAGTCATCCGGGAGGGGCTCAGAGTAGAGCCGCTGCTCCTCCGCATCGAGAGGAGTCAGATGAGGTGGCTCGGGCATCTGATCAGGATGCCTCCTGGATGCCTCCCTGGTGAGGTGTTCCGGGCACGTCCAACCGGGAGGAGGCCCCGGGGAAGACCCAGGACACGCTGGAGGGACTATGTCTCTCGACTGGCCTGGGAACGCCTTGGGATTCTCCCGGAAGAGCTAGAAGAAGTGGCCGGGGGAGAGGGAAGTCTGGGCATCTCTGCTTAAGCTGCTGCCCCCGCGACCCGACCTCGGATAAGCGGGAGACAATGGATGGATGGATGGAACAACTACACCATACTCTCTGCAAATTTAAAGAGGAAAAGTATATTTTCCAAAGTCTGAAAGTCATCAAATGAAGAATACAATTTTAAAAAAGACAGCATTGTAGGACTGCTACCCACCAGAAGGACTTGGAAAGAATGCCGACTGATTTTACACAGCAATTGTTAAAAATCATTTTCCAGGAATGCTACAGTAAAAATTTATAAAACAGGACATTTTTGTGATAGACAAAGTATCACAAAGGAGCTTTACAGAGTTACAGAATAATTAACTGTAAAACAGGGCACAGAGTAATAGAGCAGGGCAAATTGGCAAAACAAAGTGAATTAAATTAGGAAAGATCTGTCAGAGATCTGCTGGTTAGTTGGTTCAATATAAGCTGTGTTTTGGCAGCTCTAGTATATTGACTTTATTTTGCATATTCCCAGTTTCTGCATACAAAAATAGATTTGTAAATGTCAATCTGTGATTTTGCAAGTAATTTCTCAATTTCTTTCCAATCTCTTTTGATTGTCTTTTAAAAAGCTAGCATATTTTATTTTTAAAATTACATTTCCAAAGAGTATATTAAAAGTTTTCAATCTTTTTAGGCAGTTTATTTTAACCCAATGTCATAGTAAATCTAGAATTTTAAAATATGTGCCATTAGCTTTTTATCCCCACTTCACTAATTTGACTGAAACAAAGAGAATTAGGTATTTAGATAAATAGTTCAACACTAATGCAAAGAAAAAATATTTTAAAAGGGTGATATTATGATCTCAAAGGTAATAACGCTAATTATTTTG